>NC_137793.1:36211030-36885093 GCF_963383645.1 Muscardinus avellanarius
GCACTACCCTGCCATTCCTCATTCCAATGGCTTGATACTGGATTCTAGGGCCTGGGCCTGGACCAGGTTCCTCACCAGGGGCCTCAGAGGGCAGCTTGCAATGCTGGTGTGTGCAGCCCAAGGCCCCGGACGTGGGGTCAAAGGCAGCTGAGAGTGAGGGGCTGGACAGAGCGTGGGTATGGTAATGCGGTGTCCACCCACATGCACATGAGGCCTCGCAGGCAGCTTCTACTGCATGTCCTTGTTCTGGGGCGAACCTGAGGGCTGTGGGGATCGGAGTCCTTCCAGCCTATTAGGAAAGTATATTTATCGACCTAGGAGGATAGAACATATTTCATTCAACAGTTTTAGCTTGATGCATCACTTTAAAATGAGGAAATATGATATAAGTCCTCTGTTTGAAACTCTTGTCCCAGACCTTATAAATATGAAGGGATAGGCCTGGAGTTGAGTAGTGGATTGTGGTTTTATTCACCTAGATTTGCTTCCCCCATCCCCATAGACTCGTGAACCATGAAAATAAATCAAAGAAGCTGTGCAGTGGCGTGGATGGCCTGGACTTGAGGGTGAAGATACAAGTAAGCTTCAATCAGGAACTAGACTTGCAGATTTTTTTTTTTTTTTTTTTTTTTTTTTTGCTTTTCAATGTATCAGACCTAAGCTCTCAAACTCAAGATGTTTGCAGACCTTTTCTATAGGTTCATTTCATCAAAGTTATATTCTCAAAGCTAAAATATTCAAAATCTACTTTTAAAGGACTTCTTTATACTTTGACCAGTGTGCTTATCTGAAGCATAACTCCTTAAGCACATACTCAGGGAATTCCTAGCCTGTTGCCCTCTGGGAGCGATCTGACTGGCTTCACTGGGTTTTCCTTGATTTCACAAAGGAGGCTCATGGATTCTGTGCAGGGCCAGTCTTCTTGTACTAGCCATGTGTTGATCCATTGTAAATAAGCTGCCATAGACTCACAGTAAATAATGCTTCGCCAGTAAGGAAAGTTATCTCTACCAAGCACAGTGGAGCATGCATAGAGTCCTAGTAGTTGGGAGGCTGAGATAGGAGTATCACAGGTTCAATGCCAGCTCCAGAAACTTAATGAGACCCTTAGAAATTTAACTAGCCTGAAGGTAGAATGCCGCTAGTTTCAATTCCCAATGAAAGAAAGAACATAAAGAAGAAAGAGAGAACAAAAGAGAGGAAGAAAAAAAAGAGAAGAAAGGAGGGAAGGAAGGAAAGAAGGAAGGAAGGGATTACTAGGATTACTAGGGAAGAGTATTTTTGTGACCTGAATTTACACTTAAAGGTAGAATGGTTAAGCAAAGCTTCTCTCCCAGCTAGTGTGCACACCTACAATCTCAGCTACTCAGGAGGCAGAGACAGGAAGATCACAAATTCAAGGCCAGTCTGGGCAACTTAGCAAGATCCTGTCTCAAAATTAAAAATTTAAAAGGGTTGGGTATGTATCTCAATAGAAAAGAGGGAAAACATAAGTTCTCTTGACTTACAAATCAGAAGTTTGTAAAAATAAGACAGAAACAAATTCCAGTATTTCATCTGATTCCAGAAGGCTGCCTTCTTCTCCATTTCTGAAATTTAGATACCTCATACCTAGATTTTAAAGGTCATTCTGGAAATAATGAACTTGCCTTTATCTTCACTGGCTTAAAAAAAAAAAAAAGTGAGATGAACTCTTTTTTTTAATACTTTGAGAGAGCCAGCAAGAAATCAAGCAAGTTTGCAATTGAATTCTGGCCAACCCACCAACTAACTAAACCCTTGGGAGCAGTACGTTGGCTTTCAGAAAACCAATGACCTCAGCTGTAAAATGGGGGTAGGATACCTGCCTCCTGGGGTTTTTCTAAGAATAAACAACGGCAGCCATGTGAAGTGCTTGGCTCAGTGCCTGAGTCACATAGGAAGCACTAAGTGATGGATGTAGCTGTAATATTATCGCCATTGTTTATTATTAGTAGTATTATTTTTAGTATTACTATATTGCTATTATTGGAGTACATCAACTGTGCAATTTATTGACCAGTTCTTTCAAACACACACTCGAAGTAACTTTTTATTTTAAAAAACTGGCAATTTGGTAGAGTTTGTCAACTCCTGCCTGCCTTCTCTGGTGGTCAGGCTTTGGGGTAGCATCAACACTCTAGAAAGATGGGAGGAACAGACGAACTCATGAAAATGCCGAGGAAACTGCTTGTGTTTCCGTCTGTACATTTCTAACACAGCCAAGTCCCCATCTTAACCCAGATGCTAAATGTCTCCAGCTTCTAGCAACGGTTTCCCAAAGACAAGAACAACATCGCCATCTACTGTTGCCATTTTGCAATTGCCCGAGAGAAGACTGCTCTCAAGAAAGAGAAATTGGGAAAACTTTTTTTAACCTTATAAAATTAATAATTTAGTTTCTATATCAGCTTCCAGAATAAGTCCTGTTTTATGGGGGTTCACTATTTGAAGACTTTCGGGGCCCCAAGTCGGCTCCAGACCGAGAGGCTCTTGGCTACATAGTCTTCTTCCAAAGGTTCTAAGCGTCCACCTTCAACTACACAGTCATACGGAAAAAAGAACTTTACGAGTGGCAATTTGTGTGTGGTTTGGTATCTCCCCCCTGCGGATTAGACAGGCAGAAATTCCGGGAGATGGGGAAGAGTGAGACATATTGAGAAGCCAACCTTTGTGGTTACTGTCCAAAAAGTGGTTATCTTTGCTTGACACACAAGCAGCCTGCTGGAGGGCAGAGTCACTTCTCCGGGTGAGCCCTGTGGGACCCAGCACAGAGCTGAAAGCCATCAGCCAGCCAACAGCAGCATTGTCTCCTGAACGGGAGGTTTTCCTCGGCCTTTGCGATGATTTATGACTGCACGCTAACAAATGGCGAATACTGAGCTTTTTTTTTTATTAACTGTAAAGTGGTTTTGGAAGCAGTTCGTATGAAAGACACTTTGCAACAACAAGCCCTCTGCGCCACGTGGAGCTGGCGACGAGGCGCCCTCTCCCTGGTTGGTGCGCACACGTTCTCCTGGCCATTTCGTTTTCCATCGCCTCACTCAGCGCAGGAGAACATCTTTCATCTTACCATGGCTCCCTTCCATGCTGCGGTGTTAGCTCAGTCTCTGGGGGACCGTTCTGGCCCCCGGGTGTGCTCCTCAGATGCTGAGTAAAACTGTAAGACTTCTGTGTAATCATCTGGGAGGTGACCGTTCATTTTGCACAGACAATAAAATAATATAAAGCGCCTTTACCTCATACCAGCATACACTGCACACCCCTTGCAAAGAACAAGGCCCCCTTTTCATAGCCAATGTAAGGAGCGAAGGGGCTTAGAACAAGTGGGGGTTTCACATCTTTGGAAGCCTGCTTGTCTTCACCACAGGACCGGATGCCAGCCCTTAGATTCCAGCTCTCCTTTTGGGGGTCATTTCCCTCCTGGAATTGGAATCAAAGTGGACAGAGCCCACAGCCAGGCTCGGGTACCGGGGAGACGTGGCTTGGTTTACTTTAGGCCAGCACGAGGGACTTTCCGAAACCAGTTATTAGGAAAGGCAGGAAGGAGAATGTTTGGAAAAAATGCTGTTAACACCTGATCTGCACATTCTTTCCTCCTTCTTTGCTGCTCATAATCACTCCCAGACGCTGCGGCGGCCAAACAGATAGGCAGCTTCACCGCACAGCGCCCAGGCACAGGCGCGCCCAGGCGCAGGCGCAGAGCCACTGCGGTCCTTTTTCTTGTTCAACTCTAACTATGCATTGAAATTTGGGGGGACAATTTAAAACTTAAAATCAAGCATGACCCCACCAGTAGTTACTTCTTTGCTTGTTTCCTGGTCGTTTTCTGCTTTTTTTGACAGTAATACACAGAGGCCTATTAATTCTGGACTTACCTATTTCTCCTAGTTGAGTTGATCAACTTTTCAGTTATTTTGAGACTATGTTATTAAATGCCTGTACATTCTACTTATTTCTTTTATGGAAGGTGATTTACTTATATTCCAGCTTTCATGTGTTATAATTGATAAAACTGTAAATTTAAGGCATATAAAGTGCTGATTTTGATGTAGGTATACATTGTGAGACGATGCCACAGTCAGGCTAGCATAACTATCCCTTCGCCTAGCTACCATCGGTGTGTGCGTGCGGTAAGAACACTGAAGATTCACCCTCAGCACATTTCAAGCTCGTAATACAGTATTGTTAACTATCGTCACCACTGTACATTACACTACCAGAATGCATTTATTGTAGAACCAAAAATTTGTATCTTTTGCCCAACATCTACTCCCCACACTTCCCAGCTGCTGGAAACCACCATTCTACTCTGTTTCTAGGAGTCTGACTTTCTTCAAATTTTATACATAAGTGAGGTCAGATAGTATGTGTCTTTCTTTGTTTTATTTCATGTGAGTACAATGCCCTCAAGTTTCATCCATGTTGTCTCAAGTGGCAGGATTTCCTTCTTTTGGTGGCAGAATAATATTCCACTGTATGGACTCCAGTTTCCCCACCCATTCATCCAGGAACCCCAGTACCACCAAAAAAAAAAAAATTTATTTATAATAACAAAAAGCCAAGAATATCCAAAGTAGTTCTCAGCAACAAAAACCATGCAGGAGGAATCACAATACCTGACTTTAAACTATACTACAAAGCCATTGTAATAAAAAGAGCATGGTACTGACACAAAAACAGATACATAGACCAATGGAGCAGAATAGAAGACCCAAAAACAATTCCACACTCTTTCAGCCAATTGATTTTTGACAAAGGGGCCAAAAACATACACTGGAAAAAATATAGCCTCTCCAAAAAATGGTGTTGGCAAAACTGGTTAACCATATGCAGAAAATTGGAAATTAATCCCACTTTCTCACCCTGTACAAAAGTCAATTCAAGATGGATCAAAGACTTAGAAATTAGACCAGAGACGTTGAAGCTCCTGGAAGAGGGCATAGGTCCAACACTGCAACACACAGGCACAGATAAACACTTTCTCAACAAGACCCCAAAGGCACAGCAAATTAAAAGGCAAATCAACACGTGGGACTACATGAAACTGAAGAGCTTCTGTTCAGCAAAGAAAACTGTCAAGGACCTCAATCGAGAGCCAACAGGTTGGGAGAAGATTTTCGCCACCTACACCTCTGATAGAGGACTAATATCTAGAACATACAGAGAACTCAAGGAACTCAACACTTAGAAAACAAAGCATCCAGTAACAAAATGGGCAAGCGAACTAAATAGACATTTCACAAAAGAAGAAATTCAAATGGGCTAACCCGAGCTGACCATGAGGAAATCCTTGGAGTGTGGCTCCCCAAGCAGACTTCTAGAAAATCATTTCTATGAAATTCCTGAGGAGGACTTCCGGGAAGATGGCGACCGAGAAAAGTGGGGCTTAAGAGCCCCGCTAACAACCAATCTCCATTACCACAAAATCAGCACCTTTCATAGCCAGAAAACACCATCACCAGAGAAACAAAAAAATCACCAGGCTCCAGAGAGAAAGCAGACTGAGAACAGAGTTCAGAGCCACAGAGGAGATACATAGGCCTCACGCCCGAGGATGCGGCAGCAGCGCCATACCGCCGGCGGCAGCGGTGAATTCACCGGATGGCTACAGCAAGCTGAGGTGAGCCACTGCGGAACAGCCAGGCGGGATTTCTCGGCGCAGGGAGAATCTAAAGCTCCCAGTGGCTGAGCTCAGCACACGCTGCTGGGATTCAGAGTGGAACTCAAAACCAAGAAAAAATACGCCAGCCTCACGGCCAAGGGCATAGCAGCAGCGCCATATTGCCACTGGCGGCAGCAGCAGCGAATTCATCGAGTCCAGTACAGCTACATCTGCGTACTCAAGAACAGTGAGTCAAATTGCGGGCCACAGAGGAGAAATCCCAGTACTGTACTCCCTGGGACTTGACCCAGTGGGGGAGTGGCAGTGGCAGAGATATCACACCATAGGAGAACGTGCAACCTGGCACCCCCCACAGTCTAAAGCAGCCTCTATCGAATCTCTGGGTCAGAGACTCTGTGATACAACCCAGTAAAGGAGTAGTGGGGTCTGAGATACTACTGACTCGAGATCCAGAACACCTTAAGTAAAGTCATAGTGACCCAAGGGAAGAACCCAGAGAAGGCACAAACTTCTGAAATCATGGGAAAGAGGAATAATACTAGAGCAATGAATGCCCACAACCCCACAACATCAAAACCCGATAAAACAGAAAATCAGAGATTTCTAGAAGATCAAATCAGGAAAATAACTGTAGAAATAATAGAGGTGCTTCGAAAAGAACTCAGAGAGAGCCAAAAAGAGATAAAGGATGCAATTAATGAAGTAAAGGCCTCAATTCAAAGCACAAACAACCGATTAGACCACATGGAGAACAGAATCTCACTCTTAGAAGATGATCATTCCAAAAATGAACGCATAGTTTCTAATCTAGAAAAAAATATCCAACAGCAGGAATCTGATATTGAAGAAATATGGGCCCAATTTTAAGAGAGCTAACCTAAGAATAATTGGAATAGAGGAGGGAAAAGAAAGTGAAACCAAAGGGATCAACAATCTCTTCAAGGAAGTAATAGCAGAAAATTTTCCAAACATAGAGCAAGAGGTTGATACAAAGGTCCAGGAAACTTATAGAACTCCCTTTAGACAGGATCGGAGAAGAGGATCCCCATGCCACATAATTGTCAAAATGACCAATGTGAAAGCCAAGCCGAGAATCTTAAAGGCAACAAAAACAAAGGGCCAAGTGACATTCAGAGGCAAACCAATTAGAATCACTCCAGACTTCCCAAACCAAGCCATGAGAGCCAGAAGGGCTTGGAGTAACATATTCCAAACTCTGAAAGAAAACAACTTCCAGCCAAAAATTTCCTACCCAGCAAAACTTTCTATCAAATTAGATGGAGAAATAAGAAGCTTCCATGACAAACAGAAACTGAAGGAATTTATGTCTTCAAAACCAGCACTAGAGAAAATACTCAAAGAGATTAACTACAAAGAAGAAATAGATAACACACACCAGAACCAGAGAAACAAGATTTTCCATCCAACAGACAACTAAGATTGGTTATCTGTGGAGATTCATTATTTATGTTAGTCCTTTACCTTTATCTCTAAATGGTATTGTTTGCCTTTACTGTTGTTAATTTTTAGGATTTCTAGTTGGAATATTAATATACCTTCAAATATAGCATTTGGAAATATTTTATCCCATTCTATTAGTAACTGTTAACTCTGTTTACATTGTCTTTGGATATACAATACTTTTTTATTTTTTAGGGAGTTTGTATACTCTTCTGTTGCCTGTGCCATTGAAATCATATCCAAGAAATCACTGCCAATTTCAATGTTGTGAGGTTTTATGACCCAGATTTTCTTCTAAAAGTTTATAGTCTTAAGATTTATATTTAGGTCTTTTATCTATTTTGAGTTAATATTTGTATATGGGATTAGGTAAGGGTCCAACTTTATTCTTTTCCATGTAATTATTATGTTTCAACAATATTTAGTTAAAAGATTATTATTTCCACCACCAAATGTTTGTGGAAACCTTGTCAAAAATAACTTGACAATATAGGGAAGAATTTCGCTCTAGGCTTTTATTTAACTCCAGTGGTTTATATATCTGCCTTTAGAATAGTACTATACTGTTTCAATTATTGTAGCTTTATATGATTTGAAATCAGAAAATATATATCTTCTAGCTTTAAAAAAAAGATTTATATTTAGGTCTTTTATCTATTTTGAGTTAATATTTGTATATGGGATTAGGTAAGGGTCCAATTTTATTCTTTTTCTTGTAATTATTATTTTTCAACAATATTTAGTTAAAAGATTATTATTTCCTCCGCCAAATGTTCGTGGAAACCTTGTCAAAGATAACTTGACAATATATGGAAGAATGTATCTCTAGGCTTTTATTTAACTCCAATGCTTTATATATTTGCCTTTGGAACAGTGCTACACTGTTTCAATTATTGTAGCTTTATGTGGTTTGAAGTCAGAAAATATATATCTTCTAGCTTTGTTCTTTTTCGAGATCGTTTTGGGTATCTAGAGTCCATTTTCCATATTAGGATAGATTTTTTCCTGAAAAATAAATATATAAATATATGATAGTTTCACCTAAAAAAATATTCTCTGGTAAGAAAGAAAGCAAAAAGAAATATTGAAATGTTATCTTTAAGTTATCAAAAGCTTAGTATCAGACAAATGAAACTGTTATGTGAGATTATCATTGTTAATTTTGGATAAATTGCTATAATACTAGATGTCAACCACTAAGCCAAGCATGGGAAGGAGGGATGGGGAGGGAATGGGGTGGGGATCGGGTGGGGGCTGACTGGGCGATGTGTGCATGTATATCTACAAAAGTTTTTTGTATCCCAATATGATGCATGAATACAGTGCACCAATAAAAAATTTAAAAAAAAGAAATTCAAATGGCCAATAAATGCATGAAAAATGCTCATTATTGGCAATCAGAGAGATGCAAATCAAAACTACCCTGAGATTTCACCTAACTCCAACTAGAATGGCAATCATTCAAAACACAAACAACAACAGATGCTGGCGAGGATGTGGAGAAGTGGGGACTCTAAGACATTGTTGGTGGGATTGCAAATTAGTACAACCACTTTGGAAAACAGTATGGAGAATCCTCAGAAGAATGGCAACAAATCTACCATTTGATCCAGCAATACCACTTTTGGGTATCTACCCAAAAGAAAAGAAACCAAACTACCAAACTAATGCATGTGTATCTATGTTCATAGCTACACAATTCACCATAGCCAAACTGTGGAACCAGCCAAGATGTCCATCAACAGATGAATGGATTACAAAACCGTGGAATATGTACGCAATGGAATTTTACTCACCCATCAAAAAAAACTCAGTGACATCATTTTCAGGGAAATGGATGGAACTGGAGAACATTATGCTAAGTGACTAATCAGTCACTTAGCATAATCAGTCAGTCACAAAAAATAAGAAAGCAGATGCCTTCTCTAATATGTGAGAGCTAGGGAGAAATAGGTCATAGGAGGTACTCTAGATGAAAAAGGAAATCCATAGAGGAGCAAACAAGACAACCTAAATGAAGTGATGGGAAGGGGGAAGAAGGAAATTCTCTAAAGCACACAATGTACTTAAAACATATCGAAGTCAACCACTAAGCCAAGCAAGGGAAGGAGGGATGGGGAGGAAATGGGGTGGAAATTGGGTAGGGGTTAAATTGGTGATGTGTACATGTATGTACACACAAGTTTTTTACCCCAATATGATGTATGAATATAATGCACCAATAAAAAAATAAAAATAAAAAAATAAAAGAGACTGTCGACAGAAAAAAAACACACACACGTACACAAGGTATCATTGCCTCATAAGGTCGCTGTTTACTAATCTTTACCCATATGCTAACCATTTTCTTTGCTCTTTGCTTTTTTTATATTATTTATATCTAAATAATTCTTTTTCTGGGTTTACTTTGTATCTTGAGTATAGTTCTTAGAATTTTGTTTTGTAAGTATTGCTGGTGGCAAATTTAAATTTTATCTGTCAGTGTTTTTATTTCACCATCATTCTTAAAAGATGTTTGCTCATATGGAGGATTCCAGGTCTGCACTTTTGTTTTTCTTAATACATTATATATATTCCATTATCTTTTTATTTTTGTTGCTGCTGGTAAGAAGTTGGCTGCCAAGCTATGATTCCTTCCCAGGCAATCTCTCCTCCTCCTCCTCCTCCTCCTCCTCTTCCTCCTCCTCCTCCTCCTCCTCCTCCTCCTCCTCCTCCTCCTCCTCCTCCTCTTTCTTCTTTTCCTTTCTGTGTTTACAATCTTCTTTTTGTCTTTGTTTTTCTACAGTTTCACTATGAAGTATTCAGGATTGAATTTCTTCTTATTAATTCTGCTCTTTGTTTTTGAACATTTAGATACCTTTGCCTCATGCCATTCTTTTTCTTAGATTTTAAAACTCCTATCAAGGCATTTGGCTTTCTCACTCTCACCTTTGTTTTTTGTTTGTTTGTTTGTTTGTTTGTTTGTTTTTGGTGATTTTTTTGTGGTACTGGGGGTGGCCAGGGGCTTTCTACCTCCAGGCTATACTCCCAGACCTATTTTCTATTTTATTTGGAAACAGGGTCTCACTAAGTTGCTGAGAGCCTCACTAAGTAGCTGAGGCTGGCTTCGAACCTGCGCGATCCTCCTGTCTCAGCCTCCCAAGCGCGGGGATTACAAGCGTGCGCCACCATGCCCGGCTCACTCTTTCCTTTGTATCTCATAATATTTTTTATGATTTCTGCTCTGTGTTTTAAATAAGATCTTCTGATTTGGCCTCAAGTTTACCAATTCTTTCCTGAGATCTGTTGACACTGCTACTACATCCATCCACTCATTTGATTTTTAAAATTTTGTGCTTTTTTAATTCAAGAAATTTGGTCTAGTTCTTTTTATCAACATATTCCATTTCTTACTGTTTTATGTCCCTAAGGATATTTTCTAGCTTGTCTTTTCTTTTGTTCAACAAAGCAAAAAAAATGTATTCATATTTTATGCATGAAAACTATACTAGGAGGCTAGTGGGTCTGTTTCTCTTTTTTGTTTGTTTCTGCAAGTTCTTGCTTATGCTTAACTTAGGAATTTTATCTTTTTCTTGGGGAAACAGTTTACTAGAATTTAATAAGGCATGAGATAAGGTGCATAGCTCCAAAGAAGATTAGCATTGCTTCTTCCTAGTGCCTTCAGGCATCACTATTCTGGGAGAATTGTAAATTAAGTTTATAGGCAGAGTGTTTGGACTACAGAGATAATGTAAATTTGAGCGGCAAATCCTGGTAAAGGTGAGTTCCTGTTTGTAAATTATTTTCTGTTAGTTTTCCTTTGCTCGCTGGAGCATTCACCACTGCCCGCCCTGAGTTGGGAGTTTGATCGCATTAACTTCTGGCTGCCCTCAGTTGGGAGCGTGTCCGTCTGGGGCCTCAGCTTCCGCCATGAGAATGCCAGGAGCTGTGTTAGCTGCCCGTGTCCTCTGCGGCTCTGGAAATCTCAGCCTCGGTTGGGCTGACTTTGAACATTTCTATGGCTGGATGCATCAATAAACAATACGTACTATTGGTTAGCATTTATCACTTTTGAAATGCCACAAGATTGTCTAACTTTTTTTGTTAACATCACATTTTAAGGATGTAGTAATCTTGATACATATGACTGGAATTCATTTATGGTACTCACTACATTTTATCTTTTGAGATGTTTGTAGTGAGTAGGTTTTCAGGTAAGCAAGTCTGGAATATTGCCAGCAGAAGCCCTCAACACCTTTACGTACACTTTTAACCTCTTTTGCATTCTGTCCTTCAGGGGGGAAAAAACCTCAGGAACAAAGATCATAAGGTAATAACACTTGAATTCACAGAGTCAACATCTCTGTTATGAAGCTGCTCACCGAGACCCTTTTGGGAGAGTCTGGTTAGTATTATCATGTTGCTTCCCAAGATAGCTGTAAAAGCCAACCACATTAACTATAAACACATTAGCATGCCTTATTCTCATGTTAAATTGTTTCCTAATTTGGTTGAAAGTTGCACTTCAGATTTGCTTTAATTTCTATTTTTTTTGAGTTACAGCAGGGAGTACATTTTTTCTTGGATAAACATTTGCCTTTGTTTATGTATATAAACTCACATTTAAGTTTTTATTTTTTTTATTTTTTATTTTTTGGTGGTACTGGAGATGGAACCCTTTTACCTCCAGGCTACACTCCCAGACCTATTTTATATTTTTATTTGGAAACAGGGTCTCTTAAGCCAGCGCCTCTGGCTTCGAACCTGCGTGATCCTCCTGTCTCCGCCTCCCAAGCGCAGGGATTACAAGCGTGCGCCACCGCGCCTGGCTAACATTTAAGTTTTTAAAGGAGTCTCTAAATTGACTCAGCCTTTGGTGGTTTTTCAAGAAAACAGCCATTCTTACTTGCTATGAACATTCCCCAGGGGCCACAGAAAGTCCTAATGAGCACTCCGGGCCTCGGCTGGAGCAGGAGAGAAATAACACTGTCTTCATCTTCAGAAGCAACACAGAGACGTGGACATTTACATGGAAAGGCACCGCGGAACGGCGCTCTCACAATCATTAAAGCACACGGAACCGTACATGCCGTAAGCTTGATTGCAGATTTAATTCATTTTGGTAAAATTAATTAAGAGTCAGTTTTGTGCATGGAACTGCCCTAGTACAATGGGAGAGACAAAGAACTTGAACTTTTGGATATGAGGCAGGATCAAGGGGAGGATATTGAAGAGAAATGGAGACAGAGCGCCGGCCTCTCTAGGTTTTCGTTGTTGTTTGTGTGTTGTTGTTTTTGGTAGAAGTTGAACTCAGGGGCATTCTACATCCAAGCTGCACCCAGCCCTATTTTATTTTTTATTTTGAACTTGCATTTTTAATTTTAATTTTTTATTTTTTATTTTTTGGTGGTACTAAGGGTAGAACCCAGAGGCTTTCTATCTCCAGGCTATCCTCCCAGACCTATTTTATACTTTATTTGGAAACAGGGTCTCATTAAGTTGCTGAGAGCCTCACTAAGTAGCTGAGGCCAGCTTTGAACCTGTGCGATCCTCCTGTCTCAGCCTCCGAAGCGCTGGGATTATAAGCGTGCACCACCATGCCTGGCTTATTATTTTTTTAGTTTGAAATAGGGTCCTGCTAAGTTACAGAGGCTGGCCTCCAACCTGCGATCCTCCTGACAGCCTCCAGAATCCTGGGATTGCAGGTGTATGTGGCTTTGCCAAGCTTCTCTCTGGTCCCTTTTCCAGCCCTGCAGGACAAAAGATAGTAGAGGGGAGATATGATAGAAGACCAAATACTGGCTGCAATTAGTATGGCTGCCCCCCAGCCCTGGGGCAGGGATCCCTGTGGGTGGCACATGGAGTCCAGTTGTTCTGAGCCTTTGGACCCCACTCAGATCGGGCTGTCTCCCACAGGACTTCCAGAACACTCCATTGGCAACTCCACTATCTGCCTTTTACCTCCTCAATTGGGTGTCGCTGCAATGTGGGGCCGGGTAAGTTGCTAGCTTTGGGGCTCAGCAGTACCTTTCCTACCTTGCACTTTCGCTTTGAAATCTGAAACTTCTTGCTCAATAGACAGCCCCCCTCGATATTATACAGCACTGCCCTCAATGCCAGCTTGACCTGCAACGTGAATTTGACATTTTTGTTATGCCCTCTCTGCCGTCACCATGGGTGGTTCATAGAGGTGACTACAGGGACACATACTTCTAACTAATACAAACAGCTATTTTTATATACTGGGGATTGAACCCAGGGGCATTCTACTTCTGAACTACAACCCCAGTCCTATTTTATTTTGAAACAGGGTTTTGCTAAGTGGCTGAGGCTAGCCTCAAACCTGTGATCCTCCTGTCTCAGCCTCCCAAGTACTAGGATTACAGGCATGCACCACCATAAAAGGCAGAAAAGAGTGTCCTCAATTAAGAGAAAGACAAAGAGAGAGAGGAAATCCTTTCTTATCTTCATGTACAATAAACCACAGTCATTAAGAGGGTTTCTAGTTCTCAAATAAACACAGATTCACTATAAAATGTCATTCATTGTAGTTATAGTTATGGGAGGCCACTAACAAAATGAATGAAAAATTTCCTAAATGCTCCCATAATACAGATTATTTCAAATAGCATACGGCCCTCCACCTCCATTACTCAGTCTCCTCCTTCTGGTGAAACACGAGGGGGCTGGCAGCCCAGTCCTGAGCTCCGCCTTTCCCAGATCCGACAACCGAAATACCAGCCCCATTGCCTATGTGCTCTCCATCCCTGTTGCCAGGGCAGATGTGTAAGAATGAAGAGGAAATGCATATATCCCACGCAGGGCTAACCAGATGAACTTGATCCAGTTAAGCGCATGATGGAGAATTTGGTTAACTAGTCTTACTTTTAGGTTAACAACATTCTTAACACAGCTCTACTTCAGCCACACTGAATGTGAAAACAGAGCTGA
Organism: Muscardinus avellanarius; assembly: GCF_963383645.1. Lineage (NCBI taxonomy): Eukaryota > Metazoa > Chordata > Mammalia > Rodentia > Gliridae > Muscardinus > Muscardinus avellanarius. The sequence continues at coordinate 36,225,066 of NC_137793.1, forward strand.
AACTGCTTTTAAATAAAAAATAAAACGATGACCTACAGCAGAGAGTAATTACAAAGAAATTTTCAACCCTCAGGCCAAGTCCAGGACCTCCCTCCCTGGCCTTAACTCCTGGGTTTAGACATATGCCAAGTCCAGCACACAGTGTACTGAATTCCCTTTTACTCAACTTTCATTACAACTGTGTTTATTAAAAAAAAAAAATGTAGTGCCAAATTGGGCTTCTTAGGTATTAGCTTTGCCATGTATAGGGTTTATAATGTTCCTAGCATAGCGTAAATCATCTACCATAAACACTTCTTTTGGGGCTGGGGCCCGTGGCTTTTAATTTCATACTGCTTAGAATAAAGGCATTTTGAAAAGGTTCTCCAGGGTGTATTCATTCGAGTCACCCCTCCATGCCACTCTGGCATGGGGCTGTATTTCTATTTTCTGTATTTCTATCTTTCTAATAAACTTCTTTAAATCTTAAAAAAAAAAAACAGAAAATGTTCTCCAGTTAATAAGTGTTCATTTTCCCTCGAAATTTAAACTACAGCATTTCTCCATTAAGTCACGTCGCATCCTCTGAGACCTCATTTCATGGGGTGACGTCACCCTGCCAGGCATATGCTCCCTGGCAGCCCCATCAGGACAGCACCTGTGCCATCCCTGGAAGCCCGTCAGAAAGATGACACAGAAAAGGCTTTGGATGAGGGTTTAGGAGACCTGGCTCATTAAGATCCACTTAGTATAAAGTTGGGTCCCTGGTTACTCATTTGGTTTCTCAAGCCTCAGTCTCATCTTTAAAATGCAGGCAATAATACTGTGTACACCTCCCAAAGTGATTAGCAAATAAGATCATGTGAAAGCTATTTGCAAACATCATTAAGCATATGTATGCATCCCACCCTTTGGGCCCAAAACAGAGTGACTTGATGTGCAAAAATCAATTGTATATCTGGCCGGGTGGGCATGGCATGGTGACACATGCTTGTAATTCCAGCATTCAGGAGGTGGAGAACAGAGGATCTAGGTTTGTGGACAGCTTCAGCCACTTAGCGAGGCCCTTCGCAACTCAGTGAGACCCTGTTTAAAAACTAAAAAAGACTATAGAGTAGGTCTGGGGGTGTAGCTTGGAGGTACAATGCCCCCGGGTTCCATCCCCAGTACCAAGCACACAAAAATGTCCATTGTATTTCTATCCACTTGTAAGAAAATACCAGAAATGAAATGAAGAAACCCATTTTGTTCAGTATGAATAAATACTTAGGAATAAATGTAACAAAAAAGTGTCACACATACACTCTGAAAGTCGTAACGCATGGTTTATACAAATCTAAGAGGAGTCAAATAAATAGAAAACACCGGAGTCCATGGATGAGAAAATTTTACATGACAAAGATGCCAAAACTCCCCAAATTCATCCACAAAGAGATTTGATCCGTATCAGAGTCCTAGCTGACTTCTTTGTAGAAATTGATGACCTGATTGCAAAATTCACACAGAAACACAACTCACTTGGATTAGCCAAAAACAGCCTGAAAAGGAGCAAAGTAGGAGCACCTGCATTTTCTGATTTCTAAACGTACTACAAAGCATCAGGAATCAACTTGCTGTGGTACTAACACTGTGATAGAAGCGCAGAACCATGGAAGAGAAAATTTGAGGGTCCAGAAACAAGCCCATGTGTCTATGGCCAACTCACCTTCATTTGCAAGACCATTCAATGGTGTGTGAAGAAGACATTCTTTCAACAGCAGTCAAAGCAGAAGACTTCTGTGATGTTGAAAGGTATAGGGATTGCTCCCCACCCCAGCAAGCAAGCAATTAATTCTGCAGCAGTAGACACTAGCTAGGCATCCTCTAATCCAATTCTGACACTGTCCACCTGGATATAGCATCAGATCCCACAGGTTGCGGGTTCAATCCCCAAGATTGCTTCACTGAGTTTAGGTGCCAGTTGCAGGCCCCCTGTTATTTTAACCTGTGCTTTCTGGCCGATCAGCTATAAACGAGGGTTTACAAACCCCCTGCCTCCTTAGGTTTAAAGTGGCTCATACAACTCAGAAATACATTTACTGGTGTGTTGTACAGTATCTTACAAAAATAAAGATGCATGGGGTAAGGCATGAAAGGGAGGATGAGGTGCTCCCAGGACCAATCAGGCGGGCCATCCTTCAGGAATCCCCAGGTATTTAGCTAGCTAAATGTACTCTGACCCCCTTTGGGGATTTTATGAGGGCTTCATTGCATATATGTCTGATTAGCCTCGGCACCTCTGCCCTCTCCAGTGGTTGCAAAGTGGGTCTATAAATCCTAACTCTCTGATCCTGCCTTGGTCTCTCAGGTGACCAGCTCCCTTCTGAAGCTACTTTGGGGTTGCCTGCATGCTTAGTGATTCCACACTTACTGCTTCAGAGACTCTGAGGATTTTGAGCTGCATGCCTGGAGCTGGGCATGGTGACACAGACCTGTAATCCCAATCTTGTAATCCCAGTATTTGGAAGGCTGAAACAGGAGGATCACCAATTCAAGGCCAGCCTCAGCAGCTTAGTAACTTAGTGAGACCCTATTTCAAAATAAAAAATAGGGCTGGGAGTGTAACTCACAGATAGAATGCTTCTAGGTTTAATCTCCACTACCACAAAGAAAAAAAGAGCTGTATGCCAGGAAAGAAGATCAAACCTATATTTCACAGTATCACACAGGGAAAGGATAGCATTTTCAACAAATGGTACTAGAAGAACCGGATAGCCACAGGCAGGAAAATGAAGCTGGATTCTAACAATTCAATAATAAAAAGACAAGCGAATTTTTAAAACGGGTAAAGATTTGAACATATGCTTCTCAAAGAAAGATAATAAACACATAAAAAGCTGTTTGATATCATTATTCATTGGGGAAATGCAAATCAAAACCACAATGATATACCATATCAACTAGGATTACTAAAATTAAAAAGTCAGATAATTATGTGTTGGCAAAGATGTGGTAAAATCTGAACCCATTACACGATGAGGTGGGGCCACTTTGGGAAACAATCTGGCAGTTTCTCAAGTAATTAAGCATGGTTATCATATGATAGATCTTGTTAACACACTCATCAGTTGATGGGCAGTGGGATTATTTCCACTTTTTATCTATTATGGATAAGGCTGCCACTAACTTTTATGCTAAAGGTTTTAGACATACATCTCATACATTTTCATTTATTTTGAGTTTTTACCTAGGAGTAGACTTTCTGGTTAGTAACTTCCAGTGAACCTTGTTACCATTATTATCAGCCTGTCCAGACTTCTATAATAAAATACCATAGGCCAGGTAGTTTAAACCAAAGAATTTATTTCTCAGAGTTCCAAAGGGTGAGAAGCCAAGATCAAAGTGTAAGCAGGGTTTGTTTTTATTTTATTTTATTTTGTAGTACTGGGGATGGAACCCAGGGGCAGTCTACCTTCGAGCTACACCCCAAGCTCTATTTTTTATGCTTTATTTTGAAACAGGGTCTCACTGAGTTGCAAAGGGCCTCACTAAGTGATTGCTGAGGCTGTCTGCAAACTGTGATACTCCTGTCTCAGCCTCCCAAATGCTGGGATTATAAGCATGCGCCACCGCGCCTGGCTCAGGATTTGGGTTTTGGTGAGGCCTCTTTTCCTGACCTGCACACAGACACCGGCTTTCTGTGTTCCCATACGGTGTTTCTTTAGTGAATACATAGGAGGAAGATAAAGTTTTAAGTTGTCTTCTTCTTATAAGGATACTGATACTATAGGGTCTAGGCCCTATACTTTTGAACTAAGTTAATCTTAAAGATTCCTGTAAATATCCCATATTAGCCCATTTTTTCATTATTATTACTTTTTTGCAGTACTGGAGATGGAACCTAGGGACACTGTACCTCTAAGCTACACCCCCAGCCTTATATTTTAATCTTTTTTTATTTTTGAAACAGGGTCTCAGTGAGTTACAAGGGGCCTCACTAAGTAGCTGAGGCTGTCTGCAAACCTCGATCCTCTGGTCTCCACTTCTAGAATGTTGGGATTACAATCCTGCACCACCATGCCCGGCCCATTTTTCATTACTATAATGTAATACCTGAGGGTTTTTCATTATTATAATGTAATACCTGAGGTTGTATACTTTGTAAAGAAAAGAGGTTTACTTTGGCTCATGGTTCTGGAGACACAAAGGGGCCCAATAGGCCCATAGGGGCCTATCTGCTGACAGAGTCCTGAGGTGAGCAGAGTATCACATGGCAAGAGACAGGGAGCATATGTGTCCATGTGTCTGTCAGCTCGCTCTCTCTCTCTCTCTCTCTCTCTCTCTCTCTCTCTCTCTCTCTCTCCTCTCTCTCCTCTCTCTTTTCTCTCTCCTCTCCTCTCCTCTCCTCTCCTCTTCTCTCTCTCCCCTCTCCTCTTCTCTCTCTCTCCTTTCCTCATCTCTTTCCTCTTTTCTCTCTCCTCCTCTTTTCTTCTTCTTCTTCTTCTTCTTCTTCTTCTTCTTCTTCTTCTTCTTCTTCTCCTTCTTCCTTCTCTCTCTTCTCTCTCTCTCTCTCTCTCTCTCTCTCTCTCTCTCTCTCTCTCTCTCCTTATAAATACCCTGGAGTTCAATTATAGGGCTCAACTCTAATGATGTTATCAAATCTCAATCACTTTTCAAAGGTCCTACATCTAAAATCTGTAGTATGATTAAGTCTCTAACCTCTTAAAACCTCACAATGGAGTTTAAACTTCAACACATGAAGCCTTTTTCCAAACCACATCAGACTAATCAGACTATTTCCAAACCATAGCAGGCCTCTATCTCCAAATATTGGGGATTAGGACTTGAGCATATGAGTGGGGTGAGGGAGGGATGGCAAACATTCAGCCCTCAGGAACCACCTAAGAAAATCCAGATGAAAGCATGTTTCCAAAGGGACCAGCAAGACTTACAGCCCCTTGTCATTGGCCCAGGTTAGAATACGATCCTGTGTTTGGGCCAACCACTTTGACGAACCAGGCCTGAGTCTGGTCATGACTCCCAAAGCCTGGGGTGGGTCCGCTCCACCTTAACCAGAAAAGGACAAGGAGTCTCCTCAAGACAAGAAGTATGGTGCAGCCAACAGCAAACATGTAACCCACAAGGAACTCGCCCCTGGGCCCAGGTGGGACAGAGACTCCTGTGACCAAGAGCTGTCAACAAGCTCTCTGTCCCTGGCATCTCCTGACCAGAGCACTGGAAAGACCAGAGGAGGCCCTCAGGTAACAGTATGAGCAGATCAGAACGCACAAACTCAGTGGCTAGAGGGGACTTTAAAATCACCTGACCCCTTCACTTGACAGGCTTCTAAAAACTGCTAGAGAGAGACTGATGTAAAAGAACCTGGCATGAGAATCAAAATGGATTTTATATCACAAGACCCGGGGAAGACCCATTTGTCAGGTGTCATGATTTTAAGCACATGACTTCACTCTCTCACCCTATTTTATTTCGTAAATTAAAAAAAAAACCTCACAGGATCTGTAGGCAAAGTGTGAAAAGGTAGTCTATATTGCCAGGCAGAGCTGTGACTGCCTCGCTGGCACAGGCACATGTGCCATCCAGACAGGACAGACGGATGTGCAGGATGTGCACAGCTTCCTCTGGGCGACCTGGGGTGGGGGGTGGGGGTCGGGACCCAGCAGGAGGCTCTGGCGTCTGGCGGAGGTGTCATTCTCAGGCTAAGGGCTCTGGGGTCAGCCAGCCCCAGTCTGCACGCTGGCTGCATCATTTTGAGACCTGGGACCTCTGGGGCTCCGTGTCCTCTCCTATCAAATAGGAATGGCAATTCCTGCTTAAGTTGGAACCAACTGTAAGACTCTGTAAGGTGCCTGGCGCCCCTGGACGTCCAGCTCACCTACCCCTTCTCTCATTTGCATGGTAAGAATAGCCGGGCATGGTGCAATAATTCCACCCCAAACTGTGTCCAGGCAAAAGTTTGGTCCTTTGGAATTGGGTGTCACTAAATTCCTCTGCCAGAGTCCACACGGCCTGAGAGCTGGCAGCTTCTTCTATTCCAAGGAAAGCACAGAAGTGCTAAAAAGAAAACCCGCGCCTCCGGGAGGGCGGCCCCCGGCACGGCGGTCAGTACCCGCGGGCGCCGCACGGGGGCGCGCTGCAGGGCGAGCTCCCCCCGGGCACCTGCACTGGGCCCCGCTGCTCCGACCTGCGCCGCCCCTCCTACAGCCAAACCAAAGTGAGGACGAAATGGTTTTAAACACTGAAAATATTTTCAAGTGCTTGTCTTCAAAACACACCTGCCACCCCACGCCCAAATCGTGAAACTCGAGAAATGTCAAGCAGGGACTAGACTAGATCAGGACAGCTGCTCCAACATGGAGAGAGGGCGATCGGGCGGGGAGAGGACAGGCGAGGAGGGCCGCGTTCCCTCGGGTCCCCTGAAACTCGGCTGGCTGCGACCCGGGCTCAGCGGACCCACCCCAGCCGCTCCCTGTAGGACCGTGGGATTGAGTCAAACCTGGAGCCATCGTCAGCTGAGGGCCCCCAGAAAGAGCGGTAGTTTAGATAATAAATAAGGATGTGTTCGGGTACTGCCCCCCCCCACAGCCCAACCCGCATAAAATTTTCTTAAAACAGCGCACACCTGTGGGGCTGACTTGTTTCATAATCCTCAAAGAACAAAACCGACTGGGAAGCAAGCGTTTGAAGGGCAGCTAAGATAACCTGGACAAACAAGTGGTTAATTCCTTAAGCAAATACTAGCCAACAGGTACTGGCTCCCTTTCCTCCTTTACTCGAGCAGTTGAACCAAGCTCCAGCACCTTCAGGGGCAGGGTGCGCTCAGCTCCTTTCTGGCGGTGGGTTCCGCAGCTCACCTTGCAAAGGTGCCTCAAAGAAGGGCTCCTCCATCCACCTTGCAAAGGTGCCTCAAAGAAGGGCTCCTCCATCCAGCTCTCCTGCTCCAGTCCCTCCCCAGCCTCCTCTTCTCTTCCCAGCTGTCCTCTCCAGGGTCCCCTGCCTCTGACTTTCTCCTCTCTTCATAGACCACTACCAGCTCCTTTTGTTTCTCTGCATCCCCGGATGGCCTCCAGCCCTGAGTGGCTGGACTAGGAAAAGGGCTCACCCATCTCCTGAAGTTCAGCCTCTCAGTGGCCACCAGATTCCTAGGGTTTTAAAGAATTGGGACATCTGGAAGCTGCTCTTCAAACCAGGTCCTCCCGCAGACCCTGTGTCAACATAAATAAGGGCCAGAGGAGTAGCTCAGAGGTAGATCACTCCTGGATTCAACTCCCAGTACCATCACAAACAAAAACTCTTCAGCCTGGCCTCAGCCTGGGAACAGGTCGGGCTGGCACAGAATGGGAAGTAAAGAGACAAATTGAAACCTCTTTGCATTCATGTGAGGGAAAAAATGTGATTGAAGTGGGAAGACCAACAAAGTGCCAGTTTTGGACTCAGTGTAAGTGGCCTTTGTTTGGGTTTGCTGAAAACACTAGCAAAGAAATTGTGTGAAAAAAAAATCACAATACACAACAGGTTGGTAGGGATACCTCCGAAGCCTGGTGGATGCACCTGCCAGGTTCAGGGAAGCAGAAGTCCTTGGGGAGAGGGGGGAGGAGCGCAGCCACTGAGCTGGGTGAGCACTCAGGGGCCAGTCCTCTGCCCCGGCCTCTGTAGACGGGAGTGCCATCACACTGGGCTTGGGGCGGGCCTACCTCGGCCAGCCTCAATGCTCTGACAACATGGCTGAAGGGATGGAGAAAGGCAGATGGACTGAAGATGGGAGGAGGAAGACATCAGTGGGATTCAGTGAAGGACTGCACCTAGGCAGAGAAGGTGGCATCCTGTAGGATCCCCCACTTGGCTACATTCGGTCTTCTGACCCTTGTAATTTGGGACAGATCGGGTAAAGAGAGCTCATAGTAATTAACACTGAGTACATGCTGGCCCACTGACAAACTCCCCTATAGCAACTTCACAACAGCCCTCTGAAGGGGAGAGTAGGGTCCTCACCCTGGAAATGAGGAGCACTGCTTGCCGGGGCTGAGGATTGTGTCCCCAACCACAGGGAACTACAGGCCTGTCTCCCTGGGAAGCCACATCAGCACCTCTCTGGTCTCATGGGTGAGATTTTGAGTATTTCAATGCTCTGAAGAGAGCAGGGCCTCTGGTAATGAGCAGAAAATGGCATTATTCACTCAGCGAGGCTGGACACTCTTCTTCACTTTAAAAGTGCGAGAGCTAGCTCTTTGCTTACCAGCTCGACCGGCACAAGGGCATCCAACAGCTCGTGGCCGTGCTCCCTGCAATCCCAGCTTCCTTGGCAGCCTTCTACCAAGGAGCTAATTTTGTTCCATGATTTCAGAAAGAGAAAAGTTATACTTTGATGTTTTGGAATAGTTAAGCCTGCTGAGATACATGGGTGATTTTCCCTTACCTACAGGCTGTGATTTGCAAGATAGCCTGGCATTTGGGAAACTAATGAGCTACAAATCTTTGTAGCTTAGTACCTTGTATCTAGCTTACTTTTCTGGAAGTGAATTTTAAACAAACATATCCAATGTGTTAGGTCATACCTAAGAAAGGGGAGATTAAAACCATTATTTCCTGCACTGATTCAATCTGCTGGAACAATCTAGGAAAAGAATGAGAAGTAAAACCAAAAGTGTGTCCCTTTCAGAGAGCAGAAACAATTCCAATCAAGAAGTATACAAATCAGAAAGAAGAAAATGTTATCTTTATAAAACTTGGAAATTAAAATATGCTTTACCTAGTTGCTTTTGGAGAACAGTGGGAACAGATCTCATGTAGACTCCCTATTTAACCTCACCTGACCCTTATCTCTCACAATAATCAGGTGAAATCTTCTCTCTCATTACCATGAATTCAGTGGTCAGCAAGAGTGCCTTTGGGACACTGTGTACAGGAACTGCACGTGGACACACTAACTAGTGACAAGAATAACCCCAGGCACAAACCTCCACCTGTCCAGTCTTCCATCACTCATCTCCTACCTAAGCTTCCCAGAAAGACGGCCCTTCTTGGACAGGCCCCTCAACTAACTGGCTCCCTGCATCCTTCAAGCCAAGGGCAGCAGGAGCCTGTCGTGTGCTAACACCATCCTAGCTATTTGTGGAGGACTTGGCAAATTTTCCTTAAGGAAAGGCTGAACATCTAGCTAGGCTGGCCTTTGTGAAGTACAAAGAAGTAACAGATGGTTTTGCTAAAAGCTCTTTTGTTTGCAGGTAGCAAACAAACACCTGGGTGAGATTCAACAGCAAAGTCTTCTCAAGTATTTCAACATCCCAAGTCTCAGTCCTAACCCAAAGAGACAAAGGGGAGGTACCAAAAACACAGAACCAGGACCAGGGAGGAGCCTGAGGACTGGACTCCCCGCCGTCTCTTCCTGGGCATCCCTTGCTCTGCAGACCTCCTGTCAAAGGTGACTTGGTGATGCTGAACACACGTGCACAGGACTGGATTATCTGCATTTTTTTTGGAAGATGGGCGTGCTGATGGTAACAAGATTAAGAAGAAAATGACAGTTAAATTCTCCCACTGAGTCTGTTTGTCCTGAAAGAAAAGATGATATGAGGGAGATGAACCTCTCTTTCCACCAGTGGTGTGGGGTCCCTCGTTGTGGAACCTTAGCGTTTACCATATACTATTTGTACAACATGCTCCTAATCACCAGCCAACGCTTTTGTTAGTTCATAACTTACGTGATGGGTGAAAATACCAGCTGTGCTCAATTCATTGAGAAACAGCGCTGTATAGTTTTGGGGTGATGTAACAGCGACTTCCGGTGTGGCTTTATTTAGAATGTAACTGCCTAAAGTGCAGTTCCCCCAGAGGAATTAGGGCCCTAGGAAAGCACCAGCCCGGGGTGGAGCCTGGGCCAAGGAAGAGAATCTCTAGTGGCTCTTTGAAGCAAGAAGATTGAGGACTCGGGAATGAGATGTGTTACTGCTAAGGGGAAGAAAATATGTGAGTGTTAGTTAAATTTTGGGGCTAGATGTAGTTCAGGTGGTCAGATTGACGTGAAGTCCCTGAGGTGTGAGCCTGGTATTTAGGTTGAGCAATGCTCATTCATCTGAGCACCCTTTCCAGATTACTAGTCTCGTAACTGATAGGTTATGAGTTTTAGTTGGAAAAATTGCTGAGTGACAGGTAGTGTGGGCAGGCTTCGTGGCCCTATTCAGGCAAGCTCTCCAGTCTTAGTTTACTTCTAAGTCCCTTAATTCAGAGTCTCAGAAGGGCTTTTGTGGGAAGTGTTCTTGAGCTGGAAAATGTAGCACATTTCTTTCCATTTCGTAAGCTTTACCTTGACTTGACATGTTAATTTTTGTGTCTCCTCTAATACCTTACTGGGGTTTGAGGAAGATGGAGGTACACTGGCTGAGCTAGCAAGAGAGGGTGACGTTTATTGGGGTTTACTGATTATTAGGAAAGGCTCCTCTAGAAGGAGGTGAAGTACCACTAAATCCTTTGAGTTTTAAGCTACTACTATTAGCATTCTGGGAAATAATTTTGTAATATAATTCTTTATGCTTAGGGGATAAATCTAATCGAATCCCTGTTTAATTCTTAGCAGTGGTGTATCAGATAGTTACTTTGATAGTTTATTTTTATAACTTTCAGCTTAAAGTTTAACATATTTTCATTCTTAAACACACTTAATGCTGGGTTTTATTAATTTGGGTTAATCATATGATCACGGTGGCTGCCATGAAATTTACCAGCCCTGATAATATAACTTGGTTGAACTTTGGTTCCAATGAAGAGGAACCTCATTGTTATCCCTGCTGCTTTTGTTTATTTTGTTTTTATGGTACTGGAGATTGAACCCAGGACCTCATGCACGTTGGGCAAGCATTCCACCACTGAGCCACATCCCACAGCCCTGCATGCGTAATTTTACTAGAAATTAATAAAAAGGCCAGGACCAATGCTATATTTTCATGGAGTTAAAAAGACCCATCTAGACATTTTCAGTGCCTTTATTAAGCTACATTAACTTTGTAGGTAAAGTTAAATATATTTTTGGATGATTGGTCTAATACCTGCTTCTAATTGAAGTTGTAGTTAAATTAAAAATAAATTTAGAGAATTTCTCCCTTAGAGGAAAAAATGCTGTTTAATTACCTTGTTAATATTTAAGACCTTTTTAGTGACCTTACAAAGAAAGTTTTAGCCTAATGTGCCTGGAAATCTTTAAAAAGATTGAAATTCCTTTAGAAATTGGGCCTAATTTTGCTTTTAATTCAAATTGTAATTAAATTGAGGATTGATAGTTATTTTCAATGAGTATAGATTTAGAGGCATAAGTCATCCATATGAGCATATCTGTATGAGCATATTAGTATGTAAATTTGGAGATTTGGGTAATCAAGAGGTGGGGGTCGTGGAATTAATTGTACACATAATATTGTGTTTCATGTGGATATGTATGTGGAGTTCTTGTGTAGATGTGTGTTGTAAACACAGTATGTGGGTCATACTGTCCATCAAACATAAACAACTAATACTTTATGGTTTATATGTGAGTTAAGAATATTAAAACGTGGCTACCAGGTAAATGACTGTCAAAGCACTGATGACCATGCTGGATGGCAACATTCACCCAACTTAAAAATCTCAAATGCACACCACCACAGCTATGTGAGATCACGGGCTAATTCATCACTTGTCCATTAAGAGGTCTTATTTAAGGAGGATGAGCAGGTAATCTTAGTTGTAATGGCCCTGAAGTAAGAACTAGATGTCAGGAATAGTTTCAGTATCGAAACCCCCAAGTGTTATGGGCCTAGTGTAAGAAGAGGGACACTCCCTGAGAGGGCTATTGGTTTCAGAGGATGGTAGGTTGAGATCACCATTGGAAGTGGTAAGCATGTTGCAAGAATTGATTTAATTTAATGTGCTATATATGATTAATAATATGTCCTGTGAAGATTAATAATTAAAGTGAACTATAATAATCATGAAAAATAAGTGTATGTGATTCAATAATTTACTGAATTAGGTACATTATATGGGTTTATATACATACATATATGCATGGGGAAAAGATCTTAATGGTCAATTAAACATTAATGTACAATGTATGATTATGTATAGTACTAGCACATTAGTAATGGGTTAAGACATGTAAGGTACAAAGGCTGTTGAATTATAATTTATTAATATTCCCAAATTACTTAAACATTTTGTGTGCTGCAAGTAGAAATATCAGGGAATAGTTTCAGTAGAATTTCAGCTTTGGGTACTGATGATGAGGCTGTAGGCTTCTTCCTTTACTACCCTAGGGAGATTCTTTCTCCATTTTTGATTTACAAGACCAAAGTATTAGTTATATTAGGAGAACTCTTCATTTGAGAAGCTTATTCTCAAGCTTGTGGAGTGGAATAGGAATAAAATAATAAGAAAATATAGGATAGATGCTATCAGATGGATATTCTCCTGGTTAACCACGAATTCACCTAAGTCTGGGATCAACCACTAGAATTCAGAATAAGCACCAGCTTAATAGATGGAATACCATACTTGTTTATAGATAGTTTAAATATAGAAACAATTGCTAGGATGAGGATGAAGAATAAAAAGATTAATACAACTCCTAGTTTACAAGGGATGGATCATAAGATTGCATAAGCAAATAGGAAATATCACTCTGGCTTAACATAAGGAGATATATTAAGGGGATTTTCAGGTATACAGTTATTTGGGTCTCCCAGAAGATCAGGGGAGAATAAGATAAGTATTACTAGTGTTAGGAATAGGAAGCCAAACATGCCTTAATTGAACAGTAGGAGTAAAATGAAATTTTATGTTATAAGTTTTTTGATCCTGTTTTGTGAAAGAATAAAAAGTGAACTATTACTAAAGTTGAGATAATAAATGGCAAGATGAAGCAGAAAGTGAAGGCTCTGTGCGATATTGGCTTTGTCAACTGAAAATCCTCCTCAGATTCATTCTGTTGAGAGTTGCTCCTCAGAAAGATGCCTGTCCTGAATTCAGTACGACATAACCTACACATGCTGCAGCTATATCTGCATGTAGTACAATATTCCAGTATTTGCTTTTTTTTTCCTACAGAATTACAGGAACCATAATAGAGGACTCAGCGTACTTGTGAAAATGAGCAGATGAAGAATATGGAGGCTCTCTTGTGTGAGCATACGGGATAGTTCAACTATAATTTACATCTCAATAGATGTGTATAATAGATGAAAACATGGTTATTGTCTTCTGTATAGTGTGTAGCCAGGACTAATATAGTAATGATTTGTAAGGCTAGGCAAACTTCTAGTAGAGAGCCAATATTTCATCCTGCTGAGACATCTGCTAGGAGTGGCAGGTCAATGAATGAGTATTTAATAATTTTAATTATGGGATGAGTCTTTTGGATGTTGGTTATTAAAAAACTTCTATAGTTGAACTAAAATAGTGATTTTTTTCATGTTTTTAGTCATGGCTTAATTTCATGGAGAACTTATGCCAGACTGTATTTTTATTATTTTTTGCTCCAAGTTTTGTAGGCATTTCTTCAACACCTTCACATATCTGTGGTAGATTGGGATTATTAGTAGTGGGACTGGTTGAGATATTGCATTAAATTTTGTTGTTCTTTTTTTAAGTTTGATAGCATTTTCAGTTTATTTAGAAGAAATATTAGTGATATTTGGATATATTATGCCATAGTTACTAAAAAGTATCCTGATATTTGGGGTATCTCATGTAGCAATTTTGGGCATATTAGGTCTTTCAATGGGATTATTTATTATATGGTAATAAATTGTAAAGAAATGGAAAATGGCACTGAATTTTAAGAATTTGGAGAACTGGTTGTGTGTGTGTTACTTGATTTAACCAGGATAATTACACCATTGACCTACGCCCCCAGCTATTTATTTATTTATTTATTTATTTACTTACTTACTTACTTACTTACTTTTTGGTGGTACTGGGGTTCCTGGAAACCCTTCTACCTGCGGGCTACACTCCCAGACCTATTTTATATTTTTTATTTGGAAACAGGGTCTTTTAAGCAAGGGAGGCTGGCTTCAAACCAGCACGGTCCTCCTGTCTCCGCCTCCCAAGCACGGGGATCACAAGTGTGCACCACCACGTCCAGCCCCACCTTATTTTTTATATTTTAAGTTTTATCATGCATTTATTGGCCAATTGAATTTCTTCTTTCATTAAGTGTCTATTTAGTTCACTTGCTATTTTTGATTGGGTTGTTTTCTTAGTGCTGAGTTTCTTGAGTTCTCTGTATAGTCTAGATATTAGTCCTATATCATAGGAGTCAGTGGCAAAAATCTTCTCCCATTCTGTTGGCTCTCAGTTGAGGTTCTTGATAGTTTCCTTTGCTGTACAGAAGCTTTTCAGTTTAATGCAATCACATGTATTGACCTGACTTTTAATTTCTTGTGCCTTTGGAATCTTGTTGAGAAAGTTTAAATCTGTACGTATGTGTTACAGTATTGGACTATGCCCTCTTCAAGGAGCTTCAAGGTCTCTGGTCTAAATTCCAAGTCTTTGATCCATCTTGAGTTAACTCTTGTGCAGGGTGAGAAAGTGGGTTTATTTCAATTTTTCTGCATATGGTTAACCAGTTTTGCCAACACCATTTGTTGAACAAGCATTTTTCCAGTGTATGTTTTTGGCTCCTTTGTCTAAAATTAATTGGCTGTGTGAGGATGTTTCTGAGTCTTCTGTTCTACTCCATTGGTCTATGTATGTGGTTTTGTGCCAGTACCATGATGTTTTTATTACTATAGCTTTCTAGTACAGTTTAAAGCCAGGTATTGTGATTCCTCCTGCATGGTTTTTGTTGCTGAGAACTACTTTGGCTATTCTGGGTTTTTGTTATTCCAAATGAATTTAAGGCCTGATTTATTTTATGTCTGTAAGGAATGACCATGGTAATTTAATGGGTATTGTGTTGAATCTGTAGATCACTTTTGAAGTATGGGCATTTTGATATTTATTCTGCCTATCCATGAACATGGAAGATTTTTTCATCTTCTAAGGTCTTCTTTGATTTCTTTTTTCAATGTTTTATAATTGTCTTTGTAGAGGTCTTTTACCTCTGTGGTTAAGTTTATTCCTAAGTATTTTTTTTTGGGGGGGGGATATCCTGAATTTTTTCTGGATATCTTTCTCAGTGGATTTATGGTTGGTATATAGAAAAGCTTCCAATTTTTTAGATTGATTTTGTATCCAGACACCATGCTGACTTTGTTGATCAGTTCTATAAGCCTTTTTGTTGAGTTTGTTGGCTCTTCTAAGCATAGTATCATGTCAACTCCAATAGCAATCAAGAGATGCAAATCAAAACTATCCTGAGATTTCACCTAACTCCAATTAGAATGTCAATCATTAAAAACACAAACAACAAATGCTGGCAAGGATGTGGAGAAGTAGGAACTCTAATACATTGTTGGTGGGACTGCAAATTATTTCAACCACTTTGGAAAACTATATGGAGGATCCTCAGAAGAATGGGAATGAACTTACCATATGATCCGGCAATACTACCTCTGGATATCTACCAAAAAGAATGGAAACCAAACTAATACATGTGTATCTATGTTCATAGTTGCACAATTCACAATTGCCAAACTATGGAACCAGCCAAGATGTCCATCAACAGATGAATGGATTACAAAACTATGGGATATGTACACAATGGAATTTTACACAGCCATAAAGAAAAAAAACACAATTATGTCATTTACAGGGAAATGGATAAAATTGGAGAACATTATGCTAAGTGAGATATTAGTCAGTTTAAAAAAATAAGAAATTGGATGCTCTCCTTAATGTTGGAAAGATAGGGAGAAAATCAGCCATAGGAGGAAACTTAGATGAAAAAGGAGATACTATAGATGAGCAAATAAGGCGACATAACTGAGGGAATGGGAGAAGAGGGAAATTCTTTAATGTTCATGATGCACATTAACAAACATATCAAAGTCAATCATTAAGCCAAACATGAGAAGGTGGGAAGGGAATGGGGTGGGAAATGGGTAAGGGCTAATTGGGTGATATGTGCATGTATGCCTCCACCATCTTGTACTCTATTAAGATGTATAACTACAATGCACCAATAAAAAATTAAAAAATTTAAGTTTAAATTATTATTATTAGAATTAGTATTAGTAATAATAGTAGTACAGGGGATTGAATCCAGGGGCTTTACCTCAAAGCTACACTAGCCGCCCTATTTTTTATTCTATATTTTGAAACAGGGTCTTACTAATTTGCAGAGATCATTAAGTAGCTGAGGCTGGCTGCGGATCTGTGATTCTCTTGTCTCAGCCTCCCAAGTACTGTGATTACAAGTATGCACAACCATACCCAGCTTTGTTTTTTATTTTGAAACAGTCTCCCTAAATTGCTGGGGCTAGCCTCAAACTTGCAATTCTCCCATATTAGTATTCTAAGAATTGGGATTACAAGTGTGCACTAACCCTACCCAGCCTTTTTGAGGGCAAAGAGGTTGGGCATCTTTTTGAAGATTCCACAGGTATGGTTGTTAGAGTTATGGAAGCTGATTAATAGTTGTAGCTGCTTGATTTTTGTTAGCATGTCTATTGTAATTGGAGTTATAGTGATTAAATGGCTAGTGTTATATCTAAGAGGAATGAAATCAAGAAAGAATTGGCTGGGCACAATGGTGCACACCTGTACTCCCACCTACTCAGGATATTGTAAGTTCCAGGCAAGCCTAGATAACATGGTGAGACCCTTTCTCAAAACAAACAAACAAATTAATTAATTAATTAATTAAAGGGTTGGGGGTGAGCTGGGTATAGTGGTATATGTCTGTAGTCCCAGTGCTTGGAAGGCTGAGACAGGAGGATTGCAGGTTCAAAACCAGCATTAGCAATTTAGTGAGGCCCTCCACAATTTAGGGAGAATAAATAGTATGGGTGTCTAGCTCAGAGGTAGAACACCCCTGAGTTCTACTCAGTACCAAAAAGTAAAAAAAAAAAAAAAAAAAAAAAAAAAAAAAAAAAAAAAATTAAACACACAACACACACATGAATATAGTTTGATTAATTGCTTTTGGTCAGAAACAGTCATTAAAGCTGTTATTTGAAGCTGGAAGATAAACTTGGGGGCTACTTTTTCTCATCAGATCAAGTCTAGAAGAGTGGACACTGTTGAGCTGCTGATAACTTTATGAATGGTAGAAAGTGGCAAACAATTGTTGGCACAATTCTTAGATATTTGGCAATTTAGAGATGAGAATTAAATTTTGAGGTCATAAATTATTTTACTGTTAACTCAAAGCCTAAAATAGTTATGGGGAGGGCTAATATTTTTAGCTAAAGCAGCATAGTTAGGTAGAGGATGTTTAAAGAAGTAAAATTGTTGGAAATAAAAAACCTAGCAAAAAAAATGTTACAATTACCAGACATTTGAATTTATTAAGTGCGTGTTCTTTCATTAATGTTAACTAAAGAGAGAAAATGGGGTTGTCCTATAAATGCAAAGATAATGTGTTTGCTACCTGCAGATGTTATTGAAGTAGCTTAGGCATTGACAGCAATGTTTGTGAACTTTGAATTAATCTTCAGAAAGAAATGTCTGTAAGGAAGAATATGCTTGTGAGTGGTAGGCTTCCAATAAGGAAGTAGTAAGTATAATGGCTTTAAGTAAAACTGGAGGCCGAGACAGGAAGGTTGGAGGCTCAGATAGGAGGATTGCAGGTTTGTGGCCAGCCTCAGCTACTTAGGCCCTTCACAGCATAGTGAGACCATTTCAAAATAAACAGAATAAAAAATAAGGCTGGGTTGTAGCTCAAAGGTAGAATGCCCCTGGGTTCAATCCCTAGAACCACAAAAATAAGTAAACAAACAAATTTATTTTAGATTATCCTGTTCATCATTAAGGTTGTGGATAATAGACCACACGCACATAGTGTAGCTTTAAAAAAATTGTGTGTGTGTGTGTATGTGTGCACACATGAAAATGGGAGGAAATGCAAGATGTGATTAATACTAATTATTATTATTTTTGGTGATACTGGGGTTCCTGGAAACCCTTTTACCTCCGGGATATCCTTCCAGACCCATTTTTATACTTTATTTTGAAACAGGGTCTCTTAAGCCAGAAAGGCTGGCTTCAAACCTGCGCGATCTTCCTCTCTGCCTCCCAAGCGTGGGGATTACAAGCGTTCACCACCACACCCGGCTTAATACTAATTATTAATCTACTGATTTGAGATAGAAATGAGAACTTTCCATATCATTCTGTTAAAGCACAGTTGGCTATTACAGTATGGCTGCATAGTGTTTTGTTTTCTTGTACTTAAGGATAGAAGGGGATTCATACATCTTGTTACTACAATGTGCTGGACTGGAACAGAACTAACACTGGAATAGGCCATTCTACTGTTGAGGCAAGTCATGTCAGGGATCAAGTTGGGTTGATTTACCAGTTGCTGCTAAGTAACTGTGCAGTTAGTGGGAGTTCTCGCTTATAGCTGTGTAGATATTTGTGAAAATTCTCATGTATTTGAATATATTAAAAATAATGCAGCTGGGCATGGTGGTGCACGAGTCTAATCCCAGCATTCGGGAGGCTGAGACCGGAGGATCATAGTTCGTGGACAGCCTCAGCTACTTAGTGAGGCCATCTGCAACTCAGTGAGACCCTGTTTCAAAATAAGAATAAAAAATTGGGCAGGGGGTGTAGCTCGGAGGTCAAATGCCTCTGGGTTCCATCCCCAGACCCGCAAAGAAAGAAAAAAAAAATCATGCTATAAATTGGTGTGGTGGTACACACTTGGCAGGATGAGACAGGAGGATTACAGGTTCGAGGAGAGCAACCTAAGCAAGACCCTCTTTTCCAAACAAAAAAAAATAAGAAGGACTAAGGGTATAATTTATATCCCCAGTGCCACACAAAATTAAATAAATACATTCATATGTACATAGAACATATCTCCAATTTAAGGCTATATAAACCAATTTATGGTTATATAAAATATCTTGGAGAGCTGCCACATTTGCATTTCATTATATCTCCTGATTAATAAAAATGACATAATTCCTCTTTGTCATCTGATAAAAAGTTGAAAGAGCCGGGCATGGTGACGCATGCTTGTAATCCCATTTGGGAGGCTGAGACAGGAGGATCACGGTTCGTGGCCAACTTCAGCTACTTATGAGGCCCTCTGCAACTCAATGAGACCCTGTTGAAAGATAAAAAATAAAAAATAGGGCTGGAGGTATAGCTTGGAGGTAGAATGCCCCTACATTCCATCCCCAGTACAGGAAAAAAAAAAAAAAAGTTGAAATAGGTTGGTGGTGTTAATTAAAATTAGTATACAATACGGAATGTAAAGAATTAGTTAACATTTGGATATGAGTCTATCATACAAAAAAATGGGGAAAAAAAGTCCTACTGGAATAACTGTTATTGAAAAATAATATAGTTGAGACAGGTGAATTATGAGAATAGTTTCTCAGTGTCAGAATTGATTATTTCATGGCTTCAACAAACAGCTCTTAGGGTTGTAATTAAGCTACAGATAAAAGTGTTGAAAATGGAGATTTTATGTAATAAAAGCAAGCAGTATCTATGTTATGGTAGGTAATATTAGAATAATAAATTACATTATGATAGATATATTTTATTTGTACTTCCGCCAATTTTTTGGTTCCTAATGTCCACCGATTACTTCTATCCTTTGAAAACTGTTATATATGGAGACATGAGACAGCAATTCTTGCATACTTCCTTAGTAAATGAGTTTTAAAATTCTATTTTAAGGTTCACAATCTAATGTGTTGTTTTATATTTACAGTATATGGGCCCTAAGATAATTTTTGGATTAAGTGATAGTAGGAGAGGAGAAAATGGATAAATATTAATGGTATTTTCTTATGTAAAAAATATTGTTACGTTTTCCTCATTGTATTGTAATTAGTATATACAGTGAGTATAGGGTGGTAATAAGCATGTTAAGTCCTGTTAGGTTAATGGTGAGGTTAGAGCATTAGGCTAAGGGTGAGGCTACAATTTAGATGAAGGATCAGATTCCCAGAGTTGTTGGAGTCGCTTACTAGTCCTAAAATACTCAAGTAGGCTAGTGGCTGCCTATTTGAGAGTATTCACCAGACAAACTCTAGCTTGTGGGTACAAGATTCTGGTGCTTCTTTAGAGTAGTCCTCTGACCTCTGGCCCACATTACTAGCCTGTGTGAACCTCCAGAAAGACAATCTTAACAAGCAGCCATAAAAGAAGAAGCGGGGACGTGACCAAAGGGCAGGATCTGGATGGGGGGCGGCTGGCCTCAGACTCACTCTGGGGCCATGACTTCCTCTTCTCTCATTCTGTAATCACTCTCATTTTCCAATTGAACATGGGGTAGCATTATTTAGAGCAATTCCAGGGGTAAAAAGTCACAGGCATCTATTGGTTTAGCCTCTCAGCTTCCTTTTCTTCAATAATAAGTCCTTGTTTTTATAGAAAATCTGCTTATCCAACAGGCTTATGATCTGAAGGTCATAACTCCTAAGCTGAGCCCATCGGGCACTTTCCATCTTTTCTGTCACTTTTTTTTTTTTTTTTTTTTTTTTTTTACCACAGTTGATGCTAAGCTCCTGGAACTCAGTATGGTTTTTATCAGAAGCTAAAAAGCATGCTAGAATTAAGTCCAGAGAGGCAAGCCTGAGACGATTGTAGACAAGAGTTCTAATGATGTTGTTCGAGTCCCTGCTTTTACAAACTTGAGTCCCTGTACTGTTATCTTTTTTCTCTTAGTCTGTTTTGGGTTGTTCCTGCCATTGACAAAGACCTAATTAATAAGAAATAAAAACATCAAGAAACTTGGAAAGGAGATAATTACTTGAATTCGCAGCTGGTTTAAGGGGAGATGGAAACACAGGTACACAGAAAAAAGACAAAAGCAGTCCCAAAGAAGGGAAAGTGATAGAGAAGCAGCATATGTAAAGACTTCTACTTAGAACAGAGACCACAGGACAGGAAGAGGGGTTTTTTTTGGTTTGTTTTTGTATTTTGCAGTGTCTGGGGATCAAATCCAGAGCAAATGCACTTCCACTGAATTGTATTGCCAGCCCTGAAGTGATTTAATAAGCTCTCCAGTAAATTCTGATGGACACTAAGGCTTGAGAATCATTATACCATTCAGTGGTTCAATACATAACACACATGTGCTTCCTTCCACCAGTTTTCTAAAAAAAAAAAAAAAAAAAAATACAAGTGTGAACTTTGTCAAAAATATTAAAAGTCACAGGTGCATAAAAAGTAAACAAAGGATTATCTTTACTGATGGAAAATCCACAGAGAAATAGACTACTTGCAATATGTAGGTTATAGTTCTGAGATTGGAACCACACAGCTAATAAAAGATACTGATTGAGTGAACAGACTTTGTTTTTTTTCTTTTTTGGCACTGGGGATTGAACTAGGGGCATTCTACCTCTGAGCTACACCCCCAGCCTTTCCTGAACCTGTGATCCTCCTATCTCAGCTTCCCAAGTACTAGAATTACGAGTGTGTGCCACCACGCCTGGCCTAGTAAACAGATGTTTAAAGTTCAGGAAGGAAAAGTGACTTCCATCCGTAACAAATCACTGTTTCCCAAAAAGGAATAAGATTGTGAAACTTTAAGTAAGAGTCAAATCCTTCCATAACCCATGAACCTCTTCTGGGAGCATGACTTTCCATCCCACTGCCACCAGACCTCACCCAGATTCCCAGAGTGTCCTTATCTTCTGAATTTCTCAACTAGTAACATATTTTAAGAACTCAGAGCATTTTCACGGTTTAAGCAAAACTATTACAGACTTAATCTGTCACTTATTATTCAGAGAAACTCTACGGATTGCTCCTTTCAAAATTATGACACCCTACCCTAAAAATCCTTTATTTAGTTTTCATGCACCTGAGTTTAGTACTTTTTCTTAACTTAAAATTAAAAACACTAGTGGTTATATGCAATTTTGTACACCTATGTAAATATATAATACAATACTGCCTGCTTTATTGCAAACCTGTCCTTTTCGGTACATCTGTTTAATCAAAGGTACATGGGCTCAATATAAGGTTACCTTATAAAGGCTTCAGCAGTATTCTAATAAAATTCTGATAAGTACTGTAGTACTTGGATTTTTACATAAAATATCCATGGGTCACTGACTTTTCTGTTGGATCAAAAAAGTGGGCTTACTTTCATTTTAGCTGTGGTAGAATATAATGACAAGTTGTATTCATATACAATACTGGGACAAAGACTGTGTTGTGACAAGGCCCTACTATTCCTAAAAACAGGCTCCTGATCTGTAAGTTGACAAGCTCAGAGGTGCCCACGTGTTCCTTGAAGTATTAGTTTCTCTTACTCTGTTAAAATGAAATTCATCCTTAGACATCAGGGGTAAAGTGGGTTGAGTTCCAATACTACCATTTAACAGACTATCTGAAATGCCTATCACACATCTAAGAGAGATCTACGGCTGCTGCCACCAGACCTGTAAAAGGTAATGAGACGTTTTCGAGTACTACCTCCCAAAATGTTAAAGTGGTTAACCCACCAAACATTTAATTTATTCACTATTTGAATTAGCTAAACTAAATAGAACTTCTAAGTGTATTTTAGGACATGTATAATCTTTACCCAAATAGTTAAATATTACTATTTCTTCTGCCTTTAATATTTTTTCCTAGTGAATGAATAACAAAAACCTTTGCTGGTTCAAAGATAGATTATATTCCTGATTTGTAAACTGTTAAATGGTCTGAAACTAGGAAATATCACCTTCACAATTGCCTTTGCATTCTCTCTTAAGTTCTCCCTAAAAAGTGAGTAAAATGATCTGAATAGAAGCTTATCTGAGAATGAGTAAGAACAATAATTATATGATGGATATTTACATTTGTTTTCCGGTCTATTAAGGCAGCCCATAGCTAACCTACATTTGCTATACTTTCATTACTAGAAAAAGCACAAATTCACTGGGCAGTTAGGGTGAGTAGTTTGGAAATGACCAGTCTATCCCAATTACCTAAGGCATGGATCGGGGAGCAGTGAATGCAACATGCAGAATCTCTGGAAACCAAAGAGCTGGGCTCCAGGTAATCATCCTCCCTCAATTTATCACACCTCAGGAAATTTCCTAACTGCTTCAGGATGCTTTTCCAAGAGTAAAAGACATAAATACTCTGTATATGTAACATACCTATTCAAAGGTTCAAATGAGAAAGAAAAAAATGGGTTGTAAAACTGCAAATCAGCTTAGCAAAAATCTTAGGAAGAAAAGAATCAGATTATATCCAGAGACTAAGAATCCCTTTTAATCTTCCGGTTTCCTTGTTTATGAATGAGGGATTCAGCCCAATGATAAAGCAGAATTAAGAAGTCACTTAAAATCATCATGGGCTGTACCTTAGGTCAGTCGCAGTGATATCAATCATGATTCCAAAGGCTTAGGGATTCAGAACAACCAGTAAAATTTCCAAAGCACAAACCATTTTGAAAAATTAGAGACTAACGAGATAATACTGAGATAAAATCACAAAGCTAGCATAGACTTATAAAATATAAGAATAGACATTGAATAGTTTTAATGAATCCACTTCCTTTATTGCAGTACCTCTGTACAAAGCAGCAACTGCAATACTCAGGTTAAAACATTAGAAAAGCGTTTGTCTGACAGATATAGTACAGTATTATCAAAATATTACATTTTCAAACTTAGTAGATAATCATCCACCAGAGCTCAAATCTTTAAATTATTTCCATAGTCTTAAAAAACAAACATGAAATGTCAGAAAGCAATATAAAAAGAATGTAAAAGGAAACCTAAAATACAAAGGAAATAATGTAACAAATAAATATTTGATTTAATTAACTGTTAATAATCAGCTTTACACCAGTATTCTCTCTAAACCCATTGCATCCTTACCTATAGGAATAATGAACTCAAATGCCATTGTGTAATTATCACCAATGATTAGACTAAAAAATTTTTGGCATTAAAGTAATCAAAACTCAGCATAAATAAAGTAGAATAGCTTCAACAGTAGCTAGCATCTGTTTTTTAGAGTACTACAATGATCTTAAAAAATTGTGACCTGATGTCTAGTGTTAAAGTGAAAGTAATGCATTGTTTAAGGTGAAAAGCTTCTTATATTATTTCACAGACAATATTACCCTCCCCACATTATGCATATTTAGACGTATTTGACATATTTTGTACACACATGTATGTATGAGGCATGACATTTGGTTCCTGTAGTACAATGTTTTCCTGATTGGGAAAACCCTAAAAAAAAAAAAAGAAAATAAGTGTACCTGTGCACAATTCAAGATAGCAGCACTCAGTTCATGCCCTAATATCCATTTAAAAAATTCACACATGACATTATTTACTGAATGATGTGACATTTCTGTCTTTCCCCCTAAACACTGCAAAACTAGCAATAAAAGGAACTAGGAATAAAAGTGAATTATAACATAGAAAATACTTTTTAGGGAAATCAGTTAATTCATTTTAATATTTTGAATTAAAATGATCAATGTAAATAAATGTAAATGATATCCAATTTACATTAACTTTGTTCATATTCATGCAGCAAAAGCACTGCACCACTGAAAATAATTTTATAGATTTCTAACAAGATTAACGAGAACATGCATAAATTTGCCACCATGAAAATTTATCAATGAACCCACTGAAGAGTGTTTTAGATGAAATGTTCTCCATTTCCTAACTGAATAATTGTTTCAAGTTACACTATGCCATTCAAATGATCACTTTTGTCTCCATGAAACCCATGATCTGTCAGTATGATTTTGAATGTGTTTTGCCAAAACAAAAAATTTAATAAATTTTGATCAGTTTACAATGCAAAACACCAGCAAATAAATTTCATTACATATACACACATGCATCTGTGTATGCATATACATATACAGATATGTAGACATAAATCCCTTGAAATGTTTTTAGGAAATCCTTCCTTGAATAAAAAAATGAAAAACTTCACATTAATAACTATATATAAAGCTTTTAGTAACAGTACATGTGCACTGTTAAAATTGTACTAGTAGACTATGATGTCAAAACAGACATTTCAAACACACAAACTGGCAGTTTTTCTTAACCCAAAGTTTTAAAGTATTAAGAATGGATTAAACTTCAATGTTCCGTGTAATCTGTTCAAACCTGAGTGTATTAAGACTAAGTGTACTTGGTAATCGGAGGAAGTAAGCCTAAAAACATTTCACTAAGAAACCAGTGGTCCATTTAACCATTTGATGAAATATTTTAATGATTTATAAAGGATGGTACAAGTATAGTGAAATATCATCTAGTGTTTATTGAAATAGTCTATTAAATGACATTGCTTTGTCTAAATTTCCTCTGGAAAAATCTGTTGGCATTTCTTAAAAGTCCCTCAGATTTGAGGGAAATTCTAAATTAGAACATCTCTCTCTTAAAATGAATACAAATAATCTTAAGAATTTTTACGTAAAGAATGACATTTTTTCAGCCTACTTCAAACTTCCCTATGGTTTCAACAAATAATAAAGACAGAAACAAATAGCCAACTGGGAGTTAAGGTATTTTGGGCCCGTTCACTCTAGCTCTGCATATACAAATGCTCATATAAACTTAAACTTGGATCTAATTTTTGGTTACTGCTCTTTTTTTTTTTTTCCTCCCATTTTTAATTAGCCTGCCCCAATTCTCACCTTTTAATATCTAACAGATACTTTTACAAAAGTAATAGAAACATACAGTACTCAACACTAACTGGTCAATGGAAGGTGAAAGCAGTGTCCATTTTGTTTTAAGGTGGGAGAGACTAGAAATAAAATATCCGAAGACAAAGTTTGACATTCTATAAATTTATAAAAGAGGATACATGGATGAAATTTGGTTAATTTCAGAAGGCACCTCAAGGCTAAAGGCTTTTTGTACTCCTTTCATCAATCAAAAATCAACACACTTTTATTGCTATTCAAGTAGCAAAGGAAAACTTTACTCTCATGAACTTCAGTCCAACAAGAAAGAATCACCATTCACTGCAGTGAGATGGAACTAAAACTGATGTCTCCATACACTGATCAATGGAGCAACTTTCCCGTGTGCTTTCAAATTAATGAATAGTCAAAGAAAAGTCACAGTTTGCCAGTGTGATGGTAACATGTCGTTGATTTCAGTCACTTTACTAGGCACTGAAGTACCATTCTGGAGGGCAGTCCATTGTGTAGAACATTTAAGAGTAGAAGGTGAGTACGCTCTGATGATTCCCACGAACTAAGAGGATTGGTGGCAGGTCCTTAGAGAGAGCTTCTAACCATGCCATGTAGAGAGCACTAGACACAGCACCTTTTCGTGCAACTGGGAGACTCCTAGGATCAGTAAAGAAAAGGATACTGAGTAGTGCTTTTAAGTTGAGAAAAAAAGGAACAAAAATTAAACAGTAACTATAACTTATTAAAATTACAGACTACTTCTGAAAGCAGAGAAACAACTCCTATACTCTTAGGCCACTATTCTCATGTTTTCAGGTTTCAACAAATGTTTTATAAATATCTATCCATAAGAGTAGCAAACAAGTATTTTAAGAAACTATAAATTATAAGAACTGTATCTTAATACTATAGATTTCTCCTTTGATAAAGATTAAACTATTTCATGAGGAATAGATGGGGTTTTTTTTTTTGTTGCGGGTCTGGGGATGGAACTCAGAGGCATTTGATCAGGAATAGATGTTTTTATCATCTCTTTTTTTTCTTTGCGGTACCAGGGATGGAATTCTATCTCCGAGCTACACCCCTAGCCCTATTATTTTTTTAGTCTTTTATTTTTGAAACAGGGTCTCAATAAGCTGCTAAGAGCCTTGCTAAGTAGCTAAGGCTATCCACAAACTGCTATCCTTCAGTCTCCACCTCCCAAATGCTGGGATTACAAGTGTGTGCCACCACGCTTGGCCATTTTTGTGAATTTTAACTTCTATTTGTTGATTATAACAGTAGAAACCAATTGTTATATAAAGTTTATCCCCAAAATTTCTGTGTTTTATCATCTTTCAAGACAGGTATTTGATCAAGAGCAAAACTTGAAACTTAAAAGGTAACAAGTGCTAATTTTTAATCAAATTAAGAGGTTTTTTTTTGGGGGGGTGGTACTAGGGATGGAACCCATGGGCATTCTACCTCTGAAAGACACCCCCAAACTTTTTACTCTTTTTAAAATTTTTTTTTTTGAAACAGGGTGTCAATGAATTGCAAGGGGCCTCACTAAGAAGCTGAGGCTGCCCGCAAACCACAATCCTCCTATCTCCGCCTCCTGAATGCTGGGATTACAAGCATGCTCCACAACACCTGGCCTCAAAAGAACAATTCTTTATTTCATCATTTAGTATGGTTGTTTAGAAACCTGAGCTTTCCTTATTTATTTAAAGACACAGGTTTCTAGGCTGGGCGTGGTGGCGCACTTGTAATCCCTGCGCTTGGGAGGCGGAGAAAGGAGGATCGTGCAGGTTCAAAGCCAGCCTCGCTGGCTTAAGAGACCCTGTTTCCAAATAAAAGTATAAAACAGGTATGGGATTATAACCCGGAGGTAGAAGGGTTTCCAAGAACCGCAGTACCACCAAAACAACAACAACAAGACACAAGTTTCAAGAGTGAAATATCCAACTAATGTAATTCAGTAGAAGAAAAGCTAAAGTAGGCATGAATATAAATATCCAATACAATAATAATGTGTTCATATGTTAAGTCTGTGTGTGAGACTTAAAGATGGGGATACAGACAGAAACCACTATTCCAATTTAATCCTCTAAGTAACTTTTTGGACTTATTCTCATAAGGAAACTATCCAGGTCCAAATTTTTATGTGTGATCATCCTACCCCATACTTGAGTAATGACTACACAGTCCTGTTTCCAAAGCTAAGGAATTTAAAAAAGCATAAACAAAAGGAACCAATTCCAAAGTAAGCCTGTAATGATAAAGACTTAGATTCATAAAAGCTTAAGATAAAGTTTTGTCTTTTTTTCTGAACTTAAATGATTTCTCCAATATGCTTAGAAAGTCAAAGTATATTTCATTTTTAATTTATTCTGTACTGGGGATTAAACTCATGGGCACTCTTCCTCTGAACTATAATCCCAGCCCCTTTTACTTTTAAACAGGTTCTTGCTAAGTTGCTGAGACTGGCCTTGAACCTGTGATCCTCTTTGTCTCAGCTTCCCAAGTACTGGTATTACAGTATGTGCCACCATGCCTGGCTCCGAAGTATATCTTAAAAAGTTTTTTTTTTCCATTTTATAACCACTAAATCATTAGTGAACATGATGATGAATTATAACCACTAAATCATTAGTGAACATGATGATGACAACACATATAAGAGAAATTAATCAAAAGCACATCATAAAATGAATAGCCAAGGAAATCTGAATTCAGATATTACTTACATGACAATAATGTTAGCTGTGTTTGAATGTTCCTTTAATAATTCATTCAACCTGATCTGCCGGTATGTCTGAAATGAAACAGGACAAAGTCATCCCCAGATAATTTGAAAATCAGGATCTAGTACAGGTTGAGGATGAAGATACACCTCAGTAGCATGTATGAGGTCCTGGGGTTCAACCCAAGCACCACACACACATGAAAAATCTAGCATAGTTTGTAAAAATCAAAATGAATTTTGGTGTAATAATGTTTCCTATTTAAGAAAAAAACCCCGATGCTTCTCACTATTCACATATAAACCCACTTAGAGTAGATTTACAAAGAGTTTCCCCTGCAGTGAAATAGAGTACTTGATATTTATATATTAGGCATTTTTAAAAAATCAATAAAAAGGAAACAGAAGACAAAAAGAATACCTTGGTCTTATAAAGTTCAAGCTCATTGTCTGTTATTCGCCACGGTTCATCTTCTTTCATTTTATCTGCAATATCTTGTTCTTTATCGTCTTCATGAAGTCTGTATGGCTCAATCATTTCATCAAAAGCTACAATACTTAAAAGAACAAAGAATACTGACACTTGATCTGTTTTAAATTATACCACAGGAAGATCTTAAACAGTAAATTATAGCTTATACAGTTAGTGATTGTAGTCTATTATTATTCTTTCCAAATTCCAAATATATCACTCACTTAACTTAGAATATAGCAGTTTCTAGTCTCCCAAAATGATTAGAAATTTATAACCACACTGCCAATAACAGAATTTCAGCTAAAGCTCATTTCCCTGTCTACCCTTGCCCCTGTGCCCACTACCTTAACTTAATAAAATTCTATCATGGTAGCCAAAAATGTTCCTTTTAGTAATAAGTCAGAGAGAGAGAGTGAGAGAGAGAGAGAGAGAGAGAGAGAGAGAGAGAGAGAGAGAGAGTGTGAGTGTGTGTGTGTGTGTGTGTGTGTGTGTGTGTTGGAGGAGATACCAGGGACTGAACCCTAGGAACATTCTACCACTGAGCTAACCCCTTTTTATTCTGAAACACCATTATGCTACCTTACCATGCACTGGCCTCAAACGTGCACTCCTCCTGTCTTGGCCTCCAAAATACTAGGATTGCCATTATGCTTGGGTAATATGTTACTATTTTGCTCATACAAAAAGTGCTGTGTGTTGGTACATGCCTGTGATCCCAGTACTTTGGAAGCTGAGACAGGTTCAAAGACAGCCTCAGCAAGTAATGAGCAGCCACTACTCCATCACCAGGTAGATGTAGCTCACAGCCAGTGAGCCAGTGCCCTCCACACACATGTTCCACTGCCAGGCAGATGAAGCCCATGGCCAGTGAGCCAGTACCCTCTGCATATGTGCTCCATCAGCAGGTAAACACAGTAAGTGGTGTCTAAAATTTGAAACACCTGGACCACACCTTTGAGCACTCCACAGTCCTCATTTTATCTATTTCAGATAGAATAAGGAGAAGTGGTATACCTGTCTTTAGGACCTTCATAGCTACCTTGATCCTACTGAAGATATGGCAGGCCACTGTCATCTGGACAAAGGTCCCCTCGCCAATGTCCCCCAGAATCTCATAATGGCCCTTGAGGGCATCCTCACAGGAGAGCTGGCCAAGGTGCCTGGCCTCACCTCACTATTCTCTCTTCTAGCATTGTCCATCAAAAACCACAACAGCAACTAACCATACTAACTACAAAACAATAAACCAACCAACAAAACCACAAATCCAAACTAACAAACCAGACACAAAACAAAGCTAAAAGCCCAAACCAATAAATCAGATCCACAGCCACAAACCATCAAAAGAACTATGAGCCTAACAGGTCACCACCCAGAGCTCCCTGTACTTATGGACAAAACCCCGCAGTGGCGAGGGCCTAATACCTCAAGCCAGGCTTGAGGTTCCCTCACCACAGCTCCTTGTGAGGTTGCGGCTGGGCATGGCCCACTGTGGCTGTCTCACTGCAGGGCCTCCAGGACCATTTCCACTATAATAAAAATAAAGACTCCAGGTGCTTTTTGTTTCCATGTCATGGAGACTGTTTACTTGTTTAAACATTAAAATCTGTAGGATGCTTCAATGACCTTCTCACTTCAAGCCTACAAATCTGTAATAATTTTTGGCTTAAAAAAATACTTTTAGTAGTTCATTGTATTTTAAAGACATGGAAATTAGACCTGGGAATTTGAAATTACTAGAGGTGCCCAGCAAATATGTAATGGCATGCAGTTCCTGAATAAGACCCTGAAAGCTCAAGAAATTAAAACAATTAAAAAATGGGATGGCATTAAACGAAAAAGTTTTTTCATTTAAGGAAACCACCAAGAATCTAAGGAAAGAACCTACAGAATGGGAGAATATCTTTGCTAGCTATTCCTTTGATCAAGGACTAATATCTAGAATACACAAAGTACTTAAAAAATAAAAAAAACCAATCCAATCAATAAATGGTGAACTGAAACAAAGAAATACAAAGTACTAACAAATATATGAAAAAATATTCAACATTATTAGCAATCAAGAAGTTGCACATTTTTGGCTTTTAAAGACCTTATCATGCAGGGTTGTGGTGGCGCACGCTTGTAATCCCCGCGCTTGGGAGGCGGAGACAGGAGGATTGCACAGGTTCGAAGCCAGCTGTGCTGGCTTAAGATACCCTGTTTCCAAATAAAAAAAAGTATAAAAATAGGTCTGGGAGTATAATCCGGAGGGTTTTTTTTTTCCTGATTCAGAATGGCTGGTGTCAAAGGATGGTAGCACTTCACTCATACCATGATACGATAACAAAATGCTCCTCTACCTAAGACAACATAGGACATATTAACATCTATGAGGCCTCGAGGAAAGGACCTCTCATAGTAATTTCTCTATAAGGTCCTCACTGAGTTTCTCATCAGAAGCTCTGGAATTCAGAAGGCAGTGGATCGATATTTTCAAATTGATGAAAACCACACCTGTTTACCAGGAATCCTATAGCTAGCAAGTATCCTCAGTGGAAGGGGATTTGAAGGCATTCCCACACACTTTTGTCCCTTCACACTTCTGTAACAAAATACCTGAGGCAGGGTCATTTTTTAATGACTGAACCGTCTGAGGACTAGCAGGTCAAAGGCAAGACCCCAGGGTATTCAAGGTGTGAAGAACACTGGCTTCCTCCTCTCAAAACAGCGCCTCCTCTTTTCCCTTTTGTAGTGCTGGGGCTTGAACACAGGGGCACTCTACCATCGAGCTACACTCCAGCCCATTTTATGTTCAAAAATGATTTTGCTAAGTTGCTCAGGTGAGTCTCCAATTTGCCATCCCCCTGCCTAAGACTAGTGAGTAGTTGGGATTACAGGTTTGTGTCTGGCTTAATATATGTACTTTTTTATATTTATTTTTTGGTGGTACTGGGGATGGAACCCTTCTACCTCGGGGCTACACTCCCAGGCCTATTTTATATTGTATTTGGAAACAGGGTCTCTTAAGCCAGTGAGGCTGGCTCCCAACCTGTGCAATCCTCTCTGTTTCCACCTCCCAAGCACAGGAATTACAAGCATGTGCCACCACACCCGGCCAATATATGTACTTTTTAAAAGCATGTGTGTGCAGTGCTGGGGATATACCTAGAAATTTGTGCATGCTAGGTGAGTTTTCTTTTATTTTTTTAATAAAATATTTTTTGGGGTACTGAGGTTGACTGAACCCAAAAGCATTCTACCTCTGAGCTACATTCCTCGTCCTACTTTCCTCTTTAATTCTAAAATGGTCTCACTAAAATGCTGAGGGTAATAAAATCTTTATATCAGCCTTACCATTTATTTATTCAAAACTTACCAGAGAATAATGTGATAAAGTAAACACAATCATTGTAACAATCTCTATATACCATTTTCAGGTAGAATATCCCAAGAGTAGAAATCTCTTACTAGAAGAATTCTGAATCAACTTTTGTAAGCAAATTCTTAGCATCAATTATAGGCAAATTCTTAGATTTTTCCTACTTTAGCAATATAACCAAGTAGTAGAAATTACTAAGTAGGCAGAATGGGGATTGAATGGTTATGTGAGCAGGAGCAATGGAGATGTAAGGACTATCTGGAATTTCTGTGGCATTACAATTTTCAGAGAGCATGTACAAAAGAAGCAGTAACCAAAATCTTCTCTGAAAACTGAAAACTCCGTAAGACTCACTCACATCTGGCACTGGCATGCCAACCCTCAGTCTGCTTCACATAAAACTAACGGCAGGAAAAACACTCTGGTAATTAGTTTAAATGCCATTATCCGTGTCTCTGTAGGCCATCCACAAAAGATAGAAAATGTGTAATTTATCCAGTAACTTACTTTTCTTTCTTTGGTTTGGTATTGATATCTCCTAGAACCATGATATCAGAAAAGTCTATTCGGAACTTGCTGAGCAAAGTAGCCATCCTAGAACAGAAATGAATAGAATTCAGTTACATGAAAGGATGTATATTTTTAGTTTACATAGGGCTGAATCTATAGATTTGGAAAGCATGACTTATCAGGTTTATCAGGTGTTAAAGTTCATCTAAATTAGTTCATACTATTCGTTCACAAGGTATTTAAATTGCCTAGCATAAACTACTGTTATGTTCTTTTACTTTTCCTATATCTCTTCTTCTAGTATCCAATAACAAGTAGGCAGGCAGAGAGAGGTACTGATGGTAAAATTTGAATGGAACGTGTGTGTGTGTGTGTGTGTGTGTGTGTGTGTGTGTGTGTGTGTACTGAGCTTGACCTCAGGGGCAATCTATCACTGAGTTACACCCCCAGCCTTCTTGAGGTAGGGTCTCACTAAATTGCTGAGTCTGGTCTCAAAGCTTCAATCTTCCTGTCTCAGCCTCCCAAGTACTGAGATTACAGGCACACACCACCATTCCTGTCAACTAGTTTTCTTTTTAAAGCCAATTTTGGTCAAGTTATATTGGTAAATATATAAATTCAAATAAATATTAGTAAACATTTTTAAAATTATTTATTATTCTTCCATATAATGCTTATTACAAGGTCCAAATATGACTTTTGCACCAAACTAAATATACAGCTGGTGGAAGATTAAGTTCACAGCATTTGTTTTTGGTGGTGGTAATGAGACTACCTAGTGGGATAGGTATGGAAAAGAAACACCAACAGGCCAAACTTTGCAGTACATAAAAAGCTTCTGGGGAACAAAATTGGTAATGAAATGTGACAACAATAGAAAGTTGAAACATAAGAAAAGCCATTAACAAAACAAGATTTTGTTTAATTAAATGATTTTTAAAAAATTAATGTGAGCCAGCCTCAGCAATTTAGCAAGGCCCTCCACAACTTAATGAGACCCTGTTTCAAAATTAAAACAAATTAAAAAGGAAAACATAGGGCTAGGGGTGTAGCTCAGAGGTAGAATGTCTCTGGATTTAATCCCTAGTACCCTCCCTTCTACACACACAAATTAATGTAAAATATTAGAAAATGATGAGCTATAGGTTTAACTATTTCTAGTATTTCTTGCATAACTCACTGATGAAAATGAAGAAACACCTTGTTGTTTTCTGGAATCTATTTCCTAACTGCCTACTATGCACTATGTTAAACATTATAGTATCAACAAAACAAAAATTTAAGAAAATACAAACCAGAAAGTGATAAGCAGTAACAAGTGTACAAAGACTCAAAAACAACTGAATGGGTTGAGGGAGACAAGGGGAAAAAAATAAGGTCTTTGGATTCTGAAGAACTGAGTTGTTTTATTTTATTTTTTTTTTGGCAAGTTTGGGGATGGAACCCAGAGGCATTTGACTCTGAGCTACTCCCCCTGCCCAATTTTTTATTCTTTATTTTGAAACAGGGTCTCACTGAGTTGCAGAGGGCCTCACTAAGTAGCTGAGGCTGTCCGCGAACCGCGATCCTCAGGTCTCAGCCTCCCGAAGGCTGGGATTACAAGCGTGTGCCACCACGCCCAGCAGAACTGAGCTGTTTTAAAGAATGGAACATTTAAAGAGAGAAGCGTAGAGCAGCAGGTGAAGAGCAATTTATAGAAATGAGAAGAGGCAAAGCAGCTAAAGCCTGAAATCACAGACATGTCTGGGGCATCTGCAGAAGTGCATGCCAAAAAAGCAGAGGGCATATCTGAAGAGACTAAGAACAGAGAGGGAGGGGGGAGACGTCTTCAAGGACCTTGCTGCCACCTTGTCACAACTATACCTTCCATGGTAGCTCATGGAGAAGTTGTAAGAGTATTTTGGGGAGAGGAATCAGATAGTCAAACTTTCCATGGGAACCCTGGAGCCTTGTGTGCAGTATGTAGGGGAAAGGTCAAAGGCGAGGCAAGGGTACTAGAGTGCAGGAGAGCAGCACTAAAAGCACAAGTAGAATCATGGCGAGCAGACAGGGAAGGGAATGCGAGGCAGTGGCATCCTGGTTTTCTGTTGTCTAAAAGCACAAAATATATCCCATATATAAGCATGTAGTTTTTGTGCATATTCTCCTGATTAGAAGGAAAAATAGGCTTAACACACTTTAATGCTGCAAGTATTTAATAAAGAACTTCTAAAATGCTAATTTGTTAAGACATCTAAGTAAAATTAAGTAAACTTACGCTCTCCGGTCATGGTCTATTCTGTTTATTTTTCCACCAATGAATACTCTGATCTTACAGTCTTTCCACTTTTTCTTGGTAGTCAGAAGATAAGGTATCAATAACGTCAAACCTGAATTATAAAAATATAATAAATCCTTTACTAGATATCAAATTTTCAATCAAGAATTGTCCATTCAGGTTTAGTCTCTAAAAGCATGTTCATTACAACTCAATATAAAACAAAATAATTATTTCCAGCCTTCCTTGATAATTCAGCCCAAAAGCCATTAGGCTCTAAAAGAAGGAAGCCCAAGTCAGGGTTCTTTGAGTAAGGCATCAGTGGCCTGGCAGTCAAGAAACAGCCATACACCAAAGGACCAAGGAAACAAATATATGACCAAGGAAATGAATATATGCACTCAGCCAGGTTTCACGCTGAAATGAGAATTATGAAAAGGAAGAGGCTGGGTTGGAGTTTTCAATTCCTGTATCTACACACAGACATGCATGCCTACTTTCCAGCTATGTCCAGTGAGAGGACTAGAAGCAGTGACACCCTATAGGCACAGCATAGCTAATGCTCTGATCTTTATTTCGAAACACTATTCTCCACAGGCTCTTGCATAAAATGTTTCATCTCGTATGAAAAAAACAACAACTGAGCCTAGAACATCATCATATGTCAGAAATAAACTCCACAAGTGACCAGGGTATAGCAAATTAACACCGAAGTCAGCTTAAGGAAGCTTCCAATAGCTAAATATGGGAATAAATTATACCCTATTGAATAAAATAAGAACCAGAAAGTCCACATTGATAAAAATAAAAATATAAAGCTCTTCCTTAAACATAAAATGCTATAACTAATAAGAAAGAAACAATGGGGTTGGGAAATTATCATTTCGCAACCACACAATAACAATAAATTTAGGGAGAAAATACTTAAAGGTATCGGTAAAAGCTATAAGAATGATATACTTACACAGCCTCAAAGTCTATCCCCCCCCCATATTTGTAATTATAAGGAGAGGGGGTGGAACTTCTCAGTAGGTAAACCTAGTGAAAAACTTTACCCAGTGGTCAAAGTCAACTCCACCAGTGACAGAACAAATCAACATAATGGACTACCTTGACAAGATAGAGAAACACAGTATAGCCTCTGTCATATTTCTGCCAAACCCACAGAACCTAACACTAATTATGATAAAACATCAAATAGCAAAAAGTGGTCTGTTGTAATGTTAAAATAAATGTTAAGGTTATGAGACTCAAGGAGGTAGTGAGCAGCTTCCCCAGTGAAGTACAGTGAAGAGACAGGACGACTATGCCTGAATCTGAAATCAATACTTCTGCTGTTTGAGACTGCTGGCATGGCCTATGGGTAAAAGGTGCATACCACTTCTTGGAACTACTCTCACATCTTCAGTAAATTTTAAACTATTTTTTAAAATATATTAATGACTTACCTCCATCATCAAAAAGCCACCAGACATCAATAGTATTCTTTCCTTGTTTTTTCTGAAACTGTGTACTAGCTTCAAGAAGCTTTTGGTCAGCTACATTTAAAGGCGCAACAGGGCCTTTGGATTCTAAAGAATTAAGCCAAAAAAAAAAAAAAAAAGATATAAAGGAAGCAAATATTATAAGTACTTTTTGCTGAATTCCTATAATTTCCTAACTTTTATATATTCAAATATGTTCATAATAGTTATATAGCATCTATCAAAAGCTTGTAATTGTTTATAATTGAAATATACTTTAAAATGGCTACTGATAAATATGTTTTCATAATACTTAAACTCATTAAGTTATCTTGCCAAATCTGTAATATTCTAAAGCATCTTGATGAAAATAAGAATAATAAGTACCAATCAAACAATTATACTTGACTACTGGAATTTGGTTTTCTTGGAGAGTTGTTTCAGGCTAACTGGACAAATCAAGTTTATACCTATTCTGTGAAAATATATCTTTTGCAATATGGTATCCCAATAATTAACGGTCAAAATGTTTAAAAAATAAATATTTGCAACATAAATGACAGAAGGGAGTTGAAAACATACCAATACAATCTTATACTTATCACGGTGAGAACGCAAGTCTAAGGAAAAACTCCCTCATCTTTTATCTTTTGTCCTCTCAATATACGATACCCAGTTCTAGACACATAATCACCACATCTTTCTCTGAACCACAGAAAGATGGTGGGAACTCCATGGAGGGACACCCATCTGCTGCAGGTCTAAAGGACATTAAGCCAAAGTGGAGTTCCCATTTAACTTCCCAGGAATTAAAAAACAAAACAAAAACAAAAACAAAAATTAGCATTAGCTCTGTGAACAAGCAAATGACTATTATGAAACTCCTATAATAAAAATGTAAAAGCAGAAATCCACAGAGGAAATCTGATCACTTCAGAAAAGCCTATCATTCACTTTTCATGCTGCCACGATGTAAAGCAAACATGACAAATGATTTTGCATGATGAAATAATATGGCTACCAAACCACACTGCTCCACAACTCTCACCTCTAGCTCCTTCTCATAAAATTCATGTACGTTGACATGACTGTATCTCCCAAACGCAGCATGACTGTGAGAAATATTGTAATTTTTAAAATGAAAAAAATATATTAGTATGAAAATTGAGGACTTGGCTTGGCACAACTGATGGTAAAGAATGCAAGCGACACTGTAAATAAACCCATTTCAGTGTCCCTACTTATCATCCAAACCATGCAGTTTAAATTAAAAATAAAAAGTTAAAACTGACTTTCTGGGTTTGAGTATTTCAGAAATGCTACAATGACTTAAATTTTTATTTATGACATTTCACCTATCCCAGAAAGACTTAACTCTAGTTGGACTAATAATTTTACTAATCTGCACTTAATAAATAACTGTAATATCACCTCACCATGGAAATAAAAACTAAAATTAAAGAAAAAGAAAATAATAAGGCTGAAGTTCAAGAGTTAACAGTATGAAAAAAGGGATTAAAATAAAATGATGAAAAATGCCTGCCTTTTTTCAACAGTGGTTGAGTTGGAGTCTTGCCATCCTCTTCCTCATCTAGATTATGTTTAAAAACACAAAATAATAAGTTAATTTCTTTTATATTAATGAAATAATGAGAATGTAAATAGAGCACAATTATAAACAAAACATAGTATGAAGCAACAGTCCAGGAAAAGTGATCAAGACTGAAGATTATTTTCTACAATGAGTGGTCAAGAATTTAAAAAAGCAAACATATTTTATAAAGTGGAAATAGGGAAAATGATTAACATTCACCCTGAAATTTAATTTCTGTAAATTTATCGCAAAAGACCTGAGTAGATTTTCTTTCTTCCTTTTTTTTTTTTTTTTTTTTTTTTTTTGGCGGGTCTGGAGATGGAACCCAGGGGCATTTGACCTCTGAGCTACACCCCCTGCCCTATTTTTTATTCTTTATTTTGAAACAGGGTCTCACTGAGTTGCAGAGGGCCTAAGTAGCTGAGGCTGTCTGGGAACCGCGATCCTCCAGTCTCAGCCTCCCGAATGCTGGGATTGTAAGCGTGCACCACAACGCCCGGCTCATGATTTTCTTAACGTTGAAATGTTCACACTTGAAATTAGTTCAGAAGATACTGAACTATGGCTTCCAGAGTAGAAATATGACAGTACAAAACTGACTTTGATGATAATAAATTTTAAACATGCCATTGCATTACTGGAAGTTACAGAAAAGCAATTTTTAAAATATTTAATGAATTTGCTTTTTATAAAAGTTAATCATTTGAGCCGGGCATGGTGGCGCACACTTTTAATCCCCGCGCTTGGGAGGCTGAGACAGGAGGATCGCACAGGTTCGAAGCCAGCCTCAGCTACTTAGTGAGGCTCTCAGCTACTTAGTGAGACCCTGTTTCCAAATAAAATATAAAAAAAGGTCTGGGAGTATAGCCCGGAGGTAGAAAGCCTCTGGGATCCACCCCCAGTACCACAAAAAAAAAAAAAAAAGTTAGTCATTTGAAATATTAAGAAATTTTATCAGAGACAGGAGTCTTTTGCTTTATATAAATGCCAGGTTATACAATAATAATTTTCTTCAAATAAACTTGCATATTATGCATGTAATATACAGATTCACCCATTTATACTTAAGAATTTATTTTTGCTGTTGTTGCTAGAGTTACTGGTTTTCCTAACCTCACTTCTTTTTTGCATGTAGTTTGTAATATTTGCTTAGGGCACATAAAACTCTGAACTTGGACAGAAGAGTATACTGCAGTGGGATTTTGAGTTAGATTTCCAGGATTCAAGTATTATCTCTTTCCTAGCTGGGTGAGCTTTCCTGTTTGTAGAAAGTTAGCAGTACCCACCTCTCAAGGTTGTTATATGTAAACACTGAAGCAATGTGCTCAGGGTTGGGCACAAAGCAAGTATTCAAGGGGTGTTCTTTTTGTCCCCTTGCATGTTCATGCCTCAATAACCAAGACAGACAGAACCAAAAACTGTGACTAGTAACTACACCAGAGTGTTTCCAATTCTGAAGACTTTTACATTGTATCAACGTCTCTGAAGTATTTATGATGATTTAGAAACTGACAAACAGGAAGTAAACACAAAATAAAGCTAATATTAGGTATAGATTCCTATTTTATATAATAGAATAATCTATTATGTTTAATTTTATAGTATTAAATGTTACTGTTATTTTAAAAGCAGATACTTAATAGTATTATATGCGGAGGGTACTGAGGATTGAACCCAGGAGCATTCTACCTCTGTTTTTTTTGTTTGTTTGTTTGTTTGTTTGTTTGCAAAAAGGGTCTCACTCATTTGTAGAGCCTGGCCTTAAACCTGTGATCCTCCTGTCTTAGCCTTCCAAAGTATCTGCCTTTAATGATGAACATTCCGATTCATTTAAAAGCACTCAGAAGTGTCAGGGAAATCTTGACATTTAAAAATATTTTTTAAAAAGGCACATGTAGATTTTTACAACAGAAAGGTGTACTGAATCAATTTCCTAAGTCTATAACAATGCAATTTTATGAGATTGTGACTCATGTTAATAAACTAATGTATGGATAACATCTACTAAAATGTGGGAGCACAGAGCATCTGCTTGATAAATACTAGGTGTGCCCCTCCCAACACAACTCCATGCTTCAATATCTAACAAACTTGGTAGAGATAAGATCTATTTTAGTCAAGAGATATAGACAAAAAAGGAAAAAATAGGACAAAATGAAAAGATGTATACCATAAACTAAAATAAACACAGGAACAAAAGAATTGTTCAATTTGTGGAGTTCTGAAGCAGAAAACAATTATAATCAACTAAGCAAAGAACAGAAAGAGAACATGTCAACTATACTTGCAATTACTAATACTCTAAGCAAACAAGCCACATTAACAAAAAACAATACTCATGCTTCCAAGTAATCTATAAACTGCAGACACTTGATTTGTCCAAGGTTATCAACTTCAGAAAAAGAATGGCAATAATTTTAGAAATCAAAAGTATGCTATGGTTTGATGATTTACAGTGCCGATTTTTTTTTCTTATTGCGTGTCAGCTGGGAATAGGACAGATGGAGATACCAGACTGAGCAGAGGTAGGAGAGTGAGGGAAGGAGAGTAAGATTTGGAAGTCATCCCTATTCCTTTTTCATAATCAGAACACACAGGTTGTGGGTAAAATTTTCTTGAAGTCTCATGATATCTGTTATTCTAAAATTACCATCTTCCTTCAAAGTTCAGATTTAACCTATGCTTCAAGTTTAAAATGTTTTATTTAAATCAAATATAAAGAAAAACACACTAGTCTATGTTGGCAAATAATCCATTGGCATGGCTTCTGTTCTATAATTCACTGTAATCCCTTAAAATATCTAGTGATTTACAGCCATTTTGTAGGCTATAAATTGTATTTGATCAAGTAGAAATAAGGTGCTATATTTAAGAACAGGCTACTTTATAATGTGCAATGTATAATAAATTCCATCTCCCGCACCCCCAAATTAAAACATTACCATTAATAAAATTTCTTATTTGAGCAAAAATTACCTTTATGTGTAACAGATTTTTCACCAGATGGTTTGGAAGTATCTACATCCAACTTTTTACTATACTCCACATTTAATACCACATCCTTGGCCCCAGGAGATTTCTCTTGTGATGACAATAGTTCTTCTGTAGACATGAAAGCATTTAAAATAGTATCTAAAATCATATTTTAACTGTTCAAAGTATCACGTTTTAATAAGTGACATTTAAAGCCAAGTTTATTATGAAACGTAGGTTCAATATAAATAATTTCTTATATAAGCAACTATGATAATCTGTTTGAATGACTTCATTTAAATAGTTCAGTGACAACTATGTTGTTATGTGAATTAGATGCTAGAGAATAAGGAGTGAAATTCAAATAACATTTGAATCTGGAAGACAAAAGAATAATAGGCAGTATGTGAAATGAACCCTATTCTCAAACATAAAAAATGTAAAATGTGACACATATTCACATGCACATCAGAAGACATCTCTAAAAATTTTACTTGAAACTATGAAGCCAAGACCAAAGGTCAAGAGTATTTTCTAACAAACTCATGGTGAAAGTACCATTCCTTCATATTAAAAGCAGTTTCACTTATTTTTTGGCAAGGAGTTAGTGAACATTTAACTCCTACTTATCATAAAGACAAATATAACCTTGATAATTTGCTCATAATCCTCATCACTAATTGTGCGACTATAAAACACCAGACTCTTTGAAGTCCATTGGCCAGCACTATGTCTGGAGCTCTAGGTCTTATCTCTTTATCTTTACAACAACCCTATGAAGTAGCTCATCTTTAAAACAGACAAGAAAACCGTGGCCTAGTAGCCACCAAATTTGCCCCTGCTACAAAACTGAGGGAAAAGGGGGGAATTCTAAGAGACTGGCCTGGTTCCAACACTTTTATTCTTAATTCCTATGTGAATCATATTCTTATAAATCTAAATCTTAATGGCAAATAAGACTTTTATAAACATTTTATAATGATAATACATGAAGTTTTTCAAACTCTCTACATTTAAACCTTGGTAAATTATAAAACTATGTAATTCATCAGCAAACTGCAATACTTTTGAGTGAAAGAGAAAACTATTCATTGTCTCTTCATAATTATAGGTATTGAGCAAGAGAAAACTGAAATACAATATTTTTTCCAGGCCTATTACAAAGTAAGAACATGCATTTTCAAGAAGCCATACTTCTTTTTTACATGGATAAAGAACTCAAGTATTTCTTTTGACACTAATCTTAAATGGATGGAGGGGACTTCCGGGAAGATGGCAACCAAGAAAAGCAGCGTTT
This sequence comes from Muscardinus avellanarius, assembly GCF_963383645.1. Classification (NCBI taxonomy): domain Eukaryota; kingdom Metazoa; phylum Chordata; class Mammalia; order Rodentia; family Gliridae; genus Muscardinus; species Muscardinus avellanarius. The sequence continues at coordinate 36,267,423 of NC_137793.1, forward strand.
ACGAGTCTTGCTAAAACTTGATCTGTTGCCACAAAATCAGCACTTTTCATAGCCAGAAAACACCATCAGCAGAGAAATAAAAAATGTAAACACAAGGGACAGAGAAAAAAAAGACTAGAAGAACAACCAGAGATGAGAAATCAAGCCCACAATGGGGTAGCAGAGCCACGCTGGCACCATCTTCCCTCACAGCACCAGGCTCCAGAAAGGATAGGTAAACAAGGAGCTGAAGTGAGCAGCTGTGGGTCATTCGGGTGTAATTCAGCAGTTCTTTCAGCGCAATGAACATCTAAAACTCCCAGTGGCCAAGCTCATCACGCCTTTCAGGGACTCAGAACGGAGCTCAAAACCAGAAAAGAAATACGCCAGCCTCACGGCCGAGGGCATGGCAGCAACACCATATTGCCAGCAGCGACAGTGAGTTCACTTCACCGCGCCCCGCCACAGCTCCAGATCTGCGCGCACAATAACTGTGAGTGTAAATGCGGCCCCTAAAGGAGAAATCCCTGTACTGCACTCCCAGGGACTTGCGTAGCTCTGATAATCTCCTTGGGTCAGATATCTTACAGTCCAACCCAGTGAAGGAGTAGCAATGGCAGAGATACCACACCCTAGTCTGAGCTCCCAGTGGGAAAACGCCCAGCCCGGCACCCCCACGGTCTTACGCAGCCTCGATTAACTTCCTGGGTATGAGACTTTGAGATACAACCCAGTAAAGGAGTAGTGGCGGCTGAGATTACAACAGACTCGAGATACTGAGCACTTTAAGTGAAGTCGTAGTGACCCAGGGAAGGCACAAAATTCTGAAATCATGGGAAAGAACAATAGAGCAATGAATGCCCACAACCCCATAATATCAGAACCTGATAACACAGAAATACAGAGATCTCCAGGAGATCAAATCAGGAATATAACTGTAGAAATAATACAGAACTTTCGAAAAGAATTTAGAGAGAGTCTAAAAGAAATAAAGGAAGCAATCATTGTGGTAAAGGCCTCAATTCAAAGTATAAACAATCGATTAGATCACATGGAATCTCGCTCCTAGAAGAGGATCACTCCAAAAACGAATGCATAATTTATAACTTAGAAAAAAAAATCAAACAGCAGGAATCTGACATTGAAGAAATATGGGCCCATTTTAAGAGAGCTAACCTAAGAATAATTGGAATAGAGGAGGGAAAAGAAGGTAAAACCAAAGGGATCAATAATCTCTTCAAAGAAATAATAGAAGAAATTTTTCCAAACACAGAGCAGGAGGTTGATACACAGGTCCCGGAAACTTATAGAACTCCCTTTAGACAGGACCAGAAAAGAGGATTCCCATGCCACATAATTGTCAAAATTAACAATGTGGAAGTCAAGGAGAGAATCTTAAAGGCAACAAAAACAAAGGGCCAAGTGACATTCAGAGACAAACCAATTAGAATCACTCCAGACTTCCCAAACCAAGTCATGAAAACCAGAAGGGCTTGGAGTAACATATTCCAAACTCTGAAAGAAAACAACTTCCAGCCAAACATTTCCTACCCAGCAAACCTATCTATCAAATTAGATGGGGAAATAAGAAGCTTCCATAACAAACAGAAACTGAAGAAATTTATGTCTTCAAAACCAGCACTAGAAAAAATACCCAAAGAGATTAACTACAAAGAAGAAATAGGTAATACACACCAGAACCAGAGAAACAAGATTTTCCATCCAGCAGACAACTAAGCAAAGAAGAATATATTCATGTGTTTATAGGTTAAAATCTTTGGAGATCTTTTACCTATTTCTAAATTGTATTTTATTGTCGCTAATTTTTAGGATTTATATTTGGAATATTAATATACCTTCAGATATAGCATTTGGAAATATTTTATCCCATTCTATCAGTGTTTACATTGGCTTTGGATGTACAATATTTTTTTATTTTTTAGGAAGTTTGTTTATTCTTTTGTTGCCTGTCCCTTTAAAATCATATCCAAGAAATCACTGCCAATTTCAATGTTGTGAAATGTTATGACCAAGGTTTTCTTCTAAAAGTTTATAGCCTTAAGATCTACATTTAGATCTTTTATGTAGTTTGAGTTAACATTTGTATATGGTGTTAGGTAAGGGTCCAAACTTTTTATTTTTCATGTAATTATTATTTTTCAACAATATTTAGTGAAAAGATTATTATTTCCTTCACCAAATGTTCTTGGAAACTTTGTCAAAAATAACTTGACCATATATGGAAGAATTTATTTCTAGGCTTTTATTTTACTCCACTGGTTTATATATCTGCCTTTATAACAGCACTACACTGTTTCAATTAGTGTAGCTCTATAAGGTTTGAAATCAGAAAATGTACATCTTCTAGCTTTATTCTTTTTCGAGATTGTTTTGGGTATTTAGAGTTCATATTTCATGTTAGGATAGACTTTTTCTGAAGAAAAAAAAAAAGAAGTATTAATAGTTTTACCTTAAAAAAAAAAACCCTCTGGTAAGAAAGAAAGCAAAAAGAAATACTGAAATGTTATTTCTAAGTGATCAAATGTTTGATATCAGACAGATGAATCTGTTAGGTGAGATTATCATTGTTAATTTTGGATAAATTGCTATAATATTAGATGTCAACCACTAAGCCAAGCATGGGAAGGAGGGATAGGGAGGAAATGGGGTGGGGAATGGGTAGGGGCTAACTGGGCGATGTGTGCATGTATATCTACACAAGGTTTTATCCCAATATGATTAATGAATACAGTGCACCAATAAAAAAATTTAAAAAAATTAAATGGAAGGAGAGAATATTGGAGCAGTTTAAAATAAACAGATGACAATAGTTCATTATATGTATCTTGGCTATTTAAGCTTAACTAATTCTGATAATCTGTTTATATATAAGGGAAAATGCATATTTTCCTAAGCTCATAAAATGTACAATCAAAAAATTCTTAGAGAAAACAGAAAGTTCCAGTTTTAAGACAGTCGTCAACAGTGGCAATTATGCCTTAATTAGGTTTTAACATTCACTTTTAAACTGTTTTAAAAGTTATAGTCTCTATTATTTATATAATATTTTTGACATGACAAAATTACATAGTAATAATGAGGGTCATGAAAAGAGTGTGGCAAGGTGGCAAGGGCTATAAAGTGGGAATAAAGGGAAGATGGAATAGTTTTTACCTTGATTATGGTGGTGGTTACACAAAAAAGTAACAAATGACAAAGAACTGTAAATATGCAGAGTTACTAGGTATTAAGTCATGTACCCTAAACCTCAATCGTACATACATACCTAAGAGCATATAAACTGAAAAATGTGTGGACTATCCCAATGTGAATTTCCTAGAACCTCTCTCTCTGCATTATTTTTTGCAACTTCCCGTGTGTGTGTGTGTGTGTGTGTGTGTGTGTGTGTGTGTGTGTGTGTGTGTGTGTATGTATATTTTTTTTTTGTGGTAATGGGGGGTGGAACCCAGAGGCTTTCTATCTCCGGGCTATACTCCCAGACCTTTTTTATATTTTATTTGGAAACAGGGTCTCACTAAGTTACGGAGAGCCTCACTAAGTAGCTGAGGCTGGCTTTGAACCTGCGTGATCCTCCTGTCTCAGCCTCCCAAGCATGTGCCACCACGCCCGGCTCTACCTATAAATATTTTTAAATAAGTTTTTTTTCTAAATAGGTCTTTTCTAAAGACAAAAGAAACATTCTGAAAAAGCTTGTTTTTCACCATTAATGACTATGTATAAAACATTACTTACACAAACATGAAAATATATGATTTAGTAGTACTTACAAATTTTCCTCACATTTACTTATGTACTTTTACAAACTTGGCCAGTTTAAAACCATAACTAATGCTTGCTTAAGCTTATTATTTAAATTTTATTCTCTCCACCAATAATTACTATCATTTAAAGAAAAAACAAACTGGCGTATAACGAACAGATCTCATCCTAAAATGTCATACAAGAAGTCTGTGACACAAAATAAATGGTAGTTATGAAAGTTAATTTTTTGAGAATTATATACAACTTTCATAAAAATTTATTTCAAACAGTAATTACCTTGTCCTTGAAGATGAGATATATCCAGACCTTCTTTTAGGCGGATTACCACTACTCCATACTGTATGTCAAAGGCATCACTGTAAGGGGGGAGGGATCACAAAAACTTCTGCTTATGTTCTCCATAATATAAAGTCAATCATAGATAATCTCTAAAATCATTATCAGCCTTAAATGTTTGCTTTCTTTAATATGTTTTAAATATATAGCTATATTTAACAAAAAGTAAAAGTTAAATTCTAATACTTTAATACTCTTACTGATATATGGAAAAATGTGTTTAGGGTGTCATATGTAATTATAAAAGGTCTTTTGTTATTTATTTAAAGCATGAGGAGACAATTTAGCAACATTCCTAAAATGAACTAACTAAAATCAAAAGAGATTCAATGGAGATAGAAATTTAATTGACATGTTATTTTTTTTCTCACCATATCTTGAGAGATCCACTAAATACTACAAAAAAAATCCCACAAGCATTTAACAAATAGTTAATAACTCAAACAAATCAAAACCAATTCCTTAAAAAAAAAACCAAGCATTATTAAAATCACTAGATGACTTTTCTATAAATTATAGAAATTGATCTGTAGTTATGTGTTACATGCCTTTAACAGAAAAAATAAAGCACATCTTAATCATACAAAGTAATTAAATAGACATTAGGGGAAATATCACCAGATAAACATTCCATCACTTTAAAACTGCCACAAAAACCCATGTGACCTAAGACCATGACTCTAAGACTCAGAGAACATTATTTTACCTGTCCTTCAACTACTGCCAAATTTCAGAGCATTCACTATGATTCCTACAGAGTCAGAGACATAACCTTTCAGTACTCCCACTTATAAGCAACTGAAGCCATAATAATGTGGCAGATGTATGAAAAATGTAAAAATGTCACTTTTTCTATACTCTAATTATTCCTTGAGCCTCAAGAGAAAAAAAGTATAGCTCCTGGCTACATACAGCTCATGACTTATAGGACTTACTCTTTGTTTCCTTCCACTGGTTTTCTTTTCTACTCCTCATATACACAGAGTACAGAACTAGGCAGTTATAAAAACCAGGAGTGGTGGTGCATGCCTGTAACCTCAGCATGTGAGAGGATGGCACAAGAGGTTGAAGGTTAGACGGTAGCCTCAGCAACTCAGTGAGACCCTAGTTTAAAAAAAAAAAAGCAAAAAACACAAAATGTGGTCTGGGAGTGTAGTTTAGAAGTACAACCACCTTGGTTTAATTCCCCAGTACTTAAAAAAAAAAAAAAAGTAGTGATGAAATTATACTTATAAAAGAATTTAACATGGGAGGCTGAGACAGGAGGATCTCAGTTTGTGGACATGCTCACCTACTTAAGTGAGGCCCTTTGCAACTCAGTGAGATCCTGTTTCAAAATACAAGAATAAAAACGAGGGCTAGAGATGTAGCTCGGAGGTGGAATGCCCCTGGGTTCCATCCTCAGAACCACACACACACACAAACTGTTAATAGTTGAGAAACTTTATTTATATTACTAATCAATATAAAGAGATTTTTTTACACGTTGCTTGTGGAGCTTTTTTATTCACATGGATGTCATTTAATGTACATAAGATTATTTTTAAGATATAATTGGGTTTCAGATGAAAGCCCAATTACATTCCCTTTTAAATAAACTTTTGATGCATTGTAATTATACATCATAGTGAGATTCAAAGAAATACATCCATACATGCACACATCACTTGGTTTATTTCCTATCAAGTGACTTTTCAAAAAGTAGAGTATAAAATCTAGATATTTTGAAACTTAAGAATTTTTCAAATGCAGTTATGAAAATAAAGATAACATATGTAAGAGAAGTAAATATTCTTATTGATCTATAGATGCAACAGGAATTCCGGTAAAGGTGATAACTACAGTAAAATAAGGGTGGTGCAATGCTTGTAATGGTGGTACAATGCTTGCAAATCCCAGTACTTGGGAGGTCTGGACTGGAGGTTTGACAAGCCTTAGCTACTTAGCTCTCTGCAACTTTGTGAGACTCTGTTTCAAAATTAAGAATAAAATATAGGGTTGGAAATGTAGCTTGGAGGTAAATGCTCACCCTGGGTTCAATTCCCAGTACCTGGAGAGGGTGGGTGTAAAAGTAACCAGATAAAAATTCATAGAAGAAACAGAAATTGAATTTAATCTTAGAGTTATCTTGCTAAATACAATGCTTTTCTTTCTTTTTTATTTTTTAGGATAGTTACTCATATATAAAGAAATACTTTACAAGATAGTTACTCATATATAAAGAAATACTTTACAAGAAGGAGAAAATAGTTCTATTTCATTGTGACCATGGCAAGAAACCTACTCTTCCTTCAAGGTGGAATGCTTATACTTGTGTGTACAAGATAAACGGATATGTTACGCAAATGTAGCAGATTAAGAAAAAAGAAGTACTTTTCAAAATTTAAGTAGTAAATCTGGCAAGAAGAAAAATAAATCTTATGCCTTTTATTAAATACTCAATTCCAAAAGTACTGGTAGTAGATCAAAGACAAATATACAAAAAAATCTATTAACTCAGAGACAAAATAACAAGAAAAAGAAACCATTACGTAACTCATTAAGAGGGAAGTTACAGTGATGTAAAACAAAACTAAGCTGTAACAAAGAGATCATTTAAACTACTGTTGAAAATTGAATAGTAAACTCAGAACCACACTTCAAGGAGGGAGAAAAAGTAAACATGTAAATACATTTAATAAAAACAAATAACTTAATAGATGAACCAAATAAATGACTGACTACAAAATCAATACTAGAGGGAAATAAAACTTAAGAGCTCTGAGGCTGATATAGTGCTGAAGTGTTATTCCATCATAATGACAGCTTAGGAGGTGAGGGGTCTGACATATGGGAACTCTGTTCAGCAAGAGCTGTAAAGGATCAGAAATGCAAAGCCAGAGAGTCCACACACTTATTCCTGTGTCTGCGTGTGTGTGTGTGTGTGTGTGTGTGTTTACACAGATACATATATATGCATATGTGTATGTCTCTATTGTTCTATATAAAAAGAAACATAAATCAAAATATTGTTAATAGAGCACCAATTTTAAAACCAAGATACCTTGTGTGATACTTTTTTATTCTTACGCTTCTATGGGAAGATACAAATGAGAAGCTAGGTTCAAAACTTTCAAAATTAACATTTTCTGAACCAACTAAGTTACTAAAGATACTTACTGAAATAAGTTTATATACATATCCACATCCCTCATATCTGCTTGCAACCAATCTTTCTTAAATCCAAGGACAAGTGTGTTTGGTTTCATACGACCAAGACCAGCAGCCTAAAACATATAAGGAGAATTTCAGATATATAATGTTCAACATAATGGTTCTTACTTTATTTTTAAAGACTTGTTGATGCAGTATATTCTTACATCATAATGTAGTTCATAGAGAAGGAAATACATGACACAGCCCTTGAAAACTTTCTAAAGAGATGAAAATCTTGATTGACAGCCTCTATGTATTGCACAGCCAAATATTCTTCAGCACCCAATACATGGATATTGCTTATAAATTACATATACAATGACCACATATTACTTATGACTAAATGTATACAAAAAAGAAGTTAAAGTGAAATGCCCATTAAGTTCTAAATGTATGTTTTTGTATTTTTATGATTTAAAATTTTTCATTTTTTCACCAAAAGAAACATTATATATATTTAATCTTTTTTAAATTGAGCAGTTGTATTCTCAGTTATATACTTAAGTCCAAATAGTTAAAATTCTGAATCACAACAAAACTAAAATTTGAATTCTATCAATCATGCAAAAGTTTCTGATGAAGTTCCCTTCCTCAACTGTTCCATCAATTGTTTCTGCAACTTCATCCGGAGTTGCAATTCAATACACTAAAACAAATTTGCCTGGAACTCCAGCAAAATGTTTTCTTTTTTAAGATTTGAAAGCACACTACAATATTCTAGTCCTAAGATTGGGTAAACAGTTATGCTTCTTGGGCTTCAAAACATTTTTATTGTTGCAAAAAAACCCCACTTTTGTGCCATTTTATTTATTTCAAGTGGTATTAAATTCACAATGCTGTACAACCAAAATCACTGTTAAAACACTTTCACTACTCCAAGTAGAAATTCTGTAACCACTAATTATTAAGTATCAATACTTTTCTGAAATAAGTTTATATACATATCTCCAATGTTATCCGCCAGGTAACAATCTGCTTTTGTCTCTATTAATTTGCCTATTCTATGTGTTGAACTGTAGAATTTATCCTTTTGTGTCTAGCTTATTCCACTAACAGAATCAGAATGTCTTCAAATTAATTCATATTGAGCAAAATGTCATTGCTTTTTATAGCTGAGTAATATTTCATTTTATATATTCACATTCTATTTATCCCTTTATTTGATGATAGATAATATGGGTCATTTCTCCCTTTTGGACACTGCATAAAGCTACAGTGAACACGGGCATACAAATATCTCTCTGATGCTTTGCTTTTAATTTGGGGGTAAATACCAAGTCACAGAACTGCTAAAAAAGTTTTAAGTTTAAAACTTTTTAGTTTTAAACTTAAAAGGGATCATTAAATTGCTTCCCACAATGTCTATCTCATTTCACACTCACATCAGCAATTTACAGGTTCTGTTTTCCATATCCTCAGTAAGACGTATTTTTTAGTTTCTAATTATACCTATACTAGTAGACTGAAGTGATATCTCACTGTGGCTGTGGTTTGCATTCCCCTAATGACTAATGATCTTGAACATATTCTTATTACTTGTTGGCTATTTTTGTATCTTTTTGTGAGAAATGCTGATTCCATTCATTGACAATTTTTGTTCTGTTGGTTTTCTGTTACTGTTTTTAAAGTTATTTATATATTCTGGATATTAAACCCTTATTAGATATTCCAATTGTTCCTGGTTCTTGTATGTTTTTTTCACTTTCTTTATAATGTCTTCTGCTGCACAAAACTTTTTAATTTTGATGTCTAGTTTAATTTTCTTTTGTAGGTCATGTTTTTGGTGGCCTATCTCAAGAGTCAATGCCAAATCCAAAGTGATTAAGATTTTATATCTGTTTTCTTCTAAGAATTCTGTGGTCTTAATTCCCATTATGATGATGATCCATTCTGAGTTAAAGTTTGCAGAATGTTCTAAGTGAGTGCAAGTCATTTTGTTTGCAGATGATTAATTCAAATATTTGTCAAAGTCTGACCATGTACCACTATGCTAAGTACCTGGGATGAATAAAGAACAGAAGAAATACCTCAAACTAGGTAAAGCTTACTTATATTCATCTTCAAAATGTTCTATAAGATTGTTTCTCATGCTCAATACTAAAAACAAAGACTTCGCCTTGAAAGAACAGATAAAAATATCCATTTTTGTTGTTTTAAATTAAAAACCATCTGTGCAGGAAAGATGAGGCATGAAGGAAAACTAAAAATTATCTTTAGGTTGGATACTCTTTAAACAAAGAAAACCAGTAACTACTACTGTGTGTGTGTGTGTGTGTGTGTGTGTGTGTGTGTGTGTGTATGTGTTACTGGGGATGGAACCCAGAGGCATTCTACCTCCGAGCTGCATCCTCTACCCTATTTTTTATTCTTTACTTCGAAACTAGGTCTCACTGAGTTGCAAAGGGCCACACTAAGTAGCTGAGGCTGTCTGTGAACCAAGTTCCTCCGGTCTTATCCTCCCAATGCTGGGATTACAAGTGTGCGCCACCACACCCAGCTTGAAAACCAGTAAATTCATTGATGGTACAAAATATTTCCAGGGTCGCCTTCCTTCTGATCACAAACTTGTCATAATTCCAATACAATTAAAAGGTGTGTTTACTGGGGGTGCTGAGGACTGAGCTCAGGGCTTTTCACATAGTAGGTACATACTCAGCTATACTCCAACTCCAAAAGAGTTTGCTTTTCCTATAATTGCACAACAATGTCCTGTGGTCTAACTCTGCACTTCTGCTTCCAACGTCATTATTGCATCACTTTCCTTAGTTGAATAAAGAAATTGTACATGTACCACTTTCATCCTTAGATCCTTCATAAATTCTAATCAAAGCAGCTACTGAGTAGAAGGCAATGTTTTGTGTCCATAAAACATTTTATGTTTTAAGGAAGTAGTGTATTACTAAAAATATATTTCTCTAGAACACATTTCTTTAGTGGTTGACAGAAAAGCAGTTCATCATGGATCCCATAAATAAAACTGATTTAGAAAAATATATAATCACCTGCAGCTTATTACAAACATTACTAGCTTCAACCAAACAGTCTCACCATGTTAGTTCTTCAACTCCTTAGCTATGTTTTCTGTGTATAATCCACCAGAATTTGCTAACAAGAAATGTGTCTCGGTTGTTATTATAATTTTCTATGTATCATTACAACCATTTTTACTATAGCAGGAAGAACTGTTTCCCCAATAAAATGTGGGTTCATTTTTGTCATTCACTATGAAGTAAAAACAACTTCAAATATTATTACCTGCTTAAAATGTAGTTCTGGTATGAGTTCTGTATTACTTTAAAAATCACTGAAAGCCAGGTGTGGTGGTACATGCCTGTAATTCCACTACTTAGGAGGCTGAGGCAGGAGGATTGCAGGCTGGCAGCCTCAGCAACCTCCTGAGGCTCTCTGTAACTTAATGAGATCTTGTTGAAAATAAAGAATAAAGTAGTGTGTGTGCGGGGGAGGTATTGCTCAGAGGTAGAATATCTCTGGGATCCATCCTCAGTTCTTAAAAAAAATTCACTAAAAAAAATATGTTTTAGTTTGATGCCATCCCACTTGTTAATTCTTGTTTTCATTTCCTGTACTTTGGAGGTCTTGTTGAGAAACTTACTACCTGTGCCTATATGTTGGAGTGTTGAGCCTATGCCCTCCTCTAAAAGCTTCAGCTTCACAGTCTCTCTTCTAATTTCTAAGTCTTTGATCCATTTCAAGTTGATTCTTGTGCACGGTGAGAGGTAAAGATTCAGTTCCATCTTTCTACAAATGAACAGCCAGCTCTCTCAGCACTATTTGTTGAAAAGGCTGTCTTTGCTTCAGCATATAAGTTTGGCCCCTCTGTCAAAGACCAATTGACTGTATGTGTGTGAGTTTGTTTCTATATCTTCTATTCTGTTCCATTGGTCTGTATACCTGTTGTGCCAATACCATACTGTTCTTACTACTATTGCTCTACAGTATAGTGTGGAGATTCCTTAGAAAACTGGGAATGGATCCACCATATGATCCAGCTATACCACTCCTGGGTATCTTTCCTAAGGGGTTGAAATCAGAGAACTACAGCAACATAAGCACACCCATATTCATAGCAGCACAATTTGTAATAGCTAAAATATGGAACCAATCTAGGTTTCTGTCAACAGATGAATGGATTGCAAAATTATGGGAAATACACACAATGGAATTCTACTCAGTAATAAAGAAGAATAAAATCATGTCATTCGCAAGAAGATAGAAAGACCTGGAGCATATTATGTTGAGAACAACCAAGGACAGAAAGAGAAGGAGCATATGTGTTTTTTTTTTTTTTTGGTGGTGCAGGGTTCGTAAAAGCCCTTCTACCTCCAGGCTACACTCCCAGACCTATTATATATTTTTGAAACAGGGTCTCTTACGCCAGCGCGGCTGACTTCGAACCTGCGCGATCCTTCTGTCTCTGCCTCCCAAGCTCGGGGATTACAAGCGTGCGCCACCATGCCCGGCATAACATATGTGTTTTCTAATATGCTCAAACTAGGGAGTATTAGAGATACCAGATAATGGAGGTGAAACCTCAGCAAAGCTAGAAAGGAAGGGTAGGAGAGGAAGAAGGCTGAGGGTATTAATGAAGGAGCTATATTTGAATATGTGTATAAGTGTGAATGTAGCGTGGTTAACCTGGACACTTGTTGGCGGGGAGGGGAAGTGTGTGTGTAGAGGGGGGCGTAGGCAGAGAGGAGGGTTCCAAGTACTGTGTGAATGTATGCTATTGTCAATATGATCCACATTATTATGTGAAACTACAGTGTACCAATACAAATATAAGTTTTAGATACATCTCGATAGTTCATTTTTAAAAGTTCAATAATAATGGTCTCAATTTGTCACTAGTTAATATTTCATTGTACCATATATACCAACATCCAGGCTATAGAGTATGAATATCAATGTATTTCAAAATTTTTATTAGAAATTTTAAATTAATATACCTTGGAGATAATGCCCGTGGGGTTCAATACCCAGTACCAAGAAGAAAAAAAAAAAAATCACTGTTTCAACACGTAGCTGATGAAGAAGTGTCAAGAACACCCAGCATCTCACTATACAAAATAATTCTAGACAAATTTTCTCCAAGAAAAAAAAAAGAAGTCTACATCGAAATCCTAAATTAGACTCATTTCATTTAAGGGGCCCATCATGGTATAATCTAGAATTTTCACTTAGAACATGTCATTTTTCTATTTAGAATAAAGGTATTTAATTTGGTTGACAAACAGGTGATTATTGTCTTTAAAAAAAAAAAGGAAAAAGGAAAATCCAAATATACAAATGAAGTTAGCTATGCAAATGTCTCCCTGCCTGAGGTTTCTTTAAGCAAGCTACTGATAACAAGAGTCTTTAAAAGTGAATTCTGTTTTGTTGTAGGGGCTAGATGTGATATGAGACTGTAAGGCACCAATAAAAATATCTTTAAAAAAGTCCTAGAATATTCACTCTTTGAAATTGCAAAGTTGCTGTCTGAAAGTGGTTTTACAATCTAAATTAACACAGCAGTTCTAAGATTTCTGATTGCTTTTACCATTTCTAGAATTTCATCTTGGCAGATATGTTTGCTGTGTTGTTGGCTTAATTTTTATATACTTCTGTCATTTAGCTTTCCTCTTCTACTTATATCTTGCTTTTTTAATGATTTCTTTATACACTCTGGATTATCCTTCTGTTGGTTACATGTTAGGATTATATCTTCCTTTGTTGCTTTTTTTTATTTTTCATGTCATTAGATGTTCAAAGTTTCAAACTTAAGTAAAAAATTATTAATCTATTCTTCATATTCAAGTTTCATTAAAAATGCTCCCATAAGTAATAATTGTTTTAGATATCTAGAAATTATTTTTGTTACTTCTTTTAGGGTCTATGGTACTGATGGTACTGAGGTTTAAACCCGGGGGCATTCCTCCTCTCAGCTACATCCCAGCCCTCCCCTGCTTTTTAAAATTTCAAAACAGGGACTCATTAAGTTGCAAGGGCCTGGCTAGGTTACTGAGGCTGGCTCCATACCTGCCATCATCCTGTCTTAGCCTCCCACCATATGCTGGAATTACAGGTGTGTGCCACCACAACCACTGGATCAAATTTTTTTTAACATATATAATCAATTTTACCAGTTCAACCTTTTCCCTTTTTTTTGGAGAGAGGGGGGGTACTAGGGATGGAACCCAGGGGCATTCTACCCCCAAGGTACACCCCCAGCCTTGCTTTTTATCCTTGATTTTGAAAACAGAGTTTCACTAAGTAGCTGAAGCAGGCCTCAAACCTGCGATCCTTTTGTCTCAGCCTTTCAAATACTGGGATTCAAGTGTGCATCACCATGCAAGGCTTGCCAGTCCATTCAGTCCATCCTTCAATGTCCCTTCTGTTGGCCTATTCTTCCTGAAGACTGTCTTCACTAATCTTTTCTTTCTTTCTTTCTTTCTTTCTTTTCTTCTTCTTCTTTTTTTTTTTTTTTTTTTTTTGGTGGTACTGGGGTTCCTGGAAACCTTTCTACCTCCGGGCTTCACTCCTAGACCTATTTTATATTTTTATTTGGAAACAGGGTCTCTTAGGCCAGCAAAGCTGGCTTTGAACCAGCGCGATCCTCCCGTTTCAGCCTCCCAAGTGCGGGGATTATAATTGTGCACCACCACGCCAGCTTGACTATTCTTAACTAAGTTCTACAGAACACACAACAGAAAGGTCTCAGAGGACAACACACCTCCAGCTGGTCTCTACTTGAACAAATTAGCTGTAAAATTATAGTTAGCTCAGAAAACTTATGGTTAAGCTGGTATTTTCTTTTTTGAAGAAAAGGATTCCTGTGAAAAAGAGTTGGTGAACACTATCAAAACTCATTTATTTCTCCCCTAAAACTTTTTAGGATGAAAAGAACTGATTTTCAGAGAAGTTCAATAACTGGCTCAGTCCAAAATCCACCAAAAGGAAGTGGCAGAGCTAGCAATTAAACGTAGACTGATTCCAAATCTTCTATTCTAGCTACTAAACTATACACAAAACTGGAACAGAAATCAAAGTCTAGTACTAGCAAACAGTGAAAAGTAAGACACTAGGATATTTAACAATTAATAATATCTGTATTACTTAACATTCTTACAGAAACCAGCAAAGAGCAGCATAGAGTAGATGGGAAATACACAAGAGGAACAAACTAATTTTCATAAAGATTCTCTGCTGTCATCAAAGAATTTCTAGTCTCTTTTAGCTCAAAAATAATACAAACCGTAATAATCTACTATAATAAAGATATCTAAAAAAGAGTTACCATTTGTATTAATGAATGAAATTTGGAATGAGAAAGTTTTAGCAAGTTTATACAAATCTAAAATGCAGGCATTTGAAGGACAGATGGCTTTACCTGCATCAAGTACTGAGCGCCTTCTCTCAAGTCGTCTGCATGTACTGGAGCATAAAAAGCCTTCATTTTGTTTTTAATAAGCCAGCGTTGATACTTTGCTTGATCAATGGACATCTCTTTCATGGCTTGTCTTCGAGGGCCCTTTGAATAAATAAAAATATGAACAGTTATCTTTCACTGAAAAGTAATCAATTTCTTATTTATAAAAGCTACTCTATAGCTGGACGTGGTGGCGCACACTTGTAATCCCTGCACTTGGGAGGCTGAGTCAAGAGGATCACGCAGGTTTGAAGCCAGCCTCAGCTGGCTTAAGAGACCCTGTTTCCAAGTCAAATATAAAATAGGTCTGGGAGTGTAGCCTGGAGGTAGAAGGCCCCTGGATTCAATCCCCAGTACAACCAAAAACAAAACAAAAGAAAACAAAAAAAAAAAACAAAAAACAAAACAAAAAACAAAACAAAACAAAACAAAAAACCTACTCTATTATACTGGTTTGAGACACATTAAGTGTTGCTATGGGAACATGTAATAAAAGCATTTCATTTTATGTCACTGAATACTTCCTAATACTTAAAATTACAAAAAAAAATAAGAGTTGATAGAATATTTAAGGCATAAGAGATGTCAGTAGAAGGCAGAAAGAGAAAGAAAACAAGATTCAAAACATATCAACCTTAATAAGACCAGCTACAAAGAAAGAAAATACAGACTTAAACATATTGACCTTGGCCAGGCATGGTGGTGCACGTTTATCCCCGCGCATGGGAGGCGGAGACAGGAGGATTGCATAGGTTCGAAGCCAGCCGCATGCGCTGGCTTAGGAAACCCTGTTTCCAAATATAAAAAAAAAGTATAAAATATGTCTGGGAGTGTAGCCTGGAGGTAGAAGGGCTTCCAGGAACCCCAGTACCACAAAAAAAAAAAAAAAAAAACAACCATATCAACCTTAATAAGACCAGCCATAAATTATCAAAAATAGAGAAAAGATTAGAGTACAATCAGAGTCTTTCATTTTTCTACAGAAAGTTTTCTTATTTGTTTGGCTTAAATATCCAAGTTTAGTAACTACAGAATATAATTGAAAAACAAAAGTGAAGTTGGGCATGGTGGCGCATACCTGTAATCCTAGTACTTAGGAGGCTGAGATAGGAGGATCACAGGTTAGAGGCTAACCTCAGCAATTTAGTGAGATCCTGTATCAAAATTTAAAAAAAAAATTAAAAGAGGTATTAGAATGTCCCTGGGCTCAATCCCCAGGGAAGGAAGGAAGGAAGGAAGGAAAGCAGGCAGGCAGGCAAAAAATATCAATGTGAACTATATGGTAAAAAGTGACAAAACAGAAGAAAGGAAATGCATTTGGTTAATACAAAGTTCTATTTTAATTCCTTGTAAACAACACATAAAATGTGTTATGCACAAATATATAAAGCAAAAATCTGAAAATATGTTCAGGCATATACACACTGAATAAGGAAAAAATTTATATGTATATATAATTTGTTTTTCCTGATAGAGAAACTGCCTCATTTGCAGGGTCTTGTGTTCAAGTCTCTGACTTGAGTCCACTAGCTTGGAGACAACTAGAAGACTCTATGCTCCAAGTGAGGCACACAAAAACGTGTGCGCACATAAACAGAGTTGGTGGCTTGCCATCCAGCACCAAATAAGGTGAACAACCCGACTTGGAGGAAAGCTCTGCAGATAATATTCCAGTTTCTTATGCAGAGTAAGTGAACCATCATCCAGTGACTGTTCTCAATATCGAAGATGCCAAAACCCAGAAAGTATGTTTGGATAAAAATGTATTGCTACTTGCCGGGCGTGGTGGCGCACGCTTGTAATCCCCGCGCTTGGGAGGCGAGACAGGAGGATCGCGCAGGTTGGAAGCCAGCCGTGCTGGCTTAAGAGACCCTGTTTCCAAGTAAAAAAGTATAAAAATAGGTCTGGGAGTGTAGCCCGGAGGTAAAAGGACTTCCAGGAACCCCAGTACCAAAAAAAAAAAAAAAAAATTTACTGCTACTTAAAATGATTTTCACCGGGCATGAGGACACACACCTAAAATCCCAATACTTGGGAGGGTGAGACAGAAGGATCACAGGTTCAAGGGCATCCTCAGCAAATTAGTGAGACCTTCAGCAACTTAGTGGAACTCTGTTTCTAAATAAATAATAAAACAAGGCTGGGGTATAGTTCAGAGGTAGAATGCCCCTGAGTTCAATCCCCAGTACCACACAAAAATAAATAAATGTTATTTTCTTAATTGTGTTTTGCACAATGAAGGTTCAAAATGTCAAAATTCTTTCTAAAATACTATTTTGAGTTGAGGCAAAATATACATTATACAATATATACATACATATGGGGATTGAATTCGGGAACATTCTACCTTTGAGCTACACCTCCAGCCTTATTTTTTAAATTCTTTCTTTTGAAAGAAGGTCTCACTAAGTTGTGGAAGGCCCCACTAAATAGCTGAGACTGAAACTGGCTGTGAACCTGCGATCCTCTTGTTTCAGTCTCCCAAGTACTGGAAATAAAAATGTGTGCCATCACACCCGGCTGAAGTAAAAATATTTTAAGAAAAACAACTACCTAAAAAAAAAATTACTTGTCAAATTATTTCCAATATAGACAAAATATAGAGAGTTAAAAAATGACTCTTACCATATGCACATGGCCACAGATCATCAAACCAACATTTTTCGTGAAATCGTGAACAAGATGAAGCAAAGCTGGGCGTGAGTTTGGAGAACCTGTCATAACAAGACACTGTGGCCTAATTTAAGATAAAAAAAAAAAAACAAAGTTAGAGAAGCTTGTTTTGTGCAATAAGAACATGATTTAGAACGTGATTTTTTAAGATGTTTCTCTAAGAATAAAGTATTCCACAAGAACCTTCTTTACAGTTGCTCTTGAAAACACAGACCCCAGGTTTCTCATAGAAGATGGCTTTTTTTTCAGACCTCTTTGGTACATGAGAAATGCAAAAGCAAAACCTTGAAACAAACATCATACCAAATGTTTTTTTTTTTTTTTTTTTTTTTGGTGGTACTGGGGATTGAACCCAGGGGGCATTCTACCTCCAAGCTACACCTTCAGACCAATTTTCTTATTTGGAAACAGGGTATCACTAGGTTGCTGAGAGCCTTGCTAGGTTGCCAAGAATAGCTTTGAACCTGCAATCCTCCAGTCAGCCTCCCAAGTATCAGGATTACAAACCTGGGCCATTATGCTAGCTGAGAGCCCCCCCCCCCTTTTATGGTACTGGAAATAGAACCCAGGGGGTATTCTACCTTTGAGCTACATCCCCAGCCCTATTTTTTATTCTTTTTTTTTTTTTTTTAAATAGTCTCACTGAATTACCAAGGGCTTCACTAAGTAGCTGAGGCTGTACGGAAACTGTGACCCTCCTGTCTCAGCCTCCCAAAGGCTGGAATTACAAATTACTTAATTTTAATGAATAATGTCATGGAAATAAAATCACCTATGGCAATCTGAACTAAGTTCTTTTTTTAACTAAAACTTGCTTATTCTAATTAATTATACTGTAAAGGCCAAAACTATTGCCTTTCCATACCTAAGACTGTGGTATGACTTTCACAGTGCTAATAATTGATTTTCTTTGACTGTAAGCTGAAATGAATCCTATTTTATGGAAAAATATTCATGTGTCCATTTTATAAGCCAGAGGAGTTAGCAAAAATTCTCTAAAACCAAAATCTTGATAATCAAAATAAACTTTAATAGAAAGCAAATAGAATAAAATTTCTAAATTTAAACATTCGATCAACTATTACTATTAAGTAGTTCCTAAAATAAGCATGATAATCTGGATAAAGATTTTTAAAAATACTTTAGAATTTTAGCAAACTAGCTACAACTCAGTTGCATGGGGGAAAACTGCTTTGGAGCAATCAACAAGACATGGTGTGCTCTGGCCCAGACTCACTGCCTCTCCACTGCCACTCCTCTCCTCTTGGCAGACTGCAGAGATCCTCACCTTCCAAGGCAGACAGCCATGGTTCTGTGACACCCTCCAGCTCATATGATGTGCCCATTTCCAAGTCATGTCCTTTAAAAAAGAAGCCGTTCTCCTGTATTTCCTTTCCCTTTCTTGTCAGCTATAACAGGTGTGGACAATGACTCAACTACATGAATCAAAACACTTTTTAGGGAATGGCAGATGGATAAGATGGAAGGAATATGGGTCCCACATGACCAAATGCAGCAAATGTGCCTAATTTGCCTTGTACCATCCATCCCCCTCAGGATAATCACTGGACACCAATATGTCTTTACTGTATTTTTCAGTCTTTCATTAAGGCAATTGAACATATGTACCCTAAATAACATAACCTATTACTGTGGAAAGTTAACATGTCCCTAGCTTTGCTAACTAGTAAATAAACTACAAAGGCATAATTTGCTACAGTTTTAGCACTATAAAAAAAGTATAATAGAAGTGGGTGTGGTGGCGCATGCTTATAATCCCAGTACTTGGGTGGCTGAGAAGACAGGAGAATCTTGGGTTCGCAGACAGCCTCAGCTACTTAGTGAGACCCTCTGTAACTTAGTGAGACCTAGTTTCAAAATAAAAAATAAAAAATAGGGCTGGGTGTAGCTCAGAGGGATAATGCCCCCGGGTTCCATCCCCAGCCCCCCTCCCAAAAAAAAAGTATAATACAAAAGGTATTACAGATTACTGAGTAACAATGGCAGAGCTGACATATGCCTTGACTTTAATTTCTATACTCCCTAGGCCTTTTGTTTATTTATGTATTTATTTATTTATGTGGTACTAGGGATTGAACCCAGGGGAATTCTAACTCCGAGCTATACTCCCAGGCCTATTTTTTATTCTTTATTTTGAAACAGGACTTCACTAAATTGCAGAGGGCCTAAGGAGCTTAGGCTGGCTGAGAACCTGTGATCCTTCCTGTCTCAGCCTTCCAAGTACTGGGATTACTACCTTGCACCACCACGCCAGGCTTCCTTTTTATTTTTATTTTGAAACAGCATCTCCCTAACTTGCAAAGAATCTTGCCAAATTGCTAAGTCTAGGCTCAAACCTGCCAAACTCCAATCTCAGCCTCCCAACTTCTGGAATTACAGACATGTGCCACCATACCCAGCAGAAGTAAATTATTTTAAATAGTTAGAACATTTATATACTGAACCCTGAGACTTCCACAAAATCTCTTTCCCACTTGATTTTCAGAACTCTGGTAGCAAGGACTTTATGGATAAGCAAAAGAATTAAAAGATCCATTTTTGGAATTTCTAATCAGATTAAAAAGAAAGCCTCTAAAATAAATTCAATTCCTCAAAAAATAAGAAAGATTGTTAATCTACACGAAGAGCTTTAACTGAAAAACTCACTCACCAATATAAAGCTTTCTTGTTAAAGAAACCCAAATTAAAGAAACAGGAAACAATGAGAAAGAAACTTGAAAGAAATATTAACTACAAGGTGAAGGAAAACAATATTTTGCCAAGTCTAGTGAGGGCTAAGATAATGATAAGTAGAAAGTAAATTTTGTTCTTTATTGCTGTGTAGAATTTCACTGAGTGTACATCCATAAATTTATAATCCATTCATCTGTTGATGGACACTTGGGCTGATTCCACAATTTGGCTATTATCATTGTGCTGGCTATAAACATGGATATGCACGTATTACTATCATACTCTGATTTCAGTTATGTCATCTGCAGGAAAATGGGTAGAGCTGGAGAACATTATATTAACTAAAATTAGCCAGTCACAGAAAGTTTATAAAAGGGTCATGTATTTTCTCTCATATGCAGAAGCGAGAGAGTAAGGGGGATATAAGAGGAATTTTAGATAACGAAGGAGAAACTCCAGCAGAGAGAGGGAGGTGGTCTGGGTAAGAAAAGGGGAGAGCAAGAATTAATGAAGAAAACACTCCCACTGATATTATGTATATATGTGAGAAGACCAATGCCTATATCTATATCTTATATGGGGAAGAGAGGAGGAGGGAAGGAGCCAGAGGAAAGCTCACACCAAGTACTCTGTGCATGTATTTCACTATTACTATAAACTACAATATGATGTAGTTTACAGTAATATAAAGAGCCTGTGATCCTTCCTGTCTCAGCCTTCCAAGTACTGGGATTACTACCATGCACCAATAAAAGTATAAAAATAAAAGAGAATAAATCACCTATTTAAAAAAAAAAAAAAAAGACAAAGACTGTTGCCGGGCGTGGTGGCACACGCTTGTAATCCCCGCGCTTGGGAGGTGGAGACAGGAGGATCGCGCAGGTTCGAAGCCAGCTGTGCTGGCTTAAGAGACACTGTTTCCAAATAAAAAAAATATAAAATAGGTCTGGGGGTATAGCCCAGAGGTAGAAGGGCTTCCAGGAACCCCAGTACCACAAAAAAAAAAAAAGACTGCTAAGCCAGAAAGAATTATTAGCTTAAGGGATAAAAATAAAAGCTGCCATCGGGCATGGTCATGTCTATGTAACTCCAGTACTTGGAAGGCTAAAACAGGAGGATCAGGCTTGAGGCCATAAGTTCAGGGAGATCCTCAGCAACCTCGTGCCTGTTCCAACATAGAAGATAAAAAGGCGGCCGGGCGTGGTGGGCTCGCTTGTGATCCCCGCGCTTGGGAGGCGGAGACAGGAGGGTCGCGCAGGTTCAAAGCCAGCCGCGCTGGCTTAGGAGACCGTTTCTAAATAAAAAAGTATAAAATAGGCCTGAGTGTAGCCTGGAGGTAGAAGGGCTTCCAGGAATCCCAGTACCACCAAAAAAAAAAAAAAAGATAAAAAAGGCCGAAGATGTAGCTCAGAGGTAGAACAGCCCGGGTTCAATCCCCAGTACCAGAAAGAAAGAAAACCTGTGAAACCAGGAAAACAGGAACCACAATTTAATGCATGGTTCTGCTGTATGTAATGTATAAAAAGTAATTAAAAAAAACATGAATACCAAATATGCTCTAGTCAAAATAATGGAATAAAAATATACTGGAAGATGGTGAAGAGTACACATTTGTCTTGGGCCTAATTAGATAAAAAGATATTACAGATAACACAGATAACACCTAAAATTAAAAATCAAGAAGTACAGCAAAACAAGCATGGTGTTTATGAAGTAAAATCTGCTAAGTGAGAATTGAAAAATGAATGCCTGTGATATAAGAAAAACAGAGATACAAGAGGTGAGGCAAGTATTGATTTTCATGACAAACCTTAAAGACCAGTTCCTCCTCTTTAAACTATATGCATAATTCTGATAAAAATTAAGCCAAATTTAGATGTTATTTATATAAGCCAAATTTCGATGTGTATCTGTGTGTGTGTATATACATATACATATATATATATATATAAAACACACACACACATATATATATACATACATACATACTATATATACACACATACCTATATACACATACATACATACATACATATTTTAGTGATACACAGCAATATTGGGGATGAAACCAGGCACATGCTACCTCTGAGCTATACTCCAACCCTGTTCTATTCTTTATTCTGAAATGGGGTCTCACTAGGTTGTTGAGTCTAAGTGGCTGGAGATTTCCTGGAGCCCGTGATTCTCCTATCTCAGCCTCCCCAGTACTGGGATTACAGGTGTGCATCACCATGCCCGGATAAAACTTTAGAAGTGTTCCCATGACTATGATTGGCCAAGGCAACAAGTCCAAACTGATGGTAAGTGAACTCTGCCTCTGTTCACAGCCTCAGTTATGAGGTCTAGCTTTTCCTCTTTTGGTGTACTGACAGGCAGGAAACAGGATTCTGTGTTAGGCAGCTGCCACTAAGTGGTGATTACTCCTGAGTAAAGAAAGTTACCTGCTTGCCGCCAGGCTCTAATGAACTCAATAATTACTTTCTAATGATCTTTTTGAAAATGAAAAGCCAACTTAAGTAAGTACACATGGCAGCCTATAATTTCTAAGAATATACATAAGCAATATTTCTGGATTTTAAGAAGCATATACCAATCAATGGTGCTTTAGAAGCCAAATCCCATCAATTACTAGAAATATGTTAAAAAGGTTTTATATTGATATTAAAAATGAGAAAAAACTACAAAGTCATTTATTGCTAGGTATGATTGCACATGCCTTTAATCAGCTATTAGAGAGGCTAAAGTAGGAGGAATAAAATTTTGAGGCCAGCCTGGGCAGTTTAGCAAGACTCTTGTCTCAAAAAAGAAAAAAATACCTAAAAAAAACAATGATGGCTACGAATATACCTCACTGGTACAGCACCCCTGAGTTTGAGCCTTCCTACCATAAAAGAGTCATTTATTAAGAAAAATACAGTATAAGTGGCTCTTTGTTGATTCTTTAAAAAAAAAATTTAAGCACTAATTCTTTATTACTATATCTGGTTTTCAGTAGTTGCTGATAAGAAAGTGAGTAATATAAAAATATTTAGCATCTTAACAAGATTACAAAATAAAGCATTTCAAAACACTCTGACTTTTTAAATATAAATTATATAAAATTAATCCAGAAGAGAAAAGCTTTATGATACTCATCACTTAGAAGTCTTCAAATGAGGAATCTCCAAAATTTTCAAAACCTACTTCTAATATAGATGGAATTTTCTTTGTACCATTTTTGCTTTGAATAATTAAATTGCACAAATCAACCAAAACAAAAAGTAACATCTGATGTGCTTTGGAGAACATTATGTGGAATATCAACATATGAAAATATTACTGAACAACAAAGAATTGACTGGGGATTGGTTAACTCAATGTTTCCATGTTACCTTATCACTTACCGAAAGTTTTTCACATGGTCTTCCACTCCAGAAAGACGAATTGAATGCTGTAGTGCACTCAGGTAAGTCAGAGCCTGTGTGGATGATCCCCAGTTCACATCTGCAGGAAGATGTTGTTTATGATACCAACATAACTAATCAATAACCAATTTCAGACTCACAGGGAAACCATGCTTTTATATTTAAAAGTCAGCTGCTAAAATAAACTTGTCCTTGAAACTTTTAATTGTTCAAAATACGTAGCATATGATACAGCAAAACTATGACCTAAATCTTAACTAATTATATTTAAAGTACAATTTAGAAAAGTCAGATCTTAGCACTACAGATATGTTGTACACACAACTAGAATCTGTCAAGAATAAAAAGTTGTAAAATTATTGCTTATGTAGCCGAAGTTCTACAGGGAAAGAGGCATACCAGAAGTACTACTTATAGTACCTAACTATTTAGGCTATTTAAACAGAAAAATTTTGTTTCTTATTTAGTAAGTTAGACTTCAAATGGTGATTTTAGGCATGTTGGCTTATATATTTAATAGATATGTTAGAAAATGAATTGCTTCTAAACTGTTTAGAAACAATAGTTTCTTTGTCCATTCCATTTTAGAATCACTACTCTTATCTAAAAGCTCAACATTTCATATATACGAATTAAAAATATTTCATCATGTTTAAAACTACTATATTGTGACGATTCATGTC
The DNA here is from genome assembly GCF_963383645.1 of Muscardinus avellanarius. Classification (NCBI taxonomy): domain Eukaryota; kingdom Metazoa; phylum Chordata; class Mammalia; order Rodentia; family Gliridae; genus Muscardinus; species Muscardinus avellanarius. Next base: position 36,291,596 of record NC_137793.1, read on the forward strand.
ATATCTTCTTATCAGCCCAAATTTTCTAAATCTTTTTCAGATATTTCTTCTAGATAGTGTAACAATTCCAACACACCCTAGCACTGTCATCTTGTGTGGACATATATGCAACCATTGCCAATATGGAACCCACATAATCAATTATTTCCCAGATAAAACATGTTTGCATAATTTTCCCCACTACAAAGAAACCTAGTGGGAAAGATACTATGTCTACTAGTGTTTTGTGAATTCCATGCTACTTAAAAATTTTTTTCTAGCTTGACATACTAAATAGAAAAAAAAAAAGGCTACTGACCTGGTTTTTTGTAGGTAACATAAATATACAGTCCAAGGACTATCACATATGTTAGCAACGCGGCCCACCAGTTAATGACAAACATCACTATGCAACAAAGAATTGCTCCAATAAGTGATATCCACATGTTGTAGTATTTGAATGCAGGACGCCATCCTAACAATAACAAATAAATGGATGAAAAAATTTTCAAACTTCTCATCTTCTTTATATAAAGGTATGTATATATGTATGAACATACACACACAAAAAAACCTTTCATAGCTGCCGCACTTAGAGGGCTTTAAGAATCCAGTATAATAAAATCAGAGACCATTATTGATCATTATTAAATTATACAATTCCTAAGTCTTTTTTTTTTTTTTTTTTTTGGTTCCGGGGACTGAACCCAGGGGCATTCTACCTCTGAGCTACACTTACCATCCTATTCATTTTTAATTTTGAAACAGAGTCTAGTTAAACTGCTGAGGCTAGCCTTCAACTGTTTTTATATTGAAACAGGGTCCTGCTAAGTTGCTGAGGTTTGCCTTTAACCTGGGGTCCTTCTGTCTTGGCCTCCCAAGATGGCTAAAGAGATGGTACACCTACTTACTTTCACAATGCTGCAAAATACTATGCTTGTATCCTATAAACTCTACAAAACAGACATGTCAGTCAACTCGGTGAATGCTTTAGATGAGTGCTAAATGAATGCTTTAGTGAGTGCTAAACACTGAAGAATGCATAAAAAAGAAGACAGTTCTGAACTGATTCCTTACTGAAGTAACTGTATTTTCTGATTTTTAGCATAAGATTTATCTATATCCCAATGAATATGATTTAAAACAAAACAAAACTTCATCCACTTGACAGTAAATCTAAAAGTAGACTGTAGAAACACAACTTCCACTCATAATGTGAAGTATTCATAAATTACGACTACGATAAGCCAGGCATGGTGGAAAACATTTACAATCCCAGCATTGACGAGGCTGAGACAGAAGGATTGAAGTTCGAGGACCGTCTCGGCTACTTAGTAAGGGACTTTGCGGTGGTGGTGGTGGGGGGTGCCACTTGGAGGTAGAATTCCCCTGGGTCCCATCCCCAGTACCGGAAAAAAAAAAAAAAAAAGACCACTATAAAAAATGTTGAAGACCATGTTTTAAAATTTCATTATCTGTAATGCCAGAGCCAAAAACATTTATTTTTCAATAAAATTTTACTTGTACAGTAAAAACTGAAGCTAAATTTTGGGTCCAGAGTCCCCATGCTTTTATCTCTTTTAAGAAATTTTTATCCTCAAAACAAAACTTTTGCTTTTTCCAGTTCTTTCTCTGATTTGCAACAAGTGTCATAGTTTATAGCAAACTCTCATACACTTTTTTAATTGATAGAGCTCTCTTATGTTAGAACTCTCTTGCACTCACTTTGTTAAAAATATTTTGGAGCCTGAGGGTGAAGCTTAGTGGTAGGGCACATGCTAAGCATGCGTGATACCCTTGGTTCAATATCCAGTTATTCACTAAGAACTGAAAAATATATCAGTTGAATATCAGTTATTAACTAAGAACTAAAAAAGTAAAAAATTAAATATATCATTATAATGTTCTTAGAACTTAAAACAGGACCAACAGCAATAAAAAAAAGAAAAAAGAATTAAAGAAAGCTGGACATGGTGGTGTACACTTGTAATCCCAGTACTTTGAAGGCTGAGAAAGGAGGATTGCAGGTTCGAAGCCAGCCTCAGCTACTTAGTGAGGTCCTCCAGTTTAGTGAGACCCTGTTTCAAAATAAAGAATAAAAAATAGGGTTGGTGGTATAGCTTGAAGTAGACTTGGGTTCAATCCACAGTGCAAAAAGAAAAGTTGAAGAAAACAGTAAAGTAATTCATAATATTAGAATTACAGATGAATGCTATCTTAATGCTTTGAAGACAAAAATAAACTATTTTCAGTGAATTTCATAATAAAGAGATCTCTGAAGGTTTGATTTAACTGTAAAGACAATCTGAGCATTAATAAGCAAACTCCACCAACAATGACTTTAAAATTGTCTAGAAGTTTTGTTTTCTCTGAAATAAAAGACATTTATACATTTAGTGAACTTTATAAAAAAAATCACCTGGAGATTTTGCAAGTGATGCATGGAATACTGAAAAATTGATCAACGCATACGATGCAAGGAAGAAGTTTGAGATAATTGGAGCAATAACATTCAATTCAGCTGCAAAAGAAATGTGAAGTAAGCTTAATGACATTCTTTATTTTTATAATTATGAAATATTTCAAACTTTTAGATAAGAGCATCGTGAGCATCCCTATATCTATACCTAGATTGAATAAACACAATTTTGCCAAAAGTGCATCACATAATTTATTTTCAAGAATCAAAAGTTATGTATACAGTTGAAACCCCCCTTATACCCTACTCTTCCAAACCTGGTATATTCCTTCTAATCATATTACATATACTGTTTTATTAGATATATTGTCCTGTATTATGTATATGACTATATAGGGATAAATAAGTAAAGTTACATAAGTAATTTACAGCATGTCATTCATCAATTTGATCTTTTTTGAACCACATCTCCAGCCCTACTACTTCTTCTAGGAGAATCTAGGAGTTTCCTCTAGCCCTTCTGGGAATTTAGTGATGGTAATAAATTTAGCAAATATCTACTAAGCACTTTATTATACATCTTTCATTTGATTAGAAAGAAGTATAGCAAGTAAAGTAACATTTTGCTAATAAGTAAACAATTCAATGTTTAGAGCTAATGCTATAAATGCACTAAGCTATACATTAACAAACCAATTATATAACTAACCAATTAGGATGAATCCAAGTGCAATTAAAAATGTTAAGATGTAACCACGAAGAGGTTCATTATTTTTTCCATAACCTTTAGCGAACATCTGGAAAGCTGGGTAGATGTTGTCCTTACAAAGAGCCTAATGAAAATATGTAAACATTAAAATGAAATGTCAAAATTAAACATACACATCTGCTTATAGTTAAAATAGGTTAATCAGGAACAAAACCAAGTTTCTATTTCTTGAACTTTCTTTCCTGTCTCATAGTACTACACTTATAAAACTACAAAGGAAATGAAAACAATGCAAACATCAGAATTAAATCCCTCTTCAATAAAGCCTGTATTATAAAATACTTACTTGAAATATTTTTGGTGCACTCACAAGAGATGCTAATGCTGAAGAAAGAGTGGCTGAAAAGATACCCGCAGAAATTAATGGTGCAAATCCTGATACCATGCTCATTACCTTAAAGAGAAGTGACAAAGATGGAAAAAGTATTACAATTTGAAAAGATATATAACATAGTCACAAATTGATTATTCTATTATAGAAAACTAATTCTAGGACTGATTTATTAATAATAAACAATAACAAGTACATTATAATCTTCTGAAAGACTTATCATTTGCCCTTAAGAAAATCTTTTCTTTTTGTAAAATTTCAAATAAACACAATTTCACAGAGCAGTGGATAAGGAAACACAAACTATTCATCACCAGGTTTCAAAATGATCAACTTAGGGTCAATCCTTGAATTATTTTGAAAAAAATCCCAGGTATTTAATGCACAAATGTTTCAGTATGTATCTTAACAAGTAAAGACTTTAACTACCATGCCATCGTCCCAGCTTAAAAACCTAATAATTCTTGAATAGTATTATATTCAAATTTCCACCAAGTGTGGTGGCACACACCTGTAATCACAGCATTCAGGAGGTGAAGACCAGAGGATCATGGTTCACAGACAGACTCAGCTACTTAGGCCCTTTGCAACTCAGTGAGATCCTGTTTCAAAAAATAAAAAGACTAAAAAAATAGGCCTGGGGGTATAGCTTGGAGGTAGAATGCCCCTGGGTTCCATCCCTAGTACAAACCCCTCCAAAAAAAACATTCCCTTAGTTATACCTATTATTTTCTTTTTGTAATCCTGAGGATCAAACCTCCAAGATATACCCCAAGCCCTTCTTTGATTTTTTGTTTTGAAACAGGTCTTGCACAGTTTCTGAGAGTGTTGCTATGTTGCTGAGGTTGTCCTTGAACCTGTGATCCCCATTTTCAGCCTCCCAAGTAAAGGTGAGTGCCACCACACTCCATTATCCTTATTCTTTTAATCTCTTAAAGCTAAAATGGAAGGGTAGGAAAGGAAGAAGGCTGAGGTTGATTAATGGAGGAGCTACATCCGAATATGTGTAAAAATATAAATGTAGCATGGTCAACCTGGACACTCATGGTTGGGGAGTGGGGGAGTATGAAGGGAGAGAGAAGGCACCACGCACAGCTGAATGTATGCCATTTTGAGTATGATTCACATTAAAAAAATTTAGATACAAAAGAATTAATTATATTTGGCTGATGCATCCCTTATACCAATTTAACAGCTTCTTATATACCATCTATTTTGAAAAATTCCTATTTTTCACAAAAAGTAAAGCTAGATTATCTAGCCTGCTTACAACACACACCATGACTAGAGCTAGTCTGAGCTTAAGAATGAAGAATTTTAGCCGGGCGTGGTGGCGCACACTTGTAATCCCCGCGCTTGGGAGGCTGAGACAGGAGGATCGCACGGGTTCGAAGCCGGCCTGGGCTACTTAGCGAGGCCCTGTTTCCAAATAGAATATATTTAAAAAAAAAGGTCTGGGAGTATAGCCGGAGGTAGAAAGCCTCTGGGTTCCACCCCCAGTACCACTAAAAAAAAAAAAAAAAAAAAAGAAATGAAGAATTTTGACTGACAGAACAACAACAGAAAAAAATTACATTCTTTTATCAGACAATGTTGAGTCAAAGATTTCAAAGACATTAAAATGTAGACGTTTAATAAGAAATGTAAGACTAGACTTCCGGGAAGATGGCGACCGAGAAAAGCGGGGCTTAAGAGCCCCGCTAACAACAAATCTCCATTACCACAAAATCAGCGCCTTTCATAGCCAGAAGACACCATCACCAGTGAAACAAAAAATCACCAGGCTCCAGAGAGAAAGGAGACTGAGAACAGAGCCACAGAGGAGATAACCGGCCTCACGCCCGAGGACGCTGCAGACGCGGCAGCAGCGCCATACTGCCGGCGGCACCGGCGAATTCACGGGATGGCTACAGCAAGCCGAGGTGAACCACTGCGGAACAGCCAGGCGGGATTTCTCCAAGCAGAGAGCATCTAAAGCTCCCAGTGGCCGAGCTAAGCACACGCTGCAGGGATTCAGAGTGGAAATCAAAACCAAGAAGAAAAACACCAGCCCCAGAGCCAAGGGCGTAGCAGTGGCGCCATATTGCCACCGGCGGCAGCAGCACCGAATTCAGCGAGGCCAGTACAGCTACATCTGTATACTCAAGAACAGTGAGTCAAATTGCGGGCCACAGAGGAGAAATCCCAGTACTGTACTCCCTGGGACTTGACCCAGTGGGGGAGGGGCGGTAGCAGAGATATCATACCATAGGAGAACGTGCAACCTGGCACCCCCCACCGTCTAAAGCAGCCTCTGTCGACTCTCTGGGTCGGAGACTCTGTGATAAAACCAAGTAAAGGAGTAGTGGGGTCTGAAATACTACTGACTCGAGATCCAGAACACCTTAAGTGAAGTCATAGTGACCCAAGGGAAGAACCCAGAGAAGGCACAAACATTCGAAATCATGGGAAAGAGGAATAATACTGGAGCAATAAATGCCCACAACCCCACAACATCAGAACCTGATAAAACTGAAAATCAGAGATTTCTAGAAGATCAAATCAGGAAAATAACTGTAGAAATAATAGAGGTGCTTCGAAAAGAACTCAGAGAGAGCCAAAAAGAGATAAAGGATGCAATTAATGAAGTAAAAGCCTCAATTCAAAGCACAAACAACCAATTAGAACACATGAAGAACAGAATCTCACTCTTAGAAGATGAGCAAACCAAAAATAAACGCATAGTTTCTAATCTAAAAAAAAATATCCGACAGCAGGAATCTGATATTGAAGAAATATGGGCCCATTTTAAGAGAGCTAACCTAAGAATAATTGTAATAGAGGAGGGAAAACAAAGTGAAACCAAAGGGATCAACAATCTCTTCAAGGAAGTAATAGCAGAAAATTTTCCAGACATAGAGCAAGAGGTCGATACACAGGTCCAGGAAACTTATAGAACTCCCTTTAGACAGGATCAGAGAAGAGGATCCCCACGCCACATAATTGTCAAAATGACCAATGTGGAAGCCAAGCCGAGAATCTTAAAGGCAACAAAAACAAAGGGCCAAGTGACATTCAGAGGCAAACCAATTAGAATCACTCCAGACTTCCCAAACCAAGCCATGAGAGCCAGAAGGGCTTGGAGTAACATATTCCAAACTCTGAAAGAAAACAACTTCCAGCCAAAAATTTCCTACCCAGCAAAACTTTCTATCAATTAGATGGAGAAATAAGAAGCTTCCATGACAAACAGAAACTGAAGGAATTTATGTCTTCAAAACCAGCACTAGAGAAAATACTCAAAGAGATTAACTACAAAGAAGAAATAGGTAACACACTCCAGAACTAGAGAAACAAGATTTTCCATCCAACAGACAACTAAGATTGGTTATCTGTGGAGATTCATTATTTATGTTAGTCTTTTACCTATCTCTAAAGGGTATTGTTTGCCTTTATTGTTGTTAATTTCTAGGATTTCTAGTTGGAATATTAATATACCTTCAGATATAGCATTTGGAAATATTTTATCCCATTCTATTAGTAACTGTTAACTCTGTTTACATTGTCTTTGGATATACAATATTTTTTTTATTTTTTAGGGAGTTTGTATACTCCTCTGTTGTCTGTGCCATTGAAATCATAACCAAGAAATCACTGCCAATTTCAATGTTGTGAGGTTTAATGACCCAGATTTTCTCCTAAAAGTTTATAGTCTTAAGATTTATATTTAGGTCTATTATCTATTTTGAGTTAATATTTGTATATGGGATTAGGTAAGGGTCCAATTTTATTCTTTTCCATGTAATTATTATTTTTAACAATATTTAGTTAAAAGATTAATATTTCCACCATCAAATGTTCGTGGAAACCTTGTCAAAAATAACTTGACAATATAGGGAAGAATTTAGCTCTAGGCTTTTATTTAACTCCAATGGTTTATATATCTGCCTTTAGAATAGTACTACACTGTTTCAATTATTGTAGCTTTATATGGTTTGAAATCAGAAAATATATATCTTCTAGCTTTGTTCTTTTTCAAGATCATTTTGGGTACCTAGAGTCCATATTCCATATTAGGATAGATTTTTTTCTGAAAAATAAATATATAAATATATGATAGTTTCACCTAAAAATAGAAAAAAAATATTCTCTGGTAAGAAAGAAAGCAAAAAGAAATATTGAAATGTTATCTTTAAGTCATCAAAAGTTTGGAATCAGACAAATGAAACTGTTATGTGAGATTATCATTTTTAATTTTAGATAAATTGCCATAATACTAGATGTCAACTACTAAGCCAAGCATGGGAGGGAGGGATAGGGAGAGAATGGGGTGGGGATTGGGTGGCGGCTGACTGGGAAAAGTGTGCATGTATGTCTACAAAAGTATGTATCCTACTAGGATATATGAATACAGTGCACCAATTTAAAAAAAAAAAAGAAATGTAAGACTATATATATATATATTTAAAAATTTAAGAACAAGATATCCCAAATCATTTTATTCCCTTAAGTGTGGGAAGTCAATTATACATAAAACAGCATTATGTACTACTTAGCTACATTCATCCATCATTCTCCATTCTCCAAATAGCAAGTAATTTATAGAATTTTTCACCACTTTGTATTGCTTTACAAAGTATGTTTAAAATTTTCTGCTTGAATTAAAAAGTTTTACTTATGTCAAACTCCTCTTTGCTTGAATGAGTCCATATTAAATTTGATAAAAACAACACACTTTTGTATTTTAAGGCAAATCTGACTGGCATTCTCAGTCACTCGGCAAAGACTAGCATTTGTCCCTTTCATACACAGTATCAATGTCAGAACTGGCTTGAATCATTAGCTGGACATGAATACTTTCTTTCATTCCTACAATTCTGCCTAGTCTTGTGACTAGAAAACACAAACTTCTATTACATAATTGGATCCAAAATTTTAAGTACTGAAAGTATAGTAAATTGTGTGAAACTATACAATAGAAAGAATGCTCTCAAAATTTTCAGCTAAAATTTTTATTGTATTATTTATACATTCTATATAATAATTATAATATAATAAATATTAAGTTCTAAAATATTCAGATTCTCAGTTACTATATTGATGTCTATATAATACTGAAAAAGTTTGGAAGCAAAATTTATTTTTTTTTTTACTTAGAATATAATTCTTGATCTTACAACTCTCAAAATTCCTTGAACATTTTCTTTCTAAAAAGTCATAAATTTGACAGACTAAATTTCATTTTTAATAACTTAATAGAAGTAAAAATAAAGAGCAGAGGAACTGATAGGTCTCCAAAACTTGAGAAATAATGCTAATCTTTACATTTGTTTAAAAAGTTCACTAACTTTCAAGCATCCATTCAGATTTGAATTCTGTTAAATGGTGATATAATATGACTTTATACAAGCCATATCTAAGTGAGTACCACTACTATTGATACTTAACAATATTGATTACTTTATTTACTGTGTTGCTGGAGAGCCATACCACCAGCCTTCTATTTTTACTTTATTTATTTATTTATTTATTTATTTATTTATTGAATGGGTCTGGAACCCAGGGGCATTCAACCTCTGAGCTACACTACCTGCCCTATTTTTTATTCTTTTATTTTTTTTCTTTTATTCTTTTATTTTGAAACAGGGTCTCACTGAGTTGCAAAGGGACTCACTAATTAGCTGAGGCTGCCTGCAAACCACGATCCCCCGGTCTCAGCCTCCCAAATGCTGGGATTACAAGCGTGAGCTACCATGTCCGGCTCCAGCCCTCTATTTCTGAGTCAGTGCTGAGGTTGGCCTCCAGTCTCACTCTCTCAAGTACCGGAATTACCGGTGTACCCCATCATGCTCAGCCTGATCAATAGTGCTGTTTCTTTAAGGACAATATATTATTTTTTTAATTTGGTGCATTGTAATTATACATTATATTGGAGTATAGAAAGATAGAAGCATGTATGCACACAAAATCAATAGTTTTAAAAAATAACATTTATATTATAAAGCAACTATAGAGATACCACTAACTACAAAACCAAACTTACTTTAATTAGCACTGTTTTAAATTACTTAAGATATGTGTAAATCTAGTAACATATGTAGACTTATATAGATGAAAAAGTCAAAGAAGATATAAATAAATGGAGAGAGATGGCCTAAGGATTGACACAATGTGTCAATTCTTATCAAACTGACACACAAGTTTAATACAATTTCTATCAAAGTCTCAAAAAATGTTTTATAGAGAGACAAATGGTTATTCTAAAACTGTATATGGTAAGGCAAATGAACTATAATGGCTACAACAATTTTGGGAAAAGATAAAATAGAAGAAATTAGTCTACCTGACTTTAAGGCTTGTTATATAACTATAGTAATCAAGAACTTGTGGTGTTGCAATAGACAAGAGTGGGAGAGTGAGAAATAAACCACACAGACATGTATGTATGCAGATGCCTCCTTGTTTTCTCAAACACTATACACACATATAAATTCTTTTCTACTGTACAAGTGTTCCCTTAGAGGCGTTTTGCTCACATACAGCCTCAGATTTTACCCTCACCTTTTGTTTGTCAGGTTGATAATTTGGGGGATGTAAGGCAACAGTAATCCTGACTTATAATTTATAGCTTTATTCTGAATGATCAAACTTGATAGCCATCTAACCCTGAGATAAATGCAGAATGTGTAATATGAATTCAATGCTCACCTGAAAATTGTTCATCAGACCATAGGGACAAGAACTGATTCCACAAGATGAGAAATCAAAGTTTAATTTGCAGGCTGCAGAGGTACAGTTCGTCAGCTCTGTCACAATGGTATCATTAACGTTTCCAGTGGCATCCCGAACAACACAGGAACCTGAGGCACAAGTGACAATGAGAGTAATAAAGCTAAAATCTATGCTGATTTTAGAATTATTTATGCTGATAAATAAATCAGTATTGAAAAGACAGAAACTTACCTGTAATGGTATACTCTGCATTTATAGTTAAGATAACTTTACCTTAGATAGTATTTGAAATGCAACATTGGTCTCCAATAGATACGTAATGAAACTGAACATTTCATAAACAATATTTACACAAAAATAGTTGAAAAGCTTATATATAGTTATGGAAAGTGGTGTTCTAGAAAAACATTATTTCAAGGACTTTTTGGTTAAGATGTCTTTAAGCAAATATAAAAACACTGAGTTCAAAGAGTCTCAAATAGAAGATGTTTTTCTATTATTCCAAATATTTTATAATTAAAACATAAAAGATAAACTTTAAGTTGTGCTAATCTTATGAGAGAAAACATGTATATTAATATTATTTTATTTAAGCCATATCAAATATTATTCTAAAAATTATATATATATGTGTGTATATATATATATATATATATATATATATATATATATATATATATATATATCTGAGGTTTCCTTTAAAATAATCCATAAAACAGAATGACTAGGTATAATTAAACAAGATTAACCTTGTACTAATAAGGTTTTGCTAACTTTCTTGAAACTGGGTGATAATTACACTGAGCACAATAGAAAGTGCTCTTAACTTTTGTGTAAAATTTAGAACTCCCATAATAAAACATATAAGAAGTTACCTTGGAAGCAAGCACTTATCAAAATAACATATAACATATAGTTAATTACAATTACTATCCCTTAGATTATATATTTGTGTTCTGAATCACTTTTAGCAAACACATGAGATAAAAAATTACAGGCATTTATTAACAACTGGAAAGTAAATAGAAAAACTAAGATTGGGGAGAGAGTATTTAATGACTAAATATAAATATCTTTATTCTTGAGTTCCTCTTTCTTCCCTTAAGGCACCTCTGAGACCCCTGGGAGATGGGGAGAGAACAGAGCCCTGAGACTCCATCAGCTCTAAGGCAGCTGGACTGGCATGTGCTTCACAGTCCAGTGCTCTGCACCTGCAATTTTTTGGGGGTAAAAAAGGTTCAACTGCTTTGAACTAGTTATACAACTACTAAGTAGTATTTACTGGTCTAGCTACTGTTGTTCTAACTCCTGTTGTTCAAAATAAAACATATGAGGGCTAGCAATTTTAGAAGATAAAAATGCAAAATGTTTGACTGTGGTAAAAAAAAATAATTATTTTAAAAGTTGAAACATAGCCAGGCATGGTGGTGCATGCTTGTTCTCTCAGTAACTTGGAAGGCTGAGATGGGAAGATTGCAGGTCAGCAGCCAGCCTCAGCTACTTAGTGAGGCATTCCACAACTTAGTGAGACCAGTTTCAAAATAAATAAACAATAGGGCAATAGGGCTGGAGTGAAGCTCAGAGGTAGAATGCTCCTGAGTTAAAAAATTCTCAATACTGAAGGGAAAAAAAAAAAAAAACAGCCATAATCAGTATGTCACTCTTTCTGTGTGTATAGTACTGGGGGACATTCTACCTCTGAGTTACATACTCATCTCTTTTTATTTTTTGTTTTGAAACAGGGTTTCACTAGGTTCCTGAGAATCTCACCAGGTTGCTGATTCTGTCCTCAAATCTGAGATCCTCCTGTCTTAGCCTCTCAAGTACTGAGATTACAGGTGTGTACCACCACGCCCTGCTCAGTTATCTCTCTTTAAAATTAAATTCTATTTAGCTAGTTTATGTATAACAAATGTAAGCATGCGAGGAACTTTTAAGAAAAATTTTGCTATAAGCAAGTGTGTGTCTATCTCTCTATATATAATTTTTAATTAATTTCAGAGATTAATGGATTGTTCATGATATATATAATCCAAAATCTTTTTCTCTTTTTTCTTCTTTTTGGCAATGAGGATCAAACCCCCAGCTCTTTGTTTACTTTTTATTTTGAAATAGGGTTGAGGGCCTCACTAGGTTGCCACGGCTGGCCACAAACCTGCCATCCTTCTGTCAGCCTCCCATGTACTGGGATTACAAACGTGTGCCAATCACATCCAGTTCCAAATCCTGTTTTAAATGCCAATTCACTCACCATTATATTATGAACATTTCTAATTTATTTAGTGAAATTTAAAAATTACATTGAAGCAAAATAAAGTTTCTAAATATAAATCTGTCATGAAATCCCCCAAAACAAAGAATATATGGTAAAACTACAATTTTCTTACTGAAATATAATAGAAACTTCCTATCATGAAGTGAATAAATTTGAAATTTGTAGAGGTTAATTTTTTTTTTTTTTGGTGCTGGGAACTGAACCCAAGGCCTCACCCACACTAATCATATACTTTACCACTGACTATACGTCCAGCCCGAGTTTGTGATGCTTCAACCCAAGATTTATTTTTGTATTTTAAGAAATTTAACTATAAGCCAGGCGTGGTGGCACACACTTGTAATCCCAGCATTCGGGAAGCTGAGACCGGAGGGAGGATCATCGTTCGCGGACAGCCTCAGCTACTTAGTGATGCCCTCTGCAATTTAGTGAGACCCTGTTTCAAAATAAAGAATAAAAATTAGGGGGCAGGGGGTGTGGCCTGGAGGTCAAATGCCCCTGGGTTTTATCCCCAGACCCGAAAAAAAAAAAAAAAAAAGAAATTTAAGAATAAAACATTGAGTTTCAGAGTTTATACAATTAAAACAATGGTTACAATTCAATAGGTATTTTTCTAGTTACATAAAATATATAGTTTCATAAAAGTGTAAGAAATGAGACAGTTTATATTATAGATAGCCTTTTAATGGTTTTTTTTTTAATTCTTAAAAAGGAATTCAGAAACTGGTTATCATTTAAGTCCTTTTAAATCCTAAAATGCTATGATCTCATGAATGTTTAAAAAACAGGTTTTAGAATCATTTTATTTTGTGTGTGTGTGTGTGTGTGTGTGTGTGGTACTGGGGGTTGAACAGAGGCATTCTACCTCTGAGCTAAACCCCTAGTCCTGTTTTATTTTTATTTTGAAACAATATTGCTAGGTCATGAGCTTTAGCCCTTGTGTAGGCTGTCCTGTAACCTGTGATCCTCTCTCAGCCTCCCAAGTATTGGGAGTATAGATGTGCACCACCACATCCAGCTTAAAATGGTTTCCATTCAGTTTAGTGAGTCCTTTGTAAGACTTTTCATCCAATCTAGTATGTCCTGTTCTTCAAAATCAATGTTTTTAACCACCAATACTCAAAAATTTTCATTTACTTCCACATATAAATTGTTTTCTTTTCTACAAATACTTCTCAGTAGAAGTTTACAAATGTGACTTTACATATCTTCCTAAATTTACTACAGTTAAATAAATCCTGGAGATGAATAAAAGTATTTGGTGGTTATAATAAATTCCCTTCTAGTTTTAGTAAAACTGTTTTGAATTGTAACAGGTACTCTATGGCTTGCTTTTTCTAAAGTAAAAATTAGAAAATGTTACAAAAATAAGGATTTATACTCTATATATCATGAAATTTCTGAGACACATTAAAAAAAACAGAAGGCTATTTACCTACAGATACTGCAATTCCTATGTAAACCAACGTGGTAATTAAAATGGCCAAGAGGGTTCCTTTGGGTATGGCTGACTGAGGATCCTAGAAGATAAGGAGATTTTAGAAGTCTCTCTATAAAAATAAACCTACATACACCACTTTTTAAACATATGTATATATATATTTGATACAATACTTACTGCAAGATCACCTGAGATATTTGCTCCAGCTAGGATACCAGTTGCAGCAGGAAAAAATATGGCAAATACAGAAAAGAAAGTTTCTTCATCTCGAAAATCTGGTCCAAAGTTCTCATTAAATATTTCAGCTGTAGAACAAAATATTTTGGGCAATTAATGGATAACAGATTAGGCTACACTAATTTAAGTTAGGAATAACTTGTACATAAGAGTCCCAAATTATATTTCAGTTAAAGTAACTGGTAAATTTGTGTATATCTCTTGATTCATGCATTAGAATTTTACTTTTCTTATATAAGGTAATGATTTAGAATCAAAATGATGATGTGATCTGGGCCATGTCTCACTTTCCTGTATACCTTGCCAAAAGTGTTTTAGAAAGTAAAAGAAAATAGAAAAAAATTCTGACTTATCACTAGTCCAAATATAAATCAAAGTGTGTATAATCCAGTCAAGCACACACCTGAGGCTGAGACAAGAGATCTGTAGGTTCAAGACCAGTACATAACTTAGTAAGATCCATTTCAAAGTAAATAAAAAGGGCAGATGATATAGCTGAGAGACTGAAGAAACATGAAAGTGGGTAGAGAAACAAAAGGATTATCATAATAATCTGAAACAATTTTTCTCCCATTGGGAATTAATACGAGAAAAAAACTGGTTCTAAATTAGTTTATTAATATCAGAATATTTGGTTCCAAATTAGTATATTATTATCTGTATGGATTTCACATGATAGCTTTATTTCATCGCGGTGACCCATGCTTAGTAATGTTAGCAAGCGCCTCTAAGTTATATTTTTTTCAATTTCAACAATTATAAAAGCTTCAGCTAGCTCTACTGTTTTAATCAACTCTATAAGATGGGCAGTGGAACTGAACACAACCAATTAACTCTAACAGAAACTCTTTGAATACCTATAATGTGCCAGGTCCTCTAGTAAAGGTATTTAGTACCTCTAAGTGTTTGATATACAATATGAATGAACAAGCTGAATAGGGAGATATAAAGGACACAGAAAAACATGTCATTTTAAAAAGGAAATAAATATACTGTTGGAAACAGTGGCTTGTAATAAAAAATAAAAGAATCTACTTCAATTTGATAGTGTAAGGATAAAGAGATATAACCATGGAGATAATATTTAATCTAACACCTTTCTGAGCAAGAATCAGAAATGGTGATCAGGAAAGAGTACAACAGAAGTGAGAAACAACATGTAACAGCCCTAAGGAGGAAAAGTAAATTCTTAGTAAGAGGGAGAATAAAATAAGATGGGACCTATCCATGGGCTTAGATATACAAACTTTTATCCTACATAAAACAGAAAGCCAGGGTAGGGTCTGAAACATGTAACTGGTATGATTAATGCGTGGATGCCACGTGGACAATGGATGAAGGGTCAATATCTGAAACAGAAAGACCAACAAGAAGTTTCTGCATAGGTTCAAGCTACAGGTGGAGAATAACGTGCTGATTAGAAAAGGATTAAAAATTAAGGGAGATAGGCAGGAAACAGGAAGCACTGAGTTCTGAGTTTCTTTCACTTTGCTGAAATGGAAAAGCCTGAGGAGAAATAAGTAGGAAAGATACCAAATAAGCAGTTAGACATACACAACCATATATATAACCACACATATATGGCTGAACTTCAAAGGAGAGCCTCAGGAACAGAAACATGTCAGTTTCTCAATAGTTATTTTCAGTCATGAGAATCCCACCAAGGAAAAGAATGTAGCTGGAAAGCCAGTACCAAACTGTGAAACTCTATTTACAGGATGGGAAGAAAAGAAGGGGTAACAGGAATACGTCACAGTGACCAGTGACTTAAGTACAACATCAAGGATGCCTGACATTTCTAAATAAGAGATGTGCTTCAAGAAGGAGAAAGAAGCTGGGCATGGTGGCAAATGCTTGTAATCCCAGCATGTAGGAGGCTGAGGCAGGAGGACTGTGGTCCAAGGACAGCCTCTGCTACTTAGTGAGGCCCTTTACAACTCAGTGAGACCCAGTTTCAAAATAAAGAAGAAAATATTGGGCTGGGGGTGTAGCTCAGAACATGGTGGTGCATAATTGTAATCCCAGTACTTGGGAAGCTGAGACAAGAGGATCCCAGGTTCACAATCACCCTCATCAACTTCATAAGGCTCTCCACAACTTAGCAAGAGACTGCTTAAAAATAAAGAGGGCTGAGGATGTACTTCAGAGAGATAATACCCCAGAGTTCAATCTCCAGTACAACACACACACACACACACACACACACACACACACACACACACATGCATACAGAACTAAGGAATATTGTTGAAGCATCACATAGAAAACTGCACACTGGATCTAGCACCATGTGATTGTGACCGTGACAGAAGCTAGATGAGAGGAAGTAGGAAAAAAGTCATCCGCTTAAAGTTTTACAGGGACTAGGCTATGCACAATTCCAAAGTATCTCTTTACCTTTCAATTACAAAGAAGAAAAAAAATAACTTCACACCAGAGAAACCTCCCAGATACCACCTAGACAAATCAAAATGAATAGCATCAGCAATGGGAAAAACTGACATCATGCACACTTCCTGTGTGCCGCACCGAGGACACGCTGTTCATGTATTGTTATGAATAACCCCAGCCTCCTGAGACAAACAGACAAACCCCGACCACACAGACGTAAAATGCAATGGCCATACTCTGCCAATATTATAAAAGACAAAAGGTTAAGGAGACTTAAGATTATATAAACAATTTAGGGGAAAAAATGAAAAAAAGACATGACAGCTAAATGCAACACACAATCCAGAGAAGAAAAAATAAAGTTGCTATGAAGATCTCTAAAGACAACTGAAAAAAATCTTGATATATGGATCATATGTTAGATACATTCTCTGAAATGCTCTTCTCTTTAGTAGATACAAACTAAAGCATTTAGAGTAAAAAGTCATGACTTCTGAAACTTCTCTCAAAAGACTTAGCAATCATAGGAATAACTATAAGGAGTAATAAAATAAGTGGTTAAAAAAATAAAAAAAGCCGGGCGTGGTGGCGCACACTTGTAATCCCAGCATTCGGGAGGCTGAGACCGGAGGTTCGTTGTTCGTGGACAGCCTCAGCTACTTAGTGAGGCCTTCTGCAACTCAGTGAGACCCTGTTTCAAAATAAAGAATAAAAAATAGGGCAGGGGGTGTAGCTTGGAGGTTGAATGACCCTGGGTTCCATCCCCAGACCTGCAAAAAAAAAAAAAAAAAAGGAAAAATAAGAATATAAAAGCCGGACGTGGTGACGTGGTGGCACACACTTGTAATCCCCACACTTGGGAGGCAGAGACAGAAGGATTGCACAGGTTCAAAGCCAGCCTTGCTGGCTTGAGACCGTTTCCAAAAAAAAAAAAAAAAAAGGTGTCTGGGAGTGTAGCCCGGAGGTAGAATGGTTTCCAGGAACCCCAGTACCACCAAGAAAAAGAAGAATATAAAACTGTTCATTATTGGGAAATCTGGTGAAGGGTACTAAGAGTTTGTAACATATTTACAAGTTTTCTACGGGTTCATCTTTTTTTGAAATAATAAAAATGGGAGGTGAAGATTTGAAAAATTTGTCTATGAATGGGAACTAGAAAAGTGAGGTGTTTAACTACTAGGGAATAAAAGACAGAATTTTCAAAAATGAGAATTATGAAAGCAAGTTTATATCACAGAAGTGGAGGTTTTGAGGCAGGGGATCAAGCAGATTGCAAAAATATAAAAGAAATGCCTTTGAAAAAGTAAAGGAACAGGACCCAGAAAACAGAAACAGCACTAGTTTTGGCAAATGACCGACTATTTTCACTTCAGAAAAGGAAAGAGAATAAAACTTGTATCACCACTAGGTAGTCATGTGAACTGAAGAGCTTTTCAACATAACCTTTGTTGCTGATGCTGAGCATAATAAGATAAGAGCAAAGCAGTACCAACCACAAAAAAAGCAAATTCACATCCTAAGGCACATTTATATTTATTAACTTTGGACTAATATGCAATAAAAATATGTAATTATCATCCATATAATAATATAACACCTTTTTAAGTTGTCAGGAACCTTATGAAATGGAAACAAAAAATATGGCTTAGAAAGTGTTTGTACTTACTTTTAAATCAACTAGGAGTCACATAAAGCAAATATATTGATTATTCGGAATCTTTTTTGAAGTAACAACCCCATCCAATTAGTTTGTAACACTTCTTTTAAAGTAAAAATGGCACACACATGTTTTTAAAAATTGTAAAATAAAGCTCTTTTAACTAGAAGAAATCTCACAAACATAATATAAAATAGAAAAAATTACCTAACTGATGCAACTTTCACTTACAACATGCTTCTTCTCCCAATGTAAGAAGCAAATTTAAAGCCTGGTTTGAATTAGTAATATGCACTGGTAATCAAAAGAGAAATCACAGATAGCTACAAATGAATGGTATCCTTGCTTAAAGGTGAAAACTTTTAAAACTTGTATAAGAAAACCACTCAGCCAACTAGGTCAGTGCCCTAGATATAGACCATACCAGTACTGTTCACTGAGTAAGACTCAAGGACTGTAAACCAGTCAGCAGTAGGACTAAGGAGCTTACATAGAATGTAAGTCAATTATGTCTCTATATTCCTGTTCAGTTCAGCTGGTTCCTTTTCCCTAGTAAGACTTTCTAGAAGAAGTGCACTGAATTACATTTGTATCTTTTCACAGATCTGAGTTTCAGCCAACTGGAAACATGCCTCTCTGATACTCTAGCAACTAATCTTTACAACTCCCATTTACCTTAAGGGCAGTCCCAGAATTGCTTGATTAGGAAAGGAAAAGACAAGAAAGATACTGATAGACATTTTAGGAGATAATTAATTACCAAATAAGTAAATTTTACCAGTAGTGAAAATTAGATGCAAAACTAAAGGGTTAGAGAAGATGCAAACTAAAGAAAATTCATATATAATTAACAAACTGTGGAAAAATTTAATCCTGCACATACCACCAAGAAACTACAACTTCGAGTTGCTCTCACACACTTAGGCATTTTTAAGTTGCTGAGTTTGCAAATACAGTCACACATCAAATAATGACATTCTGAACAACAGAATGTACATATACAGGGTTCCGTAAAATCATACAGTAATGCTGCAGCAACCTTAGTTTTTGTAAATATATCTATGATGCTTGCACAACAGTGAATTCACATAGTGACAATTCTTCCATGTTCCTACTGTTAAGGCACACATTGTTCATCTAAAATAAGAAGTAATATTAGTTACAAATTTCCAAAAGTAGTAGAAATGAAAACCCTCTTTTCTCATTAGAACTGATTTGTCTATATTTGGTCACCTTTTCTTGGCCAATACAGAAATACAATGAAAATAAAAGTGATTTTATTCTAATTGTACAGCCTACATAAAGGGAACAAAAACTGAATGAGGAATTACTGTGAATCATGAAGCCAAACTAAATTACATTACAAAATGCCTAAAATGTATTAAGTTTATTAAGTAATATGTTACAAAATGCAGCCTTAAAAAAATTCAATCTTTTACTTACATTTATAACCAAAGAAACCTTTGGGTTTCTTGCTCTCCATTGAGATAAATGTTCCTATGACGAAATCAGCAATGGCAAGAAGTAGAATCACCAAAAGAACAATCTGAGCCTGGAATTTTAAACATTAAAAATCAAAATCCAATGTCTGTATATATACTTTTATTCAGTTCCACTAGAATATAAGTTCTATTACTAAAATTATTTCTGTCCTGTCTACTTCCCCAGTGCCTCAAAGAGTGTAAAACACAAAATTGGTGCTCAATAAGCTTTGGTTAAGTAAACAAACAGTTCTTTAAAGAACTATTTTAAAATGTTCAATATACTGAGGGAAGATTGACAGCAAAAATAGGATCATGTCATATATTTCAAACATTAGCATTAAGAATTACAAATAAGCTGGGCATGGTGGTGCATGCTAGTAATCCCAGCATTCGGGAGGCTGAGACCGGAGGATCGTGGTTCACAGACAGCCTCAGCTACTTAGTGAGGCCCTCTGCAACTTACTGAGACCCTGTTTTAAAATAAAGGAAAAAAAAAATAAGGCAGAGGTGTAGCTTGGAGGTCGAATGTTCCTGGATTCCAGCTCCAGACCCACACAAAAAAAAAAAAAAAAAAGAATTACAAATAAGCTGGGCATGATGGCAGTGGTGGTGTACACTTGTAATCCCGGTACTTGGAAGGCTGAAACAGGAGGATCATGAGTTCTTGGACAGCCTCAGCTACTTTGTGAGGTCCTTACTGAGACTTTGTTTCAAAATAAAGAATAAAAAATAGGGCTAGGGGCTAGCAGTAGTAGAATGTCCCTGGGTTCCATCTCCAGTACCTCAATAAAAATAAATAAATATAAAAAAATTCCAAATCAAGCTGTGTATTGGTGCATGCCTGTAATCCATATACTCGGGAGGCTGAGACAGGAGGATCCCAGGTTCAAAGACAGTCTCAGCAAGTAGTGAGACTCTCAGCAACTCAATGAGACTCTTATTTCCAAATAAAAATAAAATAGGGCTGAGAGAATAACTCAGAGGAAGGAATGTCCCTGGGTTCAATCCCCATTGCCACCCAGACACAGGCAAACACACGCAGACAAACAAATCACTACAGACTTTTCATCCTATTTAATTCTTTCTTGTCTCCTTCAAGAATAGAATCAAGTTCTATTCTTTTCAATAAAGTGAATTTTGTTAAACATACAAATAAATAAAGGGGTTAGCCGGGCGTGGTGGTGCACTCTTGAATCCCAGCATTTGGGAGACTGAGACAGAAGGATTGTGGTTTGCAGATAGCTTCAACTACCTCAGCTACTTAGTGAGGCCCTCCACAACTTAGTGAGACCCAGTTGCAAAACAAAGTATAAAAAATAGGGCTAGGGGTATAGCTCAGAGGTAGAATGCCTCTGGGTTTCATCCCGAGTAATACAAATGAATGAATGAATGAATGAATGAATGAATGAATGAAGAACCCAGTAGTGGAGCATGTACTCAGTTCTATCAGTAGTTGTTGATCCCAGCACCAAACAACACAAAACAAACAAAAAAGTAAAAATGATTTAATCTTACAGGAGTATAATTTTAAATAACAAGCTTGGGAAAAATATTGTTCTTTTACTGCCCCAGTTTTCAGCTTGGTAAGTATTATCACATAGCAAACAAATATGTGACTTTTACAAGATCTGCAAAAGCAAGCATGAAAAAACTTGGCATCATTATGGATATCCATTACTCAGGAAACAAGAACTATGCTGTAACCTTCTAACCCTTGGAGTTGCAGAACATTTCTGGATATTCTGCCTGTAAATTTAACATATTACTTCAAAAATTTTTTTATCAGAAACAATGGCACTAGCTTTAACAGTCATGATTTTTAAGATTTCAATAGCAAGAAGCAAGAATAGCTTCTCTAACCTTATGTGGACCATAACTTTTAGTCAGTGCCCCAGGTTTATTTTTAAATTGAACTTTAAAATGTTCAAAACCAAATGTTAAACTTTGACTACCTCACAAATTGACCTGAGCATTTCTATGTAAAAAAGACTGGAGGTTAGGTCAAGTGAGAAGTTCAAAGCTAAGGGGAAAGTACAAAACAACAATGACTTGGGGATGTGGCTCAGTAGGAGAACACTTGCCTAGTACATGTGATGCTATAGGTAGAAATCACTCCCACTGCGGGGAGGAGAATCCTTAGAAAGTACGGTGTCTTTCTTAACTGGGGCCTGGACTGGTTATCTTCAACTATTCCCTACCTTAAATAGGAAAAAACTTTATACATAAAATTCTGTGAAAATAGTCACTCAGGTACCACTAGAATCTCAAGATATTAACACACTTCAGAGTATTCCAAAACATAAGCTCTAAAAGTTTCCACATTAAATCTTACAGATGTTCAAAAGCTGCGTGTGGTGGCACACACTTGTAATCCCAGCATTCGGGAGGCTGAGACCAAAGGATTGCGGTTCCTGGACAACCTCAGCTACTTAGTGAGGCCCAACACAACTTATTGAGACCCTGTTTCAAAATAAAGAATAAAAAATAGGGCAGGGGGTGTAGCTTGGAGGTCGAATGACCCTGGGTTCCATCCCCAGACCTGCAAAAAGCATCAAACTACAGATGTTCTTAACATGACTTACTTTTGCTTCCCACTCCATTCCAGCTACTGAGATTCCTAAAAGAATCACCACAGTAATGGCTCCAATGATTCGGATGTCATTGATTTCATCTATCATAAGAATGGAATGTTCCTAGAAATGAGAATTATAAATATAATGAGCAATAATACTTTACATATAGATACTGAATAAAAGCTTATTAAATAAATACAAACATATCTAAAGAAAATGAATGATTTACTATTTATATTTACTATTGAGGTGTCATTCTGACATCAACCATGTAACTACATTAGTAATACTGGTATATGTGATATAGACTATAAATCAAAAGGATAATTGCTAATGTCCAAAAATATAATATGATTAAGTATACTAAGTGACATAGCAAAAATATTTTTCATATTCAATCTAATTAGTGAACAAATACTTTTGATGGTCTTTAATACTACATGAGGAAAAGAGATAAACATATCTTCATGCTATTGTTAAATCCATATATTATTGACATTTACAAGCAAAATTATTTAGTTAATATTGAAAATTTTCTTTAAAGTTCCTATGTAGGTTAAAATTAAAAATTGTGATATTGTAGTCAACTAAGTAGTTATATATACATTACCACTTCTTAAATAAGGTAATAAAAGTACAGGAAACAAATATTTCTGTGTCATATTATAGTTGAAAAACAGTACAAAAGATTATAATTATCCTACCAAATTGCTTTTAAAAAAGCATTCCTATTAAAATAAGTCTTTTTTTAAAAGTCAACTACAAGGAAAAATTTTTTCTTTGAATTACACATAAGTGAGCTAAATACAAATATTCGGAAAAAAATATCCAGAATCCAAAAGACATTCTTTCCAACTAAAGTAAAAAAAGTATTAATATTGAACCAATAAAGTAAGAAAATCCCATTTCTCAGCTTTTATTTTTGTTGGCCTTGATTCTTCTATCTCAGCCTCCCAAGTGCTAGGATTATAGGTGTGGACCACCACATTGAGCCACGTCTCAGCTTTGTTGAATATGAAGGATCCCATATGATTTTGCCAACTTTTTTTTTTTTTTGGTTCATTGTCCATGATCTCACCAGAATACTACACTGTAGCTCAATATTTTGTATATTAAATCTAGTTTAAAATATTTTTGTTTCAAACTTGGTTAGACCTGTCTTAATTTAACTTTCCACCTAACAAAAAAAAATCTCCAAATTCTAAGTATTCTAATAAAGTTCACAGATAAATCTGAAGCCCTGAGAGGATAAGTACACTATTTTATCACTTCTGTACTTATAGCCCTTCCTTTTCTCCATTCTTTTGGGCTACACCCATAGTGGTCAATGCCAATGTAGATGTTAGTCCTTTTTAGATTTTTTTTCTTAATTAGAAAGGACAGAAAGACAGTTACAACCTAACGAGAACTTTTCATTAATAATATGAAACAGCCCTACTTCACTCTTGTTTCTATAATTTCTTCTATCCCAGTGACTTGTTTTTTCCCGACCTCCAAACTATACCCCAGGTCTCTCTCGGTTTCTGAGCATCAAGCTATGTTGCGGAGGCTGGTCTCAACCCTGTGATCCTCCTATCTCAGCTTAAGTACTGAGATTATAGGCATGTGCCACCACACCCAGCATCCCAGTAACTTTTCAACAATTCCTCTTCTGAACTCCCCAACAGTACTATCAGCTGCCTTCTGACCAGCTAGCTATATTGGATATGACCTCATTCCTCAAATTCGCACATCCAAACTTAAGCAGTCCTGTACCCTGCCTCAGTTACATCTAAATCCCCAAACTAACTCCCAATCTGTACTGTCTCAGTCACATCTAAACCCCAAATCAGAAATCTGTGTACAGACTTAAATCCTTTCTTTTTTCTAACTTATAATATCCCATTAATCAGAGTCCACTCACCCAATTTCATTAAAGAACTGATTTACCTGTCTTCTCCAACTATTTAATATAAATCACCATCATCACTCCCAGGATAGTTGCAATAAGTTTTGAAATGGTATACAACAATCCAATCTCTATACTGTGGGTCAGATATTTCTCTATGCTCAAGTTTAAAGCTGTCATGTCTCCCCCCAATTTCAACTAATTTTTTCTGTGTATGTGTGATACTGGGGATTGAACCCATGGGCATTCTACCTCTGAGCTACGCCTTAGCCCTGTTTTTTATTCTTTATTGTGAAATGAAGACTAAGTTGTGGAGGGCTTAAGTACCTAAGGCTAGCCACGAACCTGTACTCCTGTCTCAGTCTCCCAAGTACTAGGATGCCAAACATATACCATTAGTCCTGGCCAATTTCAAACAATTTAAAGCCCAAACTTAACTTCAAACTAGACCCTTCTTGACTTGATATTTTTCTCTCTCTCGATTTACATGTCTTTCCACTTTGTGCACCAAACACAGTGAAATACTATTGTTTCCTTAAGACAGCACAAGGTACTCTTTTCAGGACTTTGTTCCTTTTCTTCCCTCTCCCCTCACACTACCAAGCTTCCTGCTAATGCTGATGTCCTTCCTTGGAGAACTTCCTTGACATTCCCACTACTTCATATCCTGGAGGGTCATGTAGGTGTTCTCCCTTTGTTCAAGGCCTTCTACAATATTACATGACTGGAAATCATATAATAATTATTTTCTTTCTCTATTTCCAATACTAAACTTCTTGAAGGATGAGTTATTGGTGATCATATCACTGCTTTCGTAATTTCTAACATTCTGAATGCTACATAACCCCTCAACAAAGATTTGGCAAATGAATGACTAAAAGGTGAATTACCTTAAGCAACTCCACCACAGTTTCTGCAAATCCAACCACATACATAGCAACTGCAACAGCATTGGCAAAAGCAAATATCAGGCCAATTGCACCACCAAACTCTGGCCCTAGACTTCTAGATATTAAATAATATGCTCCCCCTAAAGAAAAAGAAATAAAAAGTTATGAGTTCAAATGCCGAAAAATACTTTTAATTTCACAAAATAATTCACAAACCAAATGCCTCCAGTAAACACAGCAGTTAAATTAACAGGCAAGTAGGTGAGTAGATTTTCAGGAATACCTCCCAAAATTTTTCACAATTAACTTTAATTAACAGTTCCCAAAATTGAGACAATTCTCTCCATACCAAATATAAAACCATCATATTTAAGTCCCCACTATCTCTTTTAAAGTTCAGAAGCAACAGTGTCTTCCTCATATTCATAAATGTCATTTTCCAATAATTTTCGAAGTAAAATCTTACCTTTAAAAATCACAATTTACATTATTTTAATTACCTGATTACTATCACAATTTGTGGGTAATGTAAATACTAAGGCAAAACAATACAAAAAAAATCTCACAACAAATTGCAAAGAAAGCATATAATGGCACCTCAAAAAGATATAATTTGTACTCTAGTAAATCCTGCTGAAAAGGTAGAGTGAATAGACATTTCATGAACTATCATGAAGCAAGTATTTTTCTAACTTAAAAAAAATAATTCCTAGAATTTGGAGTCAACCTAATGCTTTTCTAAAATCTCTAAAGAGTTCTTCTAAAATTCTAATTTAAACCTGGTCTCTTGGTCTAAGAAAATTATTAGCATGAATAATACTGAAGCTATCTACAGTTGTATTTCTTATATGGTAATGAAATGCTTAATTCTTAAGATTATAAAATCAAATGTCATTAAACAGCTAAATATTTGTTTCAACAGTTCACCCAGTGAAGATAAATGCAACAATATAATTCTACAGTTTGGTAAAGTCTAAATATGCAAATTTCATTCTAAAAATATCTGTAATAGGCTTTGTAATTGATCCTATCAATTTTATCAAAATATTCATTTTACCCACTCAAAATTCCTTAGTCCTTTACCAATTATTTTCATCATAGAAATTCTATAAAAAAGTACAATTTCACTATTTAACATTAGTTTCATAAATTTTGAGGCAAGAATGACTTAAAAGATTTCCCTAAAATATTACAGAACACTAAAAATTTCAATGAATTTATACAATGATAATTTTTTTGTAAGTCAAACAAAGGTCTTAGAATAAGTTGGAAGCTTGTATCATATTATAAAAAAGGAAAATTCTTAGAATAATGTGGAAGCCTATAAATATACACGTTTTCAAAATCAATGTTTTCATTTATTCTCAATACCAACAACGAATTAAGACCTCTGTTATTTATCTTGATTTTGTAAAAGAGAAAATTAAGTCATAAAGAAAGGGTAATTGGTATTCTGTCAATCACTCATGTGTTTTCAGTTTTTTAAAAATGTAAACTTTATAGCCAGGTGTGGTGGCACACGCTTTAATTCCAGCATTCAAGAGGCTGAGACCAGAGGATCATGGTTCATGGACAGTCTCAGGTACTTAGTGAGGCCCTCTGCAACTTAGTGAGACCCTGTTTCAAAATAAAGAATAAAAAATAGGGTAGGGGGAATAGCCCGGACGTAGACTGCCCCTGGGTTCCATCCCCAAACCCTCAAAATAAATAAATAAATAAATAAATAAATAAATAAATAAATAAATAAATAAATAACAAGCAAGCAAACTTTACAACCAGGTTGGGTGGAACACATTTGTAATCCTAGTACTTAGGAGGCTGAGACAGAAAATTCACAGGTTTGAGGACAACCTTGGCAAGTAGTGAAACTTTCATCAACCCAGTGAGATCTTGTTTCAAAATTAAAATAAAATAGGGTTGGGGATGTAGCTCCGATGTAGAATGCCCGAGTTCAATCCCCAGCAACACACACACACACACACACACACACACACACACACACACACACACACAAAGTTTAGAATGAAAACTATTCTTACCAGTAAGAATTCACTTGTTATGTACTCAAAAGTTCTTATTTTATAAAATGCCAATTTTGACTCTTCAAAACTTTAAAAATCTTCCAAAGCCGAGTGTAGCAGCAAATACTTGTTATCCCAGTACTTGGGAGGCCGAGACAGGAGGATCGCAGGTTCAAAACCAGCCTCGGCAACTTAGTAAAGTTCTCAACAACCTATTAGACCCTGTTTCCAAATAAGAAATAAAATTGGGCCAGAGGTATAGCTTAGAGGTAGAAAGCCTCTAGGTTCACTCCCTAATACAAACAAAACAAAACAGAATTGCTCATTTAAAAGGTTAAAAAAATTGACTACTTTATTTAAAAAAATATCCACACAAGCAAAGACAAGATAATATAGTGGAAAAACTTATGGGGTCTCTCTAATAATTAATAATTTAGCCAGAAATGACTGCATTTTCTGAGTGTAGAAAATGTAAGTCAGATGCCAGAGGCAACATACACGGAAAATAATATACTGGATTCTTATTATTACATATAAATTTGCAGATCAATGTCCTTGAAGTTCTCACTAAATCCCTAATCAATAACCAAAACCCTAACTAGTTAATAACAAACCTAAGATTAAAAACTGATTGAGTCAGAAAATAAGTTACAATAAATTTCAGAAAACTGAAATGATATAGTATTACTAAGCACAATTATATTATAGAAGATCATTAAATATCTATACTTATGTAACATACTTTTAAATGACCCATTGGTTAAATTTGAGATCTTCCACAGACAAAAATCTAAAAACTAAGCCATACACAGGTGATGCATGCTTGAAATCCCAGTAGGTGAGAGGCTGAGACAGGAGGATCCAGGTTCACAGCCAGCCTCAGCTACTCAGTGAGGCCCTTTGAAACTTAATGAGACTTTGTTTCAAAATAAAGAATAAAAAAATAGGACTGGGATTGTAGCCCTGAAGTAGAATGCCCCTGGGTTCAATCCTCAGTACTGCAGAAAAACAAAACAAAACAAAAAAAACCTAAAAACGAATTTTAAAGCTTCTAGAAGAAAACATAGAAGTATCTTCATGTCCTTAGGAGAAGGAAAGACTTCAACATTGAACAGTGAAAGTACTAGTGTAAAAAAAATATGAGAAACTGGGCTTCATAAAAATGGTAAACCTCTATTTTTCATAAGATGTAACCTAAGAAACAATAAACATGCTAGGAAAACTACAAACTGGGGAAAAATACATATAATGCAACATACAACATGGGACTGGAGATATAACTCAGTGGTAGAGCACTTACCTAACATAAGAGCCACCAAACTTGGGAAATATTTGAGTATGTCACAAAAGAAGATATACAAAAGCAGCCAATAAGCAAACAAAAAGATGCCCATCATTAATCATCAAGGAAATGCACTAAGAAATCATGTAATAGCCACTAGAATAGCTATAATTAAGAAGATCTAATATAGCTGGCAGGGTAGAAAAACTCAAGTTTCATATATTGCTGATGGGAGTATAAAATGGTACAAAGACTTTGGAAAGTTGTTTTGTAATTTTTAACAGCTACCACATGAATCCACTAGTCTATTCCTACATGTTCTCCCAAAATAAAATACATAACTGAAAAGACTTGTACAAAAATGTATCAGTGGGGTGTGGTGGAGCACACCTATAATCCCAATATAGGAGGATTACAGTTTTCAGGCTAGCCTGGGGAACCTGGACAGACTCTTTCAAATAAAAAAAAAAAAAAAAAAGAATAAAATAAGGGCTAGAGGCATGAGGCATAGGTCAGTGGTAGAACACCCCTTGGTTCAATCCTCAGTACTACCACCAGAAAAAAAAAGAAGAAAGAAAAAGACTAATGTCAGTTTATTTATAATACTGCCTACTTATGGAAAAACCCCAAATGCCCATCGAGAGGTACTAAAGAAACAAATTATTTACTGCTACTGTAAGTTCTTTGGAATGAACAACATGGATAAATCTCAAAACATATTAGAATGAAAGAGGCAAGAGGTAAAGTACCTTCCGCTTAATTATAGCCTGGGATAGAGATAAGGTACTGGCTACAAAGGAACTTTCTAACGTGATGGAAATATTCTCCGTTTTGACTGAAATAGATATGCTTATCAAAACTCATGGAATTGTAAACTTAAAATCTGTGCCTGTCACTGGATGTGGATTTTAACTTCAATAATGTTCATTTAGCAATCTATAAAACTGCCAACTAGCATTTACAAAAACTGTGCTCTGCCCTAGGTTTTATTCCTAGTACTATAAAAAGCCAGATACACACAGACACAGACACACACATACACTCCAAACCAAAGGACCCTAGCCAAATGTGATGGCAAAATACACTCATGTATATTGGGCTTCAAAAGAAGGTCATGCAATCTTGGCTTTGTTAGGTTGATTAGCTTACTGCTTATTAAAAAAAAGTCAGCCGGGCGTGGTAGCGCATGCTTGTAATCCCTGTGCTTGGGAGGCAGAGACAGGAGGATCACACAGGTTCGAAGTCAGCCACACTGGCTTAAAAGACCCTATTTCCAAATAAAAATATAAAAGTAGGTCTGGGAATGTAGCCTGGAGGTAGAAGGGTTTCCAGGAACCCCAGTAACACAAGAAAAATATAATTCAAAAGAAATATTCAATTATTTCTAAAGATGGACTATGTGTTAAATGCTGTTTTTTGGAAACCTTCATGAAGCAAATTCCTCTCTGCTACCACCACCCTCCCTGCACTTTTCCAGTGTGGTTAATGAATGTGTCACTTAATGCAGTCTCAGTACTCGAATCAAAGGGATGATGATAAGAGTGAGTGAGGGGAGAGCTCTTTTTTTTATTCATAATAAGCCCCTTTCAACCACACCCAGTTTGTGCTAACAAGGTTAAGTCTTGCAGTTCTCTAGATAGCTTCTGAGAGCTGGCTCCAGAAGACCAAACATATGGTTAGAGAGTTAGAATTTTCAGCCCCATCCCCTGACCACAGGTGAGGAGAAGCTTCCAGGTTGGTAAACAAGCAGAGTTGCCAGAAGGGTGGCATGTAGAGAGGGCATAAAAGCTGCCATGTCTTCCCCTCTTCTAAGCCTTATATATTCTTCTATTTGGCTGCTTCTGAGTTGTATCCTTTATAATAAAGGTAGTAAGTGAATTCATTCTAAGTTCTGTGAGCAGATTATCAAACCTAAGGAGGGGTCACAGGAACCTCCAGGAAGGAGTCAGTTGGTAGCACAGGGGGCTATACTTGCAGTTGGCATCTGAAGTAGGAACAATCTATGAAATGAGCCTCAGCCTCTGGAGTCTACACTAACTCCTAGTAACTAGTGTCAGAATGTAATTAAATCACTGACACCCAATTAATAAAAATATTTGGAAAGCTGGTGTGGAACAGACTGACACAATTGAAAAGTTGTCAGAGGAAACAGATCCTAGTAACACTTGCAGTTAGAAGATTTGTGCAAAAGATGAATGGAACAGTATAGTGTCTAGAAACAGATCCACACATGTAGTATCAACTAAATTTTGACAACAATCAAATGATACTGGAATAACTGAATGTTTACATGAATTCTGATATTTTGTACCATATACAAAAAAGCTAACTAAAAAATGGATGACACATCTAAATGAAAATCCACAACTACAAAACTTTTGAAAGGAAACAAGAAAATCTTTGGGACTTTGGACTATGCAAAAAGACTTCAATATAACATAAAAACATGACTCGAGAAAAAAAAGTAATCAACTGAATGTAGTTAAAACTAAGAACTTCTGTTTGTACTTGGAGAGGGAAGTGAGGGGGAAGTATGTGCTGGGTACTGAACCCAGAGGTATTCTACTTCTCAGCTAAACCTTTAGCTCTTTTTTTTCCCTTTGTTTTGAAACAGTTTCACTAAGTTGCTGAGTCTTGTTCTGTTGCTGAAGGTGTCCTTGAATCTGTGATCCTCTGTTTTAGCCTCCCAAGTACTGGAATTACAGGTGTGCGCCACCACACCTGACAGAGAACTACTCTTTAAATGATATCATTAAGAGAATGAAAAGGCACGGCATATACTAAGCAAAAATTACAAACCATATATCTGATAAATCATTTTTCCCTCTCTCCATATAGACATACACACATAAAGAGGCACCACAAAGTATTCTGGTCTGTCTTGAATAAGGTGGTATTACATGACTATGAGAATTTGTTAAAACACGCCAAATAGTACACTAAAAATTGTTATCTCAATTACATATTAATAAAAACTGAAAAAATTCTGAAGAGGCAATAAACAGCTTAAGTAGTGTTTTATCCTCTAAAGGTTAAGTGCTAGGGTTTTCAAATCTTTAAGCTATTCTGAAACTTAATTTTTCACAATATACATGCATCATTTAATAATCAGAGAAATTTTGTAAAAGGATACTGGGAGTGAATTAACTACTAAACAATGCAAAATGCAAAATCTGAATTCACACATTCTTGATTTTCTTTGGAAAAAATGATCAATGTACATGATAAGAATCACATATATGCTATGTTATCTATAGATTTTGTGAAAATAAAGTTTCATTGGCATTTTGAAGGAATCAAAAGGTGAAGATAACAAAAATGTGGTAAAACAATAAAAAATCCCAAAACAATTTGGAAATTTCTATTCAGAGCTCATCTGGTATAATTAGGAAATGCAACTGAAATCCTCTGTCAGAGAGGCATGCCAACTACTTTAAATTCCTCAAACAAATGCCAGAATTTTATAATGTACAATTCTGCAGGTGAATTCTGAGGATGCAATGGAATTGCAATGGAGTAGCTGAAGGGGCCAGAGGAGGGCGTCACAGAGTGAAAGAGGAAAGACCGAAGATGGAAACAGTTCAAATAATACAATGGCAGCATGTGAAGCTATTACTGCCAATCTCACTCATTCACGTTGGGAGGGAACAAAGTGAAATATGGAGGAAAATACAGAGCTGAGTGCACATATGTTTTAATTACATTGAACCTTGCTGCACTGTATAACTGCAATGCACTAAGGAAATAACATAAGAAAAGAACAGCAAACCAAACTCACATGTACACACTGAGCTTACCCGTCAGTTACTGGCAAGACATAACTCAGATTCAATTTGTTGGGAAATAAATTTCACAGATATTCTTATTGGATTGTTTACAATACTGAAATATTCTAATTCTTGTTCCTTCTAATATTGTAGAATAGTAAATTAATGAACAAATCTTTTATCTATTTTTGTTTAAGTTCAGATAAGAACTTTACTTAAATTTATTTATTTATTTAATTTTTTTGTGGTACTGGGCTGGCTTCGAACCTGTGTGATCCTCCTGTCTCTGCCTCCTACACACTGGGATTAAAAGTGTGCGCCACCACGCCCGGCTTTTTCTTACATTTAGAAAATTCTGATTTGACACTAGATTCTTTAAATGTTATCAATTGTTGTAACAATATAAGTTGTTAGAATTCTCTAAAATTGAAAAATAAAATTTTTGTGTTTTATTGTGAACTTAGCAGTTTTATCATGTAATTAATGTTTTCATGCACCTGGTTATTAATATTACTACAGTTGTTCATATTCAATCAATGTTAGCTTCCATCAATGTTAGCTTCTTTTTTTTTCAGGATATTCTATTTTTTTATTATTATTATTTTTATTGGTGCACTGTATTCATACATCATAGTGGGATACAAACTTTTGTAGACATACATGCACACATCGCCCAGTCAGCCCCCACCCGATCCCCACCCCATTCTCTCCCCATCCCTCCCTCCAATGCTTGGCTTAGTGGCTGACATCTAGTATTATAGCAATTTATCCAAAATTAAAAATGATAATCTCACATAACAGTTTCATTTGTCTGATACCATGCTTTTGATGACTTAAAGATAACATTTCAATATTTCTTTTTACTTTCTTTCTTACCAGAGAATATTTTTTTTTTCTATTTTTTTAGGTGAAACTATCATATATTTATATATTTATTTTTCAGGAAAAAAAAATCTATCCTAATATGGAAAATGGACTCTAGATACCCAAAACGATCTTGAAAAAGAACAAAGCTAGAAGATATATATTTTCTGATTTCAAACCATATAAAGCTACAATAATTGAAACAGTGTAGTACTATTCTAAAGACAGATATATAAACCATTGGAGTTAAATAAAAGCCTAGAGCTAAATTCTTCCCTATATTGTCAAGTTATTTTTGACAAGGTTTCCACAAACATTTGGTGGTGGAAATAATAATCTTTTAACTAAATATTGTTGAAACATAATAATTACATGGAAAAGAATAAAGTTGGACCCTTACCTAATCCCATATACAAATATTAACTCAAAATAGATAAAAGACCTAAATATAAATCGTAAGACTATAAACTTTTAGGAGAAAATCTGGGTCATAAAACCTCACAACATTGAAATTGGCAGTGATTTCTTGGATATGATTTCAATGGCACAGGCAACAGAAGAGTATACAAACTCCCTAAAAAATAAAAAAAAATATTGTATATCCAAAGACAATGTAAACAGAGTTAAAAGTTACTAATAGAATGGGATAAAATATTTCCAAATGCTATATCTGAAGGTATATTAATATTCCAACTAGAAATCCTAGAAATTAACAACAATAAAGGCAAACAATACCAATTAGAGATAGGTAAAAGACTAACATAAATAATGAATCTCCACAGATAACCAATCTTAGTTGTCTGTTGGATGGAAAATCTTGTTTCTCTGGTTCTGGTGAGTGTTACCTATTTCTTCTTTGTAGTTAATCTCTTTGAGTATTTTCTCTAGTGCTGGTTTTGAAGACATAAATTCCTTCAGTTTCTGTTTGTCATGGAAGCTTCTTATTTCTCCATCTAATTTGATAGAAAGTTTTGCTGGGTAGGAAATTTTTGGCTGGAAGCTGTTTTCTTTCAGAGTTTGGAATATGTTATTCCAAGCCCTTCTGGCTCTCATGACTTGGTTTGGGAAGTCTGGAGTGATTCTAATTGGTTTGCCTCTGAATGTCACTTGGCCCTTTGTTTTTGTTGCCTTTAAGATTCTCTGCTTGGCTTCCACATTGGTCATTTTGACAATTATGTGGCGTGGGGATCCTCTTCTCCGATCCTGTCTAAAGGGAGTTCTATAAGTTTCCTGGACCTGTGTATCAACCTCTTGCTCTATGTTTGGAAAATTTTCTGCTATTACTTCCTTGAAGAGATTGTTGATCCCTTTGGTTTCACTTTCTTTTCCCTCCTCTATTCCAATTATTCTTAGGTTAGCTCTCTTAAAATGGGCCCATATTTCTTCAATATCAGATTCCTGCTGTCGGATATTTTTTCCTAGCTTAGAAACTATGCGTTCATTTTTGGAATGATCATCTTCTATGAGCGAGATTCTGTTCTCCATGTGTTCTAATCGGTTGTTTGTGCTTTGAATTGAGGCCTTTACTTCATTAATTGCATCCTTTATCTCTTTTTGGCTCTCTCTGAGTTCTTTTCGAAGCACCTCTATTATTTCTACAGTTATTTTCCTGATTTGATCTTCTAGAAATCTCTGATTTTCTGTTTTATCGGGTTCTGATGTTGTGGGGTTGTGGGCATTCATTGCTCCAGTATTATTCCTCTTTCCCATGATTTTGGAAGTTTGTGCCTTCTCTGGGTTCTTCCCTTGGGTCACTATGACTTCACTTAAGGTGTTCTGGATCTCGA
Source organism: Muscardinus avellanarius (assembly GCF_963383645.1). Lineage (NCBI taxonomy): Eukaryota > Metazoa > Chordata > Mammalia > Rodentia > Gliridae > Muscardinus > Muscardinus avellanarius. Next base: position 36,326,362 of record NC_137793.1, read on the forward strand.
GTCAGTAGTATCTCAGACCCCACTACTCCTTTACTGGGTTGTATCACAGAGTCTCCGACCCAGAGAGTCGATAGAGGCTGCTTTAGACGGTGGGGGGTGCCGGGTTGCACGTTCTCCTATGGTGTGATATCTCTGCCACCGCCACTCCCCCACTGGGTCAAGTCCCAGGGAGTACAGTACTGGGATTTCTCCTCTGTGGCCCGCAATTTGACTCACTGTTCTTGAGTACGCAGATGTAGCTGTACTGGATTCGGTGAATTCTCTGCTGCTGCCGCCGGTGGCAATATGGCACCGCTGCTACGCCCTCAGCCGTGAGGCTGGCGTATTTCTTCTTGGTTTTGATTTCCACTCTGAATCCCTGCAGCGTGTGCTGAGCTCAGCCACTGGGAGCTTTATATTTTACCTGCGGCGAGAAATCCCGCCTGACTCTTCCGCAGCTGCTCACCTCGGCTTGCTGTAGCCATCCGGTGAAGTCGCCGCTGCCGCCGGCAGTATGGTGCTGCTGCCGCGGCCTCGGGCGTGAGGCCACTGTATCTCCTCTGTGGCTCTGAGCTCTGTTCTCAGTCCACTTTCTCTCTGGAGCCTGGTGATTTTTTTGTTTCTCTGGTGATGGTGTTTTCTGGCTATGAAAGGCGCTGATTTTGTGGTAATGGAGATTAGTTGTTAGCGGGGGCTCTTAAGACCCGCTTTTCTCTGTCGCCATCTTCCCGGAAGTCCCTTCAGGATTGTTAGCTTCTTTTTAAACTGGCTTCTAAAGTAGGCGCCTGGGTACTTTTGACACTAACTACTTTGTTATCTTCCTTACTTTCAGATATAAAAAAATGACTAAACATATGTCCTGCCCAGATCTGAAAATAATCATTTTTCCAAGGTTCCCTGGTTGTCTGGAAATACACAATGTGGGCACCAGGGATGCTTGCTGTTACTAGGTCATTTGAATGGAGAGAGCTAAGAATATGTACTTCCAGAGTAAAATTCATGAGGCTACTTATATAGTATTTCCAGTCACATATGGGGTACAATAAGAGCTCAGTTTTATACTTCTACTTACTTCTTCCCATGTGGAAAATACTGATTTTTCTTGACACCAAAATAAACCTGTTCAAGGACTATTAATCCATAAGGCAGATACAGAGAAGATAGAAGGGACCTTCATTCAATGGTGAAATCTTGAGGAAACAATGCAGATGATGCAGCTTCTTTTTTTCTGAAGATTAGCCATGTGTCCAAAGTCTCAAGAATACATAAAAATAAATGGCTTCTAGCAAAGTTTTATAGTATTTGATGCTTTCTTAAAATAGGTAACTTTATTATCTTTTATAGTTTTCATTACTTAACAAATGTATTTACTTTATTTGTATAAATACCTAATAAGAATTCCAAACTCTATGATGCAGTGCTCTTTCTCCACATCTGTTCTTCTTTTGTAAACTATCATTTTGAGGAAACTCAAGCAAAATGCAATGTGTACAATGAGCTACATCCCCAGTCCTATTTTTTTATTCTTTATTTTGAAACAGGGTCTCACTGAGTTGCAAAGGGCCTAAGTAGCTGAGGCTGGCTGCAAACCGCCATCCTCCTGTCTTGGCCTCCTGAATGCTGGGGACATATCTTCATAGGTTCCCACATCCTCAGGGTTTTTTTTTTTTTTTTTTTGGTGTCCAAGACAAAGAAGACACAACAGTCTCTGAGGTAGATGGACTGTGACCGACTAACATCTACACTATCAATAGCATAGAAAAGTGGGCTGACCTGTAGGGATTACAATACTGCTACATGCGCCTGGCCTCCCAGGCCTCCCCTGAAAGCTGGACAGCAGCTCCATAACCCTAACTTCAGCACCCTGCATTCCTGCAGTCAGCATCATGTGGGCACTGCACTGGCAGGTCACCCACAGCCAAGGCTGCAGTGGCCTCCAAGTGATTAAGTGGCTTAGTGGCTGAACAGGGTGAAACGAGCCCGGGAAAACAACTTCTTAGGCACTTACAGGTGAGCAGAGTGCCGCCATGGCTTTTTCTCAAAGCAACCTCTTCCAAGCACATTTCCATGGTAATGTCCTGGGGTCTGAGATGGCATGGTCTTGCTAATTCCTGAACTACCCGCACTACATTCTTTCTTTTGCCTCTGAGCAAAGTACTTCACTCCTTTTCAGCAATACCTTTCTTGGCTCCCATTTCATACTCTTGGCCAAATTGCAAAATGTTTAAACCTTTCTGCTCTTCTTTCTCCTCTGGATTTCCTAAATGAACTTGGCTATAAGCTGACAACAATAACCATGACACCAGTCTGGATGCTTTGCTTGCCAGGCAAATTTGTCCATCGTCTTTAAATTCAACCTCACAGGAAGTCTCAGTACAATAGAAAAATATATACAGGTGAGCTTTACTCCATTTCCCTACAGAGTTGTCCTTGCCCTCTGAAACCTCACAGTCCTTACTATCCACATTCCTACTGGCATTCTGGTTGTCTGAGCTCCCACCAGAATCACCCATTAAGTGCTGCTTACAACCTTCTAACGCTTCTCCAGCCTACATCTGTGAACTTCTCTCACAAACCAGTTGCAAAGTCTTCACATCAAGTTAATCACAGCATGAACCCAATCTTTTTGGTACCAATTTCTGTTTAGTCAGTTTCCTCATCTGTGACCAAAATGCCTGAAAAGCACAACTTAGAGGAGTAAAGGTTTACTGGCTCACAGTTTTAGAGGTTTCCTCACTCTGATTGAATGATGTCTTATTTCAGAAAATAAACTATTTTCTTCTTGTTCTCAGGGGTCCAGGGACCATTTTCCTGTTCTCTCGCATGTTCTCTCTGGGGAAGGTAAAATTTCACAAGGCTGATCTTGTGGATTCCAATGAGAGAGGCCTCAAGGTCCTCACAAAAGAGACAAACTTGAAAGTATAGATTCAGGGCTCCAGGTGTAACTTGCAGAAGCTATCAGATCACATGGAAGGTACTCTACCTCAGTTTCCTTCAATAAGGTAGGAAATAAAGTTATGATCACACAACACTGACTAAATGCCAGGGTGCACATTACTGATCCGAAGGCTCACACTTAGGAAGAAGCAACAAGGTACAGCACAGTAGAGAAGAGACCAGGCAGAAGCTTCACTCTTGGTACTAGAAATACTCAACACCTTAGATACTTTAAGTCATACATGTATGCATGAATATGGGTCAATATATAGTGTAATATTAAAATATAATAGTTTGGAAGTACTTAGTAGTAATTTCTTTGCCATGTATCCCTGATTTTCTACTTAGGTAAAATAAATTGGAAGTAAGACTTAAGTCTCAAATTATTTAGTGACAGTAATACGATGAAGTGAAAAGACTGAACTTACCTCCTCTTACAAACCCATTAGTAGCTATTGCTGAAGTAGACAATCCTGTGATAGTTGTCACAACAGTGGCCATTGCTATTACAAGAACTGAAAGCCCTTTAGGGAGGAAGAAAAGAAAGTGAAAATACTTGACACTCTTATTCCAACTTGCCATATCTATGACTGGTCTCAAAGCCACGCTGTACTGCTTATTTATTGTACTCAAATCAAGCAGTAACTTCACTTACCTATTCCAGCTTGACCCACAATCCATGACAGTCTAATAAAGAGCATCACACCCCAAATGTTTAACATACAGCGTACCTAGGAGAAAAAAAGAGGCCAAGTCATAGATGAAGAAAGTACTCAAGCATAATACAATAATAACATTGAACCAGCCCAAAGTATGATAGCATATATTTGAAACTATAGACAATATAGTTGAAGTCTAACTCCTTTGTTGTTTAAAGAGCTTAATGAAAGCTTACTCTTGAGCTAAGTATAATGAAATAAGCATGAATACATAAATGTGCTCATTAAAATTATCAAAATTTGAATAAGCAGCAAAAGGTACAAGAAAATTTTAAAACTTTAGCCATTTAAAAAATAGTTCAGCTGGGTGTGGTGGCACACCCTTGTAATCCCAGCTCTTGGGAAGCCAAGACAGGAGGATAGCACAGGTTCGAAGCCAGCCTCATCTACTAAGTGAGGCTCTCAGCAACTTAGTGAGACCCTGTTTCCAAATAAAGTATAAAATAGGTCTGGGAGTATGGCCGAGAGATACACAAGACCCTGGGTTCCAACCCCAGTACTACATACATACATATATACATACAATAGCTCATATTCCCCTTTGGCATATAAATTTAATTCTTCTTGCTTATTCTTTTATAAGATTCTCATTACATGAACAGTCAGCAGATCTGAGTATTACATATTTGTTAACATGTCAACTGTTGACAAAATTTTTTTAAAAATTTACAGAGTCTAATATTTCTACCATGACTTAGGCACAGAATAAATTTTGTGCCTATTTTAAAAAAATTAATTACTAGTAAAAATCTCCCCAATTGATCAAGGATAATTTGGTTAAATTAGAGCTGGGCGTGGTGGTGCACGCTTGTAATCCCCGCACTTGGGAGGCGGAGACAGGAGGATCTTGCAGGTTCGAAGCCAGCCGTGCTAGCTTAAGAGACTCTGTTCCCCCCCACAAAAAAAAAAAAAAGAAAAAGAAAAAGAAAATAGGTCTGGGAGTGTAGCCTGGAGGTAGAAGGGCTTCCAGGAACCACAGTACCACCAAAAAAAAAAAAAAAAAAAAAAAAAAAATTGGTTAAATTAATAAATATATCTCCCTTTACTGAATTTAAAATCCAAATTATAGGAAGTATAAATTATTAATTTTGTCTTCTACAGTGCTGCGATAGTTAAAAAAAAAAGAGGGGATAAAAGAATTCTCAAGAACTGAGGAAAATATGAGGTATATTTGGAATCAACGGAAATAGGTTAACTCAAAGTAAGCTTACTAATACATACTAATACACCCTTGATCCAGCCAAACTTCACAACTCCTTTACTTTCTGCAGCATATGTGACCACGGCGTCTCTGGTTGGAGTACTTTCTTCTCCATTTGCAAAGCCATCTTCAAAAGGTTCCTATTTATAGGAAGAAATGTGAATTGTAATTAAGAATTATTTAAAATTTAAAACCACCCGACAAAGACAAACATAAAGCTAAATATACTTAACCATATTTAGGAAGACATGGTATAGATTTCTAAGAATCAAGTGCTATGGTTTGGATTTAATTTGTTCCCCCTAAGTATGTGTTCAGGTGCTGGGAGTTTAGTTCTCAGGGTGGCAGAACTGGGAGGTGGGAAACCTTTAGAGGGAGGGCCTACTTCAAGGCCCATAGGTGCCTGGGGAGCTGCCTGGATCCTTGGAGTGAGTTGCTACAAAGCCTGGGCCTGACTGGGTCTCTCTCTGGGCTCTCTGGGTGACATGGTGCTTGCTCCCACTTGTGCCACAGCCACCTCTGCTGGGAGATGGCACAGCCAAGGGGAAGCCCTTGCCACAGACCATGCCATGCTGTTTGGGCTTCTATATCCAAAACTATGAACTAACTACACTTCTTTTCTTCCCAAGTAGCCTGCCTCAGGTTATTTCATAATGGTAACAGAAAACTAATACATAAAGGTTCCTGAAATGTTTTACCTAAGAAAAATGTAAAGCAATAATATAGAAAGAAAACTTTGTTTCTTCATACTCAGTGAATACAGTTATCTAAGTACAGGCTGAGTATGCCAATCAATTCAGACCTTATCTCTTCAGCCAAAAATTTATATTACCTAGGTGCTACCCTCCCTACATCTGAAATTTCAACACTAATAAACTCCTCATTGTCAATCAAAATGCTTTTCTCTTTATAGTCCAGGACAGCAGGATTCCCATGAATCACAAGATTCATTGATAATCCTCTCCCGTACTCTCTCCATACCTACATTTATTTTATTCAGTACTCTTGGCATTTTTCTTAGGTTCAGATAAAAACTGATTGAAACAATATATTTTCACAATTAGTATTTCCTTCTTAGGTAAAGTTTTATGTCTGATTCTATAATTCTTAGTTTTTCTCTCTCTCTTTCTCAATTTTTGTTTTGTCCCAGTACACCTAAGAAGTATGGCATATTTCCAAAGCAAAACATGAATGGTGGAAGGAGATGACTGGAAAGAGAAGCTGTTCCACACCTAAAATCATGTCCCTAACACTATCTCCACAGTCTTTCCTCATTCTCAACAGCTGGGAACAAAATACAGCTCTATTTTAGGCTTTCTTTAAATATACATGAGGCAATCAAATGTATTGAAAAAAAAAATTTTAGTGTATACCCTTAAATGAATTTGGAATATGTTGATTTTTAAAAGATTATAACAAATTCTACATGACCACAGAGCAAAATCTATTTAAGAAATCAAACACCCTTAGCCTTTAGGTTGCCTACTGTCATTCTTGGCCTTGTTTTAAAATCTGATATGAACACAAAACTAGTAACCACTAAACTTGCTAGAAATATTATAAATGGTATTTTGTAAAAATATGACCAAGTATCTGTGCAGCTCAATCACAAGAACAACCCACTTCAGCTCTACTTCTTCTGTTAGAAGCATTCCAGAGTAGACAACCAATGGTGATCCCAAACAGTAAAATGATGCAACTGTTTAATTATTCAAATACAGAATGAAGACAAAAGGTTTGCCTGTTAATTCAATTAACTATAGAGTAGACAATAGTTTTAGTTTTTGCTTGAGGACATAATTCCCTTCAATTATTTTATAAAGAACAACTTTAAAAACAACTTCAAAATACTGAAAAATGTTTATAATATACAAAGAAATAAACTTTTCAATCTCTATTTAAAAAAACAAAAGCTGGGTATGGTGGTGCACACTTGTAATCCCAGTACATGAGAGGCTGAGGCAGGAGGACTGCAGGTTCAAAGTCAGCCTCGGCAACTTAGTGAGGCTCTCAGAAATTTAGCAAGACCCATTTTCAAAATTAAAAATAATAAAATAGGACTGGGGGTATAGCTCAGAGGCAAAATCCCCCTGGGTTCAATCCCCAATACCAAACATAAAAAAAAAAGCGAGTGATTTTACTAGTTTCCAACATAATATGAACAACTTTGTTTTAAAACAGATTTTCCAGTGTGTGAAATATTTTAAAATAATGATATGAACACACAAAATGAAATATTTATCATCATAATCATCTTTTAGTAATTCTTTTTTAAGAAATACTTTACTTATTAATCACTAAAATACAACTCAAAAGTTAAAATCAATTAAGTATGCTGACGGTAGTTTAATTAACAGACTTAAATATAATGAAATCGGGGACCTAACTATTAATTTTCTGAAATAACAGGAAACCAAAGTAAACCTATCTTTTTGTTTCTTGGGGGCGGGGGGCAGTAGTAGGGGCCAAATCCAAGGCCTTGTGGCTGCTAGTCAAGTTGCTCTACAACTAACCCATGCATTGTTCAGGATTCAGAGAAATAATCTTTCAAAAAGTATGACTGTGATTTTGAGTCTACAAGATTAATGGTAGGGATGAGAAGAGAATTAGATGAGAGAGAGTAAGGGGCAGGAAATAATATAGGACTCAGATAAATTAAACCATCAGCAACTGAAGAAACTTCTTAATAAGTGAAATAGGAATACTAGTGAATTATGTCACCCTGAAAAGGAACATGTTGCATTTTTGGAGCCAGAAGACAAGAGTGTACCAGGCAGTTGAAAATTTCATGACTGGCAGGATGTGTGAAGCTGTGGTATGAGAACTGCGAGAAACATAAGAGAAAACAAGGGGCTTCTGCATTTGAGTATACACAAAATATGAGGAGAACTTTGTTTCCAAGGTCATTATTTCTCTGCGGGGGGGGGGGGGGGATAATTTTACACAGTAGCAGTTCCCTTCCTTTTCATATTCAAAGCTCTAGCTCAACTTGACCATTATTTCTCCTTGGTCAATGTTTTATTGTTCCCTGCTCCCAAAGTTGCTTTAAAAAAGTAGCAACTCTTTAAATTTAAGAATAACATATTCTTAAATTAAGTGTCAAACAAACTGGTTTCACCAACTGTATCACCAAAATAGTTATTGAGACATCAAATATCTAAACTATATGAAAAACTTAAAAGAAAAGAGCAACCGCTGGGCAAGGTGACACAGGCCAGCATTTGGAAGGCTGAGACAGGAGGCCTCACAGTTCGCAGGCCACCCTTAGCTACTTAGTGAGGCCCTTTGCAACTCAGTGAGACACTGTTTCAAAATAAAAAATAAAGCCAGGCTTGGTGGTGCTTGTCAAGGCTTGGAAGGTGGAGACAGGAGGATCCTGCAAGGTTCCAAGCCAGCCTCACTGGCTTAAGAGACCATTTCCAAATAAAAAATATAAAATAGGTCTGGGAGTGTAGCAGAGAGGTAGAAGGGGTCTATTCCCAGTACCAAGTAAATAGATAAAAAATTAAAAATAAATTAGGGCTACGGGTATAGCTTGGAAGTAGAATGCCCCTGGGTTCCATCCCCAGTACAACAACAACAACAACAAAAAAGGGGGCAACTGAACTAGATATACTCCATGAAAGAAATACAAATGTCCAACAAATATATGAGAAAATGTTCAACATTATCAGCAAACAAGGAGATGCAAATCAAAACTACAAAGATTCTACCCAACCTCAATCAGAATGGCAATCTACAAAAATTCTAACAAAAATAAATGCTGATGAGGATGTAGGGCAATCGGAACTCTTATGCAGTGTTGTTGGGAAGTAAATTAGTGCAGCTGCTTATAACACTGGGTATCTTTCCAAAGAGACGAATATCAGGTTATAGAAATGCACGCATATCCATGTTTATTGCAGCATGATCTACAATCACCAAATTATGGAACCAACCTAGGTGTCTATCGACACATGAATAGATTACAAAATTACAGGATATAAACGCAATAGAATTCTACTCAGCAATAAAGAAAATTGTCATTTGCAGGAAAATGGATAGATCTAGAGGACATTAAGTGAGATAGTCATGAAAAGTGAAGGGTCACATATTTTCTCTCATATGTTGCTGTGGCCAGCCTCAAATCTACAATCCTCCTACCTGAACCTCCCAAGTACTGAAATGACAAAAATGTATAACCACAACTAGCTCACTCCCCTCTTGAAACACCACTTTCCCAGATGCTGCTACCAGGCAAATAAATATTAAGTCTTTTTTAATGACTGGTCCTAAACCCATCTCCTTTTCTAACACTTTATATTCTACAGTGATCACACCAGACTCATACCTTTAAACATCATCTGCATGTGACTCATCTAAATGTGATGAGCTCAGGTTCATCTGCAGATCAGACCTCCTTCTGAGCTTCTGTATTTATGTAAATACTGATGTTAGTACTTAGATGAGCTGTTTTCTAAAGGTAAAGGCAGATTAGGAAGATGAAAATGTTTTTGTGCTAACTAGAACAGTGAGGTTGTAAAAGAAAAGATCTGAAAATTCCCTTTCTAATGTACAAGTCTTCAATTCCATTTAGATGTACCACCCTGTTCTTTTGTGGCAAGTTTGTTTTTATTTTTTCAGGAAAGTCTAACACAGTTTACTTTTTGCCAGTCTGTTCTGGCAGGCTTATGAGAATCACCTGTCTATGTAAGCCAGTGTGCATACTTTCCACCAGGGATCATGGAGTTGATCTACGATGAACTTTTTTTCTTTGTGACCACCATCTTCTGCCTTACATGTTAGCCAGTCCACAGCCAAGAGCAGTGGGCAGGTATGAGTCTTATTCTAATCCTTAATGAAGCAGAAAAAGAAATGGCCAATGTGCTATCAAGAGTGACTTTTTTTTTTTTTTTTTGCGGGTCTGGGGATGGAACCCAGGGGCATTTGGCCTCCGAGCTACACCCCCTGTCCTATTTTTTATTCTTTATTTTGAAATCGGGTCTCACTGAGTTGCAGAGGGTCTCATTAAGTAGCTGAGGCTGTCCGTGAACTGCGATCCTCCAGTCTTGGCCTCCTGAATGGAATGCTGGGATTACAAGCGTGCGCCAACACGCCCAGCGAACAGTGACTTTTTGCTAAATTAAAAGAAAAAAGAAAAAGCTGAGCGTGGTGGTGCACACTTGCAATTCCAGCATTCGGGAGGCTGAGACTGGAGGGAACATTTTTTCAGTTTCCAATATTCAAAAATTAACTTGTCTTTTTATTTACTGATTTATTTTTTACATGCCACAGGTCATACTTCAATTCTGCTAGTCCTAGGAGAAAATGCTCCTTTTAACACTTAGTTTGTCTTCATTTTTTCAGTGGAAAAATTCTTGTGTCAAGCTCTTGATTCTTTCCTAACACTAAGATTTTATTCAGTATTTTAGAGATAAGTTATAATGTAACTGGATTTCTTTCTAAAATATTGGACAAAAAACAAGTTTTGAGAATAAAAATGTATCAAATTAAAAAAAAAAATTAGAAACCTTAACAGGATTCTAACTCTGTACCGTGGAGTGCAGGATTTCCTTCTGTGCACAAATGTTTGTCTAAATGAACTTCTCATCTTCTCATTTTTAAATGCTTCAAGTCTGCATGAAAGTGTCATAGATCTTCTCTTTCTTTGGACATCCCAGTTACTAAATCCACAAAGTTTTCATCTAAAGTATACAGCATAGCCGGGCGTGGTGGTGCACGCTTGTAATCCCCACGCTTGGGAGGCTGAGACAGGAGGATGGCACGGGTTCAAAGCCAGCCTCAGCTACTTAGTGAGACCCTGTTTCCAAATAATATAAAAAAGGTCTGGGAGTATAGCCCGGAGGTAGAAAGCCTCTGAGTTCCACCCCTAGTACCACCAAAAAAGAAAAAAAAAAGTACACAGCATAACATAGACAGTCTTTGTTGTCCTTAGCCAGAGATGAGACAATACCCAGGAAACATGATTATGCATCCATCAGGATTATTGATCATGATTTTTTTCTTTCTCCCCTCCCCAGAGTAGACTGACAAGAGTGTTTTTGTTGTTGCCTGGTACCAGGGACTGAACCCAGGAGCTTTCTACCTCTGAGCTAAACCTCCAGGCCTTTTTATCTTTTTTGTTTTGAAAAAGAGTCTCACCAGACTGCTCAGAGTCTCACCACATTGCTGAGACTGTCCTCAAACTTGTGATCATCCTGTTTCAGTCTCTCAAGTATTTGCATTACAGGGGCATACCACCACACCAGGCTTGATAAAAATATTTTCATTATGTGAAAAAAAACAAGCACTTTAACAGTCTATCTTCTATTCTCTTTTTACAGTAGACTATTAAAGGATTAATAACACTGTCTTTGTTCAGTGATTTTAGAAATGATAGGCAGAAACAATGACCTATCCATGTCTTGTTTTATAATTTGAGTTTGTTTGGAATTTTTGTTTTATTGTAATTCTACCAAACAACTGAGTGAAACTATACCAAAATGTACAATTAGGTTTCTCAAGGCGGCCATGACACTGTCTTCAGAAAGATTTAAGGATACCTAAATATCAATTCCTTTTAAAGAGGGAACTGTTCCAATCTCTTAAATATATAAAAAGGTCCAATGTAATTTCTGATGTTTTAAATTATTTGAAGATTCTGCATTTGCAAAAGCAGTCTCTGAGCATAAACTAGAAACAGATCCTTTCATTCATTCATTAAGCAAATATTTAATAACCTATTCTATCAAGTACCTTGTAATGTACTTTCAGAGCTGCTATATTCAGTAGCGGCTAGCGAAAGACAAGTCTTTTACTCTAAGTCAGATAATTTTCATTATAAAGAGCTGCCTCTATTAAGTTAAATGCCTAACCCAGTCACAGGAGGCTGCATGCCTTTTCAGTCATATTCTACTTTGGCAGGTTCGGGGGAGCATGCCTGCAGTCCCAGCTACTCCAGAGGCTGAGGCAGGAGGATCACTGAATCCTAGGAGTCACAAACAGACTTGGCTGCACAGTGAGACACTTCCTCCCCATCTCAAAAAGTAATATTAATAACAACACCCCACTGTGCTTTTCCAGATGTAGACCATCTTGGAAAATTAGTTTCCTCATATGCAAAGTGGAGATAATCCCTGCCCAGCTATACCATCCCTTGGGGTTCTTAAGGTTCTCTCAATAGAGGTCAATTTGTAATAAAGCAACCATCTAAAGCAGTAGATAGAGGCTTCTAGCTCTTGGTTATTAAGCTAATGAATACAACTTGATTATAAGACTACAAGTATCAAAGCCACATTTAAAAATAACAGTATAGTTCACTTACAGCTATATATTTAAAAAATTAAAGGGAAACTTACTGTTTTATGATCCTAACTTCAGTTCCCATCACTCTGCAGTAAGAACAAGATTAAACCACCAAATAACCCCATGGAAACAAGGGCAGCAGTCCCCCAGAAATTCACATGCATTCACTACCCAGTTAATTCTGGTTTTGGTACACCTGTTCAGAAGCTCTGATTCATCACAACATGGGAGGACCAAAGGCAGGGCAGATAAGCACTGAATCTGAATGTTCCCCACACCTCATGCGGTGGGCAAGACAGCCATGCTGGAGATGGGGTTTGGTGCTGGGTTAAGGGTCCCTGGGGACATGGCCTGGGAAATTGTTTCAAAGTTAGGCTGTTTTAACATGCCCTGCCACCAGAAACTGACCACAAGCTCTCTATTCCTCTCTGCCCCCTGCTACGATGGCCTAAAGACCTGCACCTCTGGATCCTACTTGGCAGGTGTAAAATGGACTATATATACAAAGACTGAAATCTTCAGAATCATCAGCAAATAAGCCAGCCTTCCTCTAAGCTGCAGTCACCACCACAGTGAGAACGCCAACTGAAACAAATACTACGTTCTCCTGCAGCTGGGATCCTACTCCTTTAATACCCACAACCAAGACTCTGAAACACAGGTAGCATCTTTTGGATCCTGTTTGGATGATGTTTTATGGACCACATGCAAATCTACTCTTATGTAAAGTTCTATTTATTTAATGGGAACAAAATTTGCTGTTATCGCTACCTCTGAAAAATGATTCATAAATATGTTAAACTTACACAAAAATAGGAAGATCATGGGGCACTTGTTTACAAAAATATATATTTATTAAAGGAAGTTGAATATATGAGAATTTCAGTTTTTCAAAGACAAAGTTCTATGTACTGAAAAGCATCTAGTGCTGTTTTTCTTTCATCACAAAATGCATCAAATACATACACTGCAAAACGCAGCCTAAGGAATTACACAGGAAAGCCTTTCTCATACTTTAATCTACTAAATAAGATTTCAATCCCAGACACAATTGATACACCTTGTATGCTAAATCAAGCCTTAGCAATAAAAGAAACATGAACAGAGGGAGAAAGGAGGGAAGGGAGATACAATAATTACTTATTCAGAAGGTGCTATGTCTAGGATAGTAGCTATGGCAGAGAACAGAAATTTTATAAAGATACAAAACTGTTACCTGTATTCAGGCTAGCCAGTTTCAAATTATTCTGGCAGACCTTATCATCTAAATACTAAAAACTTCTGGTAACTAATAGCACCAAAAATGTCACAAATCAACATTAAAGAAGTCCACATATGAATAAAACCAAAACAATAATTGTTTTCAGGAGTTAAATTTAAAATTCTACCAAGTTATAGACGTTTAAAAAGTAATGTAATAGCCTTTCTAGGTAAATACAATTTATTTCCATCAGTTTGAGCTATTGCTTTATTATTTCCTATAATTACACAGACATAAGGAAAATATAACAGAAATAGAATAGTTTCCCCACTGCTCTTAAAAAGTTCAAGTCAAGATTTGGTTTATAGGTTAAAGAATAATATTAGAGAGAATACTAGAAAATCCACACAAAATCAAACCATGTTTACATCAGATTTGTGTGTGTGTATGTGTGTGTGTGTGTGTGTGTGTGTGTGTGCAATATAATACTGCAAGGTACAAAAAAAGTCTGCTTTTAAAATAGTAAGTTTTTTATAGAATATATGTAATTTACATAATCTATGAGATAAACTCTAAATTCTCAGCATAGGAGACCCTCCCACTGTGACTGGCTTCCTGTAATAACAGCCACCATTCCCTGAAAGCCTACTGTGTCAGAACAACCCTAAGTGTCCTATTTCTCTGAATTCACATATCTAAGAGAAGTAGGAAGTATTATCCTTACTTCACAAATGAGGGAATAGCACTGAGCTATTAATATATAGAGCAGATTTGGGGGGGGGGTTACTGGGGGTGGAACCCAGACAGGCTTTCTACATTCAGGCTACTCTACCAGACCCATTTTATGTTTTATTTGGAAACAGGGCCTAAGTTGTTGACAGCCTCACTAAGTAGCTGCGGCTGACTTCCAACCTGTGCGATCGTCCCAACTCAGTGTCCCAAGTGCTGGGATTACAAGTGTGTGCCATCATGCCCGGCTGCAGTTAATTTTCTAAATGGTAGAAATTCACATATTACAGTTAGGGTAAATTATTGTAGCTATCCATTTTGGGCAAGGGGACAAAAGATTAGCAAATACTCAAGGCAGGAAACTATCTTGCTCAAACTTCCCAATTCCTCAGCTATTTTTGTTCTTTGCTTTGCTTCATCTTTCCCTCATTCTTTTATTTTCTACAGAAATCAAGGGTTTCGAAGGGCTTCTAAAACGGTCCTCATGAAAGATAGCAGAAGTCCTGTACTGGCACAAGAAGATTTTGTTTTGCTTTTTTTTTTTTTTTTTTAACTTTCTGTGCTGAAATAGGAAGGAAGAAGTCCTAAAGAACTCAACAGTAGAAATAATCCTACGAATGTTTATAAAATTACCAAATCCAATCTCAAAGATATCTGGGAGAGGTCCTCAGTGGGGAGGACACCGAGTTGTATGCATGTATTTCTCTGACACTTTGTACCTCAATATGTATAATGTAAAATCACAATGTACAAAAAAATCTACAACTTACTCTTAGTCATTTGGAGAGAAAATAAATAAAACAAAACAAAATGTATGTCTATTTAAAAATACTTCCCAGGATATAGTGTCTACAAATCCTTTCGCAAACACAGTGATTATAGGGTAGCTGCACCATACCACCTATAATCCAACTCTGAACACATAAAATGTTAAAAGTATGAAAGAGAGTCATGTACCCGGGTGTGGTGGCACATGCTTGTAAACCCAGTACTTGGGAGGCTGAGACAGGAGGATCGAAGGTTCACAGCCAGCCTCAGCTACTTAGTGAGGCTCTCTGCAACTTAGTGAGACCTTGTTTCAAAATAAAAAATAAAAACATAGTGCTGAGGGTATAGCTTGGAGGTAGAATGCCCCTGGGTTTAATCCCCAGTACAGCAAAGAAAAAATAATAATAGACATAATTCTATTTCAACTATGGAAGTTTATTTGGAGGCTACTGCAATAGTGTAGGTAAAACATGACAATAGTTCAATTTGTATGTTAACTAAGATTTTCTTTTTTCAATTAAGGTCAGACTAGGTTCTTTATTCTTTTAAATATTTTCCCATTGCAACCTCTGGACCCATGACCCAAGTATATATTCATGCCTTTTGAGGAGAGTTTTAACTAAAATATTTAAATTTATATAATTTTGCTTTTACTGCTGAAATACTGATTTTAAGCTATTTTTTACTGGGTGTGGTGGGTTCATGCGTGTAATCCCAGTACTTGGAAGGCTGAGACAGGAGGATCAAAGGCTTGAGGCCAGCCTTAGCAACTTAGCAAGACCATCTGCAAAGACTCTGCTTCAAATTGAAAAAAATAAAGTAAGGCTGAGGATGTAGCCCAGAAGTAAAATGCCCTTGAGTTCAATTGTGAGTACCACCAAAAATAAATAAGTATTTAAAAGAAAATTCTCCTGAAGGACTTTCTGTCTTGTTCCTTTCTTCTCCTTTAGGTCTTAGCTTAAATGTAGCCCCCTTGCCGGATGTGGTGGCGCATGCTTGTAATCCCAGCATTTGGGAGGCTGAGACAGGAAGACTCTGCAGGTTCAAAGCCAGCCTCAGCTACTTAGTGAGGCCCTATGCAACTCAGTGAGACCCTGTTTCAAAATAAAGAATAAAAAATAGGACTAGGGGTGTCGCTCAGAGGTAGAATGTCCCTGGTGGTGGTTCCAACCCCAGTACCGCAAATAAAAAAGAAAGAAAGAAAGAAAAGAAAGAAATGCAGCCCCCTCTTTCCCAGACAACCCTAAACACAGTTCTTGATCAGTATCCTTTTTATTTTCCTCTGAGGCACATGCCACGCACTGTGATTATCTTATTTATGTACAACTGTTTCTGTAATCTATATACTCACCTCCATTCCTGTAATGTATATTGAAATGCAAGGTCTGCAACAGCACAGACGTTTTCTGCCACTTTATCGAAGATAGAGTAAATGAATATTGAGCATCTATGGGCAGTATAATGCACTGAAATAGCAGAATATACAGAAACGAGAAGTGTCAACTCATAAGTCAGATGTAGACTTAAATTCAACTTGCTATTCACTGGCTACGTGATCTAACTTCTCTGGCCCTCGGTTCCCACACCTGTGATAATATTACTTATCCCACACTGTTTGATATGGCAAAATGAGAAATAAGGATGACTGTAGAGAACACAAAGACTCCTGTACATTACATTGCTGGTAATAATATCAACTGAACAACAATTTTTTTGGGGGGGCATTAGTTCCACATTGAAAAGATGCATACCCTTTAACTTTGCAATCCTACCCCTAGGTATTTTCCTAGAAATATATAATACTTCTAGGAAGCAGGATAATTGTATAAAAACTTTTCATATAAGTTTTGTTTAAAATTACCCAAAACTAAGCTGGGTATGGTTGGTGCATCCTTATAATACCAGTACTTAGAGGCTAAAATAGGAGGATCGCAGGTTTGAAACCAGCCTCACCAACTTATGGAAACTGTTTCCAAATTAAAATAATAAAATAGAGCTGGGGTTGTATCCCAGAGTTAGATGAGCCCTGGGTTCCATCCCCAATACTACAAAAACAAAAGAACTCAAACTAGAAACAATCCTAATGCTACGCACATGGGTTGGAGACCCTTTCAAAAAACAAACAAACTAAAAAATAAAAAATAAAAAAGATGGGCACAGTGGTGCATTCCTATAATCCCAGAACTTTGGGAGGCTGAAATAGGAAGATCACAAACTCAAGGTCAGCCTCATCAACAGATTGAGGCCCTGTTTCAATAAACAAACAAACAGGCTAGAGGTACAGTTCAGTGGTAGAGCACCCCTGGATTAAAAAAACAAAATACAAAAACGTTTTAAAAAGCATGAAGACTAATAGTCTTCAGGAATAAGGGCGACAAAAACCATTAAAAAAAATCAAGACCCATACCCACAGAAGTGACCATCATTAAACCAGGGCAGCAGTGGCTACTTTGTTGGAAAATTACAAAGGAGCACAGAAAAGATTTTGAAGGTGTCAGCAGCATTCTAATTCTTGGTCTGGGTTGTGTTTACATAGGTATCTACTTGATAAGGTAAATTATACCTTTATGCTTTATCTTCTTTTTATATTCCATAATAAAAAGATTCTTTAAAGTTTAAGAGATAAGCCAGGCATGGTGGCACACGCTTGTAATCCCAGCATTTGGAAGGCTGAGACAGGAGGATCACAGTTCATGACAGCCTCAGCTACTTAGTGAGGCCCTTTGCAACTCAGTGAGACCCTATTTCAAAATAAAGAATAAAAAATAGGGCTGGGAGTGTAGCTCGGAGGTAGAATGCCTCTAGGTTCCATCCCAAGTACTGCAAAAAAAGTATAAAAGATAAAATGTATTAAATGCTTGGTACATTGGCTGACATTAACAGAATATGATATCAATAAACTTAATGATCTATTAGTGCAGTTGACCATGTTGTGAGTTTAAAACTGGATGTTGAACTGGGCTTGGTGACACACACTTGTAATCCCAGTACTTGCAAGGCTGAGGGAGGAGGATCACATGGTCAGAGCCAGCCTTAGCAACTCAGAGATACTGTTCACAAATAAAAAATAAAGTTGGGGATGTAGCTCAGAAGTACAATGCCAGTATCACACATACACCACACAAAGATGTTGAACAAATACATAATACAAAAAACTAGCTGGGCGTGGTGGCACATGCTTATAATCCCCACACTTGGGAGATGGAGACAGGAGGAGCACACAAGTTCGAAGTGAGCCACGCTGGCTTAAGAGGCCCTGTTTCCAAAAATTAAAAAGTATAAAATAGGTCTGGGAGTGTAGCCCAGAGGTAGAAGGGCTTCCAGGAACCCCAGTACCACCAAAAAACAAAAACAAAAAACAAGAAACAAAAAAACTACAAAACATCATTAATCGAGACTTTATGATATACCTACTTCTAATTCAAAATTGGAAGTGTTTAATATTACTTCTATTAGAACAAACACTGATTTTTACATACATATACAATGTCACTTTTGCATAAGGAAAAAGGATTTATCAATTACAAGAGATAAGTCTTAGGGTATAGTGCAAAGAATGTGGCTTTGAAGACCAATAGTCATACTACTAGAAATATTTGCAACATTTCTGGCACTAAATTTGTGTGTGTGTGTGTGTGTGTGTGTGTGTGTGTGTGTGTGTGTGTGTGGTGTACTGGGGTTCCTGGAAGCCCTTCTACCTCCGGGCTACACTACCAGACCTATTTTTACATTTTTGTTTGGAAACAGGGTCTCCTAAGCCAGCGCACGTGGCTGGCTTGGAACCTGCGTGATCCCCCTGTCTCTGCCTCCCAAGTGCGGGGATTACAAGCGTGAGCCACCACGCCCGGCTGGCACTAAAAATTTTAAAGAGATAAACTCCTCCCTTCCTTATTTATTTTAGTGGCAAAAGTCATCCACTTTACAGCAAGACCCCATCTACAATAAAGTTAGACTGCATGTCTGAGAAGTAAAACTCAGCATTATTGAAACAATTTAAATCATAGCTAATGATAGTGAGAAGAGTGGGAAACTTTATTTCATTGTACTGTTGATAAACAAAACTTTATTGCTCAGTTTGCAAGCAACTTTTGGGTTAAATAAACCCATAATTTTTACATCATAAATGTTTAAAAGCTACTTACATCCTAATAACAAACTTTTAAACTAGCAATAAAAATACTTTAAACAGCAAAATTTCTAATGCTGAACAGCATTTGCTTAATACTAATATAAGTATTTAATTAATTACTCAAATAGCTAATTAGCAAGAAAAATATGTGCACATATATGCAAATTGAGGTACCAAATTAGTGGGCTTATTCTAACAATTTTTGTTCTAACAAGTTTTTCTATCAAGTACTAGCCAATTATATCATCTCAAAGCTACCAACATTTCCTATCCGTGCTGTCGGTGATTGGTGTATTCAGTGTAATGCTTCCCCATACAGACTACTCTTTCAAAACAAAGTATTGTTTTACAGAAATCCAATCTGCTCTGGTTAACAATGCTCTATTAATATCCAGTGGCATTAATGCAAAGCTCAAAACTCAAGTACCACAGATAAAAGTGGATGGTGTGATCATGTGACTTTACAATGAACCAAGTCAGAACTGCTGACTGCAGTCAAAGAATTCAGTCCTCTACCTAGCCATAATGTTCTTTACTAATTATTCAAAAGTGAGTTACAACAGGATTCATTCAGAATTATGTAATGTGTACACTGCTTCAAATCCCACACAACTTGCTACTGTGAACAAACTAGAAGATTCAAATATTTGCATTCAAACTACCAGAAAACTTATATTTGCGGATATTAATATAATTGTATGAACTATATTTTAAAATATCTTGTTTTAAAAACAAGAAAAGCCAAAAGTTGAGAAAGACAGAGAGAAATACACTACTAGTAGTTTCAAAATGGAAACAACAAACACAGCATTAGTACCAGAAAAAGCAATATGCGTGGAAAAGCATGAAATAACAAAAACTATATTTTTTATACATCTGATATACAGCATGGTAATTCATATACTTCTTATAGATGATATTTTTTACCATGAGTAACAATTACTTTCCCATTTTCAGTAAGGAAACAGAGTCAGCAGTGGCAAGTCCTTTTTGTAAAGATTACCTTGACAGCTCAACCATATAACTTGGAAAAGAACCCGAGGCAAATTTAAAACAAAGACAAGAGAGGAAATATGACAGATTTACCTGCATTTAAGTGAGAAAGTAATTCTCCTACTTTTTAGCTGAGTAGCTTCCATACTCTATGCATCTTGGACAACTGACAGTGAAGTGACTGGAAATTAAATGGGAATTTCTAAAAAAAGTGGGATAATAGCAAGGATAGGTCCTCAAATCTCAGTTTGCCACCAAAATGTAAACTGTTAGGTTTCTGAATGAACATTCTCAATGCTATAATCCAAAACAACTGAACATATAACTAGGACAGAGGATTCATTTGATCACAGCTTTTGGAGATTCTGAGGCTCAGTACACATCAGGTCAGGTCTGTGGGGCTCAGGGCATGGCGGTGAGAAAGGAGAGAAGGAAAGTGCTAGACTCCCAATCTCTTGTCATGGAGGCTGGCCAACAAAGAGGAAGCAAGGAGAGAACCACTGTCCCCCTTCCACCATTGCTATCTTGTTTTCATGAGGGCTAAATCCAAACCTTTACAGAAGGGAGTCCTCTAGCTGTAAGATAATAAAAAGAGAATAGAGACAATCAGCTACTGCATGGGGAAAGAAGAAATCTGGTATACAGTTTGAACCAAGGTAAGTTAAATGGCTTTTTTATTATTTTATTATTTTTATTTATTTTTGTGTGTGTGTGTGGTACTGGGGGTAGAACCCAGAGGCTTTCTACCTCCGGGCTATACTCCCAGACCTATTTTTAGACTTTATTTGGAAACAGGGTCTCACTAAGTTGCTGAGAGCCTCACTACGTAGCTGAGGCTGGCTTCGAACCTATGCAATCCTCCTGTCTCAGCCTCCCAAGCGCTAGGATTACAAGTGTGCGCCACTACGCCCGGCTAGGTTAAATGGCTTTTAAAACAACAAGCTGAGTACAGTGGCACATGCCTGTAATCACAGCACATGGGAGGCGCAGACAGGAGAAAGGCATCTTAAGTCAGCCTCAGCAACTAACTTAATGAGAACCTCAGAAACTTATGGAGCCCTGTTTAAAAATAAAATAGGGCTAGCCGGGCATGGTGGGGCACACTTGTCCCCCGCTTGGGAGGCAGACAGGAGGATCGCGCAGGTTCGAAGTCAGCCTTGCTGGCTTAAGAGACCCTGTTTCCAAATAAAATATAAAATAGGTCTGGGAGTGTAGCCTGGAGGTAGAAGGGTTTCATCCCCAGTGCCACAAAAAAAAAAAAAAAAAAAAGAGCTGGGTGTAGCTCAACAGTAGAATGCCTCCGAGTTCAATCCCAAGTCAATAAATAAATAAATATCCCAAAAGAAAAATAATTTAAACCAACTGAAAGCATTTCTATCTAAATGTCCAGTTTTCATTCAAATAACTAATAGAAAAATATTACCCATATTCACACACACAAAAAAAAATAGTTATTAGAAATTAACCCCATGCCAGGCATGGTGGCACACACTTGTAATTACAACATTTGGGAGGCTGAGACAGGAGGATCATGGTTTGTGGACAGCCTCAGCTACTTAGTGAGGCCCTCTGCAAGTCAGTGAGACCCTATTCCAAAATAAAGAATAAATAATAAAGTTGGGGGTTTAGAATGTCCCTGGGTCCCACCCCCAGTACCACCACCAAAAAAAAAAAAAAAAAAAAAAAAAAAAAAACCCACAGAAATTAACTCCAAGTGAACGCAAATGTTGGACTTAGGAAACAAAGTCTTCAAAACAGATAAGACAAACTAGGGACAGTATGTGTGACAGTGGTCCCAGCAACTTGGGTAGTTGAGATGAGAGGATTAGTTAAGTCCAGGAATTCAGGTCCACCCTAGGCAACAGAAATACAAGCTACATTTTAAAAATTAGAATTCTAGACTAATTTTTTAAAAAAAAACCACAATATTTTAGATGAATAATTCACTAAGTGGACTTAGCAGAATGGAAATGAAAGGTAGAAGTAATATAAAGCACTTGCTTACAGATCCAAGAAACTTAAACCCAAAATGCACAAAATAAAAAACACCCTTAGGAACAAACTGCTGAAAGCCAAAGATCAGAAAATCTTCAAACTGTCAGGTATAAACAACACACCATCTATAACAGGCTAACTTCTTACCTGAAAGAATGCCAGAAGACATTGGAACAGCATACTTAAAGGGATGGAAGAAAACCCTGTCAGTCAAGAAGTTTATACCCAGCAAACTATCCTTCAAAACTCAAGTTAAATAACGGCATGTTCAGATAAACAAAAACTAGAGAATTTGTTGTCAGCTGACCTCCATTATAAGAGGTGCTCAAGCAAGGGAGGCAGTAGCAGATGAAAACACAGATCTCTAAGCAATGAAAACAATAAAAATTATTTTCTATTACATATATATGTAATATACATATATACACTTTTCTTTTTTTAAAGCTATGTAACTGTTGAAAGCAAAGAGTACAGCAATGTATACTGGGTTTACCAGTTATAATAACAATAAGGGCACTAAGGAAAAAGGCATTCTGTTTTAAGATTCCTGTACTTCAGCTAATGAAATTTAATATTCTCTCTCAATAGAGCAAGGACTAGATAAATAAAGGAAAGAGCAAGAAAGCAAAGAGATAACTACAAAGTCAATGGAAGAACTAAAATGGAATACTAAAAAACATCTGATCAGCACAAAAGATGGCAGGAAAGTTGAATTAAACAAGACAGCAGGATCGATCGCGATAAATGTAAACAGACACTCCCCCCTTTCTGGCTGCCCTGCATTGAGCAGGCGTCCTCCTCCAGGCCTTTCTGCCTGCTTGGCCTTGCCTCAGGCCCAAAGCAATGGAGCTAGCTATCCATGGGCTGAATCCTCTGAAACATGGGACAAAATAACCGTTTTTTTTTTTTTTTTTTAGCTTTTTTCCAACAAAAAGCTAACATACATTTTATATATATAAAATAAATTAAAACCCTTGGAACAATTTGTGTGTGTATGTGTGTGTGATACAGGGGATTGAACCCAGGGGCATTCTACCTCTGAGCTATACACACTCCCCTATTTTTTATTCTTCATTTTGAAACAGGGTTTCATTAAATTGCCAAGGGCCTCAACTAAGTAGAAGAGGCTGGCTGCAAACCTGGGATCCTCCTGTCTCAGCCTCCCAAGTACTGGGATTACAAAATTGCGCCACCCTACCTAGCCCTGTATTGAGGATTCAAAAGAATTGATTCTGGGGGCTGAGGATGTTGTTCAGCAGTAGACTACTTGTCTAAAATGCATGGGACCCCGGGTTTAATCCCTAGCATCATCAAAAGAATTGTGATTTTGTACCAGCCTTAGATGCAGTTGCAATGATCAAAACCTAAGTCCTATCCCTGGATCTTCTCTAAGATTAACATAGTATCTAACATAATATCTAACATAATTTAATATGTTAGATATTAATGTCTGAGAACTTTATGCTTTTTGTGATTTTTTTTTTTTTTTTTTTTTTTGGCTGTACTGGGTATAGAACCCAAGGGAATTCTACCTTTGAGCTACACCCCAGCCTTATGTTTTTATTCTTTATTTTGAAACAGGGTCTCAATAAGTTGCAAAGGGCCTAAGTAGCTAAGGCTGTTTTTAGGATCACCTGAGACAGTGATCCTCCTGTCTCAACCTCCAGAATGAATGCTGAGATTACAAGCATGCGCGATCAGCCTGGCCACAATTTGTGTGTGTGTGTGTGTGTGTGTGTGTGTGTGTGTATGTATCTGGGGATGGAACCCAGGGGCATTCGACCTACAAGCTATACCTCCTTCCCTATATTTTATTCTTTATTTTGAAACAGGGTCTCACTAAGTTGCAGAAAGCCTTACTAAGTAGCTGAGGCTGTCCGCAAACAGCGATCCTCCTGTCTCAGCCTCCCAAATGCTGAGATTACCATGTCGGGCTCGATTTCTTTATCTTCTATCTTTGCAAGGTACGCTCACTTGTGCTCAACTGCCCATGCTCGCTCGCTCACTCGCTCTTCTCAATATAACTCTGCCAGTGTTCATTTTTGCTTCCAATCCACCTGTATTCTGGAAATCTGAGAGCCATATTTCTTGGGGGTTGTTTTGGGGGGCAGTGGTTGGTACTGAAGATTGAACCCAGACTCTACCTCCAGGCTGCATCCTCAGCTCCCCTCCACCCTCTGCCATTCTAAAAATTTTGAAACAGGGCCTTACTCAGTTGCTGTGACTGACATTGAATCTGCCTTCCTCCTGTTTTTGACTTCCAAATACTGGGAATATAGGACTGTGCAAACCCTCCACGGCAGACATCTACTTTTCTATAAACTATGTACAAAGTATAACTACACTATCTCCAAATCATGGTGCAGTGAAACTCTCTGATGAGAAAGACTACTGGTTATTGTTTTGCTTAATTATTGGATCTCAGCTGTTTTTAATCAGGAAATCTGCCAAATAATTGGGACTAAAATAGGTGAGACAGTATTTTCTTTAAGCCACTTTTAAGCCAAATCTATTATTTCTAGAAATTTATAATACTAATCCCTACCAACTTTGCCAGAAAACATTTCCCTTTTAAAACACATCTTTGGGCCAGACATGGTGGCTCACGCTTGTAATCCCAGCATTCCGGAGGCTGAGACCAGAGGATTGCAGTTTGTGGACAGCATCAGCTACTTAGTGAGGCCCTCTGCAACTCAGTGAGACCCTGTTTCAAAATAAAGAATAAAAAATAGGGCAGGGGGTGTAGCTCGGTGGTTGAATGCCCCCCCTGGGTTCCATCCCCAGACCCACAAAAAAAAAAAAAAAAAAAAAAAACAGACAAACAAACAAAAATCTTTGGAAATGCTTTAAGTATACAATTCCGGCAATGTGAGATTCAAATTGGTGAATAAGAAAAGCAAACTCACACTTCAATTTCCAAAAGAAAATTAATCTTCCTATAAAATCAAAAGTTGTTTATTGTAAGCCAGGCGAGATGGTGGCACACGCTTGTAATCATAACATGTAAGAGGCAGGGACCTGAGGATTGCAGTTCGAGAACAGCCTCAGCTACTAGTGAGGCCTTTAGCAACTCAGTGAGACCCTGTTTCAAAAATAAAAACACTAAAAATAAGGGCTGTGGGTGCAGCTCAGAAGGTAGAATGTGCCCCTGGGTTCCATCCCCAGTACCACACACACACACACACACACACATACATACACACAAAGTTGTTTATTGTAAAGCTTAATTTGTGGAGGGGGGGGGTTACTGGGGGTGGAGGCTTTCTACCTCCGGGCTATACTCCCAGACCTATTTTATATTTTATTTGGAAACAGGGTGTCACTAAGTTGCTGAGAGCCTCACTAAGTAGCTGAGTCTAGCTTCCGACCCATGTGATCCTCCTGTCTCAGCCTCCCAAGCGCTAAAGCTTAATTTTTAAAATGGTAAAGTCTATTATTGTTTAGGAGGTCTGAAAGCATTAGGATGGTTTATTGTGGCACATCAAGCTAGACAAGCACCATAGCACTAAGCTCTATCTCTAGCCCTTTTACTTTTTTCAATGTGGCTACTAGGAACATTTCAACTGTGTATGTGGCTCATATATTTCTACTGAACAGTGCTGATAAGGACTTTTAATGCCACAAAGCCATAATCATAATGAGTGTTAGTCTGAATGTGGGACGGGAGCCATCAGCTCAAGTTATGTTCTGTGGAGTTTCCTACTTTTTCCCCAACACACTGTCAGCTGTTAACTTTCTATAACTAAGTCTGTTGTAATTATCTTTCCTGGTTCTCAGATGCTCAGGATACTCATAGGTCCTTTAAGTCTTCCCTCACTGGAGTACCTAAGCTTGCCCTACCAAAATCACCCCCCCCCAAAAAAAAAAACAACACCAAACCCAAACCAAAAAAAATCTTCAACATGATATCAAACAGAGTTAAAAAAAAAACCTTAGAGGAACTAATTTTCAACAACCCATCAAAGATCAATCCCAGAGTTTTCTAGAATTTTTAGTCTAGATCTAATTAACAAATGTTCAGGAAAAGCATAATGAGTAATTTATGAACACACCAGCCATAATTAGTTTCTGCAGAGGGTCAAAAACCCACTAAGCTATTTTGGTTGTTATTGGGTTGTTGTTTTATTCTTTGGGTTCTTGAAATACAGCTTCATCATTCTGCCCAGGCTGGTCTCAAATTCATGGACTCAATTGACCTTCTCAGGCTCCAGAGTAACTAGGATTATAGGCATGCATCCCAAATCCCAGCTTCCACTAAGCTATGTTTGCTTTTCAGATTCTCTATTTCTTATTAGAAATCTTCAAGTTCTCTGTCAGCTCCAAGAATCTCATAATAGCTTTAAGACAGCATTGGTAAAGGTTATAATGAATAAGAGAATTAAAAAGTCATCAGCAGATTATAGCTTTGGTATTTTAAATGGAATACCTCTGATGTGTTTTATTATTTAAGTAGTTCTACCTGTCTACCTTTTCTCTCTTTCACTTTGTGGAATCAACCCACTAGTTCACCATTTCTTTGTACTCTATTTGAAAATATACTGGGTTTTCCATGGTAAAGAACAAAAACACATTTTTCTTTTACAAATAAAAGCTATTTTCTTAAGTACTATAATGTAACAAATCAGTAGCTGCAATTCTGTATGTCTGCCTTGTTATAAAACTAAATTTTAGAACAAAACCTAATGAGTCTACCTCCTAAACCCGTTCTTCCCAGTCTGCCCTATGCCATTACTCTTTCCATAGATATACTCTTCATTCAGACCACTAGGAAATCTCAACAACTCTCTTTGAAAACTACAGCATCTGAACACCTCTCATTCTACCAACTACAACACCTTGGTAAAAAGCATCTTTATTTGAACCAGTGCTTCTAACTGGTATCCAAGCTTCCACCTTTACCCCCTCATGGTATATTCTCCAAATGGTGATCAGTGATATTTTAAAGACATAAGTCAGATCACATCAACTCTGTGCTCAAATCCTTCTAATGCCTTCCTATGTCACTCAAATTAAAACCTTAAGTATTTATCAAGCACTATAAGGTTCTACACTGCTAGGTCCTCACTAGCCTCTGACCTCAGTCTTAATGGACCCCTTATCTTTTAATTACACCAAGCATAGTCCCATGTCTTACAAGAGAGATCTTCATGATACTTGCAAGGGGATGATCGTGCAGCTGCTCACAGTGTCCGCTCTTAAGTCAAAGAGGCCTTCCCTAACTACTCCATTTACCTTTTGGTACTGGAGGTTGAGCCCTGGGACATTCTAAGTTGCTGAGAGTCTTGCTAAGTTGCTCTGGCTGGCCTTGAATCTGGGATCCTTCTGTCTGAGCCTCACAAATTTTGGGATTATAGACATACACCACCATGCTCAGCTCTTCCCAAATTTGTCTAAAGAGTATCAACATAGCTGTCTCAGTCTCACCATCTTTTTCTCACTCTGCTTTCATTTCTTCATGATACTATAGCTTTTATTTGCTTATTGTCTCCTGCAAGTGGAATGAAAGTCCCATAACTTAGTTTTGTTGTTTTTGTTGTTGTTTTGTTTTGTTTTTGCAGGTCTGGGGATGGAACCCAGGGGCATTTGACCTCCGAGCTACACCCCCTGCCCTATTTTTTATTCTTTATTTTGAAACCGAGTCTCACTGAGTTGCAGAGGGCCTCACTAAGTAGCTGAGGCTGGCTGCGAACCACGATCCTCCAGGTCTCAGCCTCCGGAATGCTGGGATTACAAGCGTGCATTCCAACGCCCGGCCTCATAACTTAGTTTTGTTCAGCACACTTAGAACAGGGCTGTTGTTAAGGTTCACTAAGGACTTGATGCATATTTAACACTTATCTTACTTCAGCATGGAACAACTTGATTAGTACAAATACATATATGAAAGTTATAACTAAAATCCAATGAATGTAAAGACATTAAGCCTGTAAAAACCAGGCAACTCAATCTGGACCCTTAAGTTCCAGTCTCACAAGATAGCATGAACACAAATACACAGAGAAGACATAACAGCAGCATACAAAATTTTAAAAATCGTATTTTACATTCCCAAATTTATCTTTCCTTCTACCCAGGTAGTCAGTTTGTATATACTTGAGGAGCATATATGTGTTTAAACCTGACTTTAGTGGTCAATGACATGGATTTAGCAGGGTAGAGCCCCTGGGAAAACTGAAATCTGAGACATTTGAGTTTACCACATAGAAATGCTTTTTACAGCAGTCCCAGCTTTACTCAGTTCTGGAAACTAATTCTAGATGTGACACATTCTTGTTACTCCAGGGTGACCTTCAAGCAATCAAGCTATATGCAGAAGAAATTGGTAGGGTATGAAATTTCTTATACAGGATCAACACCACTCACTCAGAAGCTGCCCAGTGTTAGAGGAAATACCACAGTTGTTTAGTGTTTTATTTAAAAGTCCATGCTAAGTGGCAGCAACTGCCCTC
The DNA here is from genome assembly GCF_963383645.1 of Muscardinus avellanarius. Lineage (NCBI taxonomy): Eukaryota > Metazoa > Chordata > Mammalia > Rodentia > Gliridae > Muscardinus > Muscardinus avellanarius. Next base: position 36,354,746 of record NC_137793.1, read on the forward strand.
CCCCATACATCCAGTGAATGAATCTTTTTAAGGGCCTATCCTCTATATGGAAATTAGAGAAAGAAGCTCAGATTCCAGTGAAAGAGACACTCATATTAACTAATCATTACATCATCACAAGTATACCTCATTTCTCTTCCTTATGTAATCATTCAACTGTCAGGGGGTCAGGGTAGAAAAGTAATGATGGTAATGTATTCACCTCAACATTCTTTCCATCTTAGAGCAGGTCTGGGTGACAGGCAGGAAGATGAGATAAGGAGGACCTAGAGATACTTGTTCTAGCATCAGTCAGAAAAATTGAGTGTGAAGCCCAGCAATTTTGGGTAGGGGTGTTTCTAGCGGCTGAACCCAAGGATGTTCTATCACTAACCTATACCCGTAGCCTTTTTTCTATTTATTTTGAAACAGTCTCTCACTAAATTGCTGAAAATGGCCTTGAATTTGTGATACTCCTGTCTTAGCCTCCCAAGTACTGGATTCCTGGCCTGTACTGTTACCAGCTCTACTAATTTCAATGAGAATGGCTATTAAAAGCAATCTCTTCTGTTTCCATGAGACCATTTTATCATGAGTAAAATGACTATATAAACTATTTCTTAGCAATTAAATTTTAAAAACCAACAAGCTCAGTGAGATGTGAAAAGACAATATGTGTATCTTCTTTACCTTTTGTTAACAAGAAAAGCAAAATTAGAGAAGCCATGTACAAAAGACTTCCAAGTCTTGCTGTATGCAAAGGTAGTGCTACCCTTGGGAAAAAAAGAAAAAGAGAAAGTGGGGAGGGGAGAAGAAAAGAAACTTTCAATAGGGCTCTAAAATAGAGGTGTAGCTCAGTAGTACAGCACTTTCCAAGCAAGAATTTGACCTCCAGCACTTCAAAAAAATAGTGATGATGATGATGATTCTGCTTTAAATTCAGTAGGAGCTAGTATGGACTGTTCACTATTCTACTTTTTCACATTTGATCATGCTCCCCATAAGACATGTTAAAGTTGTCCATCAAATACTTTAATGATACACCCCACTTCTTAGTTAACTTATAGAAGCAGAAACCACTTCTTTGACATAATTTCTTTTTTTCTTTCTTTTTTGGTACTGGGGGTGGAACCCAGGGGCTTTCTACCTCTGGGCTATCCTCCCTGACCCACTTTATATTTTATTTGGAAACAGGGTCTCACTAAGTTGCTGAGAGCCTCACTAAGTAGCTGAGGTTGGCTTCGAACCTGTGCGATCATCCTATCTCAGCCTCCCAAGTACTGGGATTACAAGAATGCACCACCATGCCTGGCTTAACGTAATTTCATTAAAAAAAAAAAAAAAACATTAAAAATTGCTAGCATCAGTTCTGAAGTTTCTGCCTCCTTTAAAACTCTTTCCTGAGCCAGGGATGATGGTGCACACTTGTAATCCCAGTACTTGGGAAGCTGAGACATGAGGATTGCAGGTTCATGGCCAACCTCAGTAACTTGTAAAGCCCTTCACAAATGGTGAGACCCTGTTTCAAAGTAAAGAATAAAAATAGGCTGGGGATAGCTCAGAGGTAGAAAGCCCCTGGTTTAAATCCCCAGTATCATACCAAGAAAAAAAAAAAAAAAAAAACCTCTTTTCTCTCAGCTTTCTGAATACTGCTTTCCACATGACTATTTGTCACCAGTCTATCAGTTTGATATCTAACTCACTTTTAGGTGTTCTATATGACCAATCCCTGACCCTGTTTTCTATTCCCTTACCCACTCTCCTTAAATACTTATGTCCATGACTTTAAATTACCATCTGTGTGTATAACACACACACACACACACACACACACACACACACACGTATCTCCATCCCTCCTCTTCCCAATAATTTTTAGAATAAGATGCCTTACATGCTACTCAAATAGAATTCCCTTCCCCACCTTTCACCTCAGGCAACAGTACCACCATCTCTATCTATTCATTGGTTCACATCCAAAACCTGGGTGTCAGCTTCTCTCTCAGGTCTGTACCCAATCCAACCAACCACATCCAAGATATCCTGCCACCAACCCTTACTGTCTCTAGCCAAGACCACAGTGACAACTTGGGTCTCTGTTTCCATTCCTGCCCCTGCCAACCCATCCTCCACTCGATAGTCAGTGATGTTTAAACTAAATGGACTCCATGGCCCCCTCACACAAAATCCTTTAATTAGCTTTCTACTATATTTATAGTAAGATGTACTGGCCCCTTTTTAGTTCTTTGGACATACCACTCTTTTCCACCTCAGTCCTTTTACATATGGCATTTCACTGGATTAGTCATTTCATCCTATCATCAACTTATTCTGCATGTTCCCACTGTCACACTTATTCTTTCCCAAAATCCAATTAAAATTAGGTTGGAATATATCCTCACTAGCAAAGTTTTCTTTCAAAGCACTGAAAAAATAATTTGTCATGATGTTCTTTATTTGGTTAATTTCTGTCTAGGCAGAGGCAGTATCTGATTTGCTAATTACTGTTATCACCCATCATCACATGGTATCACAGCATGTTAACAACACCCCCAATAAATACTTAAAACTTGAAAGTTCATAAGTGTTGGTTCAAGAATGGCTGTGTATTACAGCAAAATGTAGCAAAGATATCTGTTCCTCTAGAGTTGGACATTTAGGCAAAATACTTTTAAAAGTTCACAATACGGAGCAATGAAAGGAATTTAAAGCTGGGCATGGTGGCGCACACTTGTAATCCCATTACTTGGAAGCCTGAGGCAGGAGGATCACAGGTTCACTGCCAGCCTCAGCTACTTAGTGAGGCCCTCCACAATATGGTAAGAACCTGTTTCAAAATAAAGAATTAAAAATAGAGCTGGAGATGAAGCTGGGCATAGTGGCGTACGCTCCCAATCCCAGTACTTGTGAGGCTGAGACAGGAGATCACAGGTTTGAAGCCAACCTCAGCAGCTTAGTGAGTAAGGATCTCAGAAACTTAGTGAGACTCTGTTTCGAAATGAGATATAAAACAGGTCTGAGGGTATAGTCCAGAGGTAGAGCCCCTGGGTTCTATCCCCAGTACCACACACACACACACACACACACACACACACACACACACACACACAAAATAGAGCTGGAGGTGTAGCTCAGAAGTAGAATGGCCCTGGGTTCAATTCCCAGTACAGGGAAGGAAAAAAAATAATTCAAGTAGAAGGAAGATAATATAGTTCTTTCCGCTAACAAGTTCCTAGAGCACTTACCTTTACTTATTTTGTTCTTCCAAAGTTCCTAAGAGTTAGATCCATAGAAGATACTAAAGCACTTAGTGTAGAGTATGTGACAATCGGTCAAATACTAGAATTAAATGTTACAGAAATCCTACATATAATTCACCATCAACTAGAAACAGTAGACAAGGTTTATGGAGACAAGTCAATCTTGACAGACTAGGAACAACTTTGGGGGATCTAGTCACCCTATGTTATCATACATCCCTTGCCAACAGTGGTGCATGACCATATTTACCTACTGAAAATCACACGTATGTTTTTAACACATCTGTTAAAATTCTAAGCAAAATTATCCTCAATGTGTGGTTATGAATCCAACCAAACTCAAAGAATCTGAGTAGGGGTGTAGTTTAGTGGTAGAGTATTTGACTAGCATTCACAAAGCAATGTAAAAAACTACAAAGAATTCATTACCTGTTGCATAAATGAAACTCTGAATTTAACACTTCATAAACTATATTCATCTAATATTGTAGGAATTAAGATAATAAAAAGCTAAAATCCTAAAGTCCAAATTTAGCCTTTCTAAAGGGTCAGTATGCCGGGCATGGTGGTACATACTAGTAATCCCAGCATTTGAAAGCCTGAGACAGGAAGATCATGGCTCAAGGCCAGAATCAGCTACTACTTAATGAGGCCTTTTGTAAATCAGTGAGACCCTGTTTCAAAATAAAGAATAAAAAAATCGGGCTGAGGGTGTAGCTCAGAGGTAGAAAGCCCCTGGGTTCCATCCTCAGTACCGCAAATAAATAAATAAATAAATAAATAAATAAATAAATAAATAGGGTCAGTATAAGAGCAAAATAGTAGCTACACTCAACATTATTTTGCCAAGTACTGACCATGGCCCTTTTATTGTACTTACTTCTTAATCTTCACAATAATCCTCAAAGCTAAGGAAGATGGGGCCCAAGTGTTGGGTGACTTCTTAATTTACTAGGTAACTAAAAATACAAGTAAGTGTTCTACTGTATGTATGTAGGCATATTTTTTTGTGGTACTGGAGATTGAACCCAAGGTCATTCTAACTCTGAGCTACAACCCTAGCCCAATTCTTTTTTATTTTGAAAAAGGGTCTCTAATTTATCACACTGGCCTTGAATCTGTAATCCTGTCAAATACTGGGATTATAGACATTTGCCACCACACCCGCTGGGTGTTGTTTATTAGATGCTGGAAACTGGACATTGACAGTCAAAAACAAAAATTCAAATACTAAATAAGCCTAAAGTCTTATAGAATCTAAAGTGCTTCGTTACTAACAGAATTTAACTTAACAAAACCTCTCTGAAAAATACACAAGTTCAAGGTAAGTAATAGCCCTCAATTTAATGCTTTTCTAAAATTTATAGTTTTTTTTTTGTTTTTTTTTTTTTTTTTGGTGGTACTTGGGGTAGAACCTAGGGGCTTTCTACCCCTGGCCTACACTCCCACACCTAATTTATATTTTATTTAGAAACAGAGCCTAAGTTGCTGAGAGCCTCACTAAATAATAGCTGAGTGCTAACTTCGAACATGAGCAATCCTCCTGTCTCAGCCTACCAAGTGCTAGGATTACAAGCTTGGGCCACCACGCCCGGGTAAAACTTACAGGTTTTAAAGACAGCCTGCCTAACTGATAAAATCCTTAAGTTTGGTGAAATGAATCTGAAATATGCTTGTCTAAAGTTTTGAGTAGCAAAAGTGCTCTAAGAAAAGGAAAATTACCAACTCCAGAAATACTTTAGTCTACAGTGATTTGAAGGCTTGAAGAAAAAAAGTGTTTTAGAAATTGTTTGGCTTCTGTATGACAAAATTCCACAACGGGAACAGTAGTAGTATTATCTAAAGTTAAATGTCAGGCTTTTAAACAATCAATAAGCTGTAAGGGTTGGTACCTATGCAGTTATTTAACTATAAATGTTACTTTATCAAATGTTAAGACAAGTCTTTAATGAAATTACTATATGAGATCAAATCCAACAGAAATCACAGGCTCTAAATTTAACTTTTCTACACTATGATCATTTCAACCTATGTGGTACCAACTGCATTCACAAAATTCCATCAACATAGTCACTATATACTTTCAGAAAGGCAGACTTCAAGTAACTGGACATCATAAAAAGTTATATATTAATCTAGTCTCAAAAGCATCAATATTATCTCAAAATAAATTGGGGTTTTTTTTTTTTTTGTATTTTTGGTGATACTGGGGGTGGAACCCAGAGGCTTTTCTACCTCCGGGCTATACTCCCAGACCTATTTTATACTTTATTTGGAAACAGGGTCTAAGTTGCTGAGAGCCTAAGTAGCTGAGGCTGGCTTTGAACCTGTGCGATCCTCCTGCCTCAGCCTCCCGAGAGCTGGGATTACAAGCGTGCACCACCACGCCCGGCTAAAAATAATGGTTTTGTACTCTGAGAAATGTCTTACAGGCACGTTAAAAACCAACAGTTACTAAAGTCAGTAAGAGTGTATGGGAATGGTTTTCTGTTCAGAAAGTATAAGCACTTGTGCTAAGACCCCCAGAAGGTCTCTCTGAATACCCACTATGGAAAAAAAAATTCTGTGCCTCTCTTTTTAAACGACTTGCCCCTCCGCCAAATTTTTCTGATATAGCCACCTTCCAAAAGGTTTACGTTATAAAAGGTTTACGTTATAAAAACTAAATTTACGCCATTAACAGGAACAAGATTCCTACAATCCTTTGCATATTCAACACTGCAAAAACTTGAGCTTTAATAATTGATGGCACATATACACACCCACCCTATTAAGACTTTTCCCTAAAACACCGACGTTTCCACTCCTGGGATCCCTAATGGGTGTACACAAGCCATAGTCTGCAATCTAAAAAGGGCACAGATGGTATGTGCTCTCCACCCTCTCCCGAGAGAGGTCCTCACCTACACCTCTGGCATGCTTCCTGCTCTGAACCCACAAACCCAACTGTAAACTCGGAGAGAGGTGGTAACTGACCAAGTGCGGGTGAGAAGGATACTGTACACGACCTATATAACTCAACAGGGAAGGCTGTTCAATGCAGCCTCTCCAATATCATGTAACCGGCCTAATCCGCTGCAAACTTTTAAGAGATTAAGTTACGTTCCACTGCACCGCCACCCTTGACAGCTGAATCCGGTGATGCCGGCGAGCCCGCCGCGCGCGTCCACTCCCGCCACCTCGCCCGGGAGAGCCGGCGGCCACGTCCCGCGGCCAGCGCGCACGAGGGGATGGACGGGGAGGCGGCCGCGCGAGCTCACCTTCTCCAGCTCGTCGTGGAGCTCCGCCAGGCTGGGCCGGAGCAGCTTCTCGCCCAGCTGCGCGACTGTGTGCCGGTAGTGGTCGATCCTGGGCACGGCGTCCATGGTGTTGTGGCCGAAGGTGCGCAGGTAGTAGGTGTTGGTGTGGGTATCGTAGTAGTAGTGCTGGTGGTGGCCGCTGCCGCCGCCCGAGTGCAGGCTGCTGCCCTCGCTCAGCACCGTGTCCCCGCCGTTCTGGAAGCTCACGTTGGGCCCGTCGCCGCCGACCCCCGCGGCATCCGACAGGCTGTCGTCCGCGGACGAGGAGGCGGCCGGGTCCACGAAGTTCACGCGGAAGCGGCCCTTGGCTTCCTCGCTGCCCTTGGCCGACCCGCTCTCGCCGCCGGCCTTCCCGTCCGCGGGGGTCTCCTTGCCGCCCGCCGCCGCCGCGGCCGCCGCCGCCGCCGCCCGCCCGGCGCTCTCGGACACCGGGTCCACCTGGAAGCGGCTCTGGCTCGGGGTGGGCCCCAGGGGTCTGCCCAGCCCGTCCCCCGCCGCCGCCGCGCCCTCGCCCCGGCCCGCCGCCGCCGCAGCATCCTCGGGCGCGGAGGGCGCCGCGGTGCCCGGCAGGTCCACGCCGGCGGCGGCCAGCGGCGGCGCCCCGGCCCCGGAGGAGGGCGCCGTGGGCCGCGGCTCCATTGCCGCCCGACGCTGGGAAGCCGCGGAGTCGGGCGAACGCCGCGGGCTGCGCGCCTCCGCCACTCGGCCGGCCGCGGGTGCGCGGCCACTGGAGGCGAGGCCGGCGAGACCGCTCCGCTGCCGCCCGCGCGCGGCCCCACACCGCCAGCTGCCGAGCCGGGCGCGAGTGCGGCGGGCGCGGGCGGGCCGCGGTTTAAAGGCTCGGCGCGGCGGCCCGGCACGCGGGGGGCGTGGCCTGCGCTGGGCCCGCCCCCTGCCCGCCCCCGCGGCGCCGGCCCCAGGCCGCCCGGCCCGCCCGCGCCGCCGCCCCACGGCCGCCCTGGGTCGCGCCACGCCGCTCGGCCGCCGCAGCCTGCTTCAGGGCGCTCGCTTGGCTGGCTGGCTTGCTTCTTTTTTATTTTTTTCTAATTCTAAACTCGCAGTGCTCCGGCTGAGCGCGCGAGATCTCGCGAGATGCTGCGGGGCGGCCGGGCCTCTTCCCTGCGGCGCGTGGTACCCGAGGCCGGGCCGGACCGCCGCCGCGCGCAGCCTGCGGGGATGCTGGCGGCCCGCCCGCCCCGCCCGGCTTCCGGAGGCGCCGGCCCGCGCTCGCGCCGCTCGGCCCCGGGCCGCCGCCCTCCCCGCCCCTCGGAGCGGCGCTTTCACCCGCGGGCAGCGAGATTTGCATAACCAGAGATGAATACCAGTCCCGAGGCAATGGGTGTGTCCGCACTTCCGAGGACACCTTTATTTTAAAAAACCGGTGTTTGAAACTGAGAAGGGAGTCTAGTCGTGATTTTGTTTGGACTCAATTTTAACTTAATAGGAAGCACAGCCCTGAGTTGCAATGATAGCTGTTAACTAACCGTAAAGCTTCCCAGTGCTTTAGGCAGGTTTCCAGGGGGTTTAGGTTTAGAAGAATTTCTCCAGGGTTTAACATCCACAGGAAGGTATTCTGCTCTGCAGCCTGTTTTCTCCTCTGCAAAAATGTAGAGAAATGTAACTATTTTTCAAGTTTCCTTAGCATCAAAATCCACCTTTAGCTTACTTTTTACCCAAAGCCCCAAGTAAAAACTGAATAGCATTAAGTGGCTTCCTCTGATCTCTTGGTTTTGGCTTATGTGTTTAACTTTGTGTATTTCTAGATTTTATTTATGGACATAGGCACCATCTTTTGCTGAATCCTTGAAGCATTATCAAAGAGTTTGTGAGCAAACAGCTGTACTTGATTTTCTTTGTGAAAACGCTAGGAATTAAAAAAACAACCAGGTAATTTTCATGAAAATTGGCATAGCCAAGATTTCATTTGACCTTGACAACCTATCAGCTCATTTTATTATCTGTACTTTAAAGATGAAATAGAAAGGAACAGCTTTTGGGTCATGGAGCCAAGGTTACTGAAGCCCCCCTCTTGACCTTCCGCAGTAGCAGCAGAAACCCAGAGGAGGCCAAAAAATCAGGTAGTCTTTAAACAGTGCAGTTTTCAACTAGGAAATTGCTACCCTAGTAGTTGGTCTTTGTGGTTTCTTTCAGCTCCAAAGCTAATTTATGGCTGTTGTAATTCATCATTAAGCTACGTGTGTGTGTGTGTGTGTGTGTGTTTGTGTGTGTCGCATTGGGGATTGAACCCAAGGGTATTCTACCTCTAAGTTACACCCCCAGCTCTAATTTATTTTTAATTTTGAAACAGGGTCTCATTAAATTGCTGAAAGCCTCACTAAATTGCTACCACTAGCCATGAACCTGTGATCCTGCTAACTTGGCCACCCAGGATTATAGTGATTATAGGCATATATGAGAGAAGTAGACAAAATATATAGCCTATGTCCAAGAAATGAGTGCTAAGGAAAGGGTTATGTGTGAGATAGGAATGGTAAAGTTTTCCATAGGTTGGCCCCATGCATCTGAGTAAGGAAGCAAATGGTGCAAATATTTGGAAAAAAGAGTGTTTCGAGCAGAGAACGACCAAAGACCCAAAAGAAAGAGTGTGCCAGCTGTGTCCATGGGATTACATGTCGGCCAGATTGGCTGGAGCTGTGTAAAACATGTAAGAATTATAGGTGATTAGGTCAGAGTTTGGGGTTATGGGACATGATACACTAGAATGTGAAGGTTATCTTTGACTATTGAATATACTTTGGCTTTTATTCTGGTGGAATGATGTAATAGCTCACGATTTCTTACAGAATACCAAAGAATGGGTGGCTTAATCAACAGAAATTTACTTTCTCATAGTTCTCAACTCTAGAAGGTCTAAGATCAGGGAGCACCACCATGGTCATGTTCACGTTAGGACTCTTCAGCCAGCCGGTAGCTGTCCTCTCTATGTGTCCTTACATGATGGGGAGCAAACTGTGGATCTTCCTTTTCCCATTAGGGCACCAGTTCTACTAGATCAGAGCTCTACTCTTGTGACCTCTTTCAACTGTAAGATTACCTCCTTAAAAGGGTTATTTTCAGTACAGTCATGAGGAGGTACTTTAACATAATATTTGGGCTATACAGTCCATAGCAGATGGCAAATCACAGGGTTGGCATATGACAGAATTTTGAGCTGCATGATGATGTGTCAGGAAGGTAGTCTCATAAGATCATAATGGAGCTGAAAAATTCCTATCCTCTAGTATTTTTAGTATACCTTTTCTATATTTAGGTACACCAGTACCATTGTGTTACAGTTGCCTACAGTACTCAGCACAGGGACATGCTGTGCAGGTTTGTAGCCCAGGAGCAAAAGGCGATGCCATGTAATCTAAATAGGCAGTAGGCTATACTGTTTAGGTTTGTGTCTGTATACTCTTGATGATTGCACAGAACAAAATTGCCTAACAATGAATTTCTTATGACACATCCCTATTGATAAAAACACATGATTATATTAAGGGTCAGTCTAACTGCCACATTGTAAATAAGAGAGTAAGTGGTGGAAGCACAGAAAGGAGCAAGAGAGATGGCAGCGGTCCCAAAAGTGATGATTTGGCTTTGGCCAGAGAAGGTCCAGTAGAAAGGGGGTTGAGTGGTTGAATTCTGGGGCGGCAATAGAATTTGCTGATGGATATGGACTACGAAAGAAAGAACCTAAGGGTTTGGGCCTCAGCAAATGGTATTGCTGTTTTTTGAGATGGAAGAGAAGGCAAAGGAGCACATCTGAGTTAAATAACAGAAGCTCAGTTGGCAATGTGTTTTGGAGGAAACACAAATAAATGTACAGTAATAGTCACTCAGATAAATGCATAATTGCACACAGAAATTCTAGGAGACAGGAACATGATACAATGAGAATGCAAAATTGAGAGTCCAGATTTAGGAAGTGACTTTTCAGCAGAGGACTGGAGGATGCTTAGACCAAACTGTAACATGCAGAGAGTTTCAAAGGAGAGAAATACTGTGGATAAAAACCTTCCTGAAGTAAACATGGCCTATGAGAACTTGAAGTCAGTTCTGCTAAAGCATAGGGATAATGGGGGCAAAAGAGTAAGAGATGAATCTACTCTAAAAGCACCATAAAACTATCATTGGGTTTCCAGGGACATAGAGGGGCACATGTTCAGATTCACATTTATTAAACCTCACTTATGTTATGGAAAGAAGAGTAGAGGAGGATTAGTAAGCAAGATAAGGCTGGACACAGTTTCACTAATCTAGGCATAAAATGGTAGTAATAATTAGTAGCTAGGGCCGGGCGGGCGTGGTGGTGCACACTTGTAATCCCCATGCTTGGGAGGCGGAGACAGGAGGGTCACATAGGTTCAAAGCCAGCCTCGCTGGCTTAAGAGACCCTGTTTCTAAATAAATATATAAAATAGGTCTGGGAGTGTAGCCCGGAGGTAGAAGGGTTTCCAGGAACCCCAGTACCACCAAAATAAGAAGAAGGAGAAGGAGAAGGAGGAGGAGATCAGTAAAATGGGAGATCAGTAAAGAGGAAGAGTTTCAGGAGAAATAATCCAAATATACATGTGAAACTGGTAGAAGCATTATCAGAAAATCTCCTTTAGTTAGCCATCAACACTCTCTTGGCTATTAGATTTATCAGATGCCAGTTTAGAGATTAATCATCATGAAGAGAACAAACTCATTTTCAGTGTTATGATGAAGAACCTCATTTATTCTGTTCATTGTTTCCTGTTGCCAAAAGGCTAGCCTTTCACAGTGTAGATACTGGTGAACTTACTACTAAATTGTTGGATTTATTTAGATGTTAAGACTTAGGTGGTTGCTATTCCAAAAGTCTCATTTCATAAACGCTAAAATATCCTAAAAGAAGAAATAAGTGATGTTAGATCTACAACTTCCCATCTCTGCAGCATTAGAATATGTAAAGTACAAAACCATGTAGAGCAATCCTTCCCACCCCCACTTTTTTTTTTCTTTTGTTTTGTTTTTACAGTGACTCTTAGACATGCTGTGCTAACATTCTGCCTAGTTATGGTTTTGCGTTTTTACTAGCTGGCATTCAGCACACAAATTAAGTCAGTGGTTATTTCCCTCGAGAAATATAGTGATTATCCTATCATGGGGGGATAAAAGTTACCTTAGAGAAGTTTGTTTATGCTGTAAATGTCATAATTGGTTTTCTTACCTGAATCCCAATCACATTCTTCCTTAATTAAAATTTATAAAGATTTTAAAGTCGGTATAGCATCAAATATTAATCAAAACTTTCCTACGCTTTTTCTCTGCATAATATTTAAGCTTGTGTTTGTAAATTGTGTCTTTCAAAAAAGACAGCCCCCAAGTTTTTATTTAAATTGTTATGTTTTGCTTTTCCAAATTTTCATGTCATGACCTCATGAAATGAGTCTCTTTCCTCATTTCCTGCTTCCACCTACACATGTATTTGTCCTAAAGCTAATCAAGGAAATCTCTTCCAACTTAAATTCTGCATTTTGGAAGGTTATTTTTCTTCTGTATTGATTTCTTTTTATACTTCTAACTATATAGGCTATGAACTTTTGCAAACTTCAAAGTTCAAGATTGCTATCAAATGTTAATATATGAAGTAAATAGCTTTACATAATCACCTCATGGTTATTGATGTCCACTACAGTTCCAGACTGCTGAGATTTGAATCTCAGCTTTGCTATTTACTGGCTTTGGGCCAGTATGGTTTCTGTGCCTCAGTTTTTTTCATTTGTAAAATGGAAAATAACAATGATAGCTGCCATGTGGATATATAAAGATTATCTTTAAGTTCTTAGAATGATGCCTGACACATGGTAAGGCCTTCTGTTTCTATATATCAAATGAGTTGGGGTTTTTTTTTGTTTTTTTTTTGTTTGTTTGTTTGTTTGTTTTGGGTGGTACTGGGGTTCCTGGAAACCCTTCTACCTCCGGGCTACACTCCCAGACCTATTTTATATTTTTGAAACAGGGTCTCTTACGCCAGCGCGGCTGGCTTCGAACCTGCGTGATCCTCCTGTCTCTGCCTCCCAAGCGCGGGGATTACAAGCGTGCGCCACCACGCCCGGCGACTGTTACATACTTTTTAAAGCCATTATTAGTATCATGTTGCTGCCACTTATTTAGAAGATATAACAGTCCAGACCAAGGATTTTTTTGTTTTGTTTTTCATCTTAAATCCATTATTTTCTTTCATAGGCTCTTTAAAATTAATGGGTACCAATATGCTATAGAAACATTTGATTTGCATTTACTATATTGTACTATACTTTCATTAAAAAAAGATATTTACAACACAGACACTGACACTTGTGAGACGCACAAACACACACCTTAATAATTTGTTTACTTACATGGAGTCAAATAATAGATAATAACAATATAATAAACCTAACTAAACTGCATACCTATGTTTTCTTCACAAGTAATGAAATTTTTAAATTTTATATTCTATTCTTTAGTGATTAATCCATTTTTACTTTCAAAATATATCATAAATATAATCAAGAAATGGTTTTATAATTGTTCTAAGATGCCTCAAATTAAAAAAAAAAATATGGGAGACTTCCGGGAAGATGGCGACAGAGAAAAGCGGGGCTTAAGAGCCCCGCTAACAACAAATCTCCATTACCACAAAATCAGCGCCTTTCAAAGCCAGAAAACAACATCACCAGAGAAACAAAAAAAATCACCAGGCTCCAGAGAGAAAGCGGACTGAGAACAGAGCCACAGAGGAGATCCTCACGCCAGAGGACGCGGCTTCACGCCTGAGGACGCGGCAGCAGCGCCATACTGCTGGCGGCAGCGGAGAATTCACGGGACGGCCACAGCAAGCCGAGGGGAGCCGCTGCGGAACAGCCAGGCGGGATTTCTCGGCGCAGAGGGCATCTAAAGCTCCCAGTGGCTGAGCTCAGCACACGCTGCAGGGATTCAGAGTGGAAATCAAAACCAAGAAAAAAAAAAAAACGCCAGCCCCATAGCCGAGGGCGTAGCAGCGGCGCCATATTGCCACCGGCGGCAACAGCACCGAATTCACTGAATTCAGTACAGCTACATCTGCGTACTCAAGAACAGTGAGTCAAATTGTGGGCCACAGCGGAGAAATCCCAGTACTGTACTCACTGGGACTTGACCCAGTGGGAGAGGGGCGGTGGCAGTGATATCACACCATAGGAGAACGTGCAACCTGGCACCCCCCACAGTCTAAAGCAGCCTCTATCGACTCTCTGGGTCGGAGACTCTGTGATACAACCCAGTAAAGGAGTAGTGGGGTCTGAGATACTACTGACTCGAGATCCAGAGCACCTTAAGTGAAGTCATAGTGACCCAAGGGAAGAACCCAGAGAAGGCACAAACATCCGAAATCATGGGAAAGAGGAATAATACTGGAGCAATGAATGCTCACAACCCCACAACATCAGAACCCGGTAAAACAGAAAATCAGAGATTTCTAGAAGATCAAATCAGGAAAATAACTGTAGAAATAATAGAGGTGCTTCAAAAAGAACTCAGAGAGAGCCAAAAAGAGATAAAGGATGCAATTAATGAAGTAAAGGCCTCAATTCAAAGCACAAACAACCGATTAGAACACATGGAGAACAGAATCTCGCTCTTAGAAGATGATCATTCCAAAAATGAACGCATAGTTTCTAATATAGGAAAAAATATCCGACAGCAGGAATCTGATATTGAAGAAATATGGGCCCATTTTAAGAGAGCTAACCTAAGAATAATTGGAATAGAGGAGGGAAAAGAAAGTGAAACCAAAGGGATCAACAATCTCTTCAAGGAAGTAATAGCAGAAAATTTTCCAGACATAGAGCAAGAGGTCGATACGCATGTCCAGGAAACGTATAGAACTCCCTTTAGACAGGATCGGAGAAGAGGATCCCCACGCCACATAATTGTCAAAATGACCAATGTGGAAGCCAAGCAGAGAATCTTAAAGGCAACAAAAACAAAGGGCCAAGTGACATTCAGAGGCAAACCAATTAGAATCACTCCAGACTTCCCAAACCAAGTCATGAGAGCCAGAAGGGCTTGGAATAACATATTCCAAACTCTGAAAGAAAACAGCTTCCAGCCAAAAATTTCCTACCCAGCAAAACTTTCTATCAAATTAGATGGAGAAATAAGAAGCTTCCATGACAAACAGAAACTGAAGGAATTTATGTCTTCAAAACCAGCACTAGAGAAAATTGTTAACTCTGTTTACATTGTCTTTGGATATACATTTTTTTTTTATTTTTTAGGGAGTTTGTATACTCCTCTGTTGCCTGTGCCATTGAAATCATAACCAAGAAATCACTGCCAATTTCAATGTTGTGAGGTTTTATGACCCAGATTTTCTCCTAAAAGTTTATAGTCTTAAGATTTATATTTAGGTCTTTTATCTATTTTGAGTTAATACTTGTATATGGGATTAGGTAAGGGTCCAATTTTATTCTTTTCCATGTAATTATTATGTTTCAACAATATTTAGTTAAAAGATTATTATTTCCCCCACCAAATGTTCATGGAAACCTTGTCAAAAATAACTTGACAATATAGGGAAGAATTTAGCTCTAGGCTTTTATTTAACTCCAATGGTTTATATATCTGCCTTTAGAATAGTACTACACTGTTTCAATTATTGTAGCTTTATATGGTTTGAAATCAGAAAATATATATCTTCTAGCTTTGTTCTTTTTCAAGATCGTTGTTGGTACCTAGAGTCCATATTCCATATTAGGATAGATTTTTTTTTCTGAAAAATAAATATATAAATATATGATAGTTTCACCTAAAAAATAGGAAAAATAGATTCTCTGGTAAGAAAGAAAGCAAAAAGAAATATTGAAATGTTATCTTTAAGTCATCAAAAGCTTGGTATCAGACAAATGAAACTGTTATGTGAGATTATCATTTTTAATTTTTGATAAATTGCTATAATACTAGATGTCAATCACTAAGCCAAGCATGGGAGGGAGGGATAGGGAGAGAATGGGGTGGGGATTGGGTGGGGACTGACTGGGTAATGTGTGCATGTATGTCTACAAAAGTATGTATCCCACCATGATGTATGAATACAGTGCACCAATTAAAAATAAAAAAATAAAAGTAAAAAAAAAAATATGGGAAATGCTTTTATTTTCAGCATTGGGAATTGAACGAGGGCTTCAGTACTGTTAACAAGTGCTCTGCCACTGAGTGGTCTCCCCAGTCTTTAGGGAGGATCTTGAGATGGTCACATAGCAAGACCCTTCTTAAAGCATGGAGAAGAGTTATTCTTCCTTGACAGTTTTTTTTGTTTGTTTGTTTTGGTTTTTTGTGGTACTAGAGATTGAGTTTTCGGAGGGCCTCACTGAGTACCTGAGGCTGGCGGCACACATGCGATCCTCCTATATCAGCCTCCCTAATGCTGGGATTACAAGTGCGTCCCACCACATCTGGCCAATTTTTTTTAAGAAGAGGATTTTTTTTTCCCATTAGTAACTGCCTAATGGTTATAGATTTTCATAGTCATAGCATTGGGTATGTAATAATCACTCATGTACTTATATAAGAATGTGATCTTCCTCATGGCTAGCCTAAATTCTTATCCCAATTCAGATTTTCTGCTTCTTGCCCTATTCAAAAATTATAGTAACCCAAAATATACAAGATAATTTTCCGTTTTATTTTTTTAAATAATTTCCTCTTGCATATTATAATGAAGCCCGATTTCTGAGAGAAAGAGATAGACAGAGAGAGAATATGAAAGAATGAATATATGTATATGTATATTTAATTTCTTTCTTCTGGACCCTTTCCAAGAAATTTAATATTCCTTTAAATGTGGGCCAGAACTATTAGGTTCAATATTCCAGTTAAAAACAAACTGGTAATTATAAAGCAAAGACAGGGTTTTACGGTTTAAGTAATTGTTTTCATTTAAAACTGGGCTATGTGGCTAGGATATAGCTCAGGTGCAGGGCCCTTGCCTAACAGAGTGAGACCCTGGGTTCCATTTCCAGCACTGGGGAAAAAACAAAAAACAAAAGCTTTAAATAAAATTGGGCTACTAGTGTCAATTCTTCTGATTTGTCAAAAAATGTTTTTTGTTATTCAAAAGATTTTAATTAAAACTACCTTTATTGAACCACTTTCTAAAAACGTAAAATTCTAGAATGTATATCAAGAATTTTAAGCCAGGTGAGGTGGTGCAAGCCTGTAATCCCACTAGTTGGGAGGCTGAGACAAGAGGATCTCAGATTTAAGGACAACCTCAGTAAGTAGTGAAAATCTCAGCAACCTACCAAGACCCTGTTTGAAAACAAAAAGATAAAACTGGGCTTCGAGTTGAGTTGTAGCTCAGAGGTAAAATACCCCTAGATTTAATCCCAAGTAAAACACACACACACACACACACACACACACACACACACACACACACACACGAAATTCATACATATTAGCAGTCAAGTAATGCAGGGCATGCTTGTAATCCTAGTTCTTGGGAGGCTGGGACATGAAGATCACAGGTTCATGGTCAGCATCAGCAACCTCTGAGGCCTTCTGCAACTTAGTGAGACCCTATTTCAAAGTAAAGAATAAAAATAGGGCTAGGAGTATAGCTCAGAGGTTGAATGCCCTGAGCTTCAATACCCAGTACCACACACACAAAATAAATAAAAATAAAGAGGTCAAGTAACTAAATTTTAATATTTTTCTAATTTTAAAAGTAATACAAGCTGGGCATGGTGGCACATACTTGTAATCCCAGCATTTGAGAGGCTGAGACAGGAGGATCCAGGTTTGCAGACAGCCTCAGCTACTACTTAGTGAGGACCTTTGCAACTCAGTGAGATCCTGTTTCAAAATAAAGAATAAAAAATAGGGCTGGGGGTGTAGTTCAGAGGTAGAATGTTTCTGGGTTCCATTCCCAGTAGCGCACGCACGCGCGCACACACACACACACGCACACACACACACACACACACACACACACACGATACATGTTTAAGCTAGGCATGGTGGCACATGCCTATATTCCCAGTACCTGGGAGGCTAAGGGGAGTCTGAGGCAGGAGGATTGCAGATCTGAAGCCAAGTTTCATCAACTTTAGTGAGATCCTAATTTTTTTTTTAAAGAAAAGTTTTAGTGGGTAACTTGGAGGTAGAATGCCCCTGGGTTCAAAAAAAGTATTACATGTTTAATATAGAAATCATAAGGATATAACACTTATAAAGCTATCGTTTCAGAATACCATTTACCTTTTACAAAATGATTTATTCTCTTTTGAAATTTCTTCTTTTTTGGTGTTGGAGGGATTGAACCTAAGGGCATTCTATCTCTGAGCTATACCCCCAGTCTGTCCGTCCGTCCTTCCTTCTTTCCTTCCTTCCTTCCCTCCCTCCCTCTCTCCCTTCCTTCCTTTACTTTGAACAGGGCCTCACTAAATTACTGAGGGTCTAAGTTGCTGAGGCTAGCCTCAAACTTGAAATCCTTCGGTCTCAACCTCCCAGGTAGAGGGATTACAGACATGAGCCATCATACCCAGCTGAAGGCATGCTTTTAAAAGTGTATTGGCAAGTGTATTGGCTAGGTGCAGTGGTGCACACCTGTAGTTTCAGCTATTCAGGAGGCTGAAGTGGGAAGTTATCTTGAGCCTTAGAGTTTACAGCTAACCTGGGCAGCATAGTGAGACCCTATCTCAAAAAAAGAGAAGTTTATTAATCCTTTATATAATATGTTCTTATGTCTGAAGTGCCTGTTGATACCTGGACCACATATTTGCTCTATCCTTGGGAGGCTCATTTCTTTGGTTTGGCAAGACCATACAAATTTTGTTGTTGTTTTGGGAGAGAATTACCTCTTTGTGTGCAATTTTGGAAGGAAAATACTAGTGGACCTTGCCTTCCCTAGCCACACTGTGACAACATGATCAATAGGCTGATTTTGTTTTCAAACAGTATGATGCAAAGTCAGAAAGTAAGTCAAATTTCTGGAACTGTTAGCTCCTTATTTCTCACTACTTCCATCACAAGGAATTGCCTACCTGGGGGCAATGCTAGGCCCATGACTGACTGACTGACAATGCGTACAGAGGGCCTTTACTCTGCCTGGTACAGCTCTGAAGGGCCCTCCCAGCAAAGAGCACCTGCAGGAGAGGCTGCAGCTCCAGGTGCAGCCTCACTGTGGGTCTGCTACTTCCACTGCCCACCCACTCGCTGCTCCATTTCTTCCTTCCTCTCTCTCTCTCTCTCTCTCTCTCTCTCTCTCTCTCTCTCTCTCTCTCTCTCTCTCTCACACACACACACACACACACACACACACACACACACACACACTCCTTCTTCTGCATCTCCTAAGAATACTCCCAGCAGTCTTTTTCTCCACCATTCTTCACCTCAGTCCATTTTCCGGGAACTGTTCATTCATTTCCATTAGCAATCCTCAGCAAGCCTCAAAGAAGACTCCATGGTTGTCCGTGCACCATAACCCTCTGGATACACTTCTCTTGCCCTATCTGCATCTGCTGCTTCTTTCTTTTAGCCTTCCTGTATTCTAGTAATTCACTCTGTTTTAGTTAGAGTTACTCTCTTTGGCTTGCAACCTAGAATCAGTGTTGATACAATGTTCCTTACCATTTTTCCGATTTTCTCTGCGTATCTATAGTTTTGTTTATATGTCATAGTATTGACATGCAATTATTTAGAAAATGCCATAAAGTATCTGGTCTTTTTCCTTGTGATCCCTGCTTTTGACAGAATGCTTAGACAGGCTTTTATAATCAAAGATCATATAAATACAAGTATGTATATATTTTAAGGTTTTATTTTTATTCCCTACTTCTTAGGGCAATGATTTTTGCTTTAGTGCATGGCAGTAATTTCACTATTTACTTCAAATAATTTAACTGAGTGTTTTTTATGTTAAAATTTTCCATAACAGTATCCTCAAATTCCAATGCTTAAATAAGAAGACATATTTTACTCATGCATCTATCCAGAAATGATTTGTCTGAATCCAGCCAGGCATCTGTCCATTCTCACCAGGAGGCTCCCTTCACAGAGAAATGAAGTCTTCATTTGTTGCTGTTTTCCAGTTAGTGGGAAGGGGGAACTAGAGAGTGGAAAACAAGTAGCTTCTCTCTCATTCATGCATATTTTCTCTCTCTCTCTCTCTCTCTCTCTCTCTCTCTCTCTCTCTCTCTCTCTCACACACACACACACACACACACACACACACACACACACACACACTCGTACTTATAAACCATGGCTATGTATAGCAGGTTGGGAAATAAAGTGAAATTTGAGTTTTTGATGACTGTTTGGGTACTGGACATTGAACCCAAGGCTTCAGCAGAAAATAAAGGTTTTTATCTGGGAATCATGTGGCCAACCAAAACCCATAAGAGTTTGGGAATCCCCTATGATGATGAATCTTGCCAGTAGATAAAAACCTCTTTTAAAGGATTAAAAAACATTTTTAAATGGTAATTATGTTGAACACGGAACTGAAAATGTACCTACAAATGTTACATGAGAATTAACACATAGCTAACATTTACAGGGATTTCCTCCTTACAAAATAGTGTGTGTGTGTGTGTGTGTGTGTGTGTGTGTGTGTGTGTGTGTATCATAACAATTCTAAATTTCTCTGCCTCCTCCTCCACCACTACTATCACGTGTTTGGGTAGGGAGCATGAGTTTAGAGGAGACTTTTTTTTTTCCTTAGTAGATGGTTTTAAGCCTCTAAACATGCTTCTTGTACTTTTTAATCTCTCAATTTTTTCTTTATAAGGCTAGGTCAATATGAATGATGATGACATTAATATGATTGTTTAAGAAGAACATTTGCAATTTATGAAATAAATTCATCATGATATATCCTTGAAAAAGAATCACCTACAATCTAATTAAGGAATGAATATTAAAGATCTAATAAAAAAGGAATTAGAAATTCTATCTTCTAATCTGAATATAAAATCTATTCTTGGGACTGGTACTTGATCTTTATCATGATGATTTGGACACAGTTCCATATTTAGTCTCCCTAACTTTATCTTTGGATTATAAATGCCTGACCTTAGAATTATTTCTGCAAGCATAGGAATGACTCTGGAAACAGAATAAGATATCTCTTGGAATCATAGAATATTAATCTGTGCAAACTATTGATATAGTATAAAATGGGATAGGGTATTTTTAAATTCTATAATTTTGTTGTTGTTGGATTTGTTTATTGTGGTACTGGAGATTAAACCCAAGGCTTTGTGCATGCTAGGTACATGTTTCACCATTGAGCTATACCCCTGCCTTATTTTTTAAAATAATATATAATGAACATACAGAAAAGTGTTTAGAAGAGATATGTATATTTTGATAAGAATTATAAAGACCATATAAAGACCTAGATGAAGCCAGGCATGGTGGTGCACACTTGTAATCCCAGCGGGAGGCTGAAACCAGAGGATTGCGGTTCGTGAACAGCCTCAGCTACTTAGTGAGGCCCTCTGCAACTCAGTGAGCCCCTGTTTCAAAATAAAGAATAAGCCGGGCGTGGTGGCGCACGCTTGTAATCCCTGCGCTTGGGAGGCGGAGACAGGAGGATCGCGCAGGTTCCAAGTCAGCCAAGCTGGCTTAAGAGACCCTGTTTCCAAAAATAAAATAGGTTTGGGAGTGTAGCCTGAAGGTAGAAGGGGCTTCCAGGAACCCCAGTACCAGAAAAAAAAAAAAAAAAAAAAAAAAAAGAATAAGAAACTGGGAAGGGGATGTAGCTCAGAGGTCAAATGCCTCTGAGTTCCATCCCCAGACCTGCAAAATATAAAAATATAAAAATAAAGACCTAGATGGAAAGGTCTTTAAACCTAACGTTGTCATACTCCCCAAAGCCAGCAAGTGTGTCCTGTCTGTGATGGTCATTACTTGGTTTTACAATCTGTATACTTATCCCATATATTTATATATTTATATACATATTTTTATATACAATTAACCCAAGCCTGGCGTGGTGGTGCACACTTGTAATCCCAGGATTTGGGAGGCTGAGACCCAGAGGATCACGGTTCACGGACAGCCTCAGCTACTTAATGAGGCCCTCTGCAACTCAGTAAGACCGGGTTTCAAAATAAAGAATAAAAAATAGGGCAGGGGGTGTAGCTTGAAGGCCGAATCAAATGCCCTTGGGTTCCATCCCCAGACCCACAAAAAAATTAAAAAAACCAATTAACTCGAGATAAATGTGCTGCACTGCATTTATTTTCACAATATAGCACGACCTTGTATATATATGCCACAATTAATGTAACCATTTTACTGTGAGTGAATACTTTGGTGGTTTTCAGGTTAGCTTATATTTGTTTGTTGTTTTATACTGCTGGGGATCAAATGTGGGGCCTTGCATTCCACCACTGAGCTATACATCCAGTTAGCTTTTATTTTATTATTGGGAATACTGATGCTGTGAAAGTTTTGTATAATTATCATGGTGAATACGTTTCTGTACAATATGTATTAAGGAAGTTATTGCTGGGATTTAGGGTATGTATTTATTTACCTTCAGTGCCACTATCTAGTGGCACATTATTTTTCCAGGTGGTTGCATCAAGCTTGGTATTATTTTTTAACTTTTTAATCATGTCTTCAAATATTTGCCAAGAGTTTCATGAGGAAGGAAAAATAAACAAGTTAAACTATCATATTGGATTTTATTTTTAATTTAATTTATAATAACATCTAGAAAGAAGGGATGGAAACCCAGTCACTGTCTGAAAAGTATCTGGTAGATGATATGAATTCTATATGATATATATATATATGTATATATATATGTATGTATATATATATATATATATATATATATATATATATATATGTATTTTTTTTCAGTACTGGAGATTTAACTCAGGGACATTCTACTTCTGAGCTATACCCCAAACCAATTTTTTATATTTTATTTGAAAAGGGTCTCACTAAGTTGCAGAGAACCTCACAAGTTGCTGAGGCTGGCCTCTAACCTACAATCCTCCTGTCAGCCTCCCAAGTACTGGGATTACAAATGTGTACCACCATGCCCAGCTCATGATACATATTATTAAATAATTGTTTCTTATGTGCAGATATCCATATGTTTTCATTTTTCCAAAATATCATTTGACAATATCACAGAAAAAACGATTTTTACAAATATATGTTATGGGGCTGAGGGTGTAGGTCAGTGGTAGAAGTTCTGGGTTTAAGCCTTAGCAACCCCACAAAAATTGTGTGTGTGTGTGTGTGTGTGTGTGTGTGTATAAACACATATGTGTGCGTGTATGTGTATATATATGTATATGTATGTGTATATATGTGTGTGTATACACATATATATCAAAACAAACACATGGAAAATATAATTTAAACCAGGCATAAAGATGTGAAATAAAAGTGATTATTCATTCCTTTCCTATCCTTAAAATTCAATTTTAGCAAAATGGCTGCCTAGTTAACAGTATATGCTTCTTGAAAAAAAATTGTACATAATTTTTAATATACCTGAACGGATCATAAAATCCACAATATATTTTACACTTTAACATCATTTATAATTCTGTCTCTTTAATACTAAATAACTTTAAGTTGATTTGGTACATAATAATTCATTTACCAGGCAGACTAAAATTGATGGGTATTTGGATCATTTTCAGATTTTTGCTGTTGCCAATAATGAATCAGTAAATTGGGTTTTTTTTTTTTGTTGTTGTTGTTGTTGTTGTTGTTTTTTTTTTTTTTTTTTTGGTGGTACTGGGGTTCCTGGAAGCCCTTCTACCTCTGGACTACACTCCCAGACCTATTTTTACATTTTTATTTGGAAACAGGGTCTCCTAAGCCAGGCGCGTGCGCCTTACCTGCGCGATCCTCCTGTCTCTGCCTCCCAAGCGCGGGGATTACAAGCGTGCGCCACCATACCCCGCTTAGTAACTATGTTAAATATATAACTTGTAATTTTTTAGATAAATTTCAAACTATAGAATTGTGGCTCAGAGTATATAATATTATAAATTTTGAGAAAAGTT
Source organism: Muscardinus avellanarius (assembly GCF_963383645.1). Lineage (NCBI taxonomy): Eukaryota > Metazoa > Chordata > Mammalia > Rodentia > Gliridae > Muscardinus > Muscardinus avellanarius. Next base: position 36,378,326 of record NC_137793.1, read on the forward strand.
TACAAAATTGTCTTCTAAACATTTCATGTTCCTATTATGTGCATAATTAATTAATTATGAGTGAAGTTGAGTAAGATTCCATGTTTTTCTTTTTTCAGACAACTGTCTGCGAATATTACTTACCTAGTTTTCTGTTATGTTGTTGCATTATTTTCCCTTGGTGATTCATAAGACTTGTAAATGAAAGAAACTAACTTCTTATATATTATGTGTTGCAAATATTTTTCCCATTCTGTGGTTAATTTTTACTCTTAGTTTATCAATTTTTTGTACATAGTTTTAACAGCTTTTATGATTTTAAAGTTGTACAAAAATTCAAAATGCTTAGAAGGCTATTTCATGACTTTCCTTTTGTATTATAATTTGATAATGACATAAATTTAGTTTACAAATACCTCGGCCTTTCCGCCCCCTTTTTTTTCAAAGAAATCTGTGAGAGCATTCCTAGAAGGAACCACTATAGATCTATTACTGAGTTTGAATTGTCAAACAAAAATATATTTAATATTTAAATGACTTCTATTTTCTTCTCTTTTCAAGTATCCTAAAAAATCAGTAGGTGTAAAATTTTGTTAGTAAAGAGCATTATATTATCAAACAAAGATTATCAACTTAGAATGTAGAGAATACTTACTATCCAAGCCTTTCTTTAAACTTCTGTCCTCGTTTTAACTGAAACAGGATAACAGAAGTTCTTATACAAATGTATCGGTGGCTAAATATTGGCTTGCAATAAATGAAATGAAATTTAGTTGTCTGGACTTTTCCTACATAGTATATTTACTTAAGAAAACCTATAATAGTTATTCTAATAGAATAGTTAAAGCATGTGTTTACCCAGACACTAAGGATATCTAAATGAGTGTGTGTGTGTGTGTGTGTGTGTGTGTGTGTGTGTGTGTGTGTAAGTTGTGATTGAACCCAGGAGCATCCTCTCTCTGGCATTCTATCTCTGAGCTCCACTCCAGCCCAATTATTTATTTATTTATTTATTTATTTATTTTATTTTTTTGTTTTTTCGCGGGTCTGGGGATGGAACTTGGAGGCATTCAACCTCGGAGCTACACCCCCTGCCCTATTTTTATTCTTTATTTTGAAATGGCTTCGCTGAGTTGCAGAGGGCCTCACTAAGTAGCTGAGGCTGTCCGCGAACCGTGATCCTCTGGTCTCAGCCTCCCCAATGCTGGAATTACAGGTGTGCACCACCACGCCCGGATAATTTTTTATTTTGAAACAGGGTCTCATTAAGTTGCCAAGGGCCTCGCAAGTTGCTGAGGCTGGCCTTGAACCTGTGATCCTCCTGTCTCAGCCTCCTAAGTACTGGGGTTACAGGTGTGTGCCACCACACCTGGCTGAGTTAGTATTTGAATATATAAAAATAGATTATGTGAATCTATCCCATACTTAGCTCTCAGCTAAAATGATTTTGGGTTTAACCCAAACCAAATTAAAACACTGAACAAATTGAAATAGTAATACTTAAAAATTAGGGAGGGCAACCAATCCTGTAAAACTTTTTTTTTACTTTTGTATTATTCCTATGTTATAAAGGTCTTCACAAATTTGAGTAAAATTAGCTACTGCAACATCGAAGCTTATCTTTAGCTTCTATTCAGTAGAATAGGAATTCACCAGATAATACTTGGTTGGAGACATGAGAATCTATACTGTCTCAAAAGTAATCTTGTTTTTTCCAAAATTTTTTATCTCAGGCCTATGATAGTAGCATTAGACCAGTGCAGACTAGATCTCATATTTTTGGGTTTTAGTGTTAAAAAGCTTTCTGTGAGATTGAGAGAATTCTGCTGTAGCATCTCTAATGTTTAAGGATGATCTCGATTTTCTAGAAGATTCCTAATTTTACAAATCTTATTATTTTCAATAACATCTTGCTAAATATTTAAATACTGTTTTGTTTATAGCTTTGGAAAACTTTATCTTATAAAATCATTTCTCTAAAAACAACTTTGGGCCGGGCGTGGTGGCTCACACTTGTAATCCCCGCTCTTGGAAGGCGGAGACAGGAGGATTGCGCAGGTTCGAAGCCAGCCGTGCTGGCTCAAGAGATCCTGTTTCCAAATAAAAAAGTATAAAAATAGATCTGAGAGTGTAGCCTGGAGGTGGAAGGGTTTCCAGGAACCCCAGTACCACCAAAAAATTAAAATTAAAATTAAATTAAATTAAAAAACAACTTTGGTTTTTAGAAGCACTATTTCATTAATAATGCTGTGAGAAAACTGCTTAGCCTTTCTACTTCTAGAAATTTAAACCGGGCGTGGTGGCACACCCTTGTAATCCCAGCATTCAGGAGGCTGAGACCCAGAGGATCGCGGTTCGCGGACAGCCTCAGCTACTTAGTGAGGCCCTCTGCAACTCAGTGAAGCCATTTCAAAATAAAGAATAAAAATAGGGCAGGGGGTATAGCTTGGAGGTTGAATGCCTCCGAGACCCGGTTTCAAAATAAAGAATAAAAAATAGGGCAGGGGGTGTAGCTTGGAATTAGAATGCCCCTGATGCCCCTGGGTTCAACAATCTCCAGTAAGAAAGAAAGAAAGAAAGAAAGAAAGAAAGAAAGAAAGAAAGAAAGAAAGAAAGAAAGAAAGAAAGAAAAGAAAAAGAATTTTCAAAATAACCAAATAACAGTTTCTTAAATGTTAAAATTTTAAACATTTCATCCACGGAAACTATAGAAGGCTACCTTGTTAACCTGGCAAGTAGGGCTAAAATCTCAGAACCTTCTCTGGTGTTGAATAGATGCTATGGTGTGGGAATGAAGATAACGCATGATTTATATCACATATACCTCTTTCATTTTTCTTTAACTCTTGAAAAATGTAAAAACTATTTTTTGCTTGCAGGTGATAGCCAACCAGTTTGGGGACTACATTTGACCCATAGGCCATAAATTGCTGGTATACAATGTAGATCATGGGTTTGATTGATTATTCTACTTCTTGGACAAATTCCCCAGAATTTCACTCAAAATCATGACTGTTTGCTTTTCAAAAGATTTTTCTCTAAGCTTAGCATTAGGGGGCTGCTTTCCTGACAGAGGCAGAAATGAAGAACCTGACTCATGATTTTCAGTCTGGAATAAACAGTTAGAGGTACAACAGGGTCCGGGGCCCATCAATCAGGGGTCACAATGAAACCTTGTCCAACATTATATATGTTGGGACCAAGGAGTTATGGGTAGAATCGGAGGCTCTCCTAAAGATGGGCATCTTTAGGGAATTCTGCACAGCTTTACATCTTCTTAGTCTCTGATTGTTTTGAGGTGATCCTGGATGGCTAGTACTCTCAGGAACTCAGCTTAATTATCATAGATCCCCTTTTGAGGAAGAAAATAGAACCTCGGCCTCAAATTATTTCTATGAGTAATTTTGCATGGGGCTGTGAGACAGCATAGACAGCACTGGAAACAGGGACAGATACATGGATGCTTTACATAGCTTTACATATTGGAATTATTATAAATACACTACGTTGGGCCGGGATGTAGCTCAGTGGCAAAGTGCCTGCTTTGCAGGTGCAGCGCTCTAGGTTCAATCCCCTCCAAAAAGACAAAAACAAACAAACAAACAAACAAAAAAACCAACCAAACAAAAAACCCCTTTAAGAAATACACTATATTTATCACATTCTACTTCTGGGTTACACTCCCAGACCTATTTTATACTTTTTATTTGGAAACAGGGTCTCCTAAACCAGCTGGCGCGGCTGGCTTCCAACCTGCGGGATCCTCCTGTCTCCGCCTCCCAAGCACGGGGGATTACAAGCGTGCGCCACCACACCTGGCTCTACTTGTTTTTTTTTTTTTTTTTTTTTTTAGGACTATAAGTGATTGGTACAGCCGGGCGTGGTGGCGCACGCTTGTAATCCCAGCATTCAGGAGGCTGAGACCTGGAGGATCACGGTTCGTGGACAGCCTCAGCTACTTAGTGAGGCCCTCTGCAACTCAGTGAGACCCGGTTTCAAAATAAAGAATAAAAAATAGGGCAGGGGGTGTAGCTCGAAGGTCAAATGCCCCTAAGTTCCATCCCCAGACCCGAAAAAAAAAATATTGGTAGGTATTTTGTAATATAAAAAACAGAAATTTTTAGGAATATAAAAATACTGATATTTTGTATGTCTTGGGGGAACTGCAGAATTCAGGAGACCTCTAACTCTGAGCTACACACCCAGACCTTTTACATTTTGTGTGTGTGTGTGGGGAGTTTAGGGATGGAACCCAGGGGCATTTGACCTCTGAGCCACACCTCCTGCTCTATTTTTATTCTTTATTTTGAAACGGGGTCTCACTAAGTTGTGGAGGGCCTCACTAAGTAGCTGAGGCTGTCCGTAAACCGTGATCCTCCTGTCTCAGCCTCCCGAATGCTGGGATTACAAGCGTGTGCCACCATGCCTGGATATATGTGTGTGTGTGTGTGTGTGTGTGTGTGTGTGTGTGTGTGTGTGTGTATATATATATATATATATATATATTTAATTACAATTTAAGAAAATAACAATTGAAATTCTAGAAGAAAATAGAATAAATTATGGAAAACTGAGATACACTGAAGAGGGAAAAGAAAGTAAGCTTATAGAATAAATTATAGAGAGATTAAAAATGGAAAATACGAGAGGGTAAAAGACATAAAATTTAGTAAAAGCCAGACATAGTGGTATACACCTGTAATCTAAGTACTTGGGGGCTGAGACAGGAGGATTGCAAGTTTGAGCAATTTAATGAGACTCTCAGCATCTTAGCAAGACTTTGTTTCAAAATAAAATAAGGCTGAGGGTATAGCTCAGAGGTAGAATGCCCCTGGATTCAATCTCCAGTACCACAGATAGACAACAAATAAAATAAATAACCCTGATGAAAAGATAATAAGAAAGCTAACCTAACCTCACATATGGATGATATATAAATTTAATATTTTTATTTTAATTGACACATACAAGTTTCCATATTTATGAGATACCATAATACATAGGCTTTTGTTTTGTTTTGTTTTGTTTTGTTTTTAGTGGTGGTACTGGGGGTGGAACCCAGGGGCTTTCTACCTCCGGGCTATACTCCCAGACCTATTTTATATTTTATTTGGAAATAAGGTCTCACTAAGTTGCTGAGAGCTTCACTATGTAGCTGAGGCTGGCTTTGAACCTGTGCAATCCTCCTGTCTCAGCCTCCCAAGCACGGGGATTACAAGCATGTGTCACCACACCTGGCATAATACATAGGTATTAATGCAAAGGATTATACACAATAACAAAATTAGATTTATTTCATGAATTAAAGCTTTAACTAATATTAGAAATATGATTAAGTTGGACATGGTGGTGCAGGCCTGAATCTCAGTACTTGGGAAGCAGAAACAAGGAAGATCACAGTTTCACGGCCAGCCTCAGCAACTTAGTGAGAACTTGTTTCAAAATAAAAAATAAATTAAATAGGATTGGGGTGTTTCTTTGAGGTAAAATGCCTCTGGGTTCAATCCCCAGTACCAAAAAAAAAAAAAGCAACCCTGTGACACACATAAACAAAGAAGGAAAGGAAGAGGAAGAGAAACAGTATAACTTGTCACATTAGCGAGTTAAGGGATAAAAGAAAAAATTCTATAATAATCCCAATAGATGCAAAAAAAGGTATTTGGCAAAATTCAACATCAGTTTGTTCTGCTACAAGCAGAAGGGATTTCTTTCACGTGATATAACATCTGACAGGTTTCCATAATGTAGTGGTTATCACAGTTGCCTAACATGATAAAATATCTGTAAAAACCTACAGCAAACATATTAAACAATATACTTAATTTTTGTGTGCGTGGTACTGAGGATTGAACCCAGAAACATTCTACCATCTAGCTACACCCCCAGCGTATTTTATTTTAAATCAGGGTCTTGCTAGGCTGATGAGAGTTTCACTAGTTACTGAGGCTGTCTTCGAACCTGTGATCCTCCTTTTTAGCCTCCCAAGTACTGAGATTACAGGCATGCATACTAAATATTGAATGCTTTCCTTTTGAGAAAGGAAATTAGATAAAAATACCACATCTCCTCTTATATGGTACTTCACAATCAGATTTCCATATGCTAAAGAAAATAAATGATTCTTGCTTCACATTGTACACAAAGATCATTTCAGTTGGATATTAGATTTAAATGTGAGAGCCATAACCAACCTTTCAAAAGATAATAAAGAAAAATGTTTTTATAAACTCATAGTAAGGACTGACTTCTTAAACAGGATAAAAAGAAATACTAATGATAAAGGCAAAGATAGGTAAGATAGAATATATTAAAATAAAGAATTTTGAGCCGGGTGTGGTGGCACACACCTGTAATCCCAGCAATTTGGGAGGCTGAGACATGAGGATCCCATTCGCAGACAGCCTCAGCTACTTAGTGAGGTCCTTTGCAATTTAGTGAGGCCATTTCAAAATAGAGAATTAAAAAAAAATAGGGCTGGGGGTATAGCTCGGAGATAGAATGCCTCTGAGTTCCATGTCCAGTACCGCAAAATAAATAAATACATAAATAAATAAATAACTTTTGTTTAAGCCTGGTGTAGTGGTACAAACTTGTAATCCAGATATCTACTGGAGAGATTGAGGCAGAAATATCACAAGTTTGAGCCCAACCTGAGCAGTTTAGCAAGACCCTGTCTCAAAAATAAAATAAAGTTGGATGTGATGGCACAGGCCTGTAATCCCAGTACTTGGGAGGCTGAGACAGAAGGATTGCAGGTTCAAGACTGACCTCAGCAAGTAGTGAGACTCTCATCAATCTAGCGAGAGACTGTTTCAAAAATAAATAAATAAATAAATAAATAAATAAATAAGTAAATAAATAAATAAATAAATAAATAAATAAAGCTGGGGATGTAGCTAGGTGGTAGAATGCCCCTGGGCTCAATCCCAATGCCCCCCCCCCCACACACACACGGAAAAGAAAGCTTGGGTTATAGCTTAGAGGTAGAGTAGGGTTCAATTCTAGTACTGTTAAAAAAAAAAAGAACTTCTGCTTATAAAAATATACCCTTAAGCCTAGTGGCGCATGCTTGTAATCCCAGCATTTGGGAGGCTGAGACAGGAGGATTGCGGTTTTCAGACAGCCTCAGCTACTAAGTGAGGCCCTCCACAACATAGTGAGACCCTGTTTCAAAATAAAAAATAAAAAATGAAGCAGGGGGTGTAGCTTGGGGGTGGTTGAATGCCCCTGGGTTCCATCCCCAGACTCGCCCCGTAAGAGAGTGAAAATCCAACATAAACTTGAAGAATTTATTTACTTATTTATTTATTTTCATTTTTTGGCGGTACTGGGAATGGAACCCTTCTACCTCCAGGCTACACTCCCAGACCTATTTTAGATTTTATTTGGAAACAGGGTCTCTTAAGCCAGCGAGGCTGGCTTCGAACATGTGTGATCCTCCTGTCTCCTCCTCCCAAGCTCGGGGATTACAAGCGTGTGCCACCACGCCCAGCAGAAGAATTTATTTTGAAAGACATATAAAAAAAAGACTTTCTGTCCATATACACAGAGACTATTCCTGCAAATAATTATAAAAAGAAGGAAACAACACAGTAGGCGAATGGGCAAAAGATTTGAACAGGTACTTCACAAAAGGGGTATACACATGGATGATAAACATAAAACTCTATGTAATTTCATTAGTAATATGGTACTTTGGATCACAGCCAAAATTAAAAATTTCTACATACCCATATGGATAGGAACATTTAACATTTAAGAAAATAGGTAACACCAGGCATTAGAAACAGCAAAAGGAACTGTTTCCACTGCTGGAAGAAATGTAAACTATGACCAATTTGGAAACTAGTTCAGCAGTATTTATGAAAGTTGACCATAATTATATTTTATGATCTGTGATTATTGCTAGGTATGTATTCAACTAAAGTGCTTGCACATGTATCCAAGAGATACATCCACAGCAGTATTACTCATAATAACAAAAAATTGGGGACAATTCCCATGTTTAGCAAGTCACATTCAGACAGTAAAATATTACACAGAAAACAAATGGATTGAGCTACAGCTATATACAAAACCATACATAAATCCCACAAACATAATTACTAAGACAAACCAAACATTACACATACTATGCGATTCTTATTGTGTAGAATTTTAAAATAGGCAAAATTTTCTAGTGTTTAGGCATGTACCTTTTAGTGGTAAAACCGTAAGGAAAAACAAGGAACTGATTACCAGAACTGCCGGGACAGTGGTTACCACTGGTGAGTACAGAGATAATGATGGAAGATACACGAGTAGACCTCTGGAGTTGGTAATAATTTGTATTTCATGGGTAGGGTGCTGGTTACTCATTCTGCGCCATGCACTTTTCTGTGTATATTTCACACTCACAAATACTATGTAAACCGTGATTGAAGGACAGAGAAAGAAGTAAGCTATCCCATAATTTCAAAAATTGATCCGCGGGGCCAGGATTACGGTTCACGGACAGCCTCAGCTATTTAGGGAGGCCCTTTGCAACTCAGTGACTCTGTTTTAAAATTTTTTTTTTAAAAACTAAAAAATAGGGCTGGGGGTGTAGCTCGGAGGTACAATAATGCCCCTGGATTCCATCCCCAGTACCGCAAAAAGAAAAAGAAAAATTGATCTGTGTGTTACAAACATGTTAAATGTTAACTACATTAGTTGGGGCATTTTTGGTTGCAGAACTCCAATTCAAATCAGCAGGCAATAGCTTAAATTAGTTCTATACAACATTTAATAGAAATTCTAATGAGAGAGTCAGGGCTCAATATCAGTTGTCTATTTCTAGACAACACATATAATAAGTGGATACTTATTAGATGAAAAATCAAGGCTCTTTCTTCAACTCTAGATTCATTTTTTTCTTTATATTTTAGCATTTCTTTTCTTCTGCTAAACAATTTCTCCTTGCAAACAAAAAGATACCATAAGCCCTTCCTGACATTGCCCTTCTAGCTTACAGTCACAGAAGGGGATTTCCTGGGTGGTCTTTGTTTATTTCTTTATATCCTTCCAGCCTTTTTACTATGTATAGACAGATGAACATCCATATGTACCCTTGGAAAATATATATCATTTTGTGGATTTTTCACTTTTTTTTCCCCAGTGCTGGGGCTCAAACCCAGGGCCTCACACATGCTGGATAAGCTCCCTATATCCCCAGGCCCATTTTGTGGATTTTTAAAAACAAAAATAGTCATCATGTTAAATGTATTGTTCTGGATCTTGATTTTTCCCTTAAAAATGTCTTGGAAACCTATCCATGCTAATTCATTCCAGTTGTTTTAACTGGAGGGAAGTGGTAATATTTATTCTGGCTTCTTTAATACCATCAGCTCTGTGGTGCTACCTATTGGACTGCTTCACAGGCTACTTGCTTTTCCTGTTTCTATCACAGGAACTTTCTTCTTTCTGCCTTTGCCACCCCATCCAACTTCTCTTTCATCCCCATCTCCAATCTCCTCCACCATCAACCCTCAGCCTCCATGACCCTGGCTAGTTCCTTTCACCAATGGCTGCTGGCGGTGGCTCCTCGGGGTCTGTTTCTTTGCCTGTGGAAGGTTGGCGTGTGGCATTCAGAGGCTTGGTTTCCTGTGTACGTCCTGTGCATTGTCTGCTCAGCTTCCTCATACTGACGTGTAGCAAGCTGCAGGTCTTACTCATGTGGGATTCTTTCACCTTGAGTCAGTTTTTTAATTGTATGCATCAAGTATTTTTTTCCAATGAATTAAACATACCAACCTTAGAAATCAGTTTTTGATGGATAATAAAATAAAGCTAAATGTTTTGTTTACCTTTGCTTTTACCAAAGAGTTTGGGCGAACCTAGTAGTCACTCAGATAATGTTCATCCTACTAAATTTCAAAATAACCAGAACTAAGACCTTATAGCAGGATTTTGGTTTTTGTTTTTGGGGATCAAACCCAGGGCCTCTTGCATGCTAAGCACATACTCTATTGCTGAGCTGCTTGTCCACTCCCAGAACAATTACTTTTTGTGTGTGTATGAGGCACTGTGGATGAAACCCAGAGATCTTCTATCTCTGTGCTACACCCCCTACCTATTTTATATTTTATTTGTAAACAGGGTCTCACTAAGTTGCTGAGAGCCTCACTAAGTATCTGAGGCTGGCTTCAAACCTGTGCGATCCTTTTGTCTCAGCCTTCCAAATACTGGGATTACAAACTTGCACCACCACACCTAGCTTGAAGAATTACATTTAAGATTTGAAAGTTTGCATGAACTACTATATGAGCAATTGAATGAAATGATGTGAGCGTAGACTCGGAACAGTAGAGCCCTGTATTTGAACCCTCAGTCTAGTGGTTCAGTAAACTTTGGTTAAGTTTCTTCATTTTATGTGTCTAAGTTCACTCAGGTCTATAATGGAGATGAGATAATCATAGGGTGTATGGAAGAGGAAAAACTTTACCTCTACCTTCATGGGTTCATCACTTGGTGGCCTGTGATTTCTACAGAAAGACAGAAAAAAATGTGACTCTCTAGACATCTAAAGATGAAAGTTTGTAGGCCTAACTTAATAGGGAAGAGGTAGGAGGAGGAAAGGTTTCAATTAAAAGAAGGAATGAGTATCCAGGGGACAAGGAGAGACACAGTTTAGGATAGTGTTTGTTTATGCAAGCCTAAAATTCCCCCAAGACAGGATGTTTATGGCAACTTCAATCACAGTAGTTTCTGCCTATAACCAGTAATAGAATCTCTGAAAAGGCTTATCTTTCTGTTGAATTTCACGTACATTTGTTTGTTTGTTTGTTTGTTTGTTTTGCAGGTCTAAGGATGGAACCCAGGAGCATTTGACCTCCGAGCCACACCCCCTGCCCTATTTTTTATTCTTTATTTTGAGACAGGGTCTCACTGAGTTGCAGAGGGCCTCACTAAGTAGCTGAAGCTGTCTGCGAACCGTGATCCTCTGGGTCTCAGCCTCCCGAAGGCCGGGATTACAAGCGTGCGCCACCATGCCCGGCTTGAATCTCAAGTATTTTTAGTTTAAAATAATCTTCATATCAATCCTGGGTGCCAATGAGGTCCACGTGGTGGTCATGACAATAATTGAGGTAAGGTGGCAAAGTTCTTATCACAGCACTCTGTAAATGTTTGATTTTATTGTTGATATTTAATAGCGGTAGCAGATAGGAAATTATGGTGACTTTTATTTCTAACATTGATTCATATAGTAAATTTCAGCCAGTCTCCTTAATTTCTGGATCAGCATTTCCTATATAGCTACTCACCTCATCACTTCTTTTTTTTCTTTGTGTGATATTAGAGATCAAACCCAAGGCCTTACATGTGACTACCGAGCTACATCCTTAGCCCTGATTTATTACTTTTTGTTTATATTCAAGTTAAACACTCAACTTTTCCAAAGTAATTTCTTCCTAACGTAGAGTTCATTACCATTGTCCCATATAATTTGAACGACTCAAGAGAATCTGCTAAGATCTGTTCCTACCTTTTCTAACTTTCTTCTGGCTTTCCTTGAATGATGCTCTGGGCTGTCACTCAGGGGTGCTTGTTCGTTTTAACCTAGATCTTCTTCACCTCACTTGCCTCCTTGCCCATCAGAGGATAATCAGAAGAGCTATGTTTTTGTTTTTGTAATCCTCTATCATCAGTTGTTTAGAAATGCTTAGTGTTTAAAGAGCTACTATGGGTCAGTGGGCAAAATGCATCCTATCAATGAATGTCTTATTTTCTGTTGTTTGACAGTGTCATGCATTTTTACATGAAGTCTCTGTTGCAAAAGGAACAAAATTCTAATTAGTTTAGGATGTGTCCGAAGATTTATGGAATGGACCACATACTTGCGTCCTTCCAAAAGTCATATATTAAGACCTTAATCTCAATGTGATAGTACTTGAAGATAGGGCTTTTGGGAGAAGACGTTCTCATGAATGGGATTAGTGTTATAGTATGAAAAGATAAGACAGCTAGCTAGCTCTCTTTCTACCATGTGAGAGTACAAACAGAAATTGGCAGTCTGGAACCTAGAAGAATGCCCTTATTGGAACTCAATCACATTGGCACTCTGATCATAAGCTCTCAGCATCCAGAACTTGAGAAATAAATTCCTATTGTTTATAAACCACCTAGTTGTTGGTACTTTGTTAGAGCAGATCAACTTGGCTCCTATACTTTGGACATTATGGTTATTTATATAAATACAAAAAAAATTAGGTATTGGATGTTGAGCCCAGGGGCATTCTATCTTTGAGTAATACCCTAGCCTCATTTATTTTTTATTTTGAAACAGGGTCTTCTTGCTAAGTTGCTGAGGGACTTGCTAGTTGCTTGAGGCTGGCCTTGGAACCTGTGATCCTCCTGTCTCAGCCTCCTGAGTACTAAGATTACAGGCATGTGCCACCATGCCCAGCTGGGATACTATGTTATATTGTTTCCAGGTGATATATAACTTCTTCAAACATATAAACTACCTGTCTTATTTTCTGCCTGAATTTACCAGATTAATACTTGACTTACTTTGCTTGGGAAAACAATTACTCACAATAAAAATATCTTAGATGTTCTCTATACAAATGCAATTGAATAGAAACATACTTATTAAATTTCTATTTTAAGTTGGCAATTGCTATTTATTTGTCAATAAATGTTTATTTACTATAATATTTATTAAGTGGAATAAATATATTCATATAATTATTTACCTGTTGCCAATATTATATACTATGTCTTGCTTATGAACATGTTTTTTTTCCTTCTTTTATTTTTATGTATTTATTTATTTTTGTGGTACTGGGGGTGGAACCCAGGAGCTTTTCCACCTCTGGGCTATACTCCCAGACCTATTTCAGATTTTATTTGGAAACAGGGTCTCACTAAGTTGCTGAGAGCCTCACTAAGTAGCTGACGCTGACTTCGGACCTGTGCCATCCTCCTGTCTCTGCCTCCCAAGTGGTGGGATTACAAGCGTACACCACCACGCCCGGCTTACCTTCTTTTATTTTGTAGTGCTGGGAATTGAACCCAGAACATTGCACATGTGAGGCAAAGTACCCTGCCACTGAGCCTTGGCCCCAAACTGTGAAAATGCACTTTAGAAACACTTGAGTTAGTCAATTGACATGGAAGCATCATTCTATTTTGAGTTTGGAGTACGTTGGCCAAAAGAGGAAAATATTTAATATCATTCTCGGAGGCTAATAATTTTACAATTATGGAGACTACAAAGGAGAATGCGTTCTAGAGCTAAGAACTCCCCATTGATTCAATAGATTTAAAGAGAAATGAGGTCAACATCTACTTAGCTGATTAAACAGCTGGAAAAATGCATAAAAAACTAGTTTGGCAGTCCTGAAAAATATTATTTTCAATCACATTCTTAAAGTCTTTGAAACCACTCCTCTTTTGATTAAGTCTTTTCAGACTAGAAAATCAGAATGGTGATTGTGCATATTGGAATAGAGATAAATTTTAAGCTCTGTCTTTCTGGATATCGAATTTGTTCCTGATTTATTGGCAATTATAATACAAGGCAACCTATACTACCTCTTAGGTTTTATCTATCTCCTAGAAGAGAAGTCATAACCTAGAATGTCACTTTAAAGTGTGCCAACCCAAATTAGGACTCATTCACAATAAAAAGATAACAGCTCAGGTCTACAGCCATAATTACTGGGTAATTCAGTATAGGAAGCACTAATTTTTCTAAAGTGCCAAGATAATTGAGGGGTTAAAGAGTCAATTAGTGTGAATTATCACAGTGGTTAACTGTACAATTCAAATATGCATGGTAAACTCTTAACTATACTTCACAATTTTAAGGCCGGTTTTGAAAATGTGGCCTTTGTCAAGCTCCAGGTATGTTAGTTAAAACAGAGGAGCCTGTTTTCAATATTTGAAAACTATTGAAACTAATTAGCATATACATTTCCCCGGCTGAAGGGATCTTAAAGGCCTAATGATTCTTCCTAGTTTCATGTATTATTATTCATTTTTTTCTTGTGGTACTGGGAGTGAAACAACCCAGGGGCCTTTCTACCTCCGGGATATACTCATATATATATATATATATATATATATATATATATATATATATATATATATATATATATTCCCCCCCCCCCCCGGTACTGGGGATGGAACCTAGGGGCATTTTACCTCCAGGTGACACTCCAAGCCCTATTATTTATTCTTTATTTTGAAACAGGGTCTCACTAAGTTGCAAAGGGCCTCACTAAGTAGCTGAGGCTGTTCTCAAACTGCGATCTTCTGGTCTCAGCCTCCCAAATGCTGGGATTACAAGTGTGTGCCACCACACCTGGCTTCCCAGACCTATTTTATACTTTATTTGGAAACTGGGTCTCACTAAGTTGTTGAGAGCCTCACTAAGTAGCTGAGGCTGGCTTCAAACCTGTGCGATCCTTCTGTCTCAGCCTCCCAAGGGCTGGGATTACAAGCATGTGCCACCATGCCCGGCTTAGTTTCATGTATTATACAATTGGCCATTTATCTCATAGCCCCTTATTTTCTCTACCTAACAGATGAATAGTCTGATAATCTGTCCTTTTACTGAACTGAGCCTCTCAGGAATCACCAGGACAAAGCAGAATATTTATAAAATGGAGAAGCCTGGAAAGGGACTGATTTATGAATGACTACAGATCCATCTTAGTGCTGGGGGTTAGATAGAAAAGTGCATCTCAGACTCCGGGTGACAAAGTAGCTGGCCTTGAAAGACTGACCAGAATAATACCTGTGTGACTTGTCTCTATTGATCTTTGCTTCTGGCCTGACGCTGAAGGAGAGGGTGATACTAGAGCCTAGTAAGAGAGACTGACACAGGCTAGGTGGGAATTCTTATTTGTTTGGGGGTTTTGGAGAAGAATGAGATGCAGGACCAAGACACAGGGTCAGCTAAACTACTGCCAGAGACAAGGGGCTAATGCTGGATTCTGTCATCTCAGGCTCCAAGTAGCCAACGACTCTTGATTTTCCAGCACCTCCAAACCTGATTCTCTTCTTTCTCATTTCAATAAATGGCTACACTATATATTTCTCTCTTTATGCCAGACCTATTACCTTATTTATTTATTTACTTACTTATTTATTTTTGTGGTACTGGGGATGGAACCCAGGGGCATTCTACCTCCAAGCCCTATTTTTTAATTCTTTATTTTGAAACAGGGTCTCACTGAATTGCGAAGGGCCCTCCCTAAGTAGCCGAGGCTGGCCTTGAACATGTGATTCTGCCCCACCCTCCTGTTTGTGATTCCCGTGTCTCACTCACTCAGCCTCCCAAGTACTGGGATTACAAGCATGCACCACCAAGCCCAGCCACCTGTTACTTCTTTAACAGTCAACTTGAAAGATATGCTCTCTTCTTTAATAAAAAGCTTGACTAAATATTAAATCCACAGCAAAAATTACTTGCCATCTAAATGCTAGTTTCATTTCCTTAAGGGGAAAAGAACTTAGTTTCACAAAAATGAGACCCATCTCTACACTCCAAAGGAAAGTGAAAATACTTGTTTTATGACCTGAGGGACAAAGGTGACAATAGGCAAAATGTACCATTTCCTATAGATTTATTAGACTCTCTCTTTTAATATTATAAATAAAAGGAGAAAATTCTATATTAAAATAGTTTAATTATTCATAACATTAATAATTACTGGATACTATGTTTTTCTGAAAAATAGTACTGTGTAATTACCAAACAAAATAATGGTCTTTGATCACTTTGTTGTTGTTTAGTTTGCAAATTTCTTGAGCCTCTGACAGGAATATTAAAATAAGAATTTTAAGCCAGCCATTGTGACACATGCTTGCAATCCCAGTACTCAAGAGGCTCACACAGGAGGATTACAGGTTCTCAGCCAGCCCAGCTTCAACAATTTTGGTGGTACTGGGGGTGGAACCCAGAGATTTTCTACCCCTGGGCTATACTCCCAGACCTATTTTATATTTTATTTGGAAACAGGGTCTCACTAAATTGCTGAGAGCCTCACTAAGAGCTGAGGCTGGCTTCGAACCTGTGTGATCCTCCTGACTCAGCCTGTACTGGGGATACAAGTGTGCGCCACCACAAGCGGCTTGAGACTCTACTTCAAAATAAACAATAAGCCGGACGTGGTGGCGCACGCTTGTAATCCCCGCACTTGGGAGGCAGAGACAGGAGGATCGCGCAGGTTCGAAGCCAGCTGCGCATGCGCTGGCTTAGGAGACCCTGTTTCCAAATAAAAATGTAAAAATAGGTCTGGGAGTGTAGCCCGGAGGTAGAAGGGCTTCCAGGAACCCCAGTACCACCAAAAAAAAAAAAAAAAAAAAAAACCACACACAATAAAATAGGATTGAGGGTGTAGCTCAGAGGTAGAAGCCCTTGGATTCAAGCTCCAGTTCAACAATAAAAAAGAGATTTTTATCAGTATAGTCATCTTTTGTTAAATGTGAAAAAGGAGCCTCTGACTTGATAAATCAATCTTTTTCTTATTCTTTTGCTTGCTTTTTTTTTTTTTTTTTTTTTTTTTTTTGCGGGTCTGGGGATGGAACCCAGGGGCATTTGACCTCTAAGCGACACCCCCTGCCTTATTTTTTATTCTTTATTTTGAAACAAGGTCTCACTAAGTTGCAGAGGGCCTCACTAAGTAGCTGAGGCTGTCCACAAACTGCGATCCTCCAGTCTCAGCCTCCCAAACGCTGGGATTACAAGCATGCACCACCATGCCTGGACTTGCCTGCTATTTTTAAGTAAAAATTGCAGAAGGACATTGCTTTAGACTACAACCCTGCCCCTCCCCTAGGTACCAATAGAACAAAATAAAAATAAAAATGGAGGCCACTAACCCTGAAGTTCCAGCAAGGTGAAACTGAGCTGTTTATCTGACCTTTGGAGAAAGAATGTTCAGAGAGCACCAAACTTTCTAAAGGGGCCAGTTTCAATTGGTATGATAATGAAGTCCCCAGCCCGTTTTAACCCTCATGCACAAAGAAACAAAACAAAACAAAAAACAGTAGCCTGATAACCAATAAGTCCTTTATCTATTCTTTAGTCTCTCTCTCCCAAATGACCAATAGGTTTTTGGTTTTAGTTTCTGCTTTCTTCTGCCTTTCACTGCTTTTTATTTATTTTAGTTTTTTATTTTGGGGACTGAACCCACAGACATTCTACCTCCAGTCTACACCCTCTGGTCCTTTTTATTTCTCTTATTTTGAACAGGGCCTTGCTAAGTTTTTGAAATCAGCCTCCTTCACTTGGTCCAGCAGAGCAATCTTTCTATTTCATGTGATGAGATGTGACCAGATTCTAGAATCAGAAATAAGATCTTCCACTCAAAATTGTTGTAATTTTGTCCTTTGACAAAGTAAAACAAAGAAGTGCAGCCATTTGACACCATTGCCACCATTTGTGCCCCAAAGATGCCACCTCCTTGATTTTCAACAGCCGGAATAAGAATGGACTTTCCTAGTCTATGCCACCAGATTTCATTTCCGATTAAATAACATTTTACCAGTGTCTCACTTCATAGCAGCCTGTGGGGAACTGAACTTGGTAAATACTATACCTGTGTGTTGTTCGTGTGTGTGTGTGTGTGTGTGTGTGTGTGTGTGTGTGTGTTGGATGGTACTGGAGATTGAACCCAGTGGTGCTCTACCACTGAGTTACATCCTCAGCCCTTTTTATTTTTATTTTTATTTTATTTTGAGACAAGGTCTTGTTAATTTGCCCAGGCTGGCCTCAAACTTGGAATCTGCCTGTCTCAGCCTGTAGAGCAGCTGCAACTACAGGTGTGTGCCACTACACTTGGCTCGGTTTGGCTTTTAATGAGGCTCTTGAACTACCTTAAAGATTTTTTTGGTATATAATATGAGTTAATTCTTGGGATAGAAACCATGAAGTGTGAAAAAGAAGTACCTGAATTAAGACTTTCTAATTTTTAAAATTTTATTTTAGAAACAGAGTTTCACTCAGTTAATGCGGTTGACCTTGAACCTGCGCTGTTACTGTCTCGGCCTCTCAAGTGCTGGGATTATGGGATTACAGGCATGAACCACTGTGCCCAGCTAAGACTCTATTTACTATTTTAATACTTCAATGTGTTCTCATTAAAGTGAGGTGGGATAGAAGACATAGGAGAGGTAGAAAGGAGGCATGAGAAACAAAACAAGAATGGCTGTAACTAAAAGTACACATTCAAAAGTTTCATAGACTCTTCAACCCCTTTTCTCCTTTGGCTCCTACTTCTCCTACATACCAGCTCATGCATCCTGCTTTTCCAGAAGAATCCAGCCCAGCTGGAAAAACTCAGAGTGGAGGCTCATACCACCCTGCTCCCCTCAAATCTGGAAATCTGTATCCTACCAGAGGAGTATCAGGAAGAGATCAGATAATAATAACTAGAATTTATGTCCTTTTTTCATATCTCAACACAATGTAAACAAAGTTAGAGAATGATTTTCTGAAGATTCCTAAATTTATTGACCAATTCCTATTACTAAAATTATTTAATTATGATTTAATCTGAACCAATGTTATGCTTTATTTTCTTTTTTTGTAGTGCTAGGGGTCGAGGCCAGGAGCATTCTACTTCCAAGCTATACCCTCAGCCCTATTTATTTTAATTTTTATCTTGAAATAGGTTCTCCACAGGTTAATGAGAATCTTACTATTTGCTGAGGCTGTCCTTGAACCTGTGATCCTCCTATCTCAGCCTTCCAAGTACTGGGATTACAAGGGTGTGCCACCATGCCCGGCTTCCACGTTATTTTTTTCTGCCTGTTGCACTTATGAAGAAAAGAGTAGCATCGGGGCAGCTGCACGGGTGTATGAAGTCCACATGAGGCAACACACAAAGCCTGCAGGAACTATAGCTGTTCCAAGTTCAAACCCAAATTGGGATTATCAGGCAGGAAGTGAAAACTTTGAGAGATGAAATTATATTATTACTTGCTTTGATTAAGAGGATTCAATGATTCATGAGTAAACCTGTGCTTTATGATAGAAAAGTAATATAGGGTAAGGATGAAAGTCCTGTCATGTTCTTAAACAAACGTACTGAGACCCTAAGAAAAAATACTAATATTGATACAAATTCTCATGATGGACAAATTTTACTAAATACCTCCTTTATCAGCCATTTGGTGCCAGACGTTAGAAGAAATCTACAAAAACAAATCATGGATCACTAATGACGATAAACCAGCACTGACTTAGTTGCCCAGGCTGCCCTCTAACCTGCATTCTCATTCCTCAGCCTCCTGAGTAGTTAAGATTATAGGCTCCCAAGTGGATTTTCTGAGATGCATTTCATAAGATTCATATAATAAGATCCTGCTGATATTAAACATCAGTTACCCATAGCCATAGCCAATTCCATAAAGCATCTTTAAACTCATTCACTCAGCTGGGCGTGGTGGCTCACGCTTGTAATCCCTGCACTTGGGAGGCTGAGACAGGAGGATCACACAGGTTCGAAGCCAGCCTCAGCTACTTAGTGAGGTTTTCAGCAACTTAGTGAGACCCTGTTTCCAGATAAAATATAAAATAGGTCTGGGAGGATAGCCTGGAGGTAGAAAGACCCTGGGATTACAAGTGAGCACCACCATGCCTGGCTCCTTGAATTTATCTTGTTTTCAAATAAAATGTTGAAATTAATCACTGGCTATATAGAAAATTTGATATTTATCTTACATCCACACATTTATACATTTTTAATACTTGAGAAAATGCAAGTGTTAAAAAGATGAACAGTCATATGCACTTTCTCTAAGATGTTGGTCCACAGAACGACATTATTGAAAAGTACTTCTCTTCCAGAAAATATTGGAAGAATTCCACTTGAATAAATATTGCATAACTCAGTGCCTACTTTTACATACCCATATTTGTGGTAAGCTAATCCCAGTTTCCAAAAAAAGGTTTTTGTACTGTTGAAAAGCATTTCTGAGACACTGCCAACTCCATCTTGTGATTGAAGTTGTTTGGTATAAAATAGGTTAGAAAGGGTAAAACACCAAGCAGGTAGAGAGAAAGAGGGAGAGAGAGAAAGGGAGGGAGAGAGGGGGAGAATTTGATTTTGATATTTTATACATGAATGAGTCGTAGTTTGGAAAGTCTGTTTTTGCAAAAATATTTTCGACATTCAATCTGATCATTTTTTATTGAACATTTTCTTTTTGGGCCTCTTCAACCATCTGTATTACATATAAATGACAGTTTATCACAGCGTGTTTAGACTTTAGCATACATCAATCCCTGCAGGGTATCTTTGTTACCTGTTGGATTAGTTACTTGGGTGATATTTGAGACAGTCACCAGTTGTCCATAGAGAATGAGTGAGCCTTACAAACCACATCTTATTTATCTGGTTACTTGTTATAAGCTTGTTTATCCACATAATATAACAGTGACAATCAAATTATAATCCATTTGCAGGAAGTTTCTTTCTTGCTTCACATTCATTCTCGTTACCATCATGCTGTTTGGCTTCGACTGATACTAAGCTATTGCTAAGTTCTCTCTTTTTAAACTTTTACGTCTTTTAGTTTTGCCTGCTCAACGTATAGACCGACAAATATTCCAACTGTTATTTGATGTTCATTTTGGTGGGAAGCTTTATTTTTCATAATTATTAGCGCCTACTAACTGTACACAACAATGGGTTTAATTTGTGACAATTTTATAAATGCTTATAACATACTTTGATCATTTCCTAAGTATTTTATTTTATTGCGGGATATCCTGAGTGGAAGTGTTTTCTGGATTTCTTTTCAATGGGTTTTTGGTTGGCATACAGGAAAGCTTCTGGTTGCCCTCTCCCTTTTCAGAAGAGTCCTCCTTCCACTGTCTTGTCATCCTGTTTTGTTTCTTTTTAGATTTCACTTATGAGAAAAAACATGAAAAACCTGTCTTTATGGGTCTGACTTATTTTGTTTAACATGATGACCTCATTTGTTAGAAATTGCATGATTTTCTTTTTTTTTTTTTTTTTTTTTTTGGTGGTGTGCTGGGAATTGAACACAGGGGCATTCTACCTCCAAGTTACACCCCAACTTCTAGTTTTTATTTTTATATTTATGTATGTATGTATGTATGTATGTATGCATGTATGTATGTATGTATGTATGGTGGTACTGGGGGTGGAACCCAGGAGCCTTCTACCTCTGGGCTACACTCCAAGATCTATTTTATTTGGAAACAGGGTCTCACTAAGTTGTGTGAGCCTCACTCAGAAGCTGAGGCTGGCTTTGAACCTGTGTAATCCTCCTGTCTCAGCCTCCTAAGAGCGGGGATGACAAGTGTGTACCACCGTGCCTGGCTCTTTTATTTTTCTTTTAGAATGGGATCTCACTAGGTTGATGAGAGTCTCACTCCTTGCTGAGGCTATTCTCAATGTGTGATTCTCCTGTCTCAGCCTCCCAAATGCTGGGATTATAGCTACCATATTTGGTATCTTCTTCTTTTAAAAAATTATGGAATACTTCATAAACTTGCATGTAATCTTTATGCAAGGGTCATGCTAACCTTCATGTCATTCCAATTTTAGTTCATGTGCTGCTGAAGCAAGCACAATTTCATTCTCTTTTATGGCTGAATAATACTTTATTACGCGCGCGCGTGTGTGTGTGTGTGTGTGTGTGTGTGTGTGTGTGTGTCTCCATTCATCTACTGATGGGTATTTAGGCTGATTCCATAACTCAACTATTGTGAATAGTGCTATAATAAACATAGTATACTGACTTTGATGATATATCTATTTTTGTTTTTTTTAATAACCTCTGTGCTTTTTACATTCCTTCCAGCAACATATAGGGCTCTTTTCTCCCTACATATATTTGCCATCATTTGTTATTTCCCTCCCTTCCTCTCTCCCTAAACCCCTCCTCCCCGCCTCCACATGCAACCGCAGACCTGTTTCAGTTTAGTCTTGTGAAGCCCCAAGTTAGTGCTCAGTGCCCATAATCCGCCATCTTCCTCACCACCCCCTGACACTGAAGATGTTCTTTATTTACTTTTAATGCACAAGAAGTGCAAGTTACTTATTCAGAACAGATATTTTTTTGGGGGTACTAGGAATTGAACACAGGGCCTCACGTACTAGGTAAAAGCTCTAACACTGAGCCACACTCCTAAAGTCTCTACTTTTGAGATATAGTCTCTCCAAGATGCCCAGGCCAACCTGGATCTTGCCATCCTCCTGCCTCAGCCTCCCTAGTAGCTGGGATTACAGGCATATACCACCAAGCACCAAGCCCATCAAAAACTGTGTGTGTGTGTGTGTGTGTGTGTGTGTGTGTGTGTGTGGTGCTTGGGGTGAAATCCAAGGTCATTCTACCTCCAGACTACACTCCAAGACCTTCATTATATTCTATTTGGAAACAGGGTCTCACTAAGTTGCTGAGAGCCTCACTAAGTAGCTGAGTCTGGCTTTGAACCTGCATGATCCTCCTGTCTCAGCCTTCCAAGCACTGGGATTACAAGCATGCACTACCACGCCTGGCTTCAAAAACATTTTTTTAACAGAAGAAATAAAAAAATTTTGCAATTCTACCATTCAGAGAGAAACACTTAACATTTTTGTTTATATGATTTCATCATTTTTATGTTTATACATAATTAAAAACACAATTGGGAGCCAGGTGTGGTGGCACATGCTTGTAATCCCAGTACTTGGGAGGCTGAGATAGGAGGATCACAGGTTTTCAGCTCGCCTCAGCAACTTAGTGAGACCCTGATTCCAAATAAAAAATAAAGTAGGGCTAGGGACAAGCATGGTGGTACATGCTTGTAATCCCAGTATTTGGGAGGCTGAGACAGGATGATCTGGGTTCTCTGCCAGCAACCAGCCTCAGTTACTTAGTGAGGCCCTTTGCAACTCATTGAGACCTTGTTTCCAAATAATAGGGCTGGAGGTGTAACTTGGAGGTAGACTGCCCCTGAATTTCATCCCCAGTACTGGAAAAAAAAATAGGGCTAGAGGTGTAGCTCAGAGGTAGAATGCCCCTGGGTTCAATCTCCAGTACCACAAAACAAACAAACAAAACATAAATACGATCATATAGGAAATAAGATTCCTAAACTTGATTTTTTTCATTAACATGTATTATAAAGCATATAACTCTACTTAATATTCCCCCTCAACATGATTCATGTTGTATATAAATTGGGCACATAATGGATATTCTGACCTTTTCTATTGAATGTTCAGGGTTTTTCCAGTGCCATGATAAAGAACTGTATAGTTAAATATTTCCCAATTTCCTTAATTTATCTTTTAGAAATAATCACTACATCATTTCTGTATTAGAACTCTTATTTTTATGCAGCAGAACCCCTTCTTGAGCCTAACAAGAAGAGACACGAGAGAATCTTTAGGAGCCTATAGACAATCACAGAGCTGGAATCATTCTCTTCACTGCGGTGTCTATAGGTCTCTTCCCTCCTGACTCATTCTCTCCCTCTCACCCTATAGGTATTTCTCTGCTTCTTGCTACATGAATGAAAACATGGCCACACACAGCTTCCAAATTTACATGCCACAGAGCCAGCCATTCTGAGAAAAATAAAGGAGGTTCTCATTTCCCTACCCATTGGGCATTCCAGATTTTCAGGATTAGTAGATATTGACTTTGACACAATCAACTGAGGTTAAGGGTTGATATCCCAGGACCCTACAACTCTGGAAGAGTTGTTCAGAAGGAAATGAAAGGCAAGAGAAATAACCTAGTAAAATACCATCCATTCTCGTCCCTCACATACATTTGTGGGGGGTGGGTGCTGGGGATGGAACCCGGGGGCATTCTACCTCTGAGCTACGCCCCAGCCCTATTTTTTATTCTTTGTTTTGAAACAAGGTCTCATTGAGTTGCAAAGGGCCTCACTAAGTAGTAGCTAAGGCTGTCCTAGAACCGGTATCTTACTGACTCAGCCTCCCAAATGCTGGGATTACAAGCTTGCGCCACCATGCCGGGCTCCTCACATACATTTCAACTGGACATATTTGTTGCAATGAATTGCCATTATTAAACTAGTAAAAGACAATTATTTTTACTTCTGTCCTTAATAGAATAGTGTTCCCTAAGACTGAATTCATTCTATCAGTGGACTGTGGTTCCTTCCTGTGTTTCTAATCTAGATATCTATAAAGGAGGTGGCATCCTCCGAAAACAATCTAGTTTGACTCAAATGGAAAATTATCTATTGTCAAAATAATAATAAAAATAAGAAAGTCCTGTGACAGAAAGAAATTTGTCAACTGCTATCATCTAGACTTATTAAGACATAAAATCTAAGTAATCTGAGATATATAAAAATTTTTTTCTCACATAATGAATTTTATGGCTGTTAATAGAAAAGTAACTGTAGTATTTAACAGTAAAACAATGACCAAGTTAAAGTAAATCTAAATTATATATGACCTTTCGGTATCCAATTAGAAATATGTTTCCACAGGAGACTAAAATCTTCCAGTCAAACACACTGGAATCTTTTGGGATGGAAGGAATTAATAGACGGGAAGGTCAAAGGCAAACTAGGTCTTACAGAATTTCTTAAGTTCTATGTTTTCTTAATGCATTGTAATGTTGCATAAGATTTGCATTCCTACATTTTTTGTCAGTTCTATTCTATTACCTATTATTGTGTAACAAATTATCCCACAAGTTAAGAGCTCAAGGTATAGATATTTATTATAATAAATAGTTGTATTTATTTATTTTTTTAGGTACTGGCGATGGAGCCCACAGGCATTCTACCTCCGAGCTACACCCCAGCCCTATTTTTCATTCTTTATTTTGAAAGACGGTCACACTTAGCGAGACCCTATTTCCAAATAAAATTTAAAAATAGGTCTGAGAGTGTAGCTCGGAGGTAGACAGCCCCTGGGTTCCATCCCCAGGACCACAAAAAAAAAAAAAAAAAAAAAAAGAGAGAGAGAGACAGAGAGAGAAATGGCCTTAAAAGGTCTTCTGAATATAGATATTTGGACACCTTTATGCACTTAAATATTAAGTTTTAATGTTAAGATTCTGTAGACATAAGTTCTTCCAGAGCAAAAAGGAGACAGGCACCTTCTTTTTTCTTCCTGTGACTGCTCTATAGAACTTCAAAAACCTGAAAGGCTGGTGACTGTAGCAAACAGGAACAGACAAGCACCTGCAGTGGCTGCAGATAGCTATACCCACAAGTAGTGTGCCAACTAGGGCCCTATCATCTTATCTCAGCACAGATAAATCAAGCCCAAGCAGTGATGATCAACAGCTGCTTAGTAAATTATCAGTTACACACCCAAATGTTGCTGCTCCAGAGGATGAGCCTCAGTTATATTTTAACTCATGGTATTCCAAAAACAAGGAATGCTGCATATGCTCTTTTGAGTGTGTGTATGGTACTGGTTGATCCCAAGGACTTGTACATGCTAGGCAAGCATTAGTTACACTCCCAGATCTTTTTAACATTTTATTTTGAGATAGTTCTAACTAAGTTGTTGAGGCTGGCCTCAAAATTGTGATCCTCAGTCTCCTGAGCACCTGGGATTACAGGTGTGTGCCACCTTGCCTGGTTTATGCATGTTTATGTTTTTAGGTTTATAAAACAAATACATAAGCAAAAAGCAAGCAGATGTTGATCTCAAGGAAAATGTAATAGCAATTCTTTTATTTCTCTCCTTTGGAATATTTTTGTATTTGTTCTTGTAGTGGCAATGATGGGTATCAAATTTAGGCAGCGAGTTATATCTCCAGTCCTGGGATAATTTTTAATTACTTAATATTATTCAACTAATACATGTATACCACAGAAAATTATAAAGGACAAAAATGCAAAATAATAAAAATAATTGTAAATTATCATTATTTTACCCTATTACCCAGAGATTTTCTTTTCTTTCTTTTCTTTTCTTTTCTTTTCTTTCTTTCTTTCTTTCTTTCTTTCTTTCTTTCTTTCTTTCTTTCTTTCTTTCTTTTTTTCATATGGTATTGGTGATTGAACTCAGGGGCATTCTATTTTTGAGCCACACTCCTAGTCCTTTTAAATTTTTTATTTTGAAAAAAGGTCTTGCAAGGTTGTTAGGAGTCTCACTATGTTGCTGAAGTTACCCTTGAATCTGTGATCCTCCTGTCTGAGTCTCCCAAGTACTGGGATTACAGAAGTACTCTACCATACCAGGCTGAGAGATTTTCTGTGTATACATTCTGGTGCCTGGCCTTCCATTCATAGTTATGTAAATTTTAACTGTGCTCTGCTATTTCATGGGCCTCAAAGCAACATCGGCATGTGCTGTGACTCTAAAGAAAACAGCTTCTTCAGCTTCTCAGAGCTCAGTTCCCAAACTCCTGTCAGTAAGCCTACAAAAATCATACATTCTTGCCTATAAAAACAAGTGACATTTTTAGGACAGGGAAAGTTTAAGCCAAACTTATAAAGCAAAACATTTCTTTTATAGAGAATAATACCTGTAAGTAAGAACACTTAACTTATCCACATGGGAGGCCTCTTAGGTTGTGAACCTCTTTTTTTTTTTTGGGTACTAGGGATAGAACCCAGGGACATTCTTCCTCCTTCATTCACACCCAGCCCTTTTGAAATGATCTTGCTAAGTTTCTGTGGGTCTGCTTACCTGTCTCAATCTCCCAAGTACTGGGATTATAGGGGTCTGCCACCATGCCTAGCTTTGTAAAACTCTTTGTACTAAAACATTGAAGTTTGAGGGCTCACTATCTCAGATACCTTCTATTCAGATGAAGGATCAGCTCAATACTTATATCATTAGACTACTTATTTAGAATTTTTCCGATCAAAGAAGCAGTCTTCCCTAAAAGTAGATCTAGTAACTGAAAAACAAATAATAAAAGCCAGTTCTCTCTCTTGACAGTTTTGTAGGCTTTTATCCAGTGTTCAACTGCCAAGTTTCAAAAGAGGTAAAAGTTCCAGGTTCTTGTTTCCTTTTTAAAATATATATATACTTAGTTGGGCATGGTAGCTCACGCTTGTAATCTCAGCATTTGGGAGGCTGAGACAGGAGTGTCGAGGCTCATGGATAGCCTCCACTACTTAGGCCCTTTGCAACTCAGCGAGACCCTGTTTCAAAATAAAGAATAAAAAATAGGGCTGGAGGTGTAGCTTGGAGGTAGAATACCCCTGGGTTCCATCCCCAGTAACACTAACACACACACACACACACACACCATATATATATATATATATATATATATATATATATATATATATATATATACAGTATATATACATTATATACAGTATATATACATTATATATATAATGTATATATACTTTCTTTTACTGGTGCATTGCAATCATTCATCATAATGAAGTTCAGAATGATAGGGACATACATGCACACAGCACTTGGTGAGCTTCTCCCAGCTCCTACCTCTCTCTTTCCTTCACTGCACATGATATTAAGATTGGCACTGACAATTTCATATATAGTGTAAATAGAAGTGTTTCCTTTATTGATTTTCCCTCCTACCCCTTCTCTAGACCCACTCCATCACTACACTGGGGTTTCTCCTCCTTTATCTAGAGTCCTTCTTGCATTCTGCTTCCTCACTAGCTCTGCGTGAGAGAAAACATATGAGTCTACTTTCTATGACTAGCTCCGTAAATGTTTCTGCAAATAACATAATTTTATATTTTTTTACTGCTGAATAGAATTCTGTTGTGTGTACATCCCATAATTTTGTGATTCATTCATCTGTTGATGGATACCATGGCTGGTTCCATGATTTGGGTATTGTGAATTGTGCTGCTATGAACATGGGAATGCATGTTTCACTATAATATACTCATTTCAATTTCCTTGGCTGAGACAAGAGGATTGTAGATTCAAGGGCAGCCTCAGCAACACAGTGAGACCCTGCTTTAAAACAAAAAGTAAGCCAGGCGCGGTGGTGCACGTTTGTAATTCCCGCGCTTGGGAGGCTGAAACAAGAGGATCGCACAGGTTCGAAGCCAGCCTCAGCTACTTAATGAGGTTCTCAGCAACTTAGTGAGACCCTGTTTCCAAATAAAATATAAAACAGGTCTGGGAATATAGCCCGGAGATAGAAAACCTCTGGGTTCCACCCTCAGTACCACCAACAAACAAACAAACAAAAAGTAAAAAGGGCTAGGGGTTCACTCTGTTGCTCTGAGATAGAATGCCCTGGGTTCAATCCCCAGAACCAATTAAAAAAAAGTAGTTCCTTTGGAAAGATCCAGGAGTGATATAGCTGAATCATTTGGTGGTTCCATTTCTAATTTTCTGAGGAACCTCTACACTGATCTTCATAGTGGCTGCACTAATGTGCAATCCCACCATCAGTATATAAGACATAAGAGTTCTTATTTCTCAGCTCCTAACTCTGGTTCTTCTGGGAAGCATCTTGAGTGGAGATGGCAAAGAGAGATTTTCCATTTTCATGCCTGAAATGTCCGCAGACTTTTAAGTTGCTACAATAAGAATATATTTACATATGAATAATATAATTTTAAAAACTGCCAACACTACTACCAACAAAACAAAAGAAGAGTCCCTACATTCAACACCAGAACTTTCAGTGGTAGCATGGTCCAGTAGGAAGATTAATCCAGATGTCAGCACACGTGGCTCTGTAAAAGCTGTGCAAATCTTGGTTATGTTATTAAAGCCCTGAGTTTTCTTTTCCATCCCATGTGGTATTGAATGCTGAGGCATCTTTGAACTCCGACATTCTGTAGGGTATATAACTTTCAATTGAAGGCTCTGGCTATAAGAAATGTTATATACTTTTATTTCTCCAAATAAAATTTAATCTTTCTGAGTTCTTTTTTTATTGGGTTGAGGAAAAGGTAAACTTGTTATTTCTTTCCCTGCTTTTTAGTTTTGTTAGAGTCCTAAGGATGCTGTGTGGTTTAAACATATAACATCGGGCCCTCTGCTCTCTGCATGATGCGATGCACTATTACTTGCTCCTTGGCCGGTCCTTTACTGTATCTTGAAGGGAAGCAGCTCAGTTATTTTATTTCTTTATTTTTTTGTTACCATTTCTTGGCTGTAGGATTCTTTAACAGCCCTCCCAGTGACTTCTCTTAAGGTTCATTTCTACCTTTCAGTGACTGCTCTTAAAATTCATTTCTACCTCCTTTGTACTAGTCACTTGTCTGTGTACGTTTAGCCCTGCTTCTGCCCTTTTTGGCTTGGTTGATGTTCTAGAGGCCAGGGAGTCTGCAGGTTACAGTTCCCAGACTCCCGTGACAGCTGGGCCGGTTGGGATTGTTGATAGTCACTGGCAGGATATTGGAAGGCAGAAGTAGGGAGAATGGATTCACCTGTGGTTTCTAGTTTCTCGCTGTCTCAGGCGGCAATGATGACATCTGCTGCACTAACAATGTTGCCAAGTTCCATGCCTGCCTGAGGTGGCACCTTACCAGTAGATCCAGAGCAGACTGCAATAGTGTCGCCATCAGCAGAGAGGCAGGTAAAGGCTTGTGAACCCAGCTCATGAGGCTTCAGGTGGAAATAGGGACGCTTGTGAATTGGACTAGAGGCCATTCATGTTACATCATGGTAAAGACTTGGTTTCTTTTTTCGATGTACTGAGACTTTGTAGGAGGCTGATCTTGAAGATAAAAGACTAGTTAATCTGGCAGAAGACATTTCAAGGCAGCACAGCATTCAGGCTACAGCTTGGGTATTGCTGGATACTTTTAGCCAAACTTACCATTAGAATCAAAAGCAAACTGCAGTGCAGAAAGATTAGAAAATTTGCAGCTTGGCAAGAAAAGGAGTATGTTTGAGGGTGTATCCAAGGAGGGTCCAGTCTATAAAGAGATTAGTTTGACCATTAAAAAGTAGGCAAGAATTTTGCCTTGAGGGCAGAAGATGTAAATTTGTAAACTTGTTACAAATTTGTAAACTTGTTACAAAATTACAAACTTGTTACAAGACTTTCATCTGGTGGGGCATGGTGGCTCACGCTTGTAATCCCCACGCTTGGGAGGCTGTGACAGGAGGATTGCATGGGTTCGAAGCCAGCCCCAGCTGCTTAGTGAGGCTCTCAGCAACTTAGTGAGACCCTGTTTCCAAATAAAATATAAAAAAAGGTCTGGGAGTATAGCCCAGAGGTAAAAAGCCTCTGGGTTCCACCCCTAGTACCACCAAAACAAACAAACAAACAAACAAACAAAGACTTTCATCTGAGTAGAGTGCCCTGGGGCACTCCAGGTACACTCACATTTGTTTTCTCATTTTCTACCATCAAGGCACTCAGAGGTCCCTGAAGCTGTGGTTCAAGAAGGCCTCAGTATAGTTTGAAGTGGCAACAGGCCTAGGTGATGCTGGTTTTGTAGGCATTCAGAATGCATGAGTTATGGGGTCCTGGAGGCTTCCACTGAGAGTTCAAAGGAAGAGAGGTCAGGCATTGTGTGGCAGGATTGGAGATCCTGCAAACAGACCCTGACAAAGTGATGCACAAAGTGATAGTAGAAATAGTAGAACTACAATGGAGACCCAAGGTAAGCAGAGATGCCAAGAACATAGATTGGCTGCTGAGGGAAGTCCTAGACAGAAAATATAGCCAGCATGAAAATGGCTCTGTAAGCTTTAACCAGCAAGCCTGTAGTGGCAGAACTGCCCAAGGCCCTGGGGACCCACATTCCTCAACAGTGTATTCCATTTGACAGACATAGAGAGTTAAGATTTAATGTCTTCCTTGCTGGTTTTCAGTCTTGCTTTGGTCTTGTCCTTCCTGTTTATGTCTCTAATTCTCCCTTTTAGAATACTTCCCTGCATCATAAAATCTTGAAAGCCTGTAATTTGTTCTTCTGACTTTTTTTTTACAGGGCTTGCAGCTAAGAGTTTACCTTGAGTCTTTTAGAAGACTTTGGATTTGGAATTTTGAGCTATATTAGAACTATTAAGACTTTGGACACCCTTCAAGATGGAAGAGATTAATGTGCTTTGTACTGCGAAATGGACATGAGATTTGGGAGGCCCAGAGTGCAATGCTGCAGTTTTTATTGCAAATGTCCCCCAAAGGCCCATGTGTTAAAGCTGTGGTCCCTAAACCATGATGATGTGGAATATTTTAGAAATTAGGGCCTAGGGAAGGAAGCTAGGCCATTGTGGAGATGCTCTTGTAGAAGATATTAATAGCTTATACCCTCATCTTCTCTTTCTCCTTTAGCTTCCCTGTCACCATGAGGTGAGCATCTTCCTCTGCCAGGTGCTCCTACCATGTTGTACTGCGTTGTCACAGGCTCAAAAGTAATGGGCCTATTAACCATAAACAGAAATCTCTAAAACTGTGAGCCAAAAATAAGCCTTTCCTCTTTTTAAGGTAATTATCTCAGATATTTTTGTTATTGTAATGGAAAGCTGACCAACATAATGGCATCTTCTTATCTAAGTCTTGGACCTGACTTTCGGTCACTTTTGCCAAATCAGAAGACTAGCCCAGATTTAAGTTATGGACATTAGGCTTCACTTTTTGATGAGAAGTGCTATAAATTCATATTGTAAAGAGAGTTATATGTAAGGAGGGAGGAAAGAATTGGGGACAGTTTTGCAGTCTACCTATTATAACTACCCAGAAAGTTGTCTCTGCTTTTTTAGAAAGCTTTGCTTTTTTTTTTCTTTCAAGAAAGGCCAGCTTTCTCTCTTACTTGGTCCATGTCATAGAAAATGGTCACTGCTTCTCATATATCCTGGTCAAGGACTTGGTAGCTCCTGTTAATTCAGGAGCCCATTTATAGATAAGCAAACTGTAGTCTAAATTATCAGGTCAAGTTGGTCCTCTCACTTCAGCTACATGGATAGAAGGTAAGTAGAGGGTAGTTATCAGAAATGGCTGCAGTAACACAAATGTTATTCAGATGGAGCTACAAAATTTATAAGTGGTTCTGAGATATCTTTGACTTTGATTTTTAGGAGTAAAATATACTTTTGGTAATATACTTTTGAAACTATAACCTGGGTCACGAACAAAGAGGAGGCCTAGTTAGTTTGGTGAACAAGAGCATGGGTTTTATCATTCTGCGTATGTGGCTATCTCTCATCTGCCACATCCTGACTCTGTGATCTTGGCAAATTCTTGACCTTTGTGTGGTCTAGTTACCTTATTAGTAAAATGATTTCTACCTTGTAGATTATTGTAAAGACTTAATTAGCAGATACTTTAAGTATGTATAATAATATTCATACATAGTAAATGATTGATAAATGTTAACTAATGGTACTATTATTGCCATTAAAGAAAGAGCATTACCCACTGAGTTTAAAATTCAGCAATACGGCATCTGTGATTTTTGTTAACCCTCCTTGTTGGATCATTTGCTAGGTGATGCTAAAGATCTCTAGTTTGAAATTAAACTAAATGTACATGGGATGTCTCCATTGGAAATTGCATATACTTGTTCACCATTCTGACTATTAGTTATCATTTCAAAGCCTTCCTTTGGTTTTTGTATATGACACAAAATGTCAAAGTGTACAAGGGCCAGGAGAACCATTATGTCAGTAATAGTAAAATGAGTTTGTGAACCATCAGAAGGAGGGGGATCAGAGTGTGACTGCTTCAGGCTATGATAAATCAGAAAAAAACCCCAGAATTTTGAAGAAAAATTTATCTTTATTTTTATACTCATCTTTATCAAATTTCTCTTTGTTATACAAAAGCCCCTGAACCTAATCATGTTGGTAAGTATATGCCAAATAGCCTTAGCCAAAAAGGAAAAAAAAAACACTTAAATATTGAAAATTTTATTATAGGTTATTTAAGTTGTTCTATGCAGAATGTATACAGATAGGACCTTAAAGGATGCCAGATGGGGAACTTACTTTAGCAAAAATAGGAAGAATTAACTTAAAAGTGTTAAAATTTTAAGTTTTATATAAATATATATATACATATATGTTTATATGTATATATATATTTTAAATTTTTCTTTTTTTTAAATCAGCTTGTAGTTTGAAAGTACATGTAAGCTGGAAATGGTGGCATTTCAAAAGTACTTGGAGGTATGCTGGCACATGCTTGTAATCCCAGTACTTGGGAGGTAAGACAGAATGATCTTGGCTTGGTAGCCAGCCTCAGCAATTTATGCCCTTCACAACTTAGTGAGACCCTGTTTTAAAATAACGAATAAAATAGGTCTTGGAGTATAGTTCAGTGATAGAATGCCCCTGGGTTCAATCCCCAGTACCAACACACACAGAGAAAAGTACGTGGTGACCAAGAAAAGCGGGGCTTAAGAGTCCCGCTAACAACCAATCTCCATTACCACAAAAAGAGCGCCTTTCATAGCCAGAAAACACCATCACCAGAAAAACAAAAAAACCACCAGGCTCCAGAGAGAAAGCGGACTGAGAACAGAGCTCAGGGCCACAGAGGAGACACACGCGCCCGAGGACGCGGCAGCAGCGCCATACTGCCGGCGGCAGCGGCGAACTCAGCGGACGGCTACAGCAAGCCGAGGTGAGCCGATGCGGAACAGCCAGGCGGGATCTTTCGGCGCAGACAGCATTTAAAGCTCCCAGTGGCTGAGCTCAGCACACGCTGCAGGGATTCAGAGTGGAAATCAAAACCAGAGAAGAAAAAATACGCCAGCCTCATGGCCGAGGGCGTGGCTGCGGCGCCATATTGCCACCGGCGGCGGCAGCAGCAGTGAATTCACCGAGTCCAGTACAGCTACATCTGCGTACTCAAGAACAGTGAGTCAAATTGCGGGCCACAGAGGAGAAATCCCAGTATTGTGCCTCCTGGGACTTGACCCAGTGAGGGAGTGGTGGTGGCAGAGATATCACACCATAGGAGAACGTGCAACCTGGCACCCCCCATAGTTTAAAGCAGCCTCTATCAACTCCCTGGGTCGGAGACTCTGTGATACAACCCAGTAAAGGAGTAGTAGGGTCTGAGAAAATACAGACTCGAGATCCAGAGCACCTTAAGTGAAGCCATAGTGACCCAAGGGAAGAACCCAGAGAAGGCACAAACCTCCGAAATCATGGGAAAGAGGAATAACACTGAAGTAATGAATGTGCACAACCCCACAACATCAGAACCTGATAAAACAGAAAATCAGAGATTTCTAGAAGATCAAATCAGGAAAATAACTGTAGAAATAATAGAGGTGCTTCGAAAAGAACTCAGAGAGAGCCAAAAAGAGATAAAGGATGCAATTAATGAAGTAAAGGCCTCAATTCAAAGCACAAACAACCGATTAGAACACATGGAGAACAGAATCTCGCTCTTAGAAGATGAGCAATCCAAAAATGAATGCATAGTTTCTAATCTAGAAAAAGATATCCAACAGCAGGAATCTGACATTGAAGAAATATGGGCCCATCTTAAGAGAGCTAACCTAAGAATAATTGGAATAGAGGAGGGAAAAGAAAGTGATACCAAAGGGATCAACAATCTCTTCAAGGAAGTAATAGCAGAAAATTTTCCAAATATAGAGCAAGAGGTTGATACACAGATCCAGGAAACTTATAGAACTCCCTTTAGACAGGATCCGAGAAGAGGATCCCCACGCCATATAATTGTCAAAATGACCAATGTGGAAGCCAAGCAGAGAATCTTAAAGGCAACAAAAACAAAGGGCCAACTGACATTCAGAGGCAAACCAATTAGAATCACTCCAGACTTCCCAAACCAAGTCATGAGAGCCAGAAGGGCTTGGAGTAACATATTCCAAACTCTGAAAGAAAACAACTTCCAGCCAAAAATTTCCTATCCAGCAAAACTTTCTATCAAATTAGATGGAGAAATAAGAAGCTTCCATGACAAACAGAAACTGAAGGAATTTATGTCTTCAAAACCAGCGCTAGAGAAAATACTCAAAGAGATTAACTACAAAGAAGAAATAGGTAACACTCACCAGAACCAGAGAAACAAGAGTTTCCATCCAACAGACAACTAAGATTGGTTATCTGTGGAGATTCATTATTTATGTTAGTCTTTTACCTATCTCTAAATTGTATTGTTTGCCTTTATTGTTGTTAATTTTTAGGATTTCTAGTTGGAATATTAATATACCTTCAGATATAGCATTTGGAAATATTTTATCCAATTCTATTAGTAACTTTTAACTCTGTTTACATTGTCTTTGGATATACAATATTTTCTTTTATTTTTTAGGGAGTTTGTATATTCTTCTGTTGCCTGTGCCATTGAAATCATATCCAAGAAATCACTGCCAATTTCAATGTT
Source organism: Muscardinus avellanarius (assembly GCF_963383645.1). Taxonomy (NCBI): domain Eukaryota; kingdom Metazoa; phylum Chordata; class Mammalia; order Rodentia; family Gliridae; genus Muscardinus; species Muscardinus avellanarius. Next base: position 36,413,504 of record NC_137793.1, read on the forward strand.
GTGAGGTTTTATGACCCAGATTTTCTCCTAAAAGTTTATAGTCTTAAGATTTATATTTAGGTCTTTTATCTAGTTTGAGTTAATACTTGTATGTGGGATTAGGTAAGGGTCCAATTTTATTCTTTTCCATGTAATTATTATTTTTCAACAATATTTAGTTAAAAGATTATTATTTCCACCACCAAATCTTCGTGGAAACCTTGTCAAAAATAACTTGACAATATAGGGAAGAAGTTAGCTCTAGGCTTGTATTTAACTCCAATGGTCTATATATCTGCCTTTAGAACAGTACTACACTGTTTCAATTATTGTAGCTTTATATGGTTTGAAATCAGAAAATATACATCTTCTAGCTTTGTTTTTGCTTCGAGATTGTTTTGGGTATCTAGAGTCCATATTCCATATCAGGATATATTTTTTTCTGAAAAATAAATATATGATAGTTTCACCTAAAAAAAAGAAAAAAATATTCTCTGGTAAGAAAGAAAGCAAAAAGAAATATTGAAATGTTATCTTTAAGACATCAAAAGCTTGGTATCAGACAAATGAAACTGTTATGTGAGATTATCATTTTTAATTTTGGATAAATTGCTATAATACTAGATGTCAACCACTAAGCCAAGCATGGGAGGGAGGGATGGGGAGAGAATGGGGTGGGGATCGGGTGGGGGCTGACTGGGCGATGTGTGCATGTATGTCTACAAAAGTTTGTATCCCACTATGATGTATGAATACAGTGCACCAATAAAATAAAAAAAAAAAAAAAGAAAAAAAAAAAAAAGATGTTATGGAAATATATTAAAATAGCTTCTTCTGAGTACAGGGATAACAGGTATGAGGTAATTACAGGTATGAGCCACCTCATACTTGTGGCTCATACCTGTAATCCCAGTACTGGAGAGGCTGAAACAGGAGTATTGCAGATTTGAGGCCAGCTTCAGGAATTTAGCAAGGCCCTCAGAAACTTAGTGAGACTCTGTTTAAAAAAAAAAAAAAAAAAAAGAAAGCCGGGTATGGATGGTGGTGCATGCTTGTAATCCCAGTATTTGGGAGGCTGAGACAGGAGGATTGCAGTTTGAGGACAGCCTCAGCTATACTTAGTGAGGCCCTTTGAAACTCAGTGAGACCCTGTTTTAAAATAAAGAATAAAAACATAGGGCTGGGGGTGTAACTTGGAGGTAGAATGCCCCTGGATTCCATCCCCAGTACCACAAATAAATAAATAAATAAATAAAAATATGACTGTGATATAGGTAAGAGGTAGAATGCTTCTGAATTCAATACCTATTACCACAAAAAAACAAAAAAAAAAAACATCTTAAAATAGCTTCTTCTGTTTTATTAACCACACCTACATTCTTTGTACATAGACACATAGGAAGTAGCAATTCCCTTATAATCTTATCAAAAAATAGAAGCCAGTAGTTGAAGTGACTAATTTGTTTCCTTCTGCTCTCAGTCCTTATCTTGGGACCACAGATCGCCTTACTGTTGGTAAGTAATTGTACACCTCTCGTGAAGCCCCTCGGTATGTTATATCATGATAATGAGACCCTGTTAATGAGAAACAGTACTGGTCATCTTTGTTTAGAATTTCTAAACAAAGCTAAGTTTGTGAAGGTGCCTGTGTCTTTAATGTCACATTTCATATTATACTGAGAAGCTGTAATGAATCTCTCTCTCTCTCTCTCTCTCTCTCTCTCTCTCTCTCTCTCTCTCTCTCTCACACACACACACACACACACACACACACACACACACACACACACACAAAGAGAGAGAGATTAGAGTCAAACATTTTATTAACAACATAATTTTTCTTTGTGGTACTGAGGGTGGAACCCAGGGGCTTTCTACCTCCAGGCTATATTCCTAGCCCTATTTTATACTTTAATTGGAAACAGGGTCTCATTAAGTTATTGAGAGTCTCACTGAGTAGCTGAGGCTGGCTTCAAACCTGTGTGATCCTCCTGTCTCAGCCTCCCAAGTGCTGGGATTACAAGTGTGCACCACCATGTCTGGCAATAACATAATTTGAATAAGTCATTTCCCATTAGTAAAATCTATTTCTGTCACCCTTTTCTTCAATTCTAAAATATACTATGAACATATCTTTGTAAGTTATAGGTAAGTTACCTAGGTAACCTGATGCTTAAAGATTGGAATGTTTTCTCCTATACTGTCTATGACCCCAGTTTATATTTTCTTTGCATGTAAAATAACTGACAATAAATTTTGGCAAGGATGTGGGAAAATAAGAGCTCTTTTACACTATTGGTGGGAGTGAAAACTAGTTCAGCTGATCATGAGATCAATGCGGAGCTTCTTTAGAAAACTGGGAATGGATCCACTGTATGATCCAGCTATACCACTACTGGGTATCTTTCCAAAGGAGTTCTGAAATCAGAGAACTACAGTAGTATATGCATACCCATGTTCATAGCAGCACAATTCACAATAGCCAAACTATGGAACAAACCTAGGTGTCCATCAACAGATGAACGGATTACAAAATTATGAGAAATACACACAATGGAATTCTACTAAGCGATAAAGAACAAATTATTCATTCATAAAAAGATGGAAAGACCTGAAGAACATTATGTTGAAGTGATATTAGCCAAGCATAGAAAGAGAAGGGGCATGTGTTTTCTCTAATATCCTGAGCTAGGGAGTATTTGGGACACCAGAGGGACTCCAGTTAATGGAGGAGATCCTCGGTGGAACCAGGGTGAAACGGTAGGGGAGGAAGAAGGCTGAGGTTCATTAATGGAAATGCTACCTGCAACTATGTGTATACCTGTGACTATATCATTGTTAACCTGGGTACTTGGTATTGGGAGGGAGAAAAATGGGGTAGTGGGTCGGGGAGGGAGGACCAAGTACTGTGTAAATATATGCCACTGTCAACATGACCTACATTATGATGTGAGACTGTAAAGAAACAATTAAAAAATAACCGAGTTCTTGGAAGCTATGAATAATCTTAGTATGGTGAGAGTCCAACTGAGATCAGTCCCAGAACAATTTATTTGATTATCAATACAATGTTAAATGTGTGGAAGTAACTTTAAGGTGTTTACCCAAATCTAGTTTCCATTTAGTCTATATTAATAAATCTCCTGATATTCAGCTGTGTGTATCGCTACCCCAAATCAAGGACTTTTTCTTGGCTTCCTCTGCAGCTGGATGTGACCAAATGATTCAGTTCTATGTAATGAGATCTAAGTGGCCACTATGCATGACCGCCTTTGGATTTCCATGTGAGATAAATCATTATTATCCCCATTTCCCACAGCCCACCTATGTTATTCAATGAAGTGATAGTGGGAGAGATAATCAAAGGATTCTTTTGTCATTAGATATTAGATATTTTCATCAGTGAGTGAATTTTTGGTTAACTTTAAGATTTACAGATCTTCCAGGAATTTCAGTGTGACAGGGTTGGGAGAGAGAGAGACTGGCTTAGGGAGTGACAGGCCTGGAAAAGTCTGTAGAATTTCTAAATTAAATTTTATTTCCTTCTCCTTCCTTTGTGTCTCCTTTCTATTTATTTTATTTCTTCTAAACTACCTCGGTATTAATGGAAGTGCTACCTGCAACTATGTGTATACATGTGAATATAACATTGTTAACCTGGACACTTGGTATTGGGAGAGAGGGAAATGGGGAGGGGAGAGGGGAAAGAAAGAAGAAAGAGAAGAAACTGATCATTCCTCAGTCTATAATCACAGTGACAAGCCTGAGCCTCCAACAGCATACTCAATTTCAATAGAAACACATCCATCATTAAACATACAAAACCCGTATTTGTCAACTGGTGCTTGCTTGTCTACTGGAAATGATTACATATTACACACAATTGTTGTACCCCTGCCAAAGGTGAAGGGTGAATGGGATCCAAACCTTGACGAGAGAGATTTGTGTCCCAAGGAAAAAAAATTTTTTTTTTTTTTTTTTTTTTTGGTGGTACTGGGGTTCCTGGAAGCCCTTCTACCTCCGGGCTACACTCCCAGACCTATTTTTATATTTTTTATTTGGAAACAGGGTCTCCTAAGCCAGCGCGCATGGCTGGCTTCGAACCTGCGCGATCCTCCTGTCTCTGCCTCCCAAGCGCGGGGATTACAAGCGTGCACCACCACGCCCGGCGTCCCAAGGAAAATTTTAAGGAAGAAATGAAAGACACTAAAGATGATTTTAAAAAAGCCTAAGTAAAAGAACTCAATTTGGGTAATATTTGAAAATAGAATAAACAGTTGCACTTTTATTCTAGTTCCTCCAATTCTCTTTCTGATATAGTGTTATACTCAAAGTTCGGGACCCCAGAGTGACAGAGACCACCACCACACACAATAATGCAAAAATAGGAAGGGGTTTATTAGGGAACTAGCTCGAGGTAGGGTCCAAGTCTCATCCAGAATGGAGTCTTGACAAGGACCCTGAGTCTTTGTTCCAAGGCAGTTTTATACATTTCAGTCTCTTGGGTTGTGATTTACATTTCAGTCATTCAGTCTGTGATTTACAAAGGAGTTATCTTTAACCCAAAAGGAATCTTTACTGCTGTTATCTCAAGCAACTGACAGGATACTTGGTGCCTCTGGTTTGATTCGTGCCACCTGGGGTTGGTTGGGAGTTTTTCACCCTGACCCAGGTGCCAAAACTGGCACTTAACTGTTAATTGTATTACTCAGAAACTGAAACTTAGGTCTAGCATGTTTGCTGTATGGATAGCCTGTCATGGCTCCGCTAGGGATCTACAATAGTTATATGAGTCCCCTAAATAGTGCATATATATATTTATTTTATTTTATTTTATTTTGGTGGTACTGGAGATGGAACCCTTCTACCTCTGAGCTACATTCCCAGAAATATATATATATATATATAATATATAATATATATTTAATATATATATTTAATATATATATAATATATATAATATATATTTAATATATATATTTAATATATATATATATATATATATATATATATATATATATATATATATAATTTTATTTGGAAACAGGTTCTCTTAAGCCAGCGAGGTTGGCTTCAGACCTGCGCGATCCTCCTGTCTTTGCCTCCCAAGCGCAGGGATTAAAAGCGTGCACCACCACGCCCGGCAATAGTGCATATATTTACAAGTATATAAGCATTCTCATTTTATATTTCTCTAGTCAGCCTTACTTGAAAGAAAATTGTATTCACATTCAGACATAAGTAACTCTAAGGAAGGCTAGGAAGAGAGAAAGAGAGAAAGGGAGAAAGAAAGAAAGAAAGAAAGAAAGAAAGAAAGAAAACCCCATGGGCTTACATTTTTATCTTTGTCATGTAAAACTTAAATGGACAACTAGATGCATACTTAATATCAAACCATCCAGTCAAACTATACTTTATAAGTCATTTTATTTTTTATTTTTATTTTTTTGGTGGTACTGGGATTTCTGGAAGCCCTTCTACCTCCAGGCTACACTCCCAGACCTATTTTATACTTTTTTTATATTTGGAAAAAGGGTCTCTTAAGCCAGTGCGGCTGGCTTCGAACCTGCGCAATCCTCCGGTCTCCACCTTCCAAGCGCGGGGATTACAAGAGTGTGCCACCACACCTGGTGTATTCTAAGTCATTTTATAGGTCATATATAGGACAAAGATACTTCATTGCATACTATAAATATTTCGTGTCGAGCATCAGGTAAGAGTTTCTGCAATTTTAGTGTTCCTGATCAAATTTAAAAGGCTACCGATTATAAAGGACATATTCGGAGACTTCCGGGAAGATGGCGACCGAGAAAAGTGGGGCTTAAGAGCCCCGCTAACAACCAATCTCCATTACCACAAAATCAGCGCCTTTCATAGCCAGAAAACACCATCACCAAAGAAACAAAAAAATCACCAGGCTCCAGAAAGAAAGCGGACTGAGAACAGAGCTCAGAGCCACAGAGGAGATAACCGGCCGCACTCCCGAGGCCGCAGCAGCAGCGCCATACTGCCGGCGGCAGCAGCAAATTCACCGGACGGCTACAGCAAGCTGAGGTGAGCCGCTGCGGAACAGCCAGGCGGGATTTCTCGCCACAGGTAAAATCTAAAGCTCCCAGTGGCTGAGCTCAGCACACGCCGCAGGGATTCAGAGTGGAAATAAAAACCAAGAAGAAATACGCCAGCCTCATGGCCGAGGGCGTGGCAGCGGCGCCATATTGCCACCGGCGGCAGCAGCACCGAATTCAGCGAGGCCAGTACAGCTACATCTGCGTACTCAAGAACAGTGAGTCAAATTGCGGGCCACAGAGGAGAAATCCCAGTACTGTACTCCCTGGGACATGACCCAGTGGGGGAGGGGCGGTGGCAGAGATATCACACCATAGGAGAACGTGCAACCTGGCACCCCCCATAGTTTAAAGCAGCCTCTATCGACTCTCTGGGTCGGAGGCTCTGTGATACAACCCAGTAAAGGAGTAGTGGGGTCTGAGATACTACTGACTCGAGATCCAGAACACCTTAAGTGAAGTCATAGTGACCCAAGGGAAGAACCCAGAGAAGGCACAAACTTCTGAAATCATGGGAAAGAGGAATAACAATGGAGCAATGAATGCTCACAACCCCACAACATCAGAACCCGATAAAATAGAAAATCAGAGATTTCTAGAAGATCAAATCAGGAAAATAACTGTAGAAATAATAGAGGTGCTTCGAAAAGAACTCAGAGAGAGCCAAAAAGAGATAAAGGATGCAATTAATGAAGTAAAGGCCTCAATTCAAAGCACAAACAACCGATTAGACCACATGGAGAACAGAATCTCGCTCTTAGAAGATGATCATTCCAAAAATGAACGCATAGTTTCTAATCTAGGAAAAAATATCCGACAGCAGGAATCTGATATTGAAGAAATATGGGCCCATTTTAAGAGAGCTAACCTAAGAATAATTGGAATAGAGGAGGGAAAAGAAAGTGAAACCAAAGGGATCAACAATCTCTTCAAGGAAGTAATAGCAGAAAATTTTCCAAACATAGAGCAAGAGGTTGATACACAGGTCCAGGAAACTTATAGAACTCCCTTTAGACAGGATCGGAGAAGAGGATCCCCACGCCACATAATTGTCAAAATGACCAATGTGGAAGCCAAGCCGAGAATCTTAAAGGCAACAAAAACAAAGGGCCAAGTGACATTCAGAGGCAAACCAATTAGAATCACTCCAGACTTCCCAAACCAAGTCATGAGAGCCAGAAGGGCTTGGAGTAACATATTCCAAACTCTGAAAGAAAACAACTTCCAGCCAAAAATTTCCTACCCAGCAAAACTTTCCTTCAAATTAGATGGAGAAATAAGAAGCTTCCATGACAAACAGAAACTGAAGGAATTTATGTCTTCAAAACCAGCACTAGAGAAAATACTCAAAGAGATTAACTACAAAGAAGAAATAGGTAACACACACCAGAACCAGAGAAACAAGAGTTTCCATCCAACAGTCAACTAAGATTGGTTATCTGTGGAGATTCATTACTTATGTTAGTCTTTTACCTATCTCTAAATGGTATTGTTTGCCTTTATTGTTGTTAATTTCTAGGATTTCTAGTTGGAATATTAATATACCTTCAGATATAGCATTTGGAAATATTTTATCCCATTCTATTAGTAACTGTTAACTCTGTTTACATTGTCTTTGGATATACAATATTTTTTTATTTTTTAGGGAGTTTGTATACTCTTCTGTTGCCTGTGCCATTGAAATCATATCCAAGAAATCACTGCCAATTTCAGTGTTGTGAGGTTTTATGACCCAGATTTTCTCCTAAAATTTTATAGTCTTAAGATGTATATTTAGGTCTTTTATCTATTTTGAGTTAATATTTGTATATGGGATTAGGTAAGGGTCCAACTTTATTCTTTTCCATGTAATTATTATGTTTCAACAATATTTAGTTAAAATATTATTATTTCTACCACCAAATATTTGTGGAAACCTTGTCAAAAATAACTTGACAATATAGGGAAGAATTTAGCTCTAGGCTTTTATTTAACTCCAATGGTTTATATATCTGCCTTTAGAATAGTACTACACTGTTTCAATTATTGTAGCTTTATATGGTTTGAAATCAGAAAATATATATCTTCTAGCTTTGTTCTTTTTCAAGATCGTTTTGGTATCTAGACTCCATATTCCATATTATGATAGAGTTTTTTTCTGAAAAATAAATATTTAAATATATGATAGTTTCACCTAAAAAAATAGAAAAAAAATATTCTCTGGTAAGAAAGAAAGTAAAAAGAAATATTGAAATGTTATCTTTAAGTCATCAAAAGCTTGGTATCAGACAAATGAAACTGTTATGTGAGATTATCATTTTTAATTTTGGATAAATTGCTATAATACTAGATGTCAACCACTAAGCGAAGCATGGGAGGGAGGGATGGGGTGGGGATCGGGTCGGGGCTGACTGGGCATTGTGTGCATGTATGTCTACAAAAGTTTGTATCCCACTATGATGTATGAATACAGTGCACCAATAAAAAAAAAAAAAAGAAAAAAAAATAAAGCACATATTCATTCCACCAGTCATTTTAATCAAGTCTGAAAACCATAGGCCAAACGTCACTGCTATCAGTTGTCATCCAGGCCTTGGAGACAAATATGCCTAAACAATTCTTCATTTTCTTGGACATGAAAAAATAAACAACTGTGAAAAGCCGAAGCACTTCCCCAGAATTGCTTATGCAAATTCTTGAATGTTGACCATCCCCGTTCACTAGGAAAATAAAATGGGAATAATTGATAAATTTCTGTTAATTCTGTTACCCATACAATGACATCAAAATAGCTTCTCAGTTTTCTCTTATTGCTTGAGATAAAACTCTTCCAAGCCAACGTGGTGGTGCATGCTTATAATCCCAGCATTCAGGAGGCTAATGAAACGGGGGTTTCTTCTGAGCCCCCAAGATGAAATGGGGGCTTCTTGAGAAGAAATCTGGGGTTTCATCATAGATGAAACAGAGTTTCTTGAGAAGAAACTTGGCATTTCCTTACAGGGTTCTTGTCTACGGTGAGCGAAGAATGACACCCGCAGACCTCAGGAAGGGGAGTAAAAGGTTTATTGGAAGCAGCAGGGAATGGGGAAAGGTGGCTGAACACCCCCAAAGGGGCTGGAACTCTGGGGTCCAGCAGCTGCCTTCAGGACAATACTTGAGAGTAGTTGAAGCCTAATTACCTTCAGTTGCAGGCTGCTTTCTTCCAGAGTCCACGCGATCTTTCAGAAGGGAATAGGAAAAGAGGCAGAACACCACTTGGGCTGTCAGGGATCTGATGTCCAATAGTTGCCTTTAGGTCACTACCCGAGTGTTGCCTGAGCCAAGTGCCATCAGTTGCAAGCTACTTTCTCCCAGAGTCCATGTGATCTGCCAGAAAAGAGGTGCAGGTCACCCCTAGGGGCCCTAGTCAGTCTTAACGTCCAGCAGAGGCCTTCAGGTCACTACTTTAGAGTAGCCTGAGCTACGTGCCCTTAGATGCACTCTGCCTTCTCTCAGGGACAACATGACCTGCGAGAGAGAGAACAGCTCCCCAAAAGGGGAGGGGTTCCTGAGAGGTTAAAGCCCCATTTGCTATTCGACTAGGGGCTTTGCCGATGCCTGCGAGTCCTCTTTTGGTTAGGGTGACTTTGGGAATTCTGGGAAGCAGCACTCAGGATTTGCATAGGGTATTTGCAAGTCCTTGAAGAATCTCCTGTCAGACTTGCTGGTGAGGGGCTCCTGGGTTTGTTGATTAGTAAACAGATGACTTTGTGAAGCTTTGGTCCTTCTTATCTCTGAGCCTTTGGAATTTCAGATATTTGTCGCCTCTCAGGAAACTCAGGAAATTAACTTTTTCTACTGAGGCCTCTTCCCTATCTGCCTATTTCCTTTCTATCTCCTCACTAAGACCGGAGGAACGTGGTTCTCAGACAGCTTCAGCTACTTAGTGAAGTCCTCCGCGACTTAGTGACACCCTGCGTTAAGATAAAGAATAAAAAATAGGGCAGGGAGTGTACCTCCATGGAAGAATGTCCCTGAGTTTCATCCCCAGACCCGCAAAACAAAAAACAAAAAACAACTGTTCCAGAACAACCATATTTCTTCAATTATAACACACCAGGGCAGCTAAATCCCATTGTTTTTCTTAGTTTATAAGCTAAAATAACAGCATTAGCATTATTTTCTGTATCTTTTTATTTTTTATTATATCCCACTCACTCTGAACAGCATAAAATTTAATGGAACACAATTGCAGAATAAAATATGCTATCACTATAGCATTTCCTCCAAAATCATAGTGTCATTCGTTTATTCACTTTTTCTTCTTTTTTTTTTTTCTTTTTGGGTGGTACTAGGGATGGAACCCAGGGGCCTCCTACCTTGGCTACACTCCCAGACCTATTCTATATTTTATTTGGAAACAGGGTCTCACTAAGTTGCTGAGAGCCTCACTAAGTATCTGAGGCTGGCTTTGCTCTTCCTGTCTCAGCCTCCAAAGCGTGGGGATTGCAAGTGTGCGCCACCATGCCCAGCCTATTATTCATTTATTTAAAAAGCTATTTTTCTAGTAAAGTATAATGAAGTAGAAAATAAGATGGGCCAGGAATTAGAAAACCAGGATTAAAAAAAAAAAAAAGAAAAGAAAAAGAAAAAGAAAAGTAAACCAGGCTTCAATATCTGTCTTTGATCTGATTTGTAGTGTGACCTTGGGCACCCAGAGAGTTAACATATATTAACTGGTACATGGTATCTGACCTCTCCATGAGGAGAATTAAACTAAAAGATCTGTACCAGTATTGGGAAGAGGTGTCAAAATGTATTAATGTACCAGTATTGGGAAAGATTTCCAATTTTAAAAATATATCTTTGATAGTGAAGAAAGGCAGGAGCTGTGGGGAGAGGGCTGGCAGATTTCTCCATGGATAATTAGAAAAAGAATAGAAGATGCCTAGGGTCTTTTTATATTTTAAAGAGAGGCAAAGTTCCTCAAGGATGTGAGGAAATTCCAGCATCCACATAACACATTCTGGAGTGTAACAAAAGGTGTGGGGGTTTGTGCCAGAGACAGATCTTCCTGTCTCAGCCTCCAAAGCGTGGGGATTGCAAGTGTGCACCACCACGCCCAGCCTATTATTCATTTATTTAAAAAGCTATTTTTCTAGTAAAGTATAATGAAATATACTTCATTATAAAACACCATCCCCCCCTCCCCCGTGCGCTGCCCCAGAATGGGTGGATCTGCCTGGGATGGAGACAGAGCAGATACCTGGGCTAGAGACAGGGCAGCAGTACATCTACATATCAAAGGACCTGCCAAGATCTGGTCGGGCTGGCTATAAGAATGGTCCACCTGTTTTGTACTTTGGTGAATTCTTTCGAACCCCCCCCACCCTGCCATTTCTGAATGACATGGGGCTGTTTCTGTATTCCTATCTTTTCTGTATTCCTATCTTTTTAATAAACTCTTTTAAATCTTCAGCAAGAGTCTCGGCTAAACTGTAACAGATCTCTGGAATCCTCTGAATTACAGTGTGCCAAAGTTATTATTTATTTATTTAGGTGTGTGTGTGTGTGTGTGTGTGTGTGTGTGTGTGTGTTATTATTGGGAATTGAATCCAGAGATAGTCTACCTCCGAGTTACACCCTTGCCCTATCTTACTTTTTATTTTTTGTGGTATTAAAGATTGAACTCAGGGCATTCTACTTCTGAGTTACACACCCAGCCCTATTTTTATTCTTTACTATGAAACAGGGCCTCACTAAGTAGCCTAGGCTTGCCACGAACCTGCAATTCTCCTGCCTCGGCCTCCCAAGTACTGGAATTACAAGCATGTGCCTTCATGTCTGATTCAAAGTTATAATTTAAATAGACATTTTAGCCAGGCATGTGGCGCAAGCTTGTAATCCCAGCATTTGGGAGACTGAGATAGGAGGATCATGGTTCGAGCCAGCCTCAGCTACTACTTAGGCCCTCCACAACTCAGTGAGACCCTGTTTCAAAATAAAAGAATAAAGCTGGGCATGGTGGCGCACGCTTGTAATCCCAGCATTCAGGAGGCTGAGACTGGAGAATCACAGTAGGCGGACAGCCTCAGCTAGTTAGTGAGGCCCTCTGCAACTCAGTGAGATCGGATTTCAAAATAAAGAATAGAAAATAGGGCAGGGGGTGTAACTTGGAGGTCGAATGCCCCTGTGTTCCATCCCCAGACCCGCAAAAAATAAAAAAATAAAATATAAATAAATAAAAATAAAAGAATAAAAAGTAGGAGATAAGGCTGGGGGCATAGCTTGGAAGTAGAATGCACCTGGGCTCCATCCTTAGTCCCACAAAATAAATAAATAAGTAAATCAGTTAAAAATATTGCTTGTTTGGTTTATTCAATTTATGTAAATTTTCTTTTTTTTTTTTCTTGAACACAATTAACCTTAGAAATGGTAGCACTTGCCAGGCCTGGTGGCGCATGCTTGTAATTCCAGTGCTTGGGAGGTTGAGACAGGAGGTTCGCACAGGTTCTAAGCCAGCTTCAGTTACTTAGTGAGGCTCTCAGCAACTTAGTGAGACCCTGTTTCTAAATATAAAATAGTTCTGGGAGTATAGCCAGGAGTAGAAAAGGCCCTGGGTTCCACCTCCAGTATCACAAGAAAAAAAAAAAAAAAAAGAAAAGAAATGGTAGCACTTAATGGAATAATGTTTGTTAAATTATTAAAAATTATATCTATGCATATTATCTCTCTGAAGTGTGTGTACATATTATGACTAATTTATACTTGAGAATTTAATGTTAGAATCAATAATTATGACACAATGTTACACATGGAGTAAATTAAATAAACAAATTTTATATACATTTCTAAAATAATATTTTTGTGCGATTTTGGTGTGTGTGTGAATGTGTGTGTGTGTGTGTGTGTGTGTGTGTGTGTTGCAAATTGTACTAATATGTCCTCTGATTCTACTAATGCTTAAACTTTTGGAGAAGAAATCTGGCTTTATAAGAATATTTATTCAGCAGGGCATGGTGACTCACTCCTGAAATCCAAGTACTTGGGAGGCTGAGACAGGAGGATCAAAGGTTTGAGACCAGCCTCAACAATTTACTGATACTCTCAGCAACATAGACCCTGTTTCAAAATAAAAAATAAAATAGGGCTGGGGGATGTAGCTCAGAGGGAGAATGCCCTTGGGTTTCATCCCCAGAACAAGAATAAAATAAGGTCAGATGTGGTGGTGCATGCCCGTAATCCCAGTACTTGGAAGGCTGAGACAGGAAGTTCACAGGTTTGAGCCAGGTGCTTCCACCCTGTTTCAAAAAAACAAAAAAGTGGGGGGTGGAGGTTTGGAGGTGTAGCTTGGAGGAGAATGCCGCTGGGTTCAATCCCCAGTAACACACACACACACACACACACACACACACACACACACACACCTTTTTTTTTCAAACTATTAGAAATAATACAAATAAGCTGGGCCTGGTGGCACACACCTGTAATCCCATTACTTGGGAGGCTGAGACAGGAGGATGGCAGGTTCCAAGCCAGCCTTAGCAATTTAGTGAGGCTCTCAGCAACTTGTAAAACCCTTATTCCAAATTAAAAAACAAAATAGTTCTGGGGATATAGCCTGGAGGTAGAATGCCCCTGGGTTCTATCCCCAGTACTACACACACAAAAGAAATAATAGAAATAAAACCATTTACAAGAATGAGCTAGATCGTATTATATGCAAAATTTGAACATTAGCCACTACCTTGTAGCCCATAGTGTTTTTTTTCTTGCTCAGAAACCATTTCTTTACCTTCTCAGAAATACTCCACTTCTTTCCCTCCTATTAAGTCCCTCCCCTTCAACCCAAGTCACTCCCCCAGCTTTTACGTTAACTCTTGACACAGCTCACCCTGACCTTTCTCTACCAGCCGCTGCACTAAAACATCTTAAACAGATGCACTAAACATCTGTCATCTTCCACAAAAGTTATCTGTTGGCTGATTTTAGGTGCGGAACATTCATCATTTGTCTATGGTAAACGTTAATGTTTATTTTGTATTATTAACACAGTTAACATCATTTACACTAATTTCAAATTTTACTGAGTTTACCCCAATCATATTGTGAATTCACATGGGTTCTTCCCTGACTCTCAGATCAAAGCATTTACCTAAAAGCTCACGTGGATCAAAATCATATATCAGAAAACTAGTAATTTGTTGAGTTTGCCTCAGGGTTTTTTTTTTTTTATTGACACTTAATTCTCAGCTGATTTATATTCATTTTACAGTTCTGCAGAGAAAATGCCAAGTTATGTAGAAGATAGAGTACAGTTTTATCAGCTGCTAAATAAATGCAGATAAGGAAAGGAAGAATTGTCACTTAAGGAGCAAGAACCTGATTGATATGCATAAGGCATGTGCTTTCTATGTGCAAGGCACAGCTTTAGTCACTATTGTAAGAGAAATGATTGACTGTCTAGGATCATGGTAGCCTGACTGATGGAATTCAGGGACAGGTAACCAAAGGGCTAATAATGGAGGACGTTCTGCGACATGTTTAACTTGAAATGGGAAACTAAGCAATGATGAATGCTCTAGACAAAATCTTTGTGATATCCAGAAATGTACCTAAGAAAGTCGGGTAAACGGAAAAACCAGATGTGTAAACAAAATATTGTTCAAAAGCATGCCTGGAATGAGATTGATTAGCTGGTTTTATTTCTATAATTTGCAGGTATACTTGTAAGATATACTTTCACTTTGGTAAATATTACATTTAATGTGAGACAAACATTTTTAGAAATAGCGTCATGAGCCAGGTGTGGTGGTGCACCCTTGTAATCTCAGGATTTGGGGCTGAGACAGGAGGATTGTAGGTTTGAGGCCAGCCTCAACTACATAGTGAGGCCCTCCACAACTTAGTGAGATGCTGCTTTAAAATTAAGAATAAAGCTAGGCGTGGTGGCGCTCGCTTGTAATCCTCGCTATTGGGAGGCCGAGACAGGAGGATCACACAGGTTTGAAGCCAGCTTCAGCTACTTAGTGAGGCTCTCAGCAAGTTACGGACACCCTGTTTCCAAATAAAATATAAAATAGGTCTGGGAGTATAGCCTGGAGGTAGAAAGCTCCTGGGTTCCACCCCCTATTCCTAAAAAAAAAAAAAAAAAAAAAAAAAAAGTATCAGTATTTAGTCTCCTCCTTTTAGAGAAGCTGGAGAAAAGTCAAGTTTTTGCATCTTTTTCTTAAAAATGATGTTGAATTCATGTTGAAAAGACGTCGTGTTAAACTTTAAAATTACACGATCATTCTTTGTTAGCAAGTGTGTCACATTTCACTTTAAGGCAGATGGATTCTTTTTCCCTCACAGTATTCTGCCAGTACATGCAAATTACTTAATAACCTGTCATCAAATTCTTTAACCGATTCATTATCTGAGATTAAAATGCTAAACGCTCATTCTGTTGCTGGGTGGGTTTTCTCGAATATAACCCGAGAAATTTTGCAGACAACAGACAAGATCCTTCCAGCTCTGTGAATGCGTCAGTGTCAGTACTAAGACCCCTTACTTCTATGGAATTACTCACACTAGTGTCATCCAATTAGCAATTCTGCCTTCACTTTGTTAGATCAATTTATTTTTATGCCACCTGAAGAATTTATAAAAAGGCATTTATGTAATAAATGAGTGATATTGAAATAATTTATCTTTAATGTCCACTGTAATATCAAGTTCTACAATGGAACATTAGTATTTTCAGAAAATAAACGAATACTTTCTTTTTCTCTTTTTATTTGCAGTACTGGGGATGGAACCCGGGGACATTCTACCTCTGAGCTACGCCTCCAGCCCTAGTTTTATTCTTTATTTTGAAACAGGGTCTCACTGAGTTGCAGAGGGCTTCACTAAGTAGCTGAGGCTGGCCGCGAACCAGGATCCTCCAGTCTCAGCCTCCCAAATGCTGGGATTACAAGTGTGCGCCACCAGGCCGGCTTTATTACTTTTGTTTGATTTCGCACATATTAAATAATATTGTTCACACCTACGTGCCTAAAGCGACTATATTATTTCAATTTTTGTTACCAGTTGAAATCTATGATGTTTTAGATGTCGCTTGAAATGAAGGGACATCTGCACTGTTACTTAGACTCTCTTGAATTGCCCAGAATGTCAGTTTTTGTTTGTCTGTTTGTCTTTTGTTTTGCCATGTTTTTTTTTTTTTCTACTAGATGACTATAGCTCTTGTATCAAGTTTCTCCCTTCACTTTTCCACTAATGCCTTTACACCTACCTTAGTGAGTTTCAGGCTCCCGCACTTCGTGGGCTTCTACTGACTAGCTTTGCACACCTTGGCATTCCCTGTACATCTTCCATCTATGGGCAGGGGGCTACCCTGGATCTTACCATCATGACTTTGAACAGAGCCACCACCACTACTGTCTTTTCTACTCATTCCCTTTCAAGGCAACTGGTGCCACTTGACCCAGTCATTGAAGTCTTCCTCAGTCACTTTGAGCTCATTTCCTACCTGATTGCCATTTCAGTCTTTCCGACACTGTAGATTGCCCTTCATCTTGAACTTCCCATGACCTGGGAATCTCATTTTCATGACTTCACAGACATTTTGGTCACCAGTTTCTAGTCGAGAGAACTCTGTTAAAAGACCGAGAGCCTTGTAGGCCAGATCTTCTGCAAAGCCAAATGTGTCATTGAAAAAGATCAGAAAAATATACCACATTTTCTATATTTATTCATGTGCTGATGAAAATCTATGTTGTTCCATAATTTCATTATTATAAATTGTGCTGCAGTAAGCATGGGTATGCATATATTTCTATAGTACTCAGATTTTAATTTTTTTTAGAAAGATACCAAAGAGTAGTCTAGCTGGGTCATATGATGGCTCCATTTCTAGTCTTTTGAGGACCCTTTATACTGATCTCCATAGTGGCTGTACTAATTTATAGTCCCACCAACAGAGTATAAAATTTCCTATTTCACCACATCCTCCTTAGCATCTATTACTAATTTTTTGCAGTACTAGGGATTGAACCCAGGGGCATTCTACCTCCAAGCTACACCCCAGCCTTACTTTTTATTCTTTATTTTTGACAAAGTGTCTCACTAAGCTGCAGAGGCCTCACTAAGTAGCTGAGGTTGGCTGGGAACCTGTGATCCTCCTGTGCCAGCCTCCTAAGTACTAGGATTACAAGAGTGCACTTCCACGTCCCACCTGTTTGTATTCCAAATGTGATACATACGTGAAATTTGACTCAACCATCAAGAAGAGCAAAATCACATCATTTGCAGGAAAATAAGTGGAATTAGAGAATATTTTGCTAAGTGAGATCAAATGATCTCAGAAAACCAAGGGCTGTATGCTTTCTCTCATATGAGGAAGCTACAGAGAAAACAGGAAACAAAAGGGAGATCAGATAAATGAGGAGAGAGACTAGTAAGAGAGAGAAAAGGGCTTGGGGGAGGGAGAAAGAAGAGGAGGCATGATGAAAGACATAGTTCAAATAATGTCAAACTAGATGTCAACCACTAAGCCAAGCATGGGAAGGAGGGATGGGGAGGGAACAGGGTGGGGATCGGGTAGGGGCTAACTGGGCGATGTGTGCGTGTATGTCTACAAAAGTATTTTCTTTATGCCATTATAATGTATGAATACATTGCACCAGTAAAAAATAAATTAAAAAAATAATGTCAGGCCCATTTATGAACAGATCGTTACCAATCTCACTACCATGCACAGGGAGAGAGGAGGCAGGACTGGGCGGGGTGAGAGAAGCACCCTAAATGCTGTGTGCGCGTATGTTCCTGTCACTTTGAACCTCACTGTGATGTATAATTACAATGCACAAATCAGAGGATCTTAAAAATAAGAAAGGCTGAAGCCTTCCAAAATTTGATAACAAAGCCCATTCATCTATTTATCTTAAAAAAAAGATTAGAGGTTGTGTCTAGAGCCAGACCAATGTAAAAGAGGCATGCAAAATCCAATCAGAACCCAAAAAAACATGTAAAATTTCCTGAGTCCTATCAGGCAGTGAAGAAATCAAACCCTTTTTTTTTTTTTTTTTTTTTTTTTGCGGGTCTGGGGATGGAACCCAGGGGCATTTGACCTCTGAGCCACACCCCCTGCCCTCTTTTTATTCTATATTTTGAAACAGTTCTCACTAAGTTGCGGAGGCTGTCCGCAAACCACGATCCTCTTGTTTCAGCCTCACAAATGCTGGGATTACAAGTGTGTGCCACCACGCCCAGAGAAGCAATCAAATTAAAACATAAAGGAAGTTAATTACAATCATGGTAGGAATACAGAATTTTAGCTATCCAGTTAGGTAATTAAAATTGGTTTGAAAGCTGCATAGACTTGTTGACACAGTTTGTATAAAAAATGGTGCAATCCTGCCGGATGTGGTGGCAGGCTTGTAATCTCCGCATTCAGGAGGCTGAGACCGGAAGATCACCGTTCGCAGACAGCCTCAGCTACTTAGTGAGGCCCTCTGCAACTCAGTGAGACTTGATTTCAAAATATAAAAAATAAAAAATAGGGCAGGGGGTGTAGCTTGGAGGTCGAATGCCCCTGGGTTCCATCTGCAGACATGCAAAAAAAAAAAAAAAAAAAAAAAAAAAGGTGCAATCCGATTGCAATTTCAGCAGAGTCATGGAAGTGTAGGTAGGTCTCACGTCCCAGTCTCTGGTCTTAAATTTATGAACAATAAATAACTATCAAAATACTGGAACTTTAGCAGGACATGATGGCACACACCTGTAATACCAGTACTTGAGAGGCTGAGACAAAAAGATCACACGTTTGAGGACAGTCTCAGCAAGGAGACTCTCACCAACATAGGGAGACCCTGTTTCAAAATAAAAATAAAAAACAGGGCTAGGAGTACAGCTCAGAAGTAGAATGCCTCTGGGTTCAATCCCCAGTAAAACACACACACACACACACACACACTGCTAGAACTTTGACTCATAGGTTATTTCTAGTGAGATAATAAATCTTCACTAATTAAGTAAATAAATCTTTGTATTCAGAAGGTATAGGGCTGTGGATACAATGAAATAAATCTATGGTATTTAAGCCTTTTTGTGTGTGTGGTACTAGGGATGAAACCCAGAAGCATTCTACCTCTGAGCTACACCCCCAGCCCTATGTTTTATTCTTCATTTGAAACCAGGTCTCACCAAGTTGCAAAGGGCTTCACTAAGTAGCTGAGGCTGTCCTCAAACTGCACTCCTCCTGTCTCAGCCTCCCCAATTCTGGGATTACAAGTATGCACCACTATACCTGGCTGTACTTAAGCTTTTACATAAGAACATCACAGGACTTCTGGGAAGATGGCAACTGAGAAAAGCAGTGTTTATGAGTCCTGCTAACACTTGATCTATATTGTCACAAAATCAGTGCTTTTCATAGCCAGAAAACACTATCAGCAGAGAAATAAAAAATGTAAACAAAAGGGACAGAGAAAAAAAAGACTCAAAGAACAACCAGAGCCCAGAAAAGAAACCAGCCCCCATTGTGGAGCCGCACTGTTTACATTGAATTTGGATGTACCATATTTTTTATTTTTTATTAAGTTTGTTTATTCTTTTGTTGCCTGTGCCTTTGGAATCATATTTAAGAAATCACTGCCAATTAAAAAAAAAAGAACAGCACAACTAGGGACATGAATATATTTGTTATTTAATGAGAGATTACACATGTGATTTCTATTGGAAATAATATTGATTTAGGTATGTCATATAAGTGTGAGAGTATAATTGAATTAAATAGTTATTAAACTCAGTTTTGGAATGTTAAGGAAAAATTGTGCTTCACGTTGTTATTAGATCTACAAGTTATACAGGAGCAGAGAAAGGTCTCCTTTGTTTGGGTTGAAGTATATCTGTGCAAACACTTGCAATACTAAAATCAAATCTATTAAGTTTATAACTTAAAATGTGATTAAAATATAATCAAATGTCTAAACAGAAATACTTAAGTGACAATGTGAGTTAATTGGATTCATCTTAAATTAAAAGATCAAGTAAAATAATGTTTGAAAATTACTATAATTATTATTTGTGCTAGGGATTGAACCCAGTATCATATGCACGTTATTATGCCCATGAGGTATCACTGAGCTACAATCCCAGCTGGTGATTATTCTTATTTTATATGAAATTATTGGATTTTAGGTGGAAAATTGGATATTGGCTTCAAAGGCTTAAAAGTTTTTAGAATGTTAAAATCTAAAAACTGTAAATAAACCTTTTTAAAACACAATTGAAACACTTATCCTAACTTTTAGCATTGCCTATTTTTTCTTCTTAATTTTTTCCCCACTGATAAAATATGTAAATAGTTTTTAGTGCTACCCCCAGTTTCTTCCTTTCTTCCAAGCCCAAGTGAAAGAAATTCTGCATCTTTGGAATATCTTCCCTGAGAGATAGCTTTTAGTGATTGTGTCTTGTTTTAAGTTTTCAGTGCTTTTTTTCTTTGCTTCGTTAATTTTGGACTTGACATCTGTTGACTGATGCTTCTTTCTCTTCTCTCTCTCTCTCTCTCTCTCTCTCTCTCTGGTGCTACTGGGGTTCCTGGAAACCCCTCTACCTCCAGGCTACACTCCCAGACACCTACTTTTTATATTTTTATTTGGAAACAGGGTCTCTTAAGCCAGAGCACCAGCTTCGAACCTGCGCAATCCTCCTGTCTCTGCCTCCCAAACACAGGGATTACAACAAGCGTGTGCCACCATGCCTGGTTGACTTCATAATCATATTTCAGTTAGAACAGTTTCTCTTATCCCCTGTGAAGAAAGTGTCTTCTTATCTTTACACTCTCTGTTAAGGTAAGGGGCAGATAGCTGGCTGCATTAATCCTCCTCTGGGTGACTTATGTATCGCTATAACCCAACAACATTTTATTTCGAATGGCTTTATTGAAGTATAATTTCCATGCCATAAATTTTCCCATTGAAAGTACACAATTTGATAATTTTTAGTAAATTTATAGAGTTGTATAACCCTTGCCATAATCTGGTTTCAGAATATTTCAATCACTACTCCAGATTCCCCTGAGTCTTTTTGTAGTTTGTCCCTATTCCTACTTCCAGCCTCAGGCAGTCGCTGGTTTTTTTCTTTTTCTCTTTCTTTCTTTCTTTCTTTCTTTCTTTCTTTCTTTCTTTCTTTCTTTCTTTTTTTTGTCTTTATACATTTGCTTATTCTAAACATTTTATTTAAATGTAAAGCTACGCCTGGTGTGGTGGTGCAGGATTGTAATCCCTGCACTTGGGAGGCTGAGACAGGAGTATCAATAGGTTCACGCAGGTTCAAAACCAGCCTCAGCTGGCTTAAGAGACCCTGTTTCCAAATAAAATATAAAAAATAGGTCTGGGAGTGTAGTCCAGAGGTAGAAGGTCCCTGGGTTCCATCCCCAGTACCCCCCCCCCACACACACACAAAAGTAAAGCTACATGTTGTATAGCATGTGTAGTATATTGTCTCTGTCTTCTTTCACTTGCCTTTTTAATTTTTATCTATATTGTAGCATATATCAGTATTTTGTTCCTCTTTATTGAAAATAATATTTCATTGTATGAATACACTACCATTTTGTTTAACCATTCACCAGATGAAGAATATTTGCATTATTTCCATTTTTAGCTATTATGAATAATGCCACTAGGAACATTTGTAAACAAATCTTTGTGTGAATGTATGTTTTCATTTTCTTAGATCCATAAGAATTAAATCTTGGGTCACATAGTAATATTGTGCTTCTTCTTAAAGAAACTTCTAAACTGTTTTTCTAAGTATCTTTGCCATTTATATTTCTACAACAGTATATATTCTGAGGCCTACTTCTTTATCCTAGTCTATGCTACTTTCTGTAATTTCAAATAGTAGCCAAAGATTCTAATTTTTAAGAGCTCATAGTATAATACAAATGGATCGTATTGTCATAGACTTATTTTCTTTGGCCCTATAGAAGACAGGAATTCATTGACTACAAACCACATATTATTTAGCTATTAGTATTGTCAATATTTCCCTAATGTACATGATGTACATTCACAAACATACCAAAGTCAGTCACTAAGTCAAACATGAGAAGGAGTTAGGGGGAGGGAAAGGGAGGGAACTGGGAAAGGGCTAAATGCGTGATGTGTGCATGTATGCCTCTACCATCTTGTACTCCATTAAGATGTACGACTACAATGCACCAATAAAAAATTAAAAAAATAAAAATACACCAATAAAGTATTATTAATATTTCAAGAGATTTAATTACTTTATATAATAAAAGTATAAAGATTATTTCTACTCAAGGGCAGCAATTTAGAAATGTCATCCATAACCACTGCACTCTGCAGCTTTCCCATTTGCTGCCCTCCGTGGGTTGACTTGAATTCTAAGGCTTGTCATAGAAGTTGGCAATACAGCTGTCACAGCACTAGGAATCGCATCCTCAAACTACTGCATTTACAGCCAGAGACGATGTAGTTTTCTTTACCATTTCTCTCTTTACTAGGGAACAAAGTCTTTTCCAAAAAGCATGCTCCACAGATGATTTCTCTCATCTGTCGGCTGATACTGGGCCACATCTATTCCTAAGCCAGTATTTGCTAAAAGAGGATGAGATTTCATCACCTGAGGCTGCTTCAGAAATAAAAGTAATATTATTTCAAATCTCACTGTCATCATGATTATTTTGACAACCTTTAGAATCATGTGGAGGGCTGTAACTTTCTGAGCCTCTGTTTCCTGCTAAGTAAAACAAAGGAACAAGAGTTGGACTAGGGTCAGGAAAAATCTTCAGCTCAAAAGCTGTGTGTTAGCTTAGTTTCTCAAAATTTCCCTCTCCATTCCAGTGGAGTATTTCAGGGTCTTGACCCATTCTTACTTAATTCCTGGAACTTCAAGTGTAGGAGAGGAGAGATGGGGAAGAAAGTTTTCTTCTCATTTATCTTTAATCAAATCCAACTTTTTCCTCCACCTGACTGTGCTTGGAGTTAGGATCGTATTATTTTGGATCTGAATACACTTCCATTAAGATGCATTGAAAGAATTACAATCATGGTTTTTAATACTGAAACCCTCTGGTTTAAAATATGTCATTGTGCTTGGCTTATCTGCTATTTTAAAAGCAACATAGTGCTTAAATATTCCAGCTGCTAAATAGGACAGGTGTCTGATGATCCTCAGAACAGTCCTTTAAAAATAGAACTTGAGCCTGGAATGCATTCTCTGGCATAGCCGCAGGCAATTGCCAGAATAATTAATATAAATGGACATCAGAATAGTTTTTTATAATAGAGAATACTTTTTTGGGGAGATGAATTCTAATATAGCACAAGGAGACTTCATTGTTCAAAAAAGTGGGTTAACTCTTTGGGGTTAGTGCTTAGAGTTTTATAACTTAGGAAAGTTTCTGGCCTACTGTGATAATGTGTATGTGGTGTTTTTCCCTATGAACTTCTTAATGTTAAGTGGCATGATGAGATTAATTTGCCTGATCTCAGTGGTGATGATGGGTGTTGAGGCTAAAAGGTGGGAAGGCTGGGGCTTGGAAAGAGACAGAGGACACTTAGGTTGTATTCAGTCTTTTATTACCAACTGTTTAGCAATGTAAAATCACATGGCAATTTAGCAAACCTTAATACTATAGGTATATGCAGACTTTTTTTTAGTATCGTTAGATAAACTAGACATGTTCCTTGGCTTCAAGGAACTCGTAACCCTGTTAAGTATGGTTGGCTGATAGTTAACTTCCCACACACAAGAATTCAACACAGTCTCTTGCATAAACATCCCTCAAACTCAGAACTCTTTTTCTTACCTTCAAAGTACCACTTCACTTAAAATTTCCCAGTATATTTTTCTGATAGTTATACAGAAGGGGTCCCTTTATATATATTTTTTTCTTAATATATATTTTTTATTTTTAATTGACAGATAATAATTGTACATATTTATGGGGTACAGTGTGGTATGTGTGTGTGTGTGTGTGTGTGTGTGTGTGTAAAAACACTCCCCACTATAAAGTGTACAATGATCAACTGTCATATTCATCACCTCAAATATTTGTCATTTCTTTGTGTTGTCAGCATTCAAAATCCTCTCAACTAGCTGTTTTAAAGTATTCTATTAGTTATTTTCCACTATAGTCACTGTACTTGGATTGTGGAGGCTCCATGAACTTTAGCCCCTTTGGAATTATGGATCACCAATACGAGAAAAAAATTGAAGACACAAATATCATCACAACATGCAGTTGGCAAATAAATTGGAGATGTGTCAATAATTCAAAATACTGTGGATGTAAGCCAGATATGGTTGGGAACACCTGTAATCCCAATACTTGGGAGGCTAAGACAGTAGGATCACAGGTTTGAGGCCAGCCTTAGAAACTTAGTGAAGGCCTATTTGAAAATAAAATAAAATACAACAAATGTAGTTGGCATAATTTAATATAAAAAATACAATAAAATAATGATGATGTCATTCTTAAGACTTAAAATTTACATAATAGTTTATCTATTAATATATTTTAATAAATGTGACCCAGTCAAACGTAAGTATCAAGTAAGTGTCAATAAAGCGAAACTTTATTTATTATTTTAATTTTTTTCTTTTCTTTTCTTTTTAGTATCTAAGAATACTATAAAGAGGCTGTATATACCTGGTAAGTATTTAAGGTTTGCTAAACTGCTGTGTGATTTTACATTACAAAATGGTAATAAACAAAAGACTGACTACAACCTAAGTGGCCATCAAGAAGGGACTAGTTAATAAATTGTTTCTCTCAAATCTTTTATTCATGATAAGCCTGGCTTATCACTGTAATTTTGAGAAAATAAATAAACTTTAAGAATTGCAGAATCAGCCGGGAGTGGTGATGCACGCTTGTAATCCCAGCATTCGGGAGGCTGAGACCGGAGGATCGCGATTCACAGACAGCCTCAGCTGCTTAGTGAGGCCCTCTGTAACTCAGTAAGACCTGGTTTCAAAATAAAGAATAAAAAATAGGGCAGGGGGTGTAGCTTGGAGGTCAAATGCCCCTGAATTCCATCCCCAGACCGCAAAAAAAAAAAAAAAAAAAAAAAAAAAAATTGCAGAAACTTATCGCTGGTAGGAAACTGATTGAGTGGTTCTTAATGTTCTATGGGTCTTGAATCCTGTTGAGAATCTAATAAATGCTATAGTTCCTCCCCCTAAAATAAAAAAGTTGTGCTATAATTTTGGATGGTCTACCAATGTCCTACCATGGATATCCATGGCCCTCTCAAGCAGCCTTTTCATATATATAAATATATAGTATATATAGATATATGTATATAGATACATAAATAGATATCATATATATCTTTTTTTTTAAGTACTGGGGATGGAACCCAAGGACATTCTACCTCTGAGCTACAATCCCTGCCCTATTTTTTATTCTTTATTTTGAAACAGGGTCTCACTGAGTTGCAAAGGGCCTCACTAAGTAGCTGAGGCTGGCCGTAAACCACGATTCTCCTGTCTTAGCCTCCCAAATGCTGGGATTGCAAGCATGTGCCATCACGCCCAGCTTTTATGTTTTTAAACAGTTTCATTGGAATATAACTTACATATGATATAACTGAAATGAACATTTAATGAATTTTAGTATGTTTACAGATTTATAAAACCACCACCATGATCTAATTTTAGAACATTTCTATCACCCTGAAAAGAAATCTTAACTCCCATTTACAGTCACTCCCCATTGCTAGTCCCAACTCTATCCAATCGCTAGTGTGTTCTGTCTCTTTTTATTTGTATGGCAGAATTTTAAAAACATTTTCACTTCCATCCACAAAGAAAACATAGCTAACACCCAACTTATAGATGCAGACTCAACTTTGACAAAAGATTACAGAAAAACCTTTTGTTTTGTTCAATGTTCTCCATTCCATTCCAAACATTGATTTTATGATTTTATGGGTGGCAAATTCCGTTTGAAAAACTCTGTTCTAGAGGATTTACCCCAGGTAAAAAACAAATCAAACCAAACAAAACTCTGAAGCACATGGCTCCCTTAACTGCGGAAGAAAGAGACCCAGAAACGTGATTATTTCAAGACAAAAGCCAGGTAGTAGCAGAGTTAGGATTAAAATGTAGTTCTCTTTTGTCCTAGCTTCTTCATTACTTATTCTAATTTTCATACCTCAAGAGCAAGCAAAAAGGCACTGATAAGAAGTCACAAAAAATTGTTAAATGATCAAGATCAAAATTGCTTAATTTGTTTTAGTTTGAGACAAGAAAAAAGAAACTTGATTCTTTCTGGGGCAAGAAGGAGTCCAGTGGTGCAGGTTGCTCTGGACCACAGGAGAAAGGCACTCCTGTTGCAAGGTGACCAAAAACACGCCTTGCAGCCCACAGCCTGGAGCTAATTGCCCTTCTCCAGGTTCAGGTTATTAGTGCTGAAGTCACGCAGCCGTTTCCACTGAGATGTCTCCTGTGGCTCTGTTGCCCAGGAGGTCCTGGCATGAGCAAGGATGTTTATAATCTTCTGCAGTGACTCTGCAGCCTAAGCTGAGAGCTTTCCTCAGGCTTTCCACAGTGCCTGCAGACTGTCAGCCCATCTGCATTCCAAGCACATGCCCTCAAGTGCATTGTCATTCTTGTTTATGTCCACTGAAAGTTAAAATGTTAGCTATCCATACACTGCTGAATATTCAGTGGGATAATTGTGAAACGTATTGCCTGCCGTCTGTGTTTGGCTAAAAAGTGGAAAATTGGAAGGTGATGGGAGGTACCAGTGTTAAGAATTCAGATGTTAAGCAGACGATCACACAAATGTTGAGGATAATAGCTAAAACGTTTTTATTTTTATTTTTTGTGGTATTAGGGGTGGAACCCAGGGCATGTACCTTCAAGCTACACCCCTAGTCAATGGAACACACTGGGAAGTTTTCAGAGCAGGTGTGTGTTTCTCTGGCAGGAAAATGTGTGACTAACCATCTTGTCAACCGAGTCAGTTTTTCCTGCCAACAAAATCTTTTCCACAGAGGGGTCAAGGCCAGCCTCAGCAAGTTAGCAATACCCTCAGCTGTCTTCGAACTTGTGCTCCTCCTGTCTCAGCCTCCTAAGTACTGGGTTTACAAGTATGCACCATCACACCCTGCTTGGTGCTGTTTTTAGAAAGTTGGGCCTGGCTAAGATTCTGTTTCAAAGCAAAAATAAAAAGGGCTGGGGATGTATCTCAGAAATAGAATGCCCTTGCTTCAGTCCTCAGTACCAAAACATAAAATAAAAATAAACTGGGCAGGAGCCGGCATGGTGGCTCACACTTGTAATCCCCGTGCTTGGAAGGCGGAGACAGGAGGATCATGCAGGTTCGAAGCCAGCCGTGCTGGCTTAGGAGACCCTGTTTCCAAATAAAAATATAAAAAATAGGTGTCTGGGAATGTAGCCTGAAGGTAGAAGGGTTTCCAGGAATGTCGGTACCACCAAAATAAATAAATAAATAAATAAATAATAAAAAATAAACAAGATGGCCCAGTGGCATACTCCTGACATCTTAATACTTGGAAGGCTGATACAGGAGGGTCACAGGTTTGAGACTAGCCTTGGCAACTTAGAGAGACCCTGTTTCAAATTAAAAAAAAAATAGGGCTGAGAGTATAGCTCAGTAGTAGAACCCCTGGGTTCAATCCACTGTGCCACAAAATATAAAATAAAGTGTCACAGAGAAATATTATGCTTTGTGGTGGGGAGTTTCAGCTAGCCAGTCATCTGTCCGGATGACTTACTTAGCGAAAGTTAGCCAAGTTCTTGTCCTGCCTTATTCACAATAATATTCACTAAAAACAGTCATTTTTAAATAGTACTGGAGATTGAACCCACAGGCACTCTACCTCCAAGCTAAACCCCCAGCCTTATTTCATTTTATTTATTCTTTATTTTGAAACAGGGTCTCACTGAGTTATGGAGGGCCTCATTAAGTAGCTGAGGCTATCCGGAACTGTGATCCTCCTGTCTCAGCCTCCCAAATGCTGGGATTACAAATTTGTGCCACCACGCCTGGCCCCAGGGCATCCACATTTTATTTTAAAATAAGGTCTCTCTAAGTTGTGGAGGGCCTGAGTTGCTGAGGCTGGCCACAAACCAATGATCCTCCAGCCTTAACTTCCCAACTACTGGTATTATAGATGTGTACCGCCACACCCATATCAAACAGTCAGTTCTTCAAATCAGTGGTACTGACTTCAGCCCATTTGAACCGTATCTTCTACCTGGAGAACCACATGACTAACATATGGCTGCAAAACTAAATAAAACTTATGTCTAATAGTTGGTAAAAACTGAAATAATATAAAATGTTATTTTCCTAATTTAGTGAATTATTTTCTATTTGTCATTCAGCTAGGGTCTGGAGTCTGTCCTCCCCCTTTCCCCTTGTGGTATAGAGGAATTGTGATTTTTCCATGGACCATTACATAAATACAGAGAAGTGAGTGAGGGCCTGGCAGGAAGGGAAAATAGTGTATAAAGCCTGGTTCTTCAGAATCCTGTGTTAATAGACAATGAAGCACAGAGGCCAGTTTGGCCATAATTGGCTGTAGTGTTGATTTAAGAAAGGAAGTGCGTAGGAAATAATATTGGGTAGATAGTTAGAAGTCAAAGTGTGGATGCCCTGGG
Organism: Muscardinus avellanarius; assembly: GCF_963383645.1. Taxonomy (NCBI): domain Eukaryota; kingdom Metazoa; phylum Chordata; class Mammalia; order Rodentia; family Gliridae; genus Muscardinus; species Muscardinus avellanarius. Next base: position 36,442,162 of record NC_137793.1, read on the forward strand.
GCCGGGCATAGTGGCACATGCTTGTAATCCCAGCGCTGGGGAGGGTGAGACAGGAGGATCATACAGGTTTGAAGCCAGCCTTAGTGAGACCCCGCTTCCGAATCAAATATAAAAAAATAGGTCTGGGAGTACACCCCGGAGGTAGAAAAGCCCCTGGGTTCCACCCCTGGTACCACACACACAAATATGTGGATGCCCTAATGTTTGTTTGTTTATTTATTTATTTATTTATTTATTTATTTATTTTTGTGGTTATGGAGATTGAACTTGGGCAGTTTAGCTCTGAGCACACTCCCAGCCCTATTTATTTTTATTTTGAAACAGGGTCTCGCTTGGTTAATGACAGTCTCACTACTTACTAAGGCTGTCCTTGAACCTGTGATCTTCCTGCTTCAGGCTCCCACTTGGATTACAAGTGGGTGTCACCACACCTGGTACCTAAAGTGTCTTATATTCGGGATGTTGGAAGTCACAAAATATTTGAGCAGGAAGTGTTAAATGGGAATGGTTTTTAGAATTCGTAATCTGGATGTCATAATTAAGGTAAATTATGAGCTCAGGTGATCAGGGCAATGAAAAAAAATTTTTAAATGATATTATTGACTTCCTAGTAATAGCAGAAAGTCTGAATGTAAAAGTCCAATGTAAGGGAGAGCAGAGAAGGGACAGAATCTGGAAGTAGAGATAAAATTTAAAATTCATCTTCACAGAGCTATTAGCGGTGGCTACATGAATATGAATTTCATTAAAATATTCATGCTGTGACAACTTCTTTTTTTTTTTTTTTTTGCAGTATTCGGGATGGGACCCAGGGGCATTCTACTTCCAAGCTGTACCCCCAGTCCTATTTTTTTTGTTCATTATTTTGAAACAAGGTCTCACTAAGTTGCAGAGGGCCTCACTAAGTAGCTAAGGCTGTCTGTGAACCTGTGATCCTCCTGTCTCAGCCTCCCAAGCACTGGGATTATAGTGTTCACCACCTTGTCTGGTTTGTTACAGCCATTTTTGCAATTTCTTTTTCTTTATGCAAGTGTGGTTTAAGGTTCTTCATGCCTTTCTCATAAGCTAGGTTCCAGTCATAGTCTGTAGAGTGTAGCCTCTTCAAGTAGAAAGATATTTGGCTGCTAAATCTAACCAACAAAACTGCAATACCAACTTTTCTGTCTGTACAGGATCATGTTCTTTGTTGTGTTCTTTCCCATAAACTCTAAAGAGCTACTAATTGAGGGAAGACAGTAAAGGCCAAGAGTTGGGAGGTTGATTCCAGGCTCAATGGGACAGCAGGCCGTAAGTGACTGATGGGTCCTGCTTTGGTGGGGGAGGGGACAATAGCACTTTCTGTGTGCTGTCTTCATATTAGGTCATTACCTCATTAGTGACAAGCATATTGCCTTACCACTATAGAATTTCTCCTTACATGTTAGAATAGCCGTTCCAACATTTGGCGACTAGTTTCCTACTAGCAGACTTTTACTAGTAGAAAACTACTGGTAGGGTAAATACTGTCCTAAGCATACATATACATATACATATACATATACATATACATATACATATACATATACATATGCATCATATACTTATTGGGGCTTGAATCCAGGGCATTTTACTCCTGAGCTACACTCCCAGCCTTATTTTATCTTTTATTTTGAAACAGAGTCTCACTAAGTTGCGGAAGGCCTCATTAATTTGTTGAGGCTAGCGGCAACTTGAGATCATGTCTCAGCCTCCCCAGTACTGAGATCACAGGCAGGAGCCACATTCAACTTTTTATTGTATTTTTAAATTTTTTTTGTGGTGCTGGAAATTGAACCCAGGGTCATTCTACCTCCAAGCTACACCCCCAGACCAATTTTTTATTCTTTCTTTTTTTTTATGGTACTGGGGATGGAACCCAGGGGCATTCTACCTCTGAGATAAACCCTCCAGCCTTATTTTTTATTCTTTATTTTAAAACAGGGTCTCGCTGAGTTGTGAAGGGCCTCAGTAAGGAGTGGCCGCGGCTGACCTCAAACCATGATTCTCCTGTCTCAGCCTCCCAAATGCTGGGATTACAAGCGCACCACCATGCCTGGCTTAGTCTTCATTTTGAAACAGGGTCTCACTGGGTTTTGGAGGGCCTCACTAAGTAGCTGAGACTGGCTGTGAACCTGGAACCTGGATCCTCCTGTCTCAGCCCCCCAAGTACTGGGATTACAAGTATGCGCCACCATGCCTGTCTCAGCCCCCCAAGTACTGGGATTACAAGTGTGCGCCACCATGCCTGGGTCTTTTTTTTTTTTTTAACTCTTAGTTTATTGAGTAGTTTCCCCTTCTGCTTTCTCTACAATTCATCTGTTGGTTTTACCTTTCCTTTTCCCTAACTGCCGTCTTGGGGTGATCAAGCCGCTCAGTACATGCAGCGTGTGTGTGTGTGTGTGTGTGTGTGTGTGTGTGTGTGTGTGTGTGTGTGATTATGTTGGGGGTGAAGGTTGAAGCTGAAATGTCTTATACCCCAGCAAATTCCAGATTCTAGGAGCAGGAGTATTTCTGGCCTTCAGGGCTAAACTTTTCTGCTGCTGCAGAGAGGGCTTCTCACTTTCCAGAGAGAGACTTGGTGGATTCAGTCTTAGTTCTTCACCGAAAGCTTCCCCCAGCCTCACTCAAGACAGAATGGGGCTACTTTCTCTTTTATTTTATGGTACATACTCTATTGTAGCAAATCTATGCATTTTAGTTATTTATATACATCTTCATAATTTCAAACTGATCTACTCAAAGACTGAGATGGTCATTTAAAAGCTATTATTTATTGGATATTTTACGTAAAAATGTCATTCAGTTCTTAACAATAAATCTAAGAGGAAACAGGGACTCAGAGGAGTCAAATAACATGCCCCACTGCAATACAAATACTTGGCACAAATGGGCCTAGAAAGTAGGTCATGTTTTATATTATCTATACCTAGCATGGTGCTTGGCATCAGGTGCACGAAGACAAAAATGCTTATCGCCTGAGTAAGTAATTAAGTGAATAAGCTGTGCGCTGCAACCTACAAAAGCAGCCTTTGGCCAGCGGTGCTGACAAGTCCTTTCAGTTACACTCACAGCTCTGAGTGTGCTGCTGACTTTAATTCAAACCAGACCCTCATACCAAGGAGAAGAAAAATATATCCTGAAACCACATTACCAAGACCAGTGCAGTAACCGGCTGGTTCGTATCACAATGGTTAAAGATTCAATTTAACATGCAAATACTGCAGCGTAAGAAACACAGAACATGGAACAAGAAAAGAAGCCTCCCTTCCATTGTATGAGGTGAGCTTTCTCATGACCTGTCTTGGGATGGTCAAAAGATTTTCTTTTGCTAACCCGATAAGACCTACGAAATCAACTCTTTTCTCTCTGTAGTCTCATATTACATGGCACACAGCTCAAGTAATCTTTATTGATTATTGGTTTTTGATACCACTCTCTTTTATTTTGCCAAAAGAGTTCCTTGTTTTGACCTGAATGAATAAAGACATTTTCCAGTTAGACCAGTTTCAGATAAAATGATTTTTGTCAGTTAGTGTTATTAATGGCAGTCAGGTGTCTGTTGCTGTTGGCTTTCTTTTCTGCTCTGAAGTGGGTTTTTCCATCACTGGGTCTCCTTCCACACTTACCGTCCATTGGGGTGGAGGTTGGGCGTGGCCAGGGCTTCCAGGGTGCTGTTGTGGGAATGCCCGGCTCTGTTCCCCCGGGGGTCATGAGCTCACTCTGTTTCCATTGTCACCACGCATGCGTAGGATCGTGGTGGAAAAGTGGTTGGGTTTGGGTGGAAATAGCAGGGGGTGGGACAGCTGCTCTTCCGAGCTTTTCACTTCCTTTCCCTTCACGGTCAGCGCGTGGCTCACAGTGGGCTCACTGGGGATGCCGTTCTGTGTAGTTCCCTCTTTCCTTTCCTTTTCTCTTTTACCAGTTTGCTGTTCCCATTCTTAACCTTAAAAGCCAAATAACATTTCCAGTGTCTGTCTTCCAGGATTACTAGTTTTATTTTGCTCAGTTTTTAAAAATAAAATCTAAGCTCTTGGAACTATAGTCCTGTAGATAGGATCTATTTTCCAATATAGTCACCCACTGTAGCAATTGTATATATATTTATCTGTTTTGGAGAGTAGGTAGAGAATTAGGAGGAAGCAGTGTGATATGTGTTGGTCCTAGGGTGGTAGGAATGAGGGATGGAGAGATTTGGTTTAGGTTCTAACTCTGCCTCTAATTTTTTTTTTTTTTTGCGGGTTTGGGGATGGAACCCAGGGGCATATGACCAATGAGGTACACCCCCTGCCCTATTTTTTATTCTTTATTTTGAAACAGGGTCTCACTAAGTTGCAGAAGGCCTCACTAAGTAGTTGAGGCTGTTGGCGAACCACGATCCTCTGGTCTCAGCCTCCCGAATGCTGGGATTACAAGCATGCGCCACCATGCCCAGTTTATAATTAAATGACTATTTCAGACAAGTCTTTCAAACAACAGGATCTATAGAACAAGAATGTTGAAGCCAGGTGTGGTGGTGCACACTTGTAATCCCAGTATTTGGGAGGCTGAGACAGAAAGATCACAGTTCTCAGACAGCCTCAGCCTCAGCTACTTTAGTGAGGCCCTTTGCAACTCAGTGAGACCCTATTTCACAATAAAGAAAAAAAAAAAAACAGGGCTGGGGGTGTAGCTTGGAAGTAGAATGCCCCTGGGTCCCATCCCCATTACCACAAAAGAAAAATAAAATGTTGAAGGCTAATGAGATGATCTCTAAAATCCCTGCCAGGCTGGGTATGGTGGCGCATGCTTATAATCCCAGTATTTGGGAGATTGAGACAGGAGGATTGCAATTTGTGGACAGCTTCAGCCACTTAGTGTGGCCCTCCACAACTTAATGAGACCTTGTTTCAAAATAAAGAATAAAAAAATAGGGCTGGGAAGCCAGGCATGGTGGCACACGCTTGTAATCCCAGCATTTGAGAGGCTGACAAGAGGCTTGCCATTCACAGACAGCCTCAGCTACTTAGTGAGGTCCTTTACAACTCAGTGAGACCCTGCTTCAAAATAAAGAATAAAAAATAGGGCTGGGGGCGTGGCTTGGGGGTAGAATGCCCCTGGGTTCCATCCCCAGTACTGTAAATAAATAAATAAATAAATAAATAAATAAATAAATAAATAAAATTTCTACCAGATTAAAAAATTTTGTGATTTTATCCATCTAGTTTGGATTTACCTCCACCTCCTGCCCCCAGTTTCTCAGAATTTATGTGAAATAGAATTTGGAGTAGATGCAAAGTGTAACAGAACTGTTTTTATATGAGAAGGATTTTCTATCATAAACACATTCTCCATTGATTCATGCTTTTATGTTTCTGTAGTTAGTCTGTGAATAAAATTCTTCAAACATCTATAGTTCATAATATATTTAGAATCATTGAAATATAATTAGAGCCACTTAAATGATCCAGATTGACCATTAAACTGTTCCTGGAGTTATATTAGTTTATTGAAAACAGGATTTAGTGAATTCTTAAGAAGAAACTGAATAATATATTTTAGAAAGAAATTTTCTGGACTGGATTAGTCTGGGAATTTGTGCTCAGGATTCTTATTTCTACTGCCCTCTTCTCTTTTATATTTTCTTACTTGATCTACCACTGTCTTCAACAAATTAATTCATTTTCCTGGTCACAGTTGCCCAGCTAAAGAACAATGGCATGACTTCAGAATTACCTAAGATTTAGGGGTTAGTAAGTTGAAGTCTTTAACATGGTTAAAGGTAGTCTCATAAAAAGTGATAAGGATAATGTCTTATTTTGGTCTCATTTTCCTCTTCATGCAATTAAAAACACTCAATATGAAAAAGGCAATTTCTGTTTGTCAAGCAGAACTTTTGAAAATGTCGACAGTAATAGTAACAATTTTAAAAAGTCCATTAGTCGTTTATAGAGCATAGGAAGATTATTTATTAAATTTTGAATAATTAGCATTGTGGATTGTGAATGGCTGTTTTTTTTTTCTTTTTCTGTGCACTATCAAATTTCTTCTCATGTCTTGGCGATTAAAGGTATCCTATATCCACTAACAGGAGGGTGACTTCACTTTGTGCCAGATAGAAACTTTAATTATCCCCAGAGAATTTAGACTGTTTCATTTTAGGTAGAGTGGATCAGAGAGATGCCTTTCTCAGTTTTATAAATGTCCTTTTACCCAAGGACCTTTATTTCCTGGCCCAGATGATTGGTGTCCTTTAAAGGTGAATAGTACACATGATTGATAAATATAATCTACACTGAGATATGACTAGTAGAAATCTAGAGACTTTTTTCTTTACCTTGGGCAATGGAATTTTAAATTCACATGTCATTGCTGATTAAGTACTTATCTTCTGGAATGAATAATTTAAAACATTAAAAACTTGTTTGGCTTTGAAATGGCCGGCATTTAACCACACTATTGGCATTTAGATCTTTTGTTGATTCACTTTTTTTTTTTTTTTTGAGTTTTCAAGTGTTAGACCAATTCAAATTTGCTAGATCATTTAGAAAGGCGTTTTTGCCAGAGGTGGATCTTGGTTTTGAGGGGCCTAAAGCTTCCATAATTGGAGGGATTCATTTAAAAAAAAGAACGGAAGTAGGTATAAGGGTAACTTGTATTTAGAAAAAAAATTACACACACACACAAATTTAGAAGAGCTAACAAATTCTACAAATTAACTTTATAAGGTTAAACTGATCTTTTCCTAATATTTTTGGATATATGCTCTTTGATTACTCTTAATATACCAAACATTTAAAATTTTTATATAGAGAATAATCTCATTAGCATGATTGATTGAAATTTATTTTGATTGTTAATAGCTTATAAAATTTCATTTATTTCCATGGTCTATTATTGGTCACGTACAATTATAGATTATTGTCAAACTTGGACAACATCTAGATGTTTCATTTACATCTAAGTTTGTGTATGTACTTCTCTAACCACAGAAACTGTCATTATAATGGGTTTCTAATTGTACATGCAGCAGTATTGAGTTTATTCATGACAGAAACACAACTTCTTTGACTACATATATATGGAAACTGTATCATCTGTATGCAATTTTACACATCTGATGATTGGGAGAATTTTCCAGACTAGCTTCTTTTTCCACCCATGTATTTCTGTTGCTGGGCGCCATGGGACATGTTCACATCCTAGCACATCCCCAGCTCTGCTTTTCTTGAGGCCAGGCGAGTCAGCACAGTGGATGTTAGTGATATTCATGAAAATCATTCCTTACTCCAGGTTGGCTAAAATAACTTATTGATATGATAGAGAGATAGTGATTCACATGACAACATTGCATTAAAACCAAACTAAATGTACACTCTAATCAATTTCCCTTTAGATGGAGCTTAAAAATACCTACAGACAGTTTACTACTACCCATATGAAAGCGTAAGTGACAAGACACAGGAGTGGAAAGAAACAGTGGTCTTAACTAATTGCTGCAAATATGGTCTCATATTCATATAATATATGCATAATATATTTTGCATATATTATAGAAATATATTATGAATACATTACTGGACCCCATTCAGAGTCATAGAAGGTACTTGTGGATTTTAAACATTCCACTTTATCAGCTTTATAGAAGACTTAACTGATTTTTGTTTGTTTGTTTGTTTGGGTGTTTTTTCCCTCTTTCTTTCCTTCCTTCTTTCTTTCTTTCTTTCTTTCTTTCTTTCTTTCTTTCTTTCTTTCTCTCTCTCTCTTTCTTTCTTTCTTTCTTTCTTTCTTTCTTTCTTTCTTTCTTTCTTTCTTTCTTTCTTTCTTTCTTTCTTTCTTTCTTTCTTTCTTTCTTTCCTTTTTGCGGTATTGGGGAAGGAACCCAGGAACATTCTGCCTCTGACCTAAACCCCCAACTCTATTTTTTATTTTTGAAACAGGTTTGTATCAGTCTCCTAAATACTAGGATTATAGTCATGCACCACCATGCCCAGTTTAGGAGCTTGAATTTCTGAGTCACTATCAAATGATAACTTCTTAGGTGAGCTCCTGTATGGTACTGGATTGGATTTTGTGTGAACATCAATAAAACTTGTGTTGTACAACTATGATTTGCGGTTTTTTTTTGTCACTTCAATTAGCCTAATATTACCCAGACATGATTATTTGTGTTTCTCCCCCTTTGGTCATTATCACTTTACTATAAAATTGATCTGAACTACTAAAAAACTTTAATACTTTAGTCATATATAGAGCTGAAGTATTAGGTTTTTCCCCTAGTAATGGGGACAAGAAAATACTCCTGTTGCAAATACAACCTCTAGTTCTTTTCCCACAAATATAGATTATAAGAAGTTTAAATAAAAATAAAATAGATAAAAAATAAAAAGGAGAGCAAAATATATTAGATTTTCCATTGGCTCACCAGTTAATCCTCTTCAGGCTACATTATTTTCTTGAGACTCTAAGAGTCAATGTATATTTTTATGATTTCTTAAAAATGTTCCTTTCTATCAAAGTTTTAGAAATTACATGTTATATCCTCTAAATTTGAATGCTTCAGTAATCCTCTAAGGCTTAAAAGAGGTCTCATTCAAGTGTTGTGGTCTGTCTTCCTCATTAGAAATAAATTCTAAAATCACTGATTCTTGGATAGGTGGCTTGCAGGTTACCTTCAGAGTTTAGGCATTAGCAAGTACCAGTAGGAAAAGAAAATGTGAAATTTTATTTTATTTTTTGCAGAAAGTATTACTTAAATCATATGGAAAATTCTCTTTAAATACTTTTTAATTGTTATAGTTCTAAATAGGATCCCATTTACCTAGCTCTCTTTAAGAAGAGTAGCGGGAATGCTACCTTGCTGGGCTGCTTGCTGGGTCCTGCCCCGTTGTTACCTAGCGCTTATGGAAGTAGATCTAATTCAAGAGACCGATGCAAATTGTATCGATACAAATGTCAAATCAGGAACTGGTTTGAACTTCCAGAGAAATGACAAGACCATAGTTCAGGAGGCAAGAAAGAAATATGGGTTACATGATGATTTGGGAAGTAGGTCTTGAGTGAAGAAAAAGTACTAGACCCTGTGCACTCTGCACTCTGCTACCCACCTGCCCTGGAAGCAGGCAGGCAGTAGGAGAAGGGCTTAAGAATAATTAATTAGAGAAAAATGATAATGGTCTTGACACAACGGGAAAATTTTAGTATTCATTAAGTTTTATATTCTAAAAGAGCTATATGCACATGGATAAGAAAAGTAACATTTGATAGCACACTGAGGTTAAGAGGTTTTTATATTTCTAGTCTAAGTATGGACAGGGAGTTTATTTATTTATTTATTTATTTATTTATTTATTTATTTTGGTGGTACTGGGGGTGGAACCCACGGGCTTTCTACCTTCGGGCTATACTCCTAGACCTATTTTATATTTTTTTAATTTGGAAACAGGGTCTCACTAAGTTGCTGAGAGCCTCACTAAGTTGCTGAGTAGCTGAGGCTAGCTTCGAACCTGTGTGATCCTCCTGTCTCAGCCTCCCAAGTGTGGGGGATTATAAGTGTGCACCACCATGCCCAGCTGGACAGGGAGTTTTAATACCAACTTTATTGTTTCAAGATATTTCAAGACAAAAAGGACAAAGACAAAAAAAGAAAAAAAAGAAGAAGAAGAAGAAAAGAAAGGGAACACATCTTGTGAGACTCATTTAATCTCCAACTGCACTATTTTGATGCAGAAATACTTGCAGAGTGCTATCAGGTAGGCCTAACTTGAAAAGTCTTCTTGGCAGTGGCAAGATCTGAATATAATTCTGCAATATTGGAAGAAATCAATATCATAAATTGAAGATATGTTCCCAATAAGAAGCACAGAGGAAGGGGACAGGAAATAGACACTCTGAACACAAGAAGAGTATGCCATTTTCTGGTAAGAATCACTCCTCAGATTTCTCTAAAGCTCCAGTTTATTCACACTAGTAACAGACAAGTGGTTCCTTGAGTCAAACAATAAACCCTCCTGGGAAAGAGAAGAATGTCCTTCCCTCTGGGCTCTAGGGTTGTTTCTACCTTCCAGAGACTACATCTGTCAAGAGGCCTGTCTGAGGCTCTCCCTTGGGCCAGCACGGTCTGGTTAACCACCTGTAGGCCTTGCTAACCACCTCTCTGCTAATTCTCTCCTGACTGGTGGCTCCCAAACTTTAGCTAGCGCCAGCATCACTTGGAGGGTTGTTAAAGGTAGGATCGCTAGCCCTCCTCCCAGAATCTCTGTTACAGTAGGTCTAGGGTAGAGCCTACGTATGTGCATTTCTAGTTTGTCCCCTGGAGATGCTGTTGCTGCTGGTGTCAGACCATCTTTGAAGAAACTGTGTTAATCCATACAGTAGAGGCATTTTTTCATAGTTGATTACTGACAAAGGTGGATCCTCTGCTGTGATCCTGGAGTGTACTCACGAATCACTTCTTACGGCTAGATGCCGAGTGTTAAGACTGTTTCTAAAGACCTCTGAATCACAGGATCTCAAGGGTTGGGCATTACGGTACAGAACCAGATTTTCTAATTTTTAGTTCTTACCGGGTTTTATTTATTTATTTTAGTTTTGGCAGTACTGGGGATGGAACCCAGGGGCATTCTATCTTCGAGCTACAACCCCAGCTCTATTTTCTTTTATTCTTTATTTTGAAACACGGTCTCACTAAGTTGCAGAGGGCCTCACTAAGTAGTAGCTGAGGCTGTCCATGAACCACGATCCTCTGGTCTCAGCCTCCCGAATGCTGGGATTACAAGCGTGCACCACCATGCCCAGCTTCTTTATTTTGAAACGGTCTCATTTGGTTGTAGAGGGATTCACTATGTCCGCGATCCTCCTGTCTCAGCCTCCCAAATGCTGGGATTACAAGTGTGCGCCAACATGCCTAGTGTTGTTTTTGTTTTTTGCTCATTGATTGGTACCAGGGATTGAACCCAAGGGGCATTCTACCTCTGAGCTACACACCCAACCCTTTTTTAAATGTTTGCTTTGAAACAGGGTCTTGCTAGATTGATGAGTTTCCCTATATTGCTGAGGTTGGCCTTGAATCTGTGATCTTCCTGTCTTAGCCTCTGAAGTCCTGGGATCACAGGCGTACGCCACCTTGCCTGGCTTGCTTATAGTTCTTTTTTTTTTGTGTGTGTGTGGGTCTGGGGATGGAACCCAGGGGCATTTGACCTCCGAGCTACATCCCCAGCCCTATTTTTTATTCTTTATTTTGAAACAGGGTTTCACTAGGTTGCAGAGGGACTCACTAAGTAGCTCAGGCTGGCTGCGAACCTGCAATCCTCCTGTTTTAGCCTCTCAAATATTGGGATTACAAGTGTGTGCCACCATGCTTGGCTCTTCTTACTGGGTTTTGTTTTATTGATTTATTTATTTATTTTTGCAGGTCTGGGGATGGAATCCGGGGGCACTTGACCTCCAAGTTATACCCACCTGCCGTAGTTTTATTCTGGGTCTCACTAAGTTGCAGAGCGCCTCACTAAGTAGCTGAGGCTGTCGGCGAACAGCGATCCTCAGGTCTCAGCCTCCTGAATGCTGGGATTACAAGTTGCACCACCATGCCTGGCTCTTATTGGTTTTTTAAATGTAGCTTTACTCTTTGTGCTTCTACCCTGCATCCTCAAACATTGTGGTAAAAGCTCTGTCTTCCTTCCCAGCTCTTTTACCAGTCATAGGCTGTCTTTCACTTGCTTTTCTTCTTTAAAAGTAGGGATGGTGGCATATAGGACCCTTTAACCTTAATAAAAGCACTGTAAATAGGGTATCATTACTTATGGGTACTCCCTCCTTCTCAGCAATATCATTACTCTGGGCTAGCCAGCTTCCTATTCTATCATTTGATCTTCTACTCTTTTATCCTCTTTGGGTATTATAATTCTTGCAGATGAGAATGTAGTTTATTCCTTCTTCTGTTAGTTTCTCTGAAAATTTGTGTTTTCATTTTTGTAGGGTTGTGACATATTGGCATCACCTGACAGTCACTTTCTGGCAAGGATTTGCTGTTTGTATTTTCTTGTTGTCATTTCACTGTGGTAACATGTACGTAACATAAAGCTTATGCTTTCAACCTTTTGAAAGTGTACATTTAAGTGACATTACGTACATTTACAATACTGTGCTATCCATTTCTAGAACTATTTAATCATCCCAAATAGAAATTCTATACTCATTAAGAATAATTTCCTATTCACCCCATCCCAACTTCTGGTAACTTCTATTCTACTTTGCATAGGAATTTATCCATTCTGGGTACATCATACAAATGAAATCCTACAATAATTATCCTTTTGTGCCAGGCTCATCTCGTTTCACTTACCATGTTTTCAAGGTTCATTCCTGCTAGCTTTTATAATCTGTTTCTTCCATCTCTACAATCACGAGCCCTTTTTTATTCCATGACCATCTTCTCCTTCTCCTCCTCCTTCTCCTTTTTCTTCTCCTCCTCTTCCTCCTCCTCCTCCTCCTTCTAAACTTATCCTCCTCCTTCTAAAATTATCTAGAATAATTTTTGTTTGGATTTTACCAGCAGGGAAATAGGAATTTGTGTCCTGATCACTCATTCTGTGACTCTTGTGCAGGGAAGCCAGCCACAGCAAGTAGAATTTTCCAAAGCATCTAGGTGTCTCTTAGAATTTCTCTAAGAGCTCTCTTTTCAGATCCTTCTAGAAGTCATCTTCACAGGTGAAGGGGCCTCAGAAGTGTAGGAAACAAAAAAGTATGTTTTAGAAGTTATTTTCTTTGGACTTGTCTTCTAGGCAAATTCATTTTTAGCATCTTTCATTAGCATGACTATTGTTTTTATTTCCCTCAGTAAAGAAAATAAATAGATGCTAGAGCTTGAAAAAGTTTATAAAACAAGAGTCTTTAGATCACCTTTAACTTTATTTTGTCTTATAAGCCGATGCCTTATCTGGTAGGGCAGCAGCACATGAATCTCTGCCAAAGGAAAAAGATCAACTTATCTAGGGGCATAGGTAGAACAGGGGAATAGCAGAGCTTTTAACTCTCTATGAGTTCTGGCTGTATATCAACTTATTAAAGTGGTGGAGAAGTTAAGGTTGCCTCCAAGTCAGTACATAGTAGAGCCAAACCACTAGGCCCAAAGCAAAACCAATTACAACAAATTTCTCTTCCATTCCTGGAAAGACACACTAACTTATGCCTGCTTGAAAATGAAGCTTGTGCCCATCTTCTGCCCAGCTACCAGTTGGATGATATGAAGCGTCTAATTAGTCAAAAAGTGCTTTTTGTTCATGATGATCACACACACACACACACACACACACACACACACACACACGCGCGCGCGCGCACACACACACATGCACGCACACATACTCACACACACATGCACACACATATGCACGCACACACACACACACACACACACACACATGAGCATGTTGAACTTCCCACTCTGCACACATGATTTGAAAAGTTTAGAAACCCTCAGTTCCTTATTTTTTCTTTTAAAAATTGATTATTAATGTTAATAACATTAATAAGCAATTAGTAAAAAATCAATTAGAGAGTGATGTTTTTAAAAAAATATTTTTCCTTTTGTATATGACAAACTCTATCCACTCAAAAAAATAGAGACTATGTGTTGTTTTTACTGAATTTGCAATTTAATATACCAAGTTTGGCTTCATTTCCAAGTTCAAACTTACTTTAGCAAAACAGGAAACATAAATAATATTATGTATACCTTTTGTTGGCAGATATAATAGAAAATCCTTTTATGGAACCATCAGGCTTGCACATTTATTATGCCTCGACCTTTGGTAATATAATCCCTATCCATGATGGTGCATTCAGAAAACTGTGTTTAAAAAAATGGCTCACACTACAGAACCAAAGAATGAAGAGATGGGCATAAGGATGGTGCTTCAGCCTCTTTGTTTTTATTAAACTCTACTTCCAATTAAGAGCATGAAGTAACCAATCCATGTTGCTGCTAAGTTTTCTAGAATGAAAGTTTTTAATCAATATTAAAAGAAAGTTTTCTATTTTTGTTCTTTAGTTTCTAATACCATGAGAACCTTAGACTCTGCTTCAAATGTTGTTAAAGAAATGTTTTTTAAAATTAAATTAATTTTTTAATTTAATTATTTCAGTACTGGGAATTGAACCCAGGAGCATTCTACCTTCAAGCTATACCCCTAGCCCCTTTATTTATTTATTTGTTTTTATTTATTTATTTTTTGTGGTATTGGAGATGGAACCCACGGGGTTTCTACCTTCAGGTTGCACTCCCAGACCTATTTTATATTTTTTTATTTGGAAACAGGGTCTCACTTAGTTCCTGAGTGCCTCACTAAGTAGCCGAGGCTGGCTTTGAACCTGCATGATCCTCCTGTCTCAGCCTCCCAAGTGTGGGGATTACAAGCATGCACCACCAAGCCCGGCATGGCCCTTTTATTTTGAAATGGGGTCTTCCTAAATTGCTGAGGCTGGCTTTGAACCTGTGGTCCTCCTCTTTCACCCTCCCCAAATACTGGGATTATAGGCATGAACTACTGAACCCAACTTCAAAGAAATATTTGTTTTTTTTTAAATTTTATTTTATTGGTGCACTGTATTCATACATCATAATGGGATACAAACTTTTGTAGACATACATGCACACATCGCCCAGTCAGCCCCCACCCGATCCCCACCCCATTCTCTCTCCATCCCTCCTTCCCATGCTTGGCTTAGTGGTTGACATCTAGTATTATAGCAATTTATCCAAAATTAAAAATGATAATCTCACATAACAGTTTCATTTGTCTGATACCAAGTGTTTGATGATTTAAAGATAGCATTTCAATATTTCTTTTTGCTTTCTTTCTTACTAGAGCATATTTTTTTCTGTTTTTTTAGGTGAAACTATCATATATTTATATATTTATTTTTCAGAAAAAAATCTATCCTAATATGGAATATGAATTCTAGATACCCAAAACGATCTTGAAAAAGAACAAAGCTAGCAGATATATATTTTCTGATTTCAAACCATATAAAGCTACAATAATTGAAACAGTGTAGTACTGTTCTAAAGGCAGATATATAGACCATTGGAGTTAAATACAAGCCTAGAGCTAAATTCTTCCCTATATTGTCAAGTTATTTTTTACAAGGTTTCCACGAACATTTGGTGGTGGAAATAATAATCTTTTAACTAAATATTGTTGAAAAATAATAATTACATGGAAAAGAATAAAATTGGACCTTTACCTAATCCCATATACAAGTATTAACTCAAAATAGATAAAAGACCTAAATATAAATCTTAAGACTATAAACTTTTAGGAGAAAATCTGGGTCATAAAACCTCACAACATTGAAATTGGCAGTGATTTCTTGGATATGATTTCAATGGCACAGGCAACAGAAGAATATACAAACTCCCTAAAAAATAAAAGAAAATATTGTATATCCAAAGACAATGTAAACAGAGTTAAAAGTTACTAATAGAATTGGATAAAATATTTCCAAATGCTATATCTGAAGGTATATTAATATTCCAACTAGAAATCCTAAAAATTAACAACAATAAAGGCAAACAATACAACTTAGAGATAGGTAAAAGACTAACATAAATAATGAATCTCCACAGATAACCAATCTTAGTTGTCTGTTGAATGGAAACTCTTGTTTCTCTGGTTCTGGTGAGTGTTACCTATTTCTTCT
This sequence comes from Muscardinus avellanarius, assembly GCF_963383645.1. NCBI lineage: Eukaryota > Metazoa > Chordata > Mammalia > Rodentia > Gliridae > Muscardinus > Muscardinus avellanarius. Next base: position 36,457,858 of record NC_137793.1, read on the forward strand.
TTGTAGTTAATCTCTTTGAGTATTTTCTCTAGCGCTGGTTTTGAAGACATAAATTCCTTCAGTTTCTGTTTGTCATGGAAGCTTCTTATTTCTCCATCTAATTTGATAGAAAGTTTTGCTGGATAGGAAATTTTTGGCTGGAAGTTGTTTTCTTTCAGAGTTTGGAATATGTTACTCCAAGCCCTTCTGGCTCTCATGACTTGGTTTGGGAAGTCTGGAGTGATTCTAATTGGTTTGCCTCTGAATGTCACTTGGCCCTTTGTTTTTGTTGCCTTTAAGATTCTCTGCTTGGCTTCCACATTGGTCATTTTGACAATTATATGGCGTGGGGATCCTCTTCTCGGATCCTGTCTAAAGGGAGTTCTATAAGTTTCCTGGATCTGTGTATCAACCTCTTGCTCTATATTTGGAAAATTTTCTGCTATTACTTCCTTGAAGAGATTGTTGATCCCTTTGGTATCACTTTCTTTTCCCTCCTCTATTCCAATTATTCTTAGGTTAGCTCTCTTAAGATGGGCCCATATTTCTTCAATGTCAGATTCCTGCTGTTGGATATTTTTTTCTAGATTAGAAACTATGCATTCATTTTTGGATTGCTCATCTTCTAAGAGCGAGATTCTGTTCCCCATGTGTTCTAATCGGTTGTTTGTGCTTTGAATTGAGGCCTTTACTTCATTAATTGCATCCTTTATCTCTTTTTGGCTCTCTCTGAGTTCTTTTCGAAGCACCTCTATTATTTCTACAGTTATTTTCCTGATTTGATCTTCTAGAAATCTCTGATTTTCTGTTTTATCAGGTTCTGATGTTGTGGGGTTGTGCACATTCATTACTCCAGTGTTATTCCTCTTTCCCATGATTTCGGAGGTTTGTGCCTTCTCTGGGTTCTTCCCTTGGGTCACTATGGCTTCACTTAAGGTGCTCTGGATCTCGAGTCTGTATTATCTCAGACCCCACTACTCCTTTACTGGGTTGTATCACAGAGTCTCCGACCCAGGGAGTCGATAGAGGCTGCTTTAAACTATGGGGGGTGCCAGGTTGCACGTTCTCCTATGGTGTGATATCTCTGCCACCACCACTCCCTCACTGGGTCAAGTCCCAGGAGGCCCAATACTGCGATTTCTCCTCTGTGGCCCGCAATTTGACTCACTGTTCTTGAGTACGCAGATGTAGCTGTACTGGACTCGGTGAATTCACTGCTGCTGCCGCCGCCGGTGGCAATATGGCGCCTCTGCCACGCCCTCGGCCATGAGGCTGGCGTATTTTTTCTTCTCTGGTTTTGATTTCCACTCTGAATCTCTGCAGCGTGTGCTGAGCTCAGCCACTGGGAGCTTTAAATGCTGTCTGCGCCGAAAGATCCCGCCTGGCTGTTCCGCAGCGGCTCTCCTGGCTTGCTGTAGCCGTCCGTTGAGTTCGCTGCTGCCGCCGGCAGTATGGCGCTGCTGCCGCGTCCTCGGGCGCGTGTGTCTCCTCTGTGGCCCTGAGCTCTGTTCTCAGTCCGCTTTCTCTCTGGAGCCTGGTGGTTTTTTTTGTTTTTCTGGTGATGGTGTTTTCTGGCTATGAAAGGAGCTCTTTTTGTGGTAATGGAGATTGGTTGTTAGCGGGACTCTTAAGCCCCGCTTTTCTCGGTCGCCATCTTCCCGGAAGTCTCAAAGAAATATTTGAAAGAAACTTAGTTAACCCTTGCTTCCTATTTGATAATTAGCAACTGAAGTTCCTTCTTGCATTGTTAAAATTTTAACAAAAGAGCACCAGAAGTGATGGTGCATGTTCCCAATCCCAGAGCTAGGGAGGCGGAGACAGGAGGACTGCACAGGTTTGAAGCCAGCCTCAGCTACTTAGTGAGGCTCTCAGCAACTTAGTGAGACCCTATTTCCAAATAAGACATAAAAAGAAGAAATAGGTCTGGCAGTGGAGCCTGGAGGTAGAAAGCTCCTGGATTCCATCTCCAGTACCACCAAAAAAAAAAAAAAAAGAGAGAGAGAGAGAGAGAGAGAGAGAGAGAGAGAGAGAGAGAGGACAGAAAGGGAGAGAGATGGGTACCCTGAGAGGAATAAAGAATTAGGTTGTACCATTTGAGATGGACCTTGATTCTCAAAGTTTAGTGTACATCAGAATTACCTGGAGGACTTTAATGCACAGATTGCTCATCCCCATACTCAATATTTCTGATCCAATAGGCCTTGGATGGGGCCCCAAATCTGTATTTTTAACACATTCTAGTTGATTCTGATACTGCTTTTTTTCAGAGACATTTGTAGAACCACTGCTTTAGAGAGACCAAGAAGGACTGGAGAATATTATGGATTGAACTGGACTGTCTCCCCAAGCTCATGTGACACAGGCTTGATCTCCAGTGCAGAAAGTTCAGAGGTGGGACTTTTGAGAAGTGGTTGGCTCATGAGGGCTCTGAACACATTAGTAGATTAGTCCATTAATAGCTGAATGGACCACTGGAGGCAGGTGGGTATGGTCACTGGGGGTGTGCCCTTAGGGAACATTATCTTGTCTGCAGCCTCTCTCTCTCTCTTTCTCTCTCTCTGCTTCCTGGCAGTGGAGGCTGGTTGGTTTCCCTCCATGATGCCCTTCTTCCATGCCTTCTGCCCCACCTCAGGCCCAAAGCAGTGGGCCCTTCCAGCCAAGGCGAGCTCTAAAATAAAGAATTCCTCCTTGTTGTTTTGTCAGGTATTTTGCTCATTTCATTTCAGTAATGAAAACCCAACACAGAGAAGAAATCAAAAGTCAAGAACCAAAGAACACTTTAAATAATCATGAACTTTTTTTTTTACGTACCTCAATTGTGTCAGTGAGGAGATTAAGTTTCAGATAGTCTAAAGAAACTCTTTAATAATACAGAATTAATAAGTGGCAGAGTCAAGATTTAAGTCCACAGCATCTCCAACCTTGTGTCCAACTGCCACCATGAGTGGTCGGAGCCAGTAACTCTGACCAGCACAAGCATTTTGTTGAGTAATCAAGGGAGTTAAGGCTTGGGATGCAGGTGACAAGTATATTTCAGAGGGCTTAAACGCCATAGAAAGGAATTTTGTACTCAAGATGTCCACAGAGATATACTGGAAGTTTTTACGCAGGAGTGATGCCTTAAGTACCAGTGTGTATAATCAAGAGGTGGGGAGAGAGAAAAAAGATGGAATCCCATTCAAAATTATTTTATAACACCTCAAGAAAAAGGGAAGGAAGGAAAGAATGATGACATTGTCAGGTGGAATGGAAGTAAGACAAGGCTAGAATGGTGACTCCCAGTCTTTCTGTCAATTATGATTTCATGATTTAAAAGGTTTGATTTATGAAGCAAACTGGATTTAACTCAACAAAACTAAATGTCTAAGATCATTCTTTTTCTCACTTGATACAAATCTAGATTGTAACTAATAGTTCATAATCATCAGGGTTCAGAAATCACAGCACTATCAGGGTTGTGGTAAGAATAAGCATCAGATTTAAGCAAATGAGCGGATATTTTAAAATACTGTACTGCCTTTGGTAGCCGATCTCTGTCATTATGCCATGTTCAAGATCATTTACATGGTGAACACTGTGTGTGTGTGTGTGTGTGTGTGTGTGTGTGTGTGTGTGTGTTACTGGGCATTGAATGCAGGGGCATTTTACCTCCAAGATATACCTCCAGGCCTTTTCAACTTATTTATTTTTTGAAACAGGGTCTTGCTGTGTTGCTGAGAGTCTTGTTAAGACTGGTCTCAAACCTGCAATCTTCCTGTTTTAGCTTCCCAAGTACTGAGATTATAGATGTCATCCATCAATCCTGGCCATGGTAAACATTTTAAATTTAAGTCCCATCTACAGTCATGTGGCAGGTACTTTTCTGATGCCATCAGAAGCCAGAGGAGGGCTAGAGATGAAGCTGAGGGGTAAAGTGCTTTCCTGAGTATTGCCCCAGCACCACAGAGGGGGAAAAAGAGCCACAGGAATGTTTTAGTAATCCTAAAACAATACTGTGTTACATTACTGATGTAAAGTAATTTTAGCCAAAACAACAATAAGCCATTTGGTTTTTATGGGCAGATATATAATTTCCACTAGATATTTATAAAACCGGATATATTTCTCCTGTCTTTATGATTCTGTAGATATAGGATTTTGCTGCCTAATAATGTTTGTGTGTTGGGGGGGGGACGTGAATGAGCAGGAGTCAAAGAAGACTCTTGTGGTTCAGGGCTAGGTGTTTTCAGGATGGTATTGACCAAGACAGAAAGATTGAATAGGGCTCACTGGGAAGAGTTGGTACTAAAAGTGAGATGGAGTGAGACAGGCATGCTAAAAAGTCTCTTTAACTCAGTATCCCACAGCAGGATATTTCTACCAATTAACCCTTAAAAATACAAGCAAGGCCTGAGGGTATAGCTCTATGGTAGGGTGTGCACTTAGCATCCATGAAATTCTGAATTCAGTCTCCAGCATCAGAAAAAAACAAAACAAACGACAACAAAACAACACAAAACAAAAAAACCCCACCTAGGTTGAACATTTTTTAAGTCGATAATCTTTTAGAGTGCAATTTTCAGGTAGAATAGAAATTTTTCTAATATTGATCTACAAGTTTTACTTATACTTTCTGTTACTGATCATACTTCCAAACCCTGTGGGGTGAGCATGGAGGATACTAAAGATCATGATTTCTATTAGATGTAGGAGTGTCAGGTTACATGTCTATGGTCATGGAAGAGTTAAGCTTCAGGCCTCTGGTCGCCATAGCAGAATAAAGCACTGGATAAGGTGATCCGATTTCTGCACAACAGTCTCTGGTTTCTCCTCCACAGTAGCCCTGAGCCTGGAAGTCAGTCATCTTATGAAAATGAATGAAAATCTAGGGTGCCAAAGAGGGGAGAGAGTCATCACAGGAGAAAATATTTTTCAGAGGATTGGGGAAAAAAGTATGTCTCTCCCATGTTTAAGTCTCTATTCCATGGCAAATTAGGAACATGAGTAGCTGGAGCCATAAATACAATTCACTTTGTATATTTAGAAATTGAATTCTGAGCAATTACCATCAGATACTGAATATAAACTACAAATTAGCATGTCAACCTTGCTAAAAGAAATAACAGCTTTTGCACATGCAAGGTAAGAAGCAGACCTACATAAAACACAGGAATATACACAGATAACATGCAAACCAGGATGATTGAAATAGGAAGACCACAGTGCTATGTTATTCTTAGCCATATATAGCTAAAAGAGTCACCATTCTCTAATGAGGAAAAATTAGAAAGACTGCTAAAAGGGAATAACTATTCATTACTTACCCTGAATATATATGTATATGTGCATACATTTGCCTAAAATAGCTATTTAATTTATTCCTCGGTGTGGCTGAATCATCAACAATTACACTTTTTGTTTTCTTCATGGAATTCAGGATGAGCAGAATCTTTTGAGTGTTGCTAACCAGAACCAGGTGGATCCAAGCACAACTGCAGCCAAGTCCTTTGTACCCAGCACAGAGACCCTGGAGAGAGCATCCCGGCTGCAGAAGCATCTGGTGAGAGGCAGCACAGCCCATGGCAGCTGGCAAAGCAAACGGAACAAATGGGAGCTTCGGAAATGAACCAGTAGGCCAAGGTTAACCAGAGAGTAAGCAGCTGGCAATGCAAGCTCTTCTATCTTATAATTAGAAGGGTTCTTGTGTGATTACCTGGCATAATTGCTAAATGGCTTGCATGAAATAACATGCAGCATTCTGCAGTTACTGTGCAATTACCTTAAATTATCACCATGCAGTCAAAAGACAGAAAAGGAGAAGCTTTTAACAGTAATTTGTAGCAAAGATGTTTGGAATAAGAACACATTGCTTGTTGCCACTGGCTCTTGTGTTAATCACCTAATTGCAAATGGGCTTTCCTTAATGTCTGGATACTACTGAAATAATCCTGTATCACCCTTATATCCTATTGTTTAAACCCTGCTCTTATATCCTACTATTTAAGTATATATAGAACATGCCTAAAGGTATAGGCCTTCTCTGATTTTCCAGAGGCATTCAATGGGCCCATTTTTTTTCCCTCTCTGCTAGGAGCCAGGGAAATCAGACTTGTGAATCATGAAGCTATATTTTGAGCCTATGCTTTATAGATGGGATGCAACATAAAAATGGAAGTATCCTGAAAAGTGATAAACAAATCTTTATTCACAGAAAAGCCTACCTCAAACTCCACCTTCTGGAGAAGATATTTGCTGCCTTTGAATATAGCTTTCCACTCACCACTGTCTATCTGGCATTCTGAACTTGTCTCTTTAAGGAGTCAGGCTTAAAGTGACAAGTTGCTTATTATATTCAAAAATGTTGCTGTCACCTGCCACTAATGAAAAGAAATAGTAGCCCCTGGTTGAGTGTGGCACTTCTTGGTGCACAAGTCTGTGCATTGTCTGTGGCCCCTCGCTATGTGTCATTCAGGATGCTCACACAGCATCAGGCAGTCATCACCTGAAGGAGCAGGGCTTGCTTGGGCATGAGTGCATGTGGGACTGGTCACATGTCCTCTTCCCCCTTCCTTTTTTTTTTTTTTTTGTAGGTCTAGGGATGGAACCCAGGGGCATTCTACCTCCAAGCTACACCCCCTGCCCTAAATTTTATTCTTTATTTTCAAACAGGGTCTCACTAAGTTGCAGAGGGCCTCACTAAGTAGTCGAGGCTGTCTGCAAACTGCGAACCTCCAGTCTCAGCCTCCCAAATGCTGGGATTACAAGCATGCGCCACCACGCCCAGCTATGATTTTTATGTTTAGTATTTTTTTAGTCTAGTTGAAATATGGTGTTCATATCCATTTTGGATCTTTTCCTACAGTTTTCTTCTTCATAGCTCTGGGATATACATTTTACCTAATTATCTTAATGAATTTATCTGATCTTTCAGTGTATTTAATTTTACAAATTACCTTTATAAAAACAAATTTGTATTATAAAATGTAATATTAAAGGAAGAAATGGAACACACCCAAATAATAAATAAGCAGGATAAAAGAATTTTTAATGCAGCTTAAGTTTGTAATATTGACTGGTTAAATCAGTCTTTATTCTCAAAGTTACAGAAAATAAATATTTTTGTTTTAAGTGAAAAGCTTACCACAACACTATACGACTTTATTTCTAGAAATTAAAAACTCAGTTTCTTTGAACAGATTTTCTTCTTTATTTTTTTAAAATTTTTATTGGTAGCCGGGCGTGGTGGCACGTGCTTGTAATCCCAGCACTGGGGAGGCTGAGACCAGAGGATCCCGGTTCACGGACAGCCTCAGCTACCTAGTGAGGCCCTTGGCAACTCAGTGAGACCTGGTTTCAAAATAAAGAATAAATAATAAAAAAAATTTTATTGGTGCATTATAGTCATACATCTTAGTGGGTTATAAGATGGTAGAGGCACACATGCACACATCATTCATTTAGCCCTTCCCCAGTTCTCACCTCATTCCCTCCCCCTCCCTCCTTCTCATGTTTGGCTTAGTGATGGGCTTTGATATGTTTGTGAATGTACAACATGTACATTAGGGAATTTCCCTCTCCCCCTCTCCTATCCCCCTCATAGGTCGCCTTATTTGCTCATCTGTGGTTTCCCCTTCTTTATCTAGAGTTGCTCCTATGACCCTTTTCCTACCTAGCTTCTGCATATTAGGGGTGACATTCTGGCTACCCCTGCAAATATATCCAAAATACCAAGACTAATCTTTGGCCCAATATATAACTGTTTTAGTAGCCTTGTCAGAAAGGGGACTTACATAGCATCAGTAAGTGGTGGCCTTCGCTCAAGGTGCTGCGCTCTTGGCATGAGCCACTGCACCTTTAGCGGGCACTGCTGGTGGCTGCCACCTTTGGTGCCCATCTTAGGAGGGAATATCACCTTTTAATGGGCTAGGAGAAGAGGAGCACCATGCCAGAGGCCACTGAGAGGACCAATTTGTGGAATATACAGAAGACTGTTTTTGAGAATCCTTATAATTCTTGGGAGGAACTGAAGCCAATGGGGGTAGAGTCAGGAAACACTGTTTTGTAATTGCTGTTTTGACAGCATGCTTATTTTTCTAGCTGCAGTGATCTAGGAAGTATGGATTTTCCCTAATTTAGAGTTTGCACTAAAATAAGGATGAGCAAAGTGGGTGGGAAAAGCATATGATGCATTTCCATATGATTATACATGCATTTTACATAATTTTTATTTAAGTGAATTGGTTATATCTCACTGATCTGCGTGATCCAGTTGGATGTTGGGCAGGAAATGTCACTCTAGGACATTTTCAGCTGGTAAAATGTGATTTATTACATCTATGGTATGAGATACCCTGTTAAATACCATGGAAGGTTTCATTGGTGGTATGGAGCAAGGTATATGTAGATTCAAAATTCTCCTGTTAGGCCGGGCGTGGTGGCGCATGCTTGTAGTCCCCGCGCTTGGGAGGCAGAGACAGGAGGATCGCACAGGTTCGAAGCCAGCCGCGCATGCTGGCTTAGGAGACCCTGTCTCCAAATTTAAAACAAATGTAAAAATAGGTCTGGGAGTGTAGCCGGAGGTAGAAGGGCTCCCAGGAACCCCAGTACCACCAAAAAAAAAAAAAAAAAAAAAATTCTCCTGTTGGAATCTTAATTCCCCAAGGCAGCAGTGTGGGGAAGTGAGTCTAGCAGGAGGTGTTTGGATCATAGGACTAGATTAATGCCTTTCTCTTGTGAGATAGTTCTTTCTCTGCAGGACTGGGGTAGTTCTATAAGAGTGGATTCTTTAATAAAGCAGGTCTACCCCTCATGATCTCTCTTTTGCATGTGCCTGTGAGCCCTTCTATAAGTTGAAACAAGATACTCACCAGATGCAGTCTCTAGGCCTTGGACTTCTCAACCACCAGAACTGTGAACCCAAGTAAACCTCTCTTTTTAAAATAAATTACTCAGTCTCAGACATTCTGCTATAGCAACAGAAAAAATGGAGTAAGGGCCAATCCATGCCTCCATTAAATGTGACCATAGTTTTGTAGCTAAGACTACCATAGAGTTATGCAATTGTCTTGATGGCTACTGGTAATTGCTAAGGGTTGTGGTTAATGGCGAGGAAGTTCCTCCATTGTGTTTTCATTGAAACGGCTAGCTCATAAGTAAGAGGTTAGATGGGGATTCAAAACCTAGGGAGATGAAGCTGGGCATGGTGGCGCAGGCTTGTAATCCCTGCGCTTGGGAGGCAGAGACAGGAGGATCACGCAGGTTAGAAGCCAGCCTTGCTGGCTTAAGAGACCCTGTTTCCAAATAAAAAGTATAAAATGGGTCTGGGAGTGTAGCCCAGAGGTAGAAGGGTTTCCAGGAGCCCCAGTACCACCAAAAATCAATCAAACAAACAAACAAATGAAAAAGAACCTAGGGAGATGATAGGTCCAGGAAATGCAGCTTCAGGAATATAGCTTATCAGAAGAATATGTTAGGTGTAATTGCCAGGAGGCTAGGGGCTTTATTAGTTTTGTTCACTGCTGTAGCCCCAGTCCCTAGATCAGTGGTATTCATGAAGTATTTCTCAAATGAACGGATGCATAGGCATGCGGTGGGGATGTCTCAGGCAGGAGGGAACCAACCTAAAGCAAACTTGAACAGCATAGCTAAATATCAGCTGAAACTTGAAGTCATCAAACTAGAAAAGGCCATGCTGATTCCCTAGGAGGCACAGAAGATAGTTTTAGTCTAGGATTAGCGGGATAAAAATATTTAGACCAAGGACACTGGAAAAAATTGGCAATCCAATTGGGCTCTTTATCAGCTATTTATGTCTGTTGGTTGCTGAGTAACAAAGTTACCCTAAAAGCATAACAATTTATTTCAAAATCTAGAAGCTGCTTAACGGGGTGGTTCCTGATCAGGGTTTCTCATGAGGGTGCTGTTGACCAGGGCCGCAGAGAGGTCAAGGCTTGACTGGGGTTGGACAATCAGCCTCCAGGCCCACTCATGTGGCCGCTGGTGGCCTCAGATCCTCTCTGGCAATTGGTAGGCCCTTAGGTTCCGGCCATGTGAATCTCTCTGTCTCACTATTTAAACATTGCGCATTGCTTTTGGAGACAAAGGAAGCCATAATCTTTTATAATATAATCCCAGAAATGACATCCTGTCATATCTTTACCCTTTTGCTCACACAAATGAGGGAGAGGACAGTTTAAATGCGTGAATAACAGAGGCAGGGCTCTTTGAGGACCCTCAGTGGCTGTCTACTGTAAGGGCTACTGGCTCTGTTCCAAAATATGTGTCCCCAAAGGAGAAAGCTTGATCTCAACCTTCAACCTTCAAGGAGTTTGTAGTTTGTGTTGGACTACAGAAATAGTTGAATATTGATTTTTTTGGTATGTGTGGGTCTGGGGATGGACGGGAGCATTTGATCTTCGAGCTATACCCCCTGCCCTATTTTTTATTCTTTATTTTGAAACCGGGGCTCACTGAGTTGCAGAGGGCCTCACTAAGTAGCTGAGGCTGGCTGCAAACTGCGTTCCTCCAATCTCAGTCTCCCAATGCTGGGATTATAAGTGTGCGCCACCACGCCCGGCTTGAATATTGATTTTTAAAAAAATTATAAAAATAGCTGGGCATTGTAGCACACGCTTGTAATCCCCGTGCTTGGGAGGTGGAGGCAGGAGGATCGCACAGGTTCAAAGCCAGCCTTGTTGGCTTAAGAGATCCTGTTTCCAAATTTAAAAAAATATAAAATAGGTCTGGGAGTGTAGCCCGGAGGTGCAAGGGTTTCCAGGAACCCCAGTACCACCAAAATAAATAAATAAATAAATAAATAAATAAATAAATAAATAAATAAATATAAATAAATAAATACATAGTCTATAAATTAAAATAAAATTAAAAAATCTTCCCTGTAGACTTCTGCTTCACAAGTTGAAATGGAGAATGCTTTTAAACCCATGTAATTTGGGGACCAAGGTCAAACATTTATTTTCAGTTCAGCACCTCTGGATGAATCTTTTTTTTCCTCTTCTAGTACTGGGGATGGCACCCAAGGCCTCATATTTGAGAAGTAAGCACTCTACCTTTGATCCACATCCTGAGTCTTATCTGTTTTGTTTTGTTTTTGTGGGTCTGGGGATGGAACCCAGGGGCATTCAAACTCTGAGCTATACCCCGGGCCCTATTTTTTTATTCTTTATTTTGAAACAGGGTCTCATTAAGTTGTGGAGCTCCTCATTAAGTAGCTGAGGCTGTCCATGAACTGTGATCCTCTGGCTCAGCCTCCCGAATGCTGGGATTATAAGCGTGCGCCACCACACCTGGCCTAGTTTTATCTGTTGAAACTGTCTGCAGGAGCAGAGATAGTTACTCTTTCAATTTAGTTGTTTTCTTTTGTTCATTTTCTGGCCTGTGCAGCCTTTATTATCATTAATGTTTTACTGGTACAGTGTAATTGTACATCATAGTGAGATTTATGGAGATACATTCATATATGCACACAAGATTGCTAGGTCTGTTTCCTTCCCCTCTCCTTTCCTGTACTTTGTGGGAGCATAATCACTTTTGACATAAGTCTTATTTTTGTTGTAGAAAAAAGTACCAAGCACAGTCTGAATGTATGCCATTTTCAATATGTTCCACATAATAATAAAAATAAAAAATAAATTTAAAAAAGTAAAAAAGCTCCACTAAGCTGGGTGTGGTGGCACACCCTTGTAATCTCAGTACTTGGGAGGGTGAGACAGTAGGGTTGTAGGTTCAAGGACAACCTCAGCAAATAGTGAGACTCTCATTCACCTAGGGGGATCCTGTTTCAAAACAAAAATAAAATAGGGCTGAGGCTGTAGCTAAGAGGTAGGATGCCCCTGGATTCAATCACCAGTACCACAAAACAAAACAAAAAACAACCTCAAAAACTGCACTAAAAACAACTGTATTTATCTACTTAGAGAGTTACCTCCCTTGCAGTCTCACAGTTTATACAACTAATCAGTCATGTGACAACAAGAACGTGCACCTGTGTTCTGATGCGAGAGAGAGCTGTCTGCACTCAAATCCGCAGGGCTTTTCCTTGGGCTGAACGAATCCTAGCAGACTGTCCCCTGAGTGGAGTGTTTCTGTCTTCTAAGGGCTTGGCCAATGTGGCTCTTGTGGCTGCATTCCACAGGGAGAAAGGTTTGCAAAATAAACAGTCCCCATATGTCCTGCTGAAGATCCATGTTGGAGTATACCAATAGGCTCAGTCCCGGGCTCGTCCTGGGCAGGCTTTGCTGTCTGGATGATCCTGGCAGCTGGGTGTCTCGCACCACGGCCGTCCTGACTACACTACAAGGAGTTAAAGCTTTCTCTGCACACAGAAGCAGTGCCAGAGCAAGCAACTCTAATTGCCTCTCTAGAACTGGCAGGGGGATCGGTAGATGCAGTGATCTAATGGTTTTTTTCCACAGTTACTGTTCTGATCACATGAGTGTTATTGGTAGTCCTTATAATCCACACTTTCCAGATCCTGGTAATTGTTATGATTTGGGTTGAATTAACCTTTAAGGTAGTTGGTTCCTTAGATCCTTGGGGATACTGAATGATAAAAGTGCAAGTTGCTAAACTTCAGCTGTTTTGTAAAACCACATGATAGGTAATAATTACAATGGTCTTTTCCATTGCTTAGATAAGCCCTGCTGGTACGGATTAATAGAGGTGATCTCAACATTCCGACCAGGGAGTGGTTTTTTCAAACCACTGAGTTTAAACATAATTCTTTACAATAGAGTTAGTGTAGGAAAATTTGATTCTTATTTAAAGGGATAGTGAGGTTACTTATCAAAAAATAAGTTACTCTGATCTAAATTATAATTTGCTTAATACATATTGTTCAATTAATCGCACCATGACATTGTCCAAATAATATAACTCTAGTTATAGAGGCTATTTCTGCCAACTCTTGGGATGCTAAGAAACTTATTTAAATAAATGTTTTGTTTAGGCTCCTGATAAGCATATAAATATTGTCTTCATTTAATCATAAAAAATGAGTATTTTTGGTGCCCATATTCTTCTAGTTCTTTGTTCTTCTTGAACTCTAACAGTCAATCTATTTTATATGATTTTTCTCACTGGCATGAAGTAGGACTGCTTGTCAAAAGCCAGCCTACTTAGTGTAATCCAATTTGCAAAGAGATAACAAAAAGGATTGTCCTGAGGTAAGATAGAAGAAATAAAAGAAAGAGGTAGAAAGGGGGCATGAAGGAAGGAGAAGAAAATACACTTTTAATTCCGAAGTTCTGCAGACTTTTCCAGGCCTGCCACTCCCTAAGCCAGTCTCTCCCTGGTCTGTCACTCCCAGATTCCTGGGAGATCTGTAAATCTTAAAGCTAACCAAAAATTCACTCACTTATAACAATTACCGTGTGCACTGTTAATTAAGCTCCCCTCCCCCATACATAGTTTAAGCAAGATAAATACAATACCTTGAGAGACTTATAATTTGGGGAACTTTCCAGCATTTACTATTGATCAGATAATGGAGACCTGTTAGCCTAAGGGTCCTGACAAGGACCAGACCACCACAAACTGTCTTGAGATCAGTGGACTGATGTCATTGTTGCATGCCTGCCCATACCCACCCTTTACCCAGTTCCCTTTAAAAGAGGAGCTGGGAACTCCAAAAGGGACCACACACTCTTTAGATGGCCCACATTCTCCCTTGAATGTGTACTTCCTGCTTCCCTAAATAAATCTCTGCGCCTCTACTGACATGTACTGAAATTTCATTCGGTCATGTTGTGTCAAGGACTCTGCTGGGCCTGAGTCAAGATGGCTTCTCTCTCTGGGAACTCCTGGGGACCATCTTCTGGAGATATCTCTTTTTTTTTTTTCTGACAGTTCTACCTTCAATGAATGTACTTAGCCACTGTATATGATGCCTCAAGAGCTCTAGCTAGAGTGTGGCAAACAGGGCTATGCTTTTGGAAGTATGGGGCAAAAAGTATCCCCAAAGAAGGTCTCTTGTCACTTAGGCAGGTAATCTCCATTACTGCCACTATGACTTTAAAAAATCACTTGGTTGTTTTCAAAGCCTTCACAAAGATTGTTTTAAATTTATCTGCTAACATTTCATAGGCCCTAGTTGAATCCTGCATTGAGCCAGGTAGAAGAACCGATGCATTCAACAACACAGGTACAGAATAGTTCCCAAGAGCCTGGGTTTTGGACACTGACTGCTGAGCTGGGCTCCTATTTCTGGCCTGTGGATTGTGTAGCATCCGGCAATCTACTAGACTTCACTAGGCTTTGGTTTCTTCAACTTTAAGGTAGGAGATAATAAAGACACCTGTCTCTTGGGGTGGAAGTGAAGATTTGATAATTAAACACATGTACTACATTTACAACAGTGCCTGGCCTGTAGTCATGCTATGTATTTCAGTTCTGTTTGGTGTTATTATTATTAAAAATAAACATAGTTTCAATGATCTATTTGTACCCAAATTTCTTCCTATCCACTTGTGATATAGTTTTTCTCACAGTTACTTTTGGCATACTTAAATATTTGTGAGAGCTTTCAGAAATTACAGTGCTTTGCAACCTGAAACTCTTATTTTACAGATTAAAAACCAGCTTTGGAAAGATTACGAGTGGCTCAAAGTAAAAGCTTAACGTGTTGCCGTCCCAGGACTGATACCGTATTTATGCCTTCTGCACCTTCATTGTAGCTACAAGGTCACTGTGGCTTAGCTTTGGAGTCATTCAGTGACCTTGTAGCTACAGTGAAGGTGCAGAAGGCATAAATATGGTCCTGAGGACTCGGGGTCCTTCTCCTGTTATGACTGTCCAGTGCACAGATCAGCATCTGTCCCTTCACCACTGAAGTCACAATTGTGGCCTTGACTTCCCTTAGGAAAGAGTTCTGACCATGCTCCCAGCCCCAAGCATTCTGATAGCAAACATTAACTTAGCAAGAGCAAAGCAAATGTGTTTCTGTCCTCTTCTAGGTGTTAGTCACTGCACTGGCAACAGAAACCAGTCCAAATTAATGTACACACACACACACACACACACACACACACACACACACACACAGATTTATTAGAACCCAAAGAAGATGTGAGCAACAAGCCTTGAGAAGTTGTTTCTGAAAGACTAGTAAGAAGGGCTCACACATTCCACCAGGTTCTCCTCTCATCACTGCTAGAGAGGCAGTGCTGGCTTGGTTCTCCCAAACCAACTTCTCTACCTTGTAGGCCACCGGCAGCTCCAAACTCACAAGATCTTTTTGTTGTTGTTGTTGTTGATGGTTCTGGGGATTGAACCCAGGAGCATTCAACCACTGAGCTACAACCCCAGACCCTTCTCCCCACTTTAAAATAAAATCTAAGTTACCATGCACTGGCCTCAAATCTGCAATTCTCTTGTCTCAGCTTCTCAATTATGGGGATTACAGGTGTAGTCTAATGCACCAGGTTGAGACTCACCATCTTACAGCTTTCTTATGATGTGACACACATGCCTGATTTGGATGTGTGCCCATCACTGTCAAGGGGAGGAGTGAAGTATTATGATTGGCCCAGGCTGAGTCAGGTGCTAATCCCTGTGACCCTGGGTGGGAGTGGGGTCTCTTTTGGGTAGAAGGAAAAAGGTGGTGCAGGAAGGACAGGTCGCATGCTCCAGTTAGTTTCCTCTGGGCAAGGTAGCAACACATATGATATACATGTTTGTAGAATCCAGATCTCAAATTAATTTGCATTAAAATAAGGGAGATTGAACACACCCTTGCATAAATATTCCAAGTACTTGGTGCTTTATATTCCATACCTTGGATTCTTTTATATTTTGAACGTTCTCTGAAATTGTGCGGATAGAAAAGCAAACAGGGAGAAAAATTACTAACCATACCTCTCTCAGATAAATCTTTCTCCAACATATGTCAGTCTGAGATTTAGGAGCCCAACATGGCCCTCACACAGCCACGTGCCAAGTACTGACCATTGCTTATACTCTTGTATTTGGCTGTACATGGAACAGTTGTTTATATCCCACTTTACAAATGAGAAAACCAAGAGTGTAACTTGCTTTTGGCTGGCTACATGTTTATTAGTGAGAGAACATGAACTAGATCTCTTTGTTTTCTTGTCCAGAATTTTTTTTAGGTAGCTTGGTAAATGAAGGCAAGGCAGGTTATTTACTGTTTTCAGTTGATGGGCAATAAAGACATCAAGTGAAGTGTTCTGGGGGCCTGGTTCAGTGTACGCACTGATACCTGTTAGCTGGATGGATGGGAGTCCCTTGGCTCACATCATGGCATGGGGCCTTGACAAGGTGGGAGACAGGAATGAGGGTCTGTGCAGCGACGAGGTCCCACTAGATGCTCTTGCCAAGCACCCACCAGGGCTGGCACTCTTCTTAAGAGTACTGGCTGAGGGAAACTTCTCCTGTGCTCTTTCCTGATTCAGATTGCCAGATCCTTGTACTTGATTTTAAATTGATATGACAGCACGTCCTGTTTACTTGGATTAGTTCACAATTATTCTTTTTGTCTTCTGTTCTATAATACAAGGGTTACTTTTTCATACCTGACCGGATGCTAACATGTCCTTTCTGTGTTTGAGTTTGTTTAGTTATTGCAAATATGTTTCGCAACTGTATTTAACAACCCAGTCAATTCATAAGATTGGGGTTAGGGGGTAGAGAGTAGAGTGAAATTCTACAAGGCTTTTGCCTGGCTAATGAAATGATTCATTCTGTATCAAGTACTACTCAAAACAATTCTTAAAGGGGTCCAACTCACTAATTAGATGAGCTATAATGTTCTCACTGACAGTGTTCGATTTCCAAAATTAAAGCCTACTGCAATGAATAAGGACTTGGGAATATGGTTTTGCAAAGAATCGACTTCTGTTTCAGAACTGGGAAACCGCTGACCAAATCCCAGAGAAATTAGACCATAAACCTTATGTTCTATAGTTAGTTATCAGTGAAACCAGTTTTTAAAAAATGACACCCTACCACCAAGTAGCCAACAATAGAAGTATTTCATAATTGGCAGCAACTAATCCTTTTCAACCTGGATAAGAGATGAGATTGAATCTGTAGTTTTCCTTTTGAAGTCTCAAGCCCTTTGCAAAGAAATGAATTTACTTTTCATGGAAGTAAGAGGCTGGTCCAACTATAAGCAGTGGAAAATTCCCATGTGTCATCGTATGGTGGTGTTGAATTTGTAAGAGAAAAATTTAACCTGTGACTGTCTGATAGGTGACTCAATGTGCTATCTCACCTGTTACATAATTATACATGCTGTGTGTAACATGTTATGTATACATACAGCTGTTGCATTTGGTCACATGTAACTATTGAAAATGGGCTATATAAATACTGGTCTTGTTCCTAAAAGAAAGTTAGGTCTGCATTTAGGGTCTTATTCTTAGTTTCTTACTCATTATATTCTTCTAATGTAATTACCTTCATGTGTCTTGGCTATCTTTGGTATTGAGGCATTGCCCCCTAAAATCTTAGTATAGTATCAACAATCTTCTAAAAGTATACCATGTTTGGAATAAGTTTAAGATTCTTTTCTTAAAAACTGGTAGTGTAAGCCGGGCGTGGTGGTGCACGCTTGTAATCCCCACACTAGGGAGGCTGAGACAGGAGGATCGCACAGGTTCGAAGCCAGCCTCAGCTACTTAGTGAGGCTCTCAGCAACTTAGCGAGACCCTGTTTCCAAATAAAATATAAAATGGGTCTGGGAGTATAGCCCAGAAGTAGAAAGCCTCTGGGTTCCACCCCCAGTACCACCAAAAAAAAAAAAAAAAAAAACCAAATAAAAAACAAAAACAAAAACAAAACAAAACAAAACTGGTGTATGCCTGTAATTCCAGTCCTTTGGAGGCTGAGACAGGAGGATCCCAGGTTCAAGGCTAGCCTTCGCAACTTAGCAAGACCCTTGACAAACTAAAGAGACTCTGTTTCAAAAAATAAAAAAAAAGGGCTGGGTTTTAGGTCAGAAGTAGAAAGCTCCTGGGTTCAATTGCCAGTACCACAATAACAAATAAATAAACAAAAAACAAAACAAAAAGATTCTTTTCATCTTCCTTGTCTTCCTATGTAATTTTCCTTTGCATTTCTTTTTTGTTCTTATCAACTCTCTTTATATTTTCACAATCTTTCTTTTACACAATATCCATAAATTCTCTGTCGCCCTCATTTGTCCTAACTCTTCCCACTCTTCTTTCTGGAGACTCATGGCCTCTCTGAAGTGCACCCTTTAGGAGACGAGTGGTGAAGGGCACTTTCTCCCACTGCCATTGTTGAGTTCGCTTTTGCTACCCATGGGCTGAGTTTTTCTTGAGACGCTGTGATAATACTGCTCTGTCTAGAGAGGAGTCTCGGCTTCAGATGGTCCTCAAAACAATTTCAAGATCTATAACCCATGCCACTGCCCTAAAACTTTTAGGAATCAATTATATTTTTTGTACGCCTAGATTTCTTTATAGACAAAAGATTGTCTTTTGGTCTTTGTTCTTAAACCCCAGTGCTAGTTTAGGTGATATGCTTAGGACGAGAAGATCCTAGTCACTGCCTGACTCCAAGGCCACGTACCTCGTATTTGACTGTTAACTGCAGCCACACTGGGTCTTGAGCAACTCCAGGCATAGATATTCTGTCTGTGTGTTCAAGACATTCTTTCCCAAATCTTACCTGAAGTTGCTTATTTCCTTTAGGAAATATCTTGGGTGAATTTCTTCAAAATTGTGGTATGAAATGACCAAATACCATTCTTTTGTTCTTTTCAGACAATCATTGGGGCCTCACCTACCTGTCTTGCCTCTTGCAGGTCTCCATGAGCAGTAGGGGATAACACAGATAAGAGAGAAAGGGAAAGTTAAAAGTCTGGCTTTCATATCTCAGAAAGAAGAGGAACTAAATCTTCCCAGTGCCCATTGGCAGTGGCTGTCACATGATGTCACTGTTTAAGGCTGCTCTCAGAAGAGGCAGTGTTTGTCATGGCTATGACAGCTCTAGGTTCTAGACTGACCTAGACCCTGCTTCAGGCAAAGGGATTCTTAGAGGAGCCCCACTCTCTCACACTAAGCCTTTTTGGCTTTTTTTTTTTTTTTTTTTTTGCAGTAATGGGGATGGAACCCAGGACCATTCTACTTCCGAGCTACAACCCCCTCCCCCCGCCCGATTTTTTTATTCTTTATTTTTGAAACAGAGTCTTACTGAGTTGCAAAGGGTCTCACTAAGTAGCTGAGGTTGTCCTCGAACCACGATCCTCCTGTCTCAGCCTCCCAAATGCTGGGATTGCAAGCGCGCACCACCACGCCCAACATCTCCCTTCTCTTCTTTGGGATCCACTCGGCTTGATGCGACTCACTGAGAACATTTGTTTAACCTCTGAGGGTAAAACAAATACAGAAGCACAATGGTGTTGGATCTTTTATAAAGCCAGTGATTTCAAAACTACTTTCTTTCCTGTGGGAGAAGATAGACTATTGTCCCCAGGTACAATTTTTATTGATATAAAAGACATTTTTGAGACTTTTCCAAATGTGTCTATCATTTGTTTAGTTTGTTTTCTAAACTAGGACTCTTCTGAAAGGGAACTATTAATAATTATGCCAGGATTTCAGTTGTAAACAAGGTGAAGTGGGATGTTTAATCATTTTAAACTTCTTTCACTGAGAGGAAAAGGAAATATAATCCATGGGAAGCCTTCTACAAAGGACCATCATCTACTACCTTTCAAACCTAATTAACTAACTAAATAAATAAAATCAAAGTTTGTCTTCAAACAAAAGTATTATACTAATTGCACATAGTCCTATAAAAAGTCTTATTTATTTACACAATCAGCGTTTATTGAGCATCAATCCAGGCAGGTCATGCTAGCCATAGGAGATGCACATTCACATTCCTGTCTGCTGGGGTTTTTGGTGGTACTGGGGATGGAACCCTTCTACCTCCGGGCTTCACTCCCAGACCTATTTTATATTTTTATTTGGAAACAGGGTCTCTTAAGCCAGCGCGGCTGACTTCGAACCTGCGCGATCCTCCTGTCTCCGCCTCCCAAGCACAGGGATTACAAGCGTGCGTCGCCACGCCCGGCCCTGTCTGCTGTTTTGAATAAAACAATATTTTAACTTCTACATTTGCTGTTTCTGGCCACACTGCTGTATTGGATGATGTTAGAATTGAAATTATGCTTGGCATCATAGAATGAGCACTGGTGAATTCTTTTGTAATTATTTTAAATTTCCTTTTATATAAACTGATTGAATCAAAGGGTTTGGACCAAAAATTTGCCATTATTTTATTCTCCTTAAAATTTGGAGAAATACGTGCATCCTGGTTAAGCAGTAGCATCAGTCATTGGTTATTGTGGCTACGTTCAGGGGAGATCTTGCCCACCCTTCCAGATCAGAAGACAAAATGCTCTTGTTACACATGGCGGGACTGAGAGACTTATATTATGCTTCAGGCTGGTTCTGAATAATTGTTGGGCAGGTATCTTATTCACCTGGCATGATTTGATTCAGCTGAGTACTAAAATGCTTGGATTCATAATAATAACGCTTGGGAACATTAATGTACGGTGGAGGCCATTTTGTCTGCATTGTACAAGGCGTGATCTCTTTGTAAACCTTGCTGTGCAGGAGAGATTTTTGGGACCTCTTCCAAAATGACTCAGCTTTGTCTGGCTGTTCTATGAATTTGTGACCTGAAAATAACATAAATAGTGACTGCAATGGTAAGTTATAAGCAAAGACAGCTAGCATGCAGGATGTCTAGCAAGCAGAAAAGCCCTGCCCTGTGACAAGTCGGGTTCATCCCCCTTCCCGCAGGGGCGGAACTCTAGAAAAGGAGGAGAAGACTCTGTTGGGTGATATCGCAGGCGATGTCGCGTTTCCACACATAGTCCCACCCCCAAGACATATGCCTTAAAAGAGAGGCATTTTCCCTCCAGTCTTGGAGGGGCTTGCAGGTCTCCGGGAGGTAAAGCTCCCATCCCCGAGAGGACCACATTAAAACTTACCACACTCCTGGTTTCTCTCGTCTCTTTACCGCGCGCACCTAACACTCAGGAAGGTAGGCATTTAGGTCAATTGAAGACAGGAGGCAGAGCCATGTATCATGTTCATGGGTATTTGGAACACATCATATTACCTTGTCCGCAGCCCAATGATTCAAAATTTCCTGTATTCTGGAATATGCCCTGTAGCTAAACAGTTAAGTTCATGCTTCCTGACGTTTTCCTTGATTTGTTTCTTGTCCTAGTTTTCCAAACGGACTGTTGGAAGGCATATTCCCAGGCAAGGCTTGGGAGTGTGAGGAGCTGGTACTGAAGTGTCCTTCACCACTACCCTCAGCCCCAGCAGCCTTCGTTCATCCCCTTTCCCCTGGTAGGAAACTATGCTACAGGCTGGCCCAGTAGACTTAACAAATATGCAAGCAGTTAAGAATTCCAGCTCCTTACTTACTCCTTGTATAACCTGGGCAAGCAGTTTCTCCTGGCTGCCTCATCTGTATGTAACAACAACAACAACAACAACAACAACAACAACAACCACAAAATACAGGGTGGTTGCAAAAAGTAACCAAAGCAAGCTGTTAAAATGGCTTACACAGAACCTACCACATGTCAACAGTGGGATGAATGCTACTTTCTGGTTCACCTTTCCCATATCCCTCAGACAAACTCTTACTACACTCCATCTTAACTGGGACTTTAATTTGGCTAACATTCATAGACTACATCTGTAAATGAGAGTTGTGTACTTTTAGAGTAGAAAAGGCTTTAGAAATATGTTCTGCATGGCCACAGGTCCCCCTGGGGCATCCTGAGGAAAGCTACAGAATTGCCCAAGAGCAGAATGGGTAAGACTCTGACATTTGACCTCCTTTGACCAAAGAAATGCTTTTTTAATTTATTTTTTATTTTTTGGTGGTACTGGGGTTCCTGGAAGCCCTTCTTCCTCTGGGCTACACCCCCAGACCTATTTTATATATTTTTTTTATTTGGAAACAGGGTCTCCTAAGCCAGCACACGTGGCTGGCTTCGAACCTGCGTGATCCTCCTGTCTCTGCCTCCCAAGCGCGGGGATTACAAGCGTGCGCCACCACGCCCGGCAAAGAAATGCTTTTTTAAAAAAAACAATCAATTTTTAAATAATGAGATTTTTTCAAGATTTTATTTCAGATACAAAATTGTTCTCCTCAGCCCCAACACTTAAAGAGTTTGAAAGGCTGCCTTGACCAATACTTCATTGTATGAATAGGGAAAAAGACACCCAGAGAGGCTAGAGATTTAAGCTTTTATCTTACACCCTCTACCCTATCAAGTTGCTGGAATTTTTACCTTTTTGAAATTTGTCCTTTGGTCTTCTTCAAGGCCATTTGACCAAACATGATGCTAGAGCCTTATGAGTTCTACCGTGGTTCATGGTTCTTATGAGCCTTGTTTGGTAAAGACTCAATGAAATTTGAATTCTCCTTAAAGGTTCCCAACACTGGGCATGATGACATATGTTGATAATCCCCATACTTGGGAGGCTGAGACAAGATGATTGCAGGTTTGAGATCAGCTTCAGCAACTTAGTGAGACTCTCAGCAACCTAGTGAGACCCTGTTTCAAAACAGACAAAAAAACAAAAAGGGCTCAGAGTGTAGCTCAGAGATAGAACACATCCTGGTTTCAATCCCAGTATACCTCTCCCCCTGCACACAGTTTCCCAACTGTTGAGCATAAACCCTTCCTAGGAGTGTTGACATAATTCTTTCTAAGGTATTGATGATTGTCAAGACTCTCAAGTTTCATTACCTGTATCTAGATTTCAAAAAGTAAACAAATCTTTAAAAATATCTTAAGAGCTTGGTGTGCTGTAATCCCAGCATTTGGAAGGCGGAGACTGGAGGATCTTAGTTGGTGGACAGCCTCAGCCAATAGTGAGGCCCTTCGCAACTCAGTGAAACTCTGTTTCAAAAATCAAAAGACTGAAAAATAGGGCTGAGGGTGTAGCTCACAGGTAGAATGCCCTTGGGTTCCATCGCCAGTACCGCAAGAAAAATAATATCTTAAGAGAATTACTCAAATTATACATAAACATATGCTACTAGACATTCAAACAGTGTTTCTTTATCAGTCAAATCTTTCCTGGAGGAAGATCCACTAAATCCCTACTTCTGGCCTCTGGCCCCGACCCTGGGCGGGTGGGCAGGCGCTGGCAGGGCACCCCTAGGCAACCCCCTCTCCACCCGAAAGGACCCTGTGGTCCGGGCCTCTGGCCCCAACCCTAGGCGGGTGGCCAGGCACTGGTGGGGCACCCCTAGGTGACCCCCTTTCCACCCGGAAGGACCCTGTAAAAAAGGAAAAGAAAAAGAAAAAAGGAAAATATTGGACAGGGGTCAAGGAGGCCGTGGCAGATGCCAGGATACTGGAGATGCAGACAAAACTTATCCAAATGAACTGGAATTATTGGAAAAATTCCCCACTAAGGAGGACTGCTTCTTCTCTACATTGTTAAGAATCTTGGACATCACCTGTAAGGAGAGAGACTTTAGCGGAGACCAAGGAGAAAGGCGGTGCTGAAAGCGGTCTCCATGTTGGTGGTGGAGACTTGTATTCAGGAGAAGCAGAAATCGGATCCTACCAACCTTATTTTATTTTATTTTTTTTTGAGAAATTACACCATAGGTCGAATGCTACCATCGCGCATGCTTAGGAACACTGGACAACATCCAGAGTGGAAAAAGAGCTTGGGAAAGATTTGAAATGGTGGAGGCAGTGGCAATGGCAGTGGCCAGTACTCAGGGGAGGCAGAGATCTGATGCATTACACCTGGAACCTTTGAAGTAATGACCCCAGAGGCAGAATGCTACCACCATACACCCTCGAGAATGTGGGGCAAATGGTTGGGCGAAGAGGGTACTCAGATTAGAGCCTGCCGAGGGGTGAGGCCGGCGACGGACATAGCAAACCTGGGATTGGAGCCTGTCGTGAGGCAAGGCCAGTGCTGGAGCCTCCGAGGCTAGGATCGAAGCCTGCTGAGGGGTTAGGCCTGTGCCGGGGCCAACGACCGGCATCAGAGCCAGCCGTGAGGCAAGGCTGGTGCTGGGGTCTCCAAGGCCGAGATCGGAGCCTGCCGAGGGGTTAGGCCGGTGCCAGGGCCAACGGCTGGCATCGGAACCTTCCGTGAGGCAAGGCCACTACTGAGGCCTCCGAGGCCGGAATTGGAGCATGCCGAGGGGTTAGGCCGGTGCTGGGGCTTCTGAGGCTGGGATCAGAGCCTGCTGAAGGGTTAGGCTGGTGCCGGGGCCAGCGGCTGGCATCAGAGCCTTCCGTGAGGCAAGGCCACTATTGAGGCCTCTGAGGCCAGGATCGGAGCCTGCCTAGGGGTTAGGCCGGTGCTGGGGCCAGCGAGGCCGGGATCGGAGCCTGCCGTGAATCAAGGTCGGTGCTGGGACCTCCGAGGCCGGGATCGGAGCCTGCTGAGGGGTCAGGCTGGTGCCAGGGCCAGCGTGGCCAGGACCAGAGCCTGCCGTGAGGCAAGGCCGGTGTGGGGCCTCCGAGGCCGGCATCAGAGTCTGCTGAGGGGTTAGTCCTGTGCTGGGGCCAGCAGCCGGCATCGGAGCCTTCCTTGAGGCAAGGCCGCTATTGAGGCCTCCGAGGCCGGGATCAGAGCCTGCTGAGGGGTTAGGCTGGTGCCGAGGCCAGTGAGGCTGGGATCGGAGCCTTCCATGAGGCAAGGCTGGTGCTGGGGCCTCCGAGGCTGGAATCAGAGCCTGCTGAGGGGTTAGGCCGGTGCTAGGGCCAGCGGCCGGCATCGGAGCCTTCCGTGAGGTAAGGCCGCTATTGAGGCCTCTGAGGCCGGGATCGGAGCCTGCCCAGGGGTTAGGCCAGTGCTGGAGCTAGCGAGGCCGACATCGGAGCCTGCCATGAGACAAGGCCGGTGCTGGGGCCTCCGAGGCCGGGATTGGAGCCAGCTGAGGGGTTAGGCCAGTGTCGGGGCCAGCAAGACCAGAATTGGGGACTCCCATGAGGCAAGGCCGCTGCTTGAGCCAGCGAGGTCTGGATCAGTCCACCGGGTAGCCAGGCCACAACTGGGGCCGTCAAGAGTGGGATCGGTATTTGCAACGCGGCATGCACAGAGAAATATCGCATAAAATTAAAACCAGATGCTTCCCCTAATCAGCAATAACTAGGAGGAAAGGGGCAACAGGAAGTAGTCGAGCTATAGAAAGGGCCCTATAGTGAAGCAATTAAGGTGACCAATCAGAGGGTATGGAATAGGGGAGGATGGAGCCTCTTTAAAACGCAGGAGGTATATAAACAAATGTATCAAAGTTAATCACCAAACAAGCATGGGATGGAGGGAGGGGGAGGGAATGGGATGGGGACTGGATGAGAGCTAATTGGATGATGTGTGCTTGTATATCCTCTCAAGTCCTGTATTCCAATGTGATGTATGATTACAATGCACCAATAAAAATAAATTAAAAAAATAAAATAAAATTAGATCACAAAAAATCCCTATTTCCCTTTTAAATCACTTAAAAAATTTAACATATAGCTTTCCAGACAGTATTCTATGTATCTACAAACATTCACATACATTTAATATTCCCCATGTAAATAAAACCAATCTCCTCATACAATCCTGTATGATTTGATTTTTTTCCCTTCAAAAAGGTCAGAGATGTTTCCAAGTAAGCACATATAAGTAGACACATATTAACGTTACTTTTATAAAATTCTTCATTTTAAGCCAGGCATGGTGGCTCATGCTTGTAATCCTGCCACTTGAGAGGCTGAGACAGGAGGATCACACAGGTTCGGAGCCAGCCTCAGCTACTGAGTGAGGCTCAGCGGTTCGTGGACAGCTTCAGCTACTTAGCGAGGCCCTTTGCAACTCAGTGAGACCCGGTTTCAAAATAAAGAATAAAAAATCGGGCTGGGGGTGGAGTTCGGAGGTTGAATGCCCCTGGGTTCCATCCCCAGTACTGGAAAAAAAATGCTTATCAAATATTACTTCTCTGCTTCATATTCTTTAATTGATTCATGTTACATTTAGGATAAAATTCACACTCCTTTCTTAGTTTATAAATCCCTGAGTACCTACCTCTCAAACTTCCTCTTACATGGGTACACACTTCAGCTACCTAAGTATTTAAGTTTCTCAGACAAGCTAAATTTGGTCTTAGTTTGTGGCCTTTGCACTACTTATTAGTTATAAATAGAAATAATTCCCTTTACTTTCCTGAATGACTTGACTCTTCTTGCCAATCAAATCTCAAATTTCACATCCTCAGAGAAGATTTTTCTTAAGAAAAATAGCCAAAGTCATTCTGGACCATCATACCCAACTTTAATTCTCAACACAATACACACATAACTGTTTGGTCTCCTTTTTCTTGGTTGATTGTTAGTTGAATGTTCTATATTCCCCTTTCTTTCTCTCTCACTCTCTCTCCCTCTCTCTCTCTCTCTCTCTCTCTTCTCTCTCTCTCTCTCTCTCTCTCTCTCTCTCTCTCTCTCTCTCTCTCTCTCTCTTTCTGTATAATCAGCCACTCATTTGTCCATCGACTCATTCACCAATTATTCACGTTTCTGCCTGCCATCCATCCATCCATCCATTTCATCCATCCATTTCATCCATCCATTTCATCCATCCATTTCTTCTCTTGGACCTTGTGGCTAATATATGTATATATATTATATAAATAAAAAATAAAAAAATATATTTTTTGTGGTACTGGGGACAAAACCCAAGGGCATCCAGCCTCCAAGCTATACCCCCAACCCTATTTTTTATTCTTTATTTTGAAACAGGGTCTCACTGAGTTGCAAAGGGCCTCACTAAGCAGCTGAGGCTGTCCACGAACTGTGTCTCAGCCTTCCAAATACTGGAATTACAAGTGTGTGCCACCACACCCATCTCCTTGTGGCTAATTTGTGTGTGTGTGTGTGTGTGGGGGGGGTACTGAGATGGAACCCAGGGGTCTTCTATCTCCGGGCTACACTTCCAGACTTATTTTATATTTTATTTGGAAACAAGGTCTCACTAAGTTGCTGAGAGCCTCACTAAGTAGCTGAGGCTGGCTTTGAACCTGCAGGATCCTCCTGTCTCAGCCTCCCAAGTGCGGGGATTACAAGCGTGCCCCACCATGCCCAGTTTTGGCTAATGTCTTAAAAATTTATTTACTGTAGCTTAAGTAGGATTTAATAGGAAACACTATGTATCACTTCTCACTGTGGAAGATTGTATTTTTGGAAAATGCTGGCAATAGCATCTTGCATCCCTCATGTTCTTCTGAGTACGGCTTTGCCACTCCTTCTCCAAGAGCCCCTTCCACTGAATCTGGGTTTAATGACTCGGGTTCAGCAGATAGAATGTGGCGTCGGGGATGCTGCAGGACAGCGAGACAGTTCTCAGTGGTCCAGTTCTCATGGAACAGTTGCCTTCTCAGCATTCCCTCTTGGGATGCTCCTCAGAGCACAGGTGCCATATGGAGCACAGAACCCAGAACCCAGGCCGCACTGAGGGGCCTCGGATAGCACTCAGGTCTGTAGGCCAGCCAAGCACTCTAGTCACCGTGCAGGCACCAGTTGTGAGAAAAGAAGCCTCCAGATGATTCTAATCCCAAGTCATTTCACTCTTGGCCATTCTTCTTAGCTAAGACCCCAGACACTAAGGCATAGAGATAAGCCATCCCCACTGTGTCCCACCCAAATTCCAGATGCTTTAAATCCCTGGGCATTAAGTTTGGGTTGTTTTTTATACAGAAAAAAGTAAACAAAACACATGTGAGTCAGTGCATAGAATAAGGAGTCATAATTCCCGGGTTACTGGCTGACCTTAAGACCTTCATCATATCAATTAAGGTTTCTTGGGTCCAAGTTTCCTTATCTGTAATCGGGGGATTATATTATCTGACCTTCTAAAATCACAGGAATTGGTGAGAATCAGGTGAGAAAGTGATGTGAATGCACTTGTGAAAGTGGATCTGAAAGAAGTATGAAGCACAGCATAAGTAAAATGTGACTTTTGAACAACAACAACAACAACAACAACAACAACAACAAAAAAAAAAATATATATATATATATATATATATATATATATATATATATATATATATATATATCCTCGCCCAAGACCAAACAGGCTCAATGATACCTTGGGCAGAGCTGGCCCCTCACTGCGGGGAAAGTGATCCTGGCCCCATGGAACCTAGGCTGCATTTCCCAAACATGAAAAGAGCTTTGTGTTCGTGATAAATGAGTAAAATTCCTTCAGAAAAAAAGGCAAGATCAGTGTGGTTCTTTTAGAATTGAGGAAAAACAGAAATCTAGATGTGACTGAGGCAAAACTAAAACTGCTAGAAAGAATTTCACTGTCGTTGAGGTTTTTCTTTATAACCCAAGGCCACCTTGCTAGGAATAACTGAATTGAAAGGTGAACCAAGGCGTTGGCCAAGATGGCTTAAATCTTCAATGTGAAGTGCAAAAGCCAAGGATCAGGATTAAGCCAAGTTCACCCATTTCCATGTAACCCAAGCAAATCAGAGCTAGATAAAGAATGTCTGTGACCTTAGGAAGAGCACTGAGATGGGGAGCTCACTCAGTCTTTCTACTCTGTTCCTGGGCAAACGTTAAGAAGAGAAAGTGATTTGACTAACAAATTAGGAGGATCAACATCTGAGCCTCCTAATTTTTATGCCTAGGTTCTTAGCAAACCTAACCCCTGTTCAACCTCTTTTTGAGTCTATTAATTTTTCTCTATTTTAAACAATCTGAGCATACATGGGAGGCTGCGATGGGAGGATCATAGATTTGAGGTCGGCATGTGGTAATGCAGGGAGTCCCTGTTTCAAAATAAAACATAAAATAGGGCTGGGACTAATCCCTAGTACCACGTACTCACTCACATGCACACACATGTGCACACAATACACACATATACACATTTTGAATGTACCTTTCAGTTACCTGTTTTTTCCTTCTTTTTCACTCGACTTTGGACAAGTCTACTGTGGAACAGGAGACTCACAGGCTATTTATGACTTCGCCCTGTAGCTCCCCTCAATGATATTGGCCTTTAAAGGTCACCCTGCAAGATCGGCAATGCCTTTCTACTCAGCAGGAAAAACCACATCTTTATTCTGCACTCTTGGCAAATAGGCGAGTGTACTTTTCCTGAGTAAATAATAGTTCTTTGCATTTAATTTCTATTGTGTATTCACAATTTCCCTTCATGGGCAGAAACATGGATTAAACTAAGCCAACCTCATAGGATGTCAGATTCAAAATTTCCCTTTTATTTTTATATTTTGTTAAAGTCCTGAAATCTTTCTTACAAGTATTGGTAAGAGAGAGCACTAGTGCTGTCACACACATATGTACAGAAATATGCACACACATATGTTCAGTGATTTTTAAAAAATTTTGTATCCCTATCAAGGGCCCAGCCCTAAAATCCAGATTCATGTACGAGTGGCAAGCAGTTATTGGTAATGGAAGTTAGCCTAGATAGGCTAGCTGACTCCTCTGATGCCCCCCTTGCAACTCAGAAATTTGATAGGCTAAAAGTTAATTATCCAAGAAACTAATAACTGTGCTTACATAGTCGAGAGAGGTGGGTAGTCAGTTAAAATGATTTTTCAGAGCCTCTTTTATGAGGAAGGCCTGGTGGACTTCTCCTAAACGCAGCCACCTCCGGGCTACACTCCCAGACCTATTTTTACATTTTTATTTGGAAACAGGGTCTCCTGAGCCAGTGCGTGTGCCTGGCTTCGAACCTGCGCGATCCTCCTGTCTCTGCCTCCCAAGTGCGGGGATTACAGGCGTGCCCGGCCACTTTCTCCCTCTTTGGAGGGGCTGGTGTACAGACTCAGAAAGTTAACTGCCACTCTTGGCCCCTTCCTGGGATCTCTGGAGAAAACAGAGGTCAGAGCTGTATAAGGATGAGAGGGATTCCTGTGAATGGAAACATTCGTTCAACTAGTAAGTTCTGGCTGGGATTTATTTATTTATTTTTTTCAAGCTGGAGATAGGACACAGGACTTTGCACAGGTGGGACTGGTGATCTATCACTGAGCAATATCCCCAGCTCTCAGGATTTTTGTTATTTGGTTACCTTTGATAGAAAAACGTCTCCCGAAGAATTCCTTTCCTTTCTTCCTCATTGTCTTTATTTTCACTTCATTTAGATGTCTTTATATACTTTTGGGCAGCCCTTTTTTTGTGTGTGTGGTAGTAGGGATAGAACTTAGGGGCATTTTACCTCTGGACTATACCCCTAGCCCTGTTTTATTCTTATTAGAAAACAGAGTCTTGCTAGGTTGATGAGAGCCTCATTAATTTTCTTAGGCTGTCCTCAGACCTGTGATCCTCCTGTCTCAGCCTCCCAAGTACTGGGATTACAGGCATGCTCCACTAGGTTCAGCTTGGGGCAGGTATTTAAACCTAACTGGGACTTGTATCAAAAACCATACCATCAGACTAGCTTGCTGCTCCCAAACCAAAGATAGGTCCACAGCTAAATATTTATTTAATGCACAGATAAATATTTACTTAAAACACAAGCTAAATAAAAGGGCTTGTTTTCTTTTTGTGTGTATATTTTTAAAATTCCAAATGAAACAATATTAAAAAACCATTCAGGAACACTGAAGTATTCTCAGAAAGTGCCTGAATGAAACATATGAAATTTGAATTCCAAGATCTGTAACGAAAGGGAGAGCTTGGAATCACTGCCTGGTTGATGTATTTGTCACCTGAGATGCAGGGCAGATGATCAAGGTTTTGGCATCTGTGGCTTATCTCTGTTCGGTCTTGTTCTTCTTTTCTTCCTTAAGTTTAGGAAGGTGATTATTTGAAACACGGGCTGCCTGCTGACATGATGTTGTCTGTATTGGCACCAATGGCTACTAGAGTCTGGAAAGTCCTTGGAATGGCTAGGAAAACAGCCAATCAAATCATTAATCTGTGCACTCCTGTTAGCTCCGAAGCTTATAAAGCAGGTAGATGTGGCTTTAGTTTAGAGAGGGAGAGAGAGAGATTTGACTTTCAAAAACTATTGGAGCAAAGCTCTCTCTTTTATGCTTGCATTACTTAAAATAATTACTGTAACACCTGCACTTTGCTTTCTCCAAGGAGACCTTAATTGTCTGGAGTAGGCAAAAATGAGCCCCAGGACCACTTTGCACTCCGAAATCTGCAGGGAAACAAGATTCTCAATTCAGCCTGACATTTCCATTAGAGTCCAAATAAACGATAGCCAAGCAGCCAGCGTTAGAACCCTCCAGTCTCAACGACATGTGACAGCAATTACTCCTGACACTTCAGGGGGCAACTGCTCTCTATATCCACTCCATCTCTATATACCCTGTCTCCCAAATGTTCTGCTGTCGACACCTGTATTGATTTTGGCTCAATTTGTGCCAGGAAAAGGACATTTGTTTTAAAATAACACTAATAACTGACATCTATTGAGATAACACTATGTGCCCGTTATTGTGCTAAGCATATTTATATTATTTAATTTTTTGATACGACCTCATGAAGGAAGCACTTCTATTTCCACTTCACAAAGAAGAAAACAAAGCACAATGCTTATCATTTCTGAGTTTGAGAGTGGTGATGGCTTGGCTTGCTTTGTATGCTGCTGTATTCTCAGAATCTAGAAGAATGGTTGGCATATAGTAAGTGCCGAATAAATACTTGTAGAATGGATGTGTGTATGCACACAGCAATGAATGAACGTACCAACAATCCCAAGATCATAGCCAACTGGGACCCGGGCAGCTACCTGAGATCTATGCCCTTTGTGCTCTCAGCACACAGATGATTCAGGTGGTGTGACCGTGTCATGACATTTCTGCTCAGAAGGGAAAGACGTGGCCACCTTCCTATTGTCATATACCGAAGCCTTTGTGAAATCCCTGCCCACACCTAATCTAGTGTAGTTAGGGCCCCCTAGACTTGCCATTCCTACTTGTTTTGTTTAATAGTCTGGGAAACTGAAGAAGTAACACTGGGTAGTGGAATCTAATAGAGCCTTATCTGCTTAACAATTAACCTCTCTGCACTCCAGTTTCACAGTCTGTAAGAGAGAAATTGTTATACTTATTTTATGCAAGTATTGTTAAGATTAAATAGAAAAACATATTGATAAGCCCCTAGCATCCATACCTTACACATACTAGCCATTCAGGTATGATTAACCATTTCCTTCCCCACTGAATGTGAAGCTCTGTCACCCGTGTTTGGATAAGCAACAAAATTCTCCGCTCTCTTCCTTTCAGACACAAGGTGGAGGGGAGAAGCCAGAACCAGGACCCTTGACCTGGGCCACAGGGATGAAAACGTGCTCACTTTGTACTGACCGTCCCCTGCCGATGTTTCAGCATGTGTGTTAATACTCTGAGATAATTCTGGCATTGGAGGATATGGACAAAGAGCCAAACTGACCGAGGGGGTTGTGGATACTGGATCAGAGCCTAATTAAATAGGTTATGAAATGCTGTAGGTAATGTGTAGCTGTTTGGAGGTTAAGGAAGGCAGCCTTTTCTGATTTTTTTTTTTTTAAAAGAAGGGATTGGAACTAAACATTACGAAGGACTCACATTTTAAGAAAAACCTGGATTTTAAAAAATGTACACATGGAGCTAAAAATACTTATCTGGAAATATACCTGGGGAGGAGTAGGGAGCATGGTTTTCTAACTGCAGTTGAAATGCCTCCGAACCCTTTGCTTGAGTAGAACCTCAGCTCCTCTATTGACCCGAGAGAAAGGGAGAGTGTTGGGAGAGAAGAAGCTAAATAAAGTAGGCTAGGAGCTCCATCGCAGGGTGGAGTCACATGCATCCGATGCTCTCCCCAGCTGGGCCTTATAATAGAGATAGAGATATTTTTGAAGTAACGTTTTGTGTGTGTGTGTGTGTGTGTGTGTGTGTGTGTGTGCGCGCGAGAGAGAGCACGTTTGTGATTGGGGACTGAACTCAGAGGCAGTCTGTTTTCAAGCTACATTCACAGCCTGATTATATTTCTTATTTGGAAACACGATCTCATTTTCCTCAAACCTGCAACCTCCTGTTTCAGCCTCCCAAGTACTGGCAGCTTGAAATACATTTTAATTAAAAAGAAAGAAAGAGAGCTGGGCGTGGTGGTGCACGCTTCTAATCCCTGCTCTTGGGAGGCTGAGACAGGAGGATCGCACAGGTTCGAAGCCAGCCTCAGCTACTTAGTGAGGCTCTCAGCAACTTAGTGAGACCCTGTTTTCAAGTAAAATATGAAACAGGTCTGGGAGTGTAGCCCGGAGGTAGAAAGCCCCTGGGGGTTCTATCCCCAGTACCAAAAGAGAGAGAGAGAGAGAGAGAGAGAGAGAGAGAGAGAGAGAGAGAGAGAGAGAGGAAGAAAATATAAAGGATACGTGTTAAAGTACATGCAGTTAGCTGGGTGCAGTGGTACATGCCTGTGATGTCAGTACTTGGTTGGCTAAGACAGGAGGATCTCAGGTTTGAGGCCAGTCTCAGCAACTTAGCAAAACCTTCAGCATCTTAGTGAGACCCTGTTTCAAAATAAAAATAAAAAGAGCTAGGTGTGTAGCACAGAGGTAGAGTGCCCCTGGGTTCAGTTCCCAGTACCAAAACCAACCAACCAACCAACCAACCAACCAACCAAACAAACAAACAAGGTGCCTGCAGTCGAGGCCGCCACAGGGTAGATTCCTGAGCGCCCTGAGCTTAAGAGCTGCCTCTTATGATTGGACTGGGTAAGGGCTAATTGGGTGATGCAGGCATGTATACCTCTACCATCTTGTACTCCGTTAAGACAGATGACTACAATGCACCCATAAGAAAAAATCAAAATAAAATGTTACATCCCCAAAGGACACTCAGCCAGAGCCCCCGGCTCACCCCGTTGTGCTGCTTCTCGGCTGCTGGAGGACAGCATCGCAGCCCCGGTTCTGCCTTTCTTATAATGCCTTGGAGATTTGAACAAATGGAGAAAGGCTTGAAATAGGGGAATCGAGCCAGACTGAGGAATGAGCGTTTATAGACAAAGCAAGTATGAAGTCTCGTTTTTCTTTCCTCATTCAGACTGCTGCAGGGCCACATTAGGAATCATGTGACAAGGGACACTAGCTATATTTGTTTTGCATTTCCATGGATACTTTACATGTCTTTTTTTTTTTTTGCCCGTCATCTTTTATTCTTGTCTTTATCTTTTTTCCTAATTACTGCTTTTTTATTCCTAGTCTGTCTTCTCTCTCTCCGTTTTTCTTTCTGACTAGTATATCCTTGCAAGACTTTCTGCGATTGATGGATTTGGTGACACATCTTCTTCCCCAAGGGACTTTTATTTGCGTGTTAAATGAGAAGGATATTTTCCTCAAAAACTTTTCTGAAAAACTGGAATACATTTGTGATCATTTGATATAGACTAGGGTGTAGCAAAACAAAGGCTGTGCATTTTGGCACTGGAGATCTTCGTAGATCCTAAGCAAGATAAAGTAAGATTGACTTTAATTAATGCCACAATATCCCTAGAGAAGATTGAAGCATAATTCATAGGTGACTCAACATGTTTGGGTGAGGACAATACTAGACTAAATTACCAATCCTCTATCTTCATAACATGATTTCTAAGCTTAATAAGAGTCCTAAGGATTTTTCTATTGTTCCTTTCTCAGTCCTGAATGTCTAAATTCAACTTTAAATTATTCCTGCTTTTGGCTAAGCCAATGCATGCTATCTTCTACCACTCTTTACCTTCTATAACCCACATACAATAAATGAGGAATTGATATACACAACAGGCATTCTATCTTCAAGCTAAATCCTCCACCCTTTTTAATTTTTTTTTATTTGAAACAGGGTCTTGCTAAGTTGCCACAGCTGGCAAATGAACCTGAAATAATTCTGTCTCAGCCTTCCAAGTACTGGTTTTACAGGCATGTACTACCATGCCCTGCTTTTTTTTTTTTTCTTTCTATATTTGAGTTAGCTTTTAGGGTTTTTTCTTTTTAAATAGAAGTTATAATTTGCATATAATAAAATGAATAGATACATTTTTCAACTTAGTGAATTATGATAAATGCATGCAGTTATGCCGTCAATCCTCTCTTAAGACAGAGAACATTTCTATAACACGGACATTTTTTCTCCCTAGCTGGGCATAGTGACACAAACCTGTAACCCCAGCTACTTGAGAAGCTGAGGCAGAAGGATTGCAAGTTTGAGGCCAGCCTGGGCAGTTTAGAAAGATCCTGTCTCACTTTTTCAATAAATGGTACTGGAAAAACTGGCTATTCACTTTTAGAAAAATGGAACTAAATCCTTATCTCTCACCCTGCATAGAAGTCAACTTAAGATGGATCAAAGACATGGAAATCAGACCAGAGTCTATGAAGCTGCTAGAGGAGGGCATAGGTTCAACACTCCAACATACAGGCACAGGTAGAAACTTTCTCAACAAGACCCCCAAAGTTCAGAATATTAAAACAAAAATTAATAAGTAGGATGACCTCAAACTAAAAAGTTTCTGCTCATAAAAAGAAATCATCAAGTGTCTAAAGAAAAAGTCTATAGAATGGGAGAAGATCTTTACCAGCTATTCCTCTGACATAGGTCTAAGATCTAGAATATACAAAAAACATTAAAAACTTTACACTATAAAAACAAATAACCCAACCAAGGAATGGGCAACTGAATTGATCAGACATTTCACAAAAGAGGAGATACAAATGGCCAATAGATACATGAAAAAATGTTCAGCCGGGCTTGGTGGTGAATGCTTATAATTCCATGTGGGGGGCTGAGACAGGGGGATCGCACAGGTTAGAAGCCAGCCTCAATTAATACTGAGGCCCTTTGCAACTCAGTGAGACCCTGTTTCAAAATAAAGAATAAAAAATAGGCCTGGGGATGTCACTCGGAGGTAGAATGCCCCTGGGTTCCATTCCCAGTACTGAAAAAAAAAAAAGTTCAACATCATTAGCCATTAGAGAGATGCAAATCAAAACTACACTGAGATTTCATCTAAACCCAATCAGAATGGCAATCATAAAGAAGTCAAATAACAAATGTTGGCAAGGCTGTGGGGGAATAGGCACTCTTCTACATTTTTGGTGGGATTGCAAACTAGTCCAGTCACCATGGAGATCAGTGTGGGAATTAATCCACCATATGATCTGGCCATACCACTACTGGGTATTTTTCCAAAGGGGTTGAAACTAGAGAACTACAGTAATATATGCATACCCATGTTCATAGCAGCACAATTCACAATAGCCAAACTATGGAGCCAACCTAGGTGTCTACCAACAGATGATTGGATTACAAAATTATGGGAAATATGCACTTTGGAATTCTACTCAGCAATAAAGAAAAATAAAATGACATCCTTTGCAAGAAAATGAAAGGACCTGAAGAACATTATGTTAAGTGAGATTAGCCAATCACAGAGAGTGGAGGGTCATATGTTTTCTTTAATATGTGCAGGATAGGTAGTAATTGGGATACAAGAGAGACTCCAGATTGTAAGGAGAAACCTCAGGGGAGCCAGGGAGATAAAAGGGTAGGGGTAGAGGAAGATTTAGGTTCATTAATAGAAATACTACCATAGACTATGTGTATACATTGGAATATATACCAATGTCAATCTGGGCACTCTGAATTGGGAGGGAGGAAAATGGGGAGGGGGCCACCAAGAGTATGTGCATGTATATCATTGTCAACATGATTTACATTATGATTTGAGACTATAATGCACCATTAAAAGAGCACACACACACACACACACACACACACACACACACACACAAAGAAAGACCCTGTCTTAAGATAAAATAAAGGGCTCAAGAGGCTCAGCATATGCAAGGCCCTGGATCCAACTCATATAACAACAACAACAAAAAGTATTCATTTATCTTCTTATTATTGATTTTATAAATATTTATATATTATGGACATAAGTCTTAAGTTACAAATATTTTATGAATACTTTCTCCCAGCCTGTGGCTTTTTCTCATGTGTTCTCCCAAACCTATTGCCATATCTTATTTATTTCCATGATTCATCTTCAATTAGTTTAAGCTTTTGAAATACAAAACCTTAAAACTCAATCTTTCCTTTTTTTAAAAATTCTTGTAGCATCTCATCCCTAAGGAAATAAATATGGAATGCCTTTGCTAATGAAATAAAATAAAGGCCAGGGGGTATAAAGAGATCAGGGGATAACATTAAAAATGTTTTCTTATAACAAAGGGCTGAAAAAATATTTTCTAAAATATGAGAATGGAACACATACAAACAATTGTAGGCAGAGACCAAGGACAAAGTGGCCAGGCTGTTATAGTTAGATATAAATTGTCCCCAAAAGAGCTCATTTATTAATGTTTGAAGCTAATGTAATTGAGTCCTGAAGGTTTTAATCGCAGCAGTGGATGAACCCATTGCAATGGATGGTGAGCCAGGCCAGTAGGGTGTGGCTGGAGGTGAGTCCCTTGGGGTGCGGCTTTGGGGATTATATACACGGTCCTCTCCACCCTGCTCACTCTCTCTCTTGCTTCCAGCCTCCATGATGTGAGCACAGCCCAGCCCATGTGCTCTCTCTTTGTTTCCTGCCACCATACTCTGAGATCCGCAGTCCTCAGTCTCACATGGACTAAACCCCAAACCATAAGAAAATAAATTTTCTTTCCTCTAAGTTATCTGGTCAATCTTTTAGACTATAGCTGCAAGAATGCTGACTGGAACATGGACTGTGTCACAAGACAGGGGAAAGGATTAATGGCAAACATATCAAAGTCGATCACTAAGCCAAACATAAGAAGGGGGAGGGGGAAAGTAATGGGGTGGGAATTGGGGAAGGGCTAAGTGAGTGCTGTGTGCATGTATACTTCTGCCATCTTGTACCCCATTAAGATGTCTGACTACAATGAACCAATAAAAAAAAAAATACAGAGGTGGGAGGAGATAAACTAAGAATATGAGAGGAAGGGGGTCACTCAACAAAGATACTTGGTAACCTGAGAGAGGTAAAAAAGGAAGGGTGAAAGTACAGAAATATATTGGGAGAGGAAAGGGGATTTGCAGGACATTCTGTTCAGTGGCTTTGATCTAAGTAAAATACAAGAAGCCACTGTGAAGACTTAGGAAAGCATGGATTGGATGTGGGGCTTGAGGGGTCATGGATTGAAGTGGGTAGTCTGCAAGAGATGGGAGAAAAACTGAAGATCAGAAAATAAGGAGCCAGGCGTGGTGGCACATGCTTGTAATCCCGTACTTGGGAGGCTGAGACAGGAGGATCACAGGTTCGCAGCCAACCTCAGCAACTTAGGGAGGACCTCTGCAACTAAGTGAGAGCCTGTTTCAAAATTAAAATAATAATAATAAAATAGGGATAGGGTATAGCTCGGAGGCAGAATGTCCCTGAGTTCAATCCCTAGTACCAAAAAAAAAAAAAAGAAAGAAAGAAAGAAAGAAAGAAGAAAAGAAAAGAAGGAAAAGAAAAGAAGGGCAGTGATTTATAAGGCCAAGGTCACCCATTCATCGACTGGCTAGACCATCTGCAATCACTCCTTATCAGAGGAGGACGGGAGAGGGATTAGCAGAGAGCAGGACATGGAAAAGGTGGACAAAGTAATATGACAGGTACTGAGATTCCTGAAAGGCTGTATTTGTCTAATGAGATACCAAAAATACAGGAAGAAAGAGAGACAGCCTGGCATAGTGGTGCATACTTACAATCCCAGTATGTGGGAGGCTGAGACAGGAGAATGACAGATTTGAGGCCAACATACAGTAATTTAGGGAGAACTCATTTCAAATAAAAAAATAGATTGGGGGTGTAGCTCAGTAGTAGAATGCCCCTGGGTTCAATACCCAGTACAAAGAAAGAGAGAAAGAAGAGAAAGAGAGAGAGAGAGAGAGAGAGAGAGAGAGAGAGAGAGAGAGTGAGAGAGAGAGAAGACATGGAAGATGTGGGATTCTGGGATTCTATGAGACTCTAGATTAATAATGTATCTCATGATGAACCCCTACCAGGGTGTTGAAAAGGTTGATTCCTCAACCCTGATCTCTTACAGTCTTCATTTCTTCATGTCTTAAAACCAGTTTGCTAGTAGTCTTTGAGCATATTTCATCATCTGTTTGTAGGTTCTAATTTCCCCTCAGTTTCACAATAAATGCATTCAATTATTCTGCCCATAACAGTTTCCTGTAAAGATAAATAAAAAGGAAAGTGAAAGGGGAAATCGAGCTTACATTAGCTCTGGCTTGGTTTGAAAGTAGGCCCCTCCCTCTGGTTGGCCTTTAATGCTAGTTGACTTTGCCATTCCACTACAAAAATTAATGATACCTCTGAATCAGTGTTTGACATAGAAGTACAGCCCAATTGATTATTTGCTTAAATATTTTCACTTCTCAGTCAGTGGTCATCACCATATTTTCCATCCCAATTTCTGTTTGGCTTTGGACAAGTGTCTTGCCAGTTGTATCTAATTTTAGAATCCTTTTGGATTCCATTATTTTGGACTCTATTATTATCTATTATTATCCTCTGGAGTCCATTACTATCCCTCCAGCTTCAATTATTCTTTCTTTAAATTGATTCAGGCTGTAGGGAAAACAAATGGTCTTTCCTCTGCTCTCAGACCACAGCAATCTGTGTTGATAGACTTCAGTGACCCCAAAAAGGTGTGGGAATTCCTTTCTACCAGCAAGCAAGCAATCACTTGTCATGGACACCAGCTGGGTATCTGCTAATTCAATTAAATTCAGACACTATTTACCTGGAGAAAGTGTCAGCTCTCATGGCACAGAGCTCAGTCTCTAGAACTGCCCTCCTCCCTTTGATGCCAGTTGTAAGCTCCAGGTTGTTTTACTTGTGTTTCTGACGAAGCTGCTATGAATCAGGGTTCCCACCGC
This sequence comes from Muscardinus avellanarius, assembly GCF_963383645.1. NCBI lineage: Eukaryota > Metazoa > Chordata > Mammalia > Rodentia > Gliridae > Muscardinus > Muscardinus avellanarius. Next base: position 36,497,725 of record NC_137793.1, read on the forward strand.
CCCTTCTTTGGGTTTGATTACTTGGTTTGAGCTGCTCACAGAACTCAGGGAAACACGTATTTATGTTTACTGGCTTACTATAAAGGGCATTAGAAATAATACTGATGAAGACATATAGGCCACAGTGTAGAGAAAGGGCACAGGGCTTCTATGCTCTCTCCAGGCACACCACCCTCCAGGAACCTTATGTGTTCACCTTTCAAAGCCCTTCAAACTCTGCCCTTTGGAACTTTCATGGAGACTCCATTGCACAGGTATGATGGAAGCAGGAAAACCAAGCAGAAATGTGATGGGACCAATGCTCTAATGCCAGTGGATGAAGGGGGAAACCCAGTGAGGCCTCTCTGTTCTGATTCTTCAGCTTTTCTTCCTCATGTCTAGGGAGCACCTTTTGAAAGGGAAGTTTTAACATCTAGTATCTGATAAAGTAGGGCAAAGAGTTTCTTTATGGAAAACTCCAAGACAGAAAGGCACGGAAAGAGTCGAGTTTCTACGAGCTGCCTGAGCAAGGGGGTTATATACTAGTAACCATGGACAAAATCCAAAAGATATAGCTATAATACCACTTAGGTCACTGGACAAGTCTCCTCATCTCCAGGGAAAGACATGTTCTTGTGACCTAATCCAGGACCAAGAAAACTGTATTGTTCCATTTAATAATAGTAAGGAAAATTGCGAAGCATAAGTCATTGCCTTTAAGGCTGTAAGTATCCAGTTTGGGAGGTAAGACACCAGTGAATAAAAACAGTTAATAGTAGAATAAGCATCTAATGGAAGCCCTTAACAATATGTGCTGTAAGACTTAACAAGCAGGAAAATTCAGTGTGGACTGCAGCACTCAGAAAAGACTTTGTGAAGGAATAGAGGCTAGAGGGAAAATATAATTTATTTATTTATTTATTTTTAATTTTTTTCAATTTTTTATAGTAGTGGGGATTGAACCCAGGGGCATTCTACCTCTGAGCTATACCCCCAGCCCTATTTTTTACTCTTTATTTTGAGACAAGGTATCACTAGGTTGCAGAGTATCTTAATAAGTGGCTGAGGCTGGCCAGGAACCAGTGATCCTCCTGTCTCAGCCTCCCAAGTACTGGGATTATAAGCATGCACCACCACATCCAGCTCCTATTTTATTTTATTTTATTTTATTATTTTATTTTATTTTAGCAGTACTGGGGATTGAATGCAGGGGCATTCTACTTCTGAGCAACACCCTCAGCTCTATTTTTTATTATTTATTTTGAAACAAGGTCTCACTAAGTTGCAGAGGGCCTCACTGAATAGCTGAGGATGTCCGTGAACCTGAGATCCTCTTGTCTTAGCCTCCTAACTTCTGGGATTACAAACTTGCACCCCACATTGGTTCTATTTTATTTTTTTGAAATGGGGGTCGCACTATATTGCTGAGGCTGGCTTGAATCTGTAATATCCTGTTTCAGTTTCCCAAGTACCAAGATTAAAAGCATGCGCTACCACGCTTGGCACCCTGTGTTACAATTTTAGCTTATTAGATGCAAGTTATTAAATGTTTTTCTTATTCCTGAAGTAGATGCATCTCAGAATCCATCTCCCACTCTTTTAAGGGGACAATCATCATTCAGGACGTGTTAGCCACAACTCAGTGCCTCAAGAAGTCAGACTAGCCTTTCTTTTACTACTTGAGAAGGTTATTAAGAACTTCTGACTCAACCATTAGTTATAAAGCTGGCCCAGCAAACGAGAGGCTGTGAAGCTTGAACCATAGGATCCTAATGTCTGGCGGTGAGTTTTCCTTTTTTTTATTTTCCTGTGGAAAACATTTTAGATTTGACAAATTTTATACTTTGAGGAAAAAGACAGGCCAGTTTTCATTTGGTGTTGTAAAATGCCTCTCAGAGGCATGATGCTGGTAAAACTCAGATTGCCCTACTGAGAATTGCCTGTGCCTCAGGGAAAATGGAATTGTCTGAAGGTGATTGTTCATGGGAATGGGGGGGGCAGCAAACCCAACCACATACACTCTTGGACCTGCTCGCTTTCTAAGTGACTGTACTGGGAGTCACAGAGATAAGCAACCTCTTGGTCTCAGCTAGAGAAAGCTTTCTCTTTATTTTGACCAGCCCTATACAAACCAGGTCACTGCATGTTGTATTCATAGCTTGACAAAGCCCTGCTTTCATTTTAATTGCAGGCTGATCTCTATTCAGGACCTTTGTTGTTGATGGCCACTGAATAAAAGGAAGGGGATCTGATGTTGTCTGGGCCAGGATGGGCCGAACTGTGAAGTGGGTGTCTCTTAGTTTCAAAGAGGGACTGTCTTCTGGGCCATAAAATGCCTTTTGCTTTAGTATCAAGTTTCTACTAGGATTAAGTCCTTGAAAAAAAAATATTAATCTTCTTCTATGTGTTAGTGAGGCTGGAATCCACTTGTGCAATCTTGCAGGGTTGATTGTTAGGGCTTTAAAATACTGTGCTAGATAGGGGTTAATTCTCCCATACCTTATACATGTGATAAATTTTCTATGTTCTTTTCCCAGCTTATAACCATAGATGAACAAACAAGGCGGCCTATCTAAGAGTGATAGGAAGGGAGAAGAAGGAAATTCCCTAATGTACATGACATACATTCACAAATGTATCAAAGTCAATCAGTAAGCCAAACATGAGTAGGAGGGAAAGGGGATGGAATGGGGCAGGAATTGGGTAAGGGCCAAATGAGTGATGTGTGCATATATGCCTCTACCATCTTGTACTCCATTAAGATGTACGACTACAATGCACCAATAAAAATAAGTAAATAAATAAATAAATAAATAAATAAATAAATAACTGTGGTGCCGGGCGTGGTGGCACACGCTTGCAATCCCCGCGCTTGGGAGGTGGAGACAGGAGGATAGTGCAGGTTTGAAGCCAGCCTTCTGGCTTAAGAGACCCTGTTTCCAAATAAAAAATGTAAAATAGGTCTGGGAGTGTAGCCCGGAGGTAGCAGGGTTTCTGGGAACCCCAGTACCACCAAAAAAATAAAATAAAAAAATACTTACAGTAAATAAAAGAATAATGTATGTGCAAATGAAAAAAAATAAAATTAAATACTATGCTGCAAAACAGGTGAACTAGTTGGATAGTTGGCTTTTCATTGAAAGACAAATCAAATAATTGATCTGTCACTGGAATTTTAGAGCTGACTGGGATCCTTCTGGTTATCTAGTATGTTATCCCGTTATTCAAATGAGGAAAAAAAGGTTCAGGCATAGCCACTCATATGGTGACCAGCCAGCTTTCGGAGGATTCCTGCGAGGCAGTTTTCAGTGTGAAAATTGGGAAAGTCCCAGGCAAATGGAGATAAGTTGGTCATCCCAGAAACCAATTAGTGAGTTCAAGGTTTCAGAGCAGTTATGGACACACTGCAGACTAATGCCCATGCTGTCTTTCATGATCATGACAGCAAACAACCAGAATATTTCCTCATTCAAAAGTCACATTTTCAGGTTCAAGGGCAGTCTGAACAAGCAGTGATATTCTGATCAACCTAGCAAAACCCTGTTTCCAAATAAAAAAACAAAACAAAACAGAAGCCGGGCATGGTGGCGCACGCTTCTATTCCCACCATTTGGAGGGTTGCAGTTCGTGGACAGCCTCAGCCACTTAGTGAGGCCCTCCGCAACTTAGTGAGATCCTGTTTCAAAATAAAGAATAAAAAAAAAATAGGGCAGAGGGTGTGGCTTGGAGGTCAAATGCTTCGGGGTTCCATCCCAGACTCACAAAACAAAACAAAACAAAACAACAATCCCTAGTGCCACCATAAAATAAAAGTCATATGTTAAGATTCAAAAACAGCTGGGCTTGATGGTGCCTGCTTGTAATCTCAACATTCGGGAGGCAGAGACTGGAGGATGGCGGTTCAGGGACAGCCCCAGCTTATTTAGTGAGGCCTTTCGCAACTCAGTGAGTCCCTGTTTTAAAAAATAAAAAGATAAAAAAAATAGGGCTAGGAATATAGCTCGGAGGTACAATGCCCTGGGTTCCATCCCCTGTACTGGAAAAAAAAATAGATTCAAAAACATAATGTTCTCTGGGTTTGACAGTACATGTTTGTTATCTCAGCATTTGGGAGGCTGAGACAGGAGGATCACAGTTCCAGCCTTAGTGAGACCCTGTTTCAAAATAAAGACTACAAAATAGGGCTGGGGTTTAGCTTGGAGGTAGAATGCCCCTGGATTCCATCCCCAGTACCACAAAAAAATGAAAATAAAAACAAAAAAAATGTTCACTTTGACTTCATGCTCTAGATGTTTATGTAAGTTTTTTCCTACTATAGGTTTAGGTCATCTTATCTCTAAGAACTTACCATTAGTACATAAATTTTTAAGTGTAATAAGAATGGTAGGCTATTTCTGTCTTTATTGAATTGGGGGAAATCGATAAAATATATTAAGGGTAGGCAAAGAAAGCATTTGTTCTGGAAATTACTTTAGGGCCATAGTTATTTTATATATATATATATATATATATATATATATATATATATATATATATATGAAACTTGGATTGAAGGCACAAGGCAATGGACAGGATTTGGCCTGGATTGGGGATAGACTGGTAGAGTGCTGACTTCTCATGTGTGAGGCCCTATGTGCAACCCCAAACACACCACAAAAACAACTAAACAAATAAAAATTAAAAATGAAAAGCTGGGATAATAAAACCCAAACACTGTTACTAACAATTTCAGTTCGAATTTTTGTGAGTGTAGCGGTGAAGATAATTGATATTTGTAGCTCACAAATCACCTCACTGCTTTTTCAGGCAAGCAATCCAGGCAACTCTTTGTGGCTCCTTTGTGATAAGGGTGAAATGCTTAAAATCCAGGCTGCTAAAACCTGCTGAGTTTATGCTTTAACCAGCCTTCTTTTTTATCTAGTTTTTAAATACTGGTGATTTGTTGGATTCTGCTTGAACACTATTTTCTTCTTGGGAGGCCCACTGTCTAGGGCCAGGCCGACTCATCTTCATCTATGACTTAACTGTTCATGACAGGGTCAGCCAAGGTGCTGCATGCCGGTTACCACGCCTCTGGGTCACGTTCCTCTTTCAACCTTGACATGGCCTCATAGTCTTTGCTTTCAGGCTAGCACCATGAACTAATCTGAGTTAGTACCAAAGACAAGTCGATTTGGGATCACAATTAATTACTATTGGACCCAAATTAGCCCCAAATTTATGTATCTAATCCAGATCCCCCCAAACTGTCTATCTGAGAGTCCATGTACTACCTCCTTTTAGGATACCTCTATTTCAACATGTCTAAACTGGGAACCCTCGTCTCCTCTGCTTTCCTGACTCTTCTTATCCAGTTAGTTATTAAAGCCTGTACTTGCTCTTAAAATCTCTGGAATCTTTCTTCTGCCTTCTATCTCTGCTGCCAATGCTTTATTTGGGCTGCTGCAAAGCCGGATGCTGGTATCTCCAACAACATTCTCTTTTTCCTTCTGCATTGCTGCAAGAGCGATTTTGTTAAAAACCACAGCTCTGACCCTATCATTCCAGTCCTTACAGATCCCTACTCTGACTCCCCCATGCCCTTCGGAATACAGCACAGGCCTCATACAAAGTTCAGCACATAAGACCTTTTTATTCATCTGTGCTGAATAAAAAAAATTATTCATCTGTGCTTCCTCATTTTTATAATTTGCTGAGAACCGAATTTATTTGTCTTTTAAAATGACAATATTCAATTGTTTAATCATTTTTTTAGTTTTCTATTTTACAGCCATGATTTATTATTTATTTCTTGGTATTTATTTTTCTTATTAAGCTTCTTAATTCAAGTATGGATCATTTATTTTAAATTTTAACTTTCTCTTACCAATGTTTTAAAGACTGGATGTTCTTCTGAATTTGCTTTGACCACATTCTATAGGTCTTATTCTACTTAAAATTCAGCTCAAAAGCTGGGTGTGGTGGCACATGCTTGTAATCCTAGTACTTGGGAGGCTGAGAGAGGAGGATCACAGGTTCACAGCCAGCCTCAGCTACTTAGTGAGGCCCTTCACAAATCAGTGAGAACTTGTTTCAAAATAAAGAAAAAGAAATAAGACCGGAAGTGTAGCTCGGAGGTAGAATGCCCCTGGATTCAATCCCCAATACCGAAAAAAAAAAAAAATTCAGCTCAAATTTATTTATACTTCCAGTTTTTGTTTTTGACCTTAGGATTTATTACAGAGGAGTTTAACAGTTTTCAAAAGAATAGAATGCTTTTTGCTCATCTTTTATTGTTAACGTATCATGCATTAGAGTTAGAAAAATGTTGCCAAGATAATTTTTGCATTTTAAAACATTTTTAAAATGTGCGGATATACAAATAAATACATGGTCAATTTGTATAAATTTTTGTTGAGTTTATGAAAAATGTATATTCTCTTACTCTTCTCTCAATACATACTAAATGAGATGTATTTGTTGTAATATTTATGTATTCTTTTAGAATATACACAATTTACCCAGGTGTGGTGGCATATACCTGTAATCCCAGTACTTGGGAGGCTGAAACAGGAGGATAAAGACAGCTGGTTTGAGGCCAATCTCAGAAACTTAGTGAGACACTGTTTCAAAATAAAAAAATAAAATAGAGCCAGATGTTCAGAAGTAGAATGCCCCTGAGTTCCATCCTCAGTATCAAAATAAATAAATAAATAAATAAATATAAAAAACCCCACAATTTTTAAAAATGGTATATTTTCTGAATAAGGATGCAAGTATGTAATCTCCCAAGATAAATATATGTTGTCTTTGAGTGAGATTTTGGCTAGGCATAGTATGCTAGATTCAAAATTGCGTTTCTTCAGAAATGTGGTGATATATTTTATCTTCTGTTTTCTGTTGACTGTATTTGCAGATAAGAAGTTCAAAGCTAATTAGATTATTTCCTGTTGGTCCACTCTTTGTCCTTCTCAAGCATTTTAGGACAGTCTCTTTATTGTTTGAGTTCTAAAATTTTATCAAGATGATCCTGGTGGGCTTTGTTTTTGCTTTTAATTTGAGGCTTTTCATCTGAAGATCTGTTAAGGACATTTTTCTCTATTATGATGTTTGTTATTTTTTTTTCACCATACCCTATTCTGCTTTTTTTGGAACTGCTACCAAGCAGATGATTTTTCTTCCACATCTTTTCCTTCTACCCTTAGGCTCCCCCACACCCCCCACCTCCTTGTCCTTCTGGACCTCACTGTAGGAGAATCGCTCAGCTCTGTCTCCAGCTTTCTGACTCTTGAGCTTTTTGGGGCATGGACAGGTGAGAGCCACTCCACTTCAGAGACTGCCCTGGATGTGTTTCCATTGCAATTTGGTCACAAAATCCCTTCAAGCCAATTTGAGGAGATTATACTTTTTCTGCAACTTTATTTCACTTGCTAGCCTTATATTCTTTTGTAGTTTTTTTTTTTTTTTTTTTTTTTTTTTTTTCTTTCTGTGATTCTGTCATTTCCCAGGGAGGTTGGTGCTACTTGTAGAGTTCAGAACTTGACCGTGGTCATTCTTTTGTTATTATAGTTGGTATCTTCACAGTTATTTTCCCTCACTATTTGAACATTCTAGTTGTCCCCTCCTAGCCATAGACATGAGTGAGTCCTGGCCCAAAGGAACATGGCCGTCCCCGCAACACCACAGCCGGTTCTGATCACAGGGCCCCCGGCTCTGTGGTGTGTAGAGGCTTCTGGGTGGGAGGATCCATGCCCGGAGTCCCGGTGCCTCGGCGACCATAGATTGGAGCCTTTCTGGCTTCAGCTGCTTGGAGCTTCCCAGCCCGCTCGCACTTCAGAGAGTTGTCCTCTCAACTTGGATTTGGAAGCCTACCGGGGGGGGGGGGGGGGGGGGGGGGGGACCCGCAGCTCTAGAAACCGCTGTGCTCAGGACAGCAGGGATGTCTGTGAGGACACTGGTATCGATGCTTAGAACCCTTCAGTTAATCACCTCACCAACTATCTCCGTCCTGTTCTTTCCCCTAGTTCTCACTGCTTTTGCTTTTGGGATTATTTTGGATACAATTGGGAAAACAAACACTGTTTGACCTTCTTTTTCCTTGTATGAAATTGCGGCTCCCTCAGCTCTCTTGAATTTTACTTGTCTTTTGGCCTGAACCACTCTATACCCTCTAGAAGATTGGTGGGTAATGTCAGTTTCCAGTTTTCCACTCTGCTAGGATTTATTTATGTCATACTTCTGATTTGTGTGTGTTTGTGTTTGGGGGGGACTGGGGATTGAATCCAGGGGCATTCTATCTCCATGCTATACCACCAGCTCCTTTGTCAAAAAATTTTTTTTTGAGTTTGAGAGTTTTTATATGTTATGGAAACCAGTTCATGATGAAATATGTGATTTGCTAGTAATTTGCCCCATTTCATGACTTTTTTAAAATTTTCATAATGATGTCTTTAGCACAAGTTTTCCTTTTTTTCTTTCTTTCTTTTTGGCACACAAAGAACTGAACCCAGGGGTGCTCTGCCACTGGGCTACATCCACAGATCTTTTTATTTTTTGTTTGGAAACAGGGTCTTGCTTGGTTGCTGGGAGCCTCTCTAAGTTGGTGAGGCCGACCTCCAAACTGTAATCCTCCTGTTCAGCCTCCCAAGGACAAGGATTACAAGCATGCACCACTGCAGCCAGCTGGTTTTCTGATATTTTAATAGGATTTTGTCCCCTAAAGTAAACCATCGTATTCGATTAACCATTAACCAGTGAGTACTGGAAGGCTAACTTTTTGTTTAAGACTTTAATATGTAACTAGGACTTTTCCTTTTTATTAATCACTCTGTTGAAGAATATAGAACCAGTGTTTCAAATCTAGTCAGAAGTATTCTGAGATATTCACCAGTGCTCTTCCTGCTTCATGACCAATCAGCATCCCTGGTGTAGGCACATGTAAGATGTCTTCTACCCTGGTGTGTACTTGGCAATCACCTTTATCCCCCTCTTGGGAAACATAATTTCAAAGTGTCCAACTTTGAACATATTTCTCAAAGGGCACTTAAGATTTGTCCTGAAGTTTGGAGCCTTTATTCAACAAAGACTCCTGGTTATACAGAATAGTTCTAGAATTCACTCATGCTTCTGTAGCACATCTTCACGTTAATCAGGCCTTCACACTATTTCATTTGAGCCTCTTGACAATTTTCTGTATAGCTCTAGAATATGAACCTCATTTTGACACATGATAAAATTAAGCCAGACAGGCTATTTGCCAGATTATACAAAAACAAACAAAAACAAACAAACAAACAAAAAACCCACAAAACAACCAACAAAAAACAACAGGGGTTTGGGGAGGACCAATTCTCAAACCCTGAAATCTTTTCTCTCAGTACAATGCTTTACTTGTATATCTCACATTGGTTTGTTTCAATTGCTGAGGTGAGAGCAGCATTCTTAGACCAGAGCTGATTTCAAATCTAGATATATTTATATCTGTGAGTCTAGGCAGGACTTGAACTAGACGACAGGGGTGGGATTCAACATTTACTGAGAAGAATGTGCCTGATTGTGACATATTAAGTTTCCACATTATTTTGAAAAGTCCTACCTAGAACCAATTACTCCTTAGAGTAAATACTTTACAAAACACAATTTCAAGTACCATTGTATGAATTACTGCTTTAAGCTGCTTGAAGGCCTGCATTAACTCCATGATTTTGTCTAGGTTCCTTTTACAGGGGACTTCAGTTATTTGTTCTGGGTGTGTGTGTGTGTGTGTGTGTGTGTGTGTGTGTGTGTGTGACCAAAGATTGAACCCAGGGCCATTCTACCTCTGAGCTACACCCCTGCCAATTTTATTTTTTGTTTTGAAATAGAGTTTCCCTAAATTGCTGAGGTGGTCCTCCAACCTGCAATCCTCTTGTCTCATTCCCCAAGTCATGTGCACCACCACTCCTGGTTTATCTGTTCTGTTTTACAAGCTCTCTCCCCACTCCAAGTTTAGTGGCTGAACACAGCCACCACCTGCTCCCAGGTCTACCAATCAGCTAGGTGGTTCTGCTGAGCCAGCCAGGCTTAGCTCATTTCAGCTGAACTTACTTGTGCCTGTGGTCAGCCCAAGGGTTGGCTGGGAGCTGGATGTTCTATTCAGATGCCTGGTGGTCCGCTGGCTGGCTGGCTGTTGGCTGCGGCAATGTCTGGTACCATCCAGTGGCCAACCTGGGCTCATTTACGTGCAGCATCAGAGTCCCTAGAGAGCAACTGGAAGCTCCCCAGCTCAGTTGAGCTCTGGGATTAGAACTGGCACAATGTCATTTCCACTGCGTTTTGTTGTTCAGAATACTTCATAAAGCCAGTCCAGATATGCAGGGTACCGGAGGAGTTGCAAAGTCATGTTGAAAAGGCATGGATACAGAGAGAGGAATATTTGGAGTCATTTTTGCAATCTACCTCACCTGGCTATTGAATGGATGCCTTGGTTGCAGTGAGTATTGGTGTGAAAGGGTTGCAGATGCCCCCTGCTATGGGCTGAATTGCATGTACCTCAAATTTATATGTTGAAGCCCTAACCCTCAATGTCATCATGTCTGGATACAGAGTCTTTAGGAGGAAATTAAGGTCAAATGAGGTCATAGAGGTGGGGCCCTAATCCAACTGTGACCTTACAAGGGAAAGAAGAGAGGCATCTTTCTCTTTCTTTCTTTCATTATGAAAATACAGTGAGAAGACATCCGTCCACAAGCTAGGAAATAGACCCTCACTAGAATCAACCCTGTTGGATCTTTTTTGTGGAACTGGGGATTGAACCCAGGGGCATTCTGCCTCTGAGCCATACCCCGAGCCCTATTTTATACTTTATTTTGAAACAAGGTCTCACTAAGTTGTGAAGGCCTCACTAAGTAGCCAGCTGAGGCTGGCTGCGAACTTGCGATCCAAGTACTGGGATTACAAGTGTGCGCCTCCATGCTCTGCTAGCCCGTCAGATCTTGATCAGGGATGCTGTCCTCCAGAATTAGGAGAAAAATCAGCTGCTATTGTATGAACTCTCAAGTCTATGGTGTTTTGTTACGGCAGCCCCAGTGGACTATGTAGATCCTTTTTCTTGGAGAGTTGACTGGGCTGAAGGGAAACCACCTTGCTCTAGGAAATATATTCACCTCTTTCATGCAAAGGAAGGAGGTGCAGCTTACAGCGAGTGACTAATAGATCTGTGAGACCAAAAGGCCAGTCCCCTTAACTCAAAGGGTAACAGCTCTCTGAGATTACTGAAGATCCAGCTACTCTATGGATAAAGCAAGGATAGATTCAGGCAGAGACCACATCCTTTCTCCATCCTTCCCCTCCCTCGCCTTCCCTTTGTAGTTTTTTTTTTTCTGAAGCGTACTCCCTCAATAATTCACAGGCACCCAATCCCCTCACTCCAGCACCACTTCTAGGATCCCAACCACACTGGATGTTAGAGGATGGTACGGTATTAAAAGCAGACACTTGTTGTTATTTATAAGCATGATTGTGTATTTTTAGCTTATAGTTTCTGTGAAATTTCAAAATGCCATTTTATACTTTGTTAAAAATAACAATGGTTAACATTTGCTAAGTGCTGGCTCCATGCTGAGTATGTAATGGTTTATGATCCTGTTTAATGCCCACCATGACTATTTGAGATGGCTACTGTTAACATTGGTTTTTAACTTTAAGTGTTTTCTAAATCTCTTTCGAGCTGGGGTTTTGATCTACAATTCTTTGCTCTGGTAACAAAAGACTTCTGGGACTGCACAAAAATAGCTGTTGACACATGGCATTCAGGAAACACCTGGTAAGTGTCAGCAGAGGAGACAACTTGACCTTCTTTCAGCTTGGAAGATTTGACCTCTCTGGGTTCATCATCCAACATTCCTAACAGGAAAACCTAACTACCAAGGGAGGATTCCTGTTCAAACACTGACTCTTCAGGGAAGTCATTCAGCCACCAAGGTGTGCATCTCTGGTTGCAAAGTGCTTTGCTGAATAATACATTCGGGGTCCAGGCATGCTCATCTTAGTTTTTTTTTTTTTTAAAGCTATATCATCTCAAATTTTCATCAAGTAGGGCTCATTCATCATTCAACAAGCATTTAAGTTAGCATCACTGCTTAAATACTTCTCTCTCCTTTTATAAGTGTTGTGAGCGTCAGAGAACGACGTGAAATGAGTCAATAGCAACTGTTTAAGTCAGTGAATCCCAACTTTCAGCAGCTGTAGCAGGAAATAGGAAATCTTAGAAAGGGAGGGTCAAGGAACACTACCAAGTCTTTGTTAGTTGTGTGGCAATGCTTTGTCTTTTTCATTTTAGGTGGAAATGGCCTCTGACTCCAAGGGGGAAAATCCAGAAAGGAAGAACAGATAAGATGGTGTTTGGCATGGTATTAGGGCAGAAACCAAGGCTTTAAGAGGTGAAAGGAACTGTTCCCATGGCCACACAGCCAGGAAGTAGTGCAATCAGAAGTTGGACATGGCGTCTGGCTGCCTGCTGCAATAGCAGGAAATGAAAGAGTGGGCGAGCTGATGGTGTACAGAGGGTGCTTCCCGGAGAGCAGCCCTGCTGTGCAATTTCTGCCAGAGTGAAAGCAGAGGACACTCCAGCAGGGGGCATTCCACACAGCCTTCAGGAGTCCACCTACCTGAGCTGAACTCCAGCACCTTTATTTAAGAGGGTTTTAGTTAGGCTTGTACAACTAAATGTATTAGTTACCCTGAAGCAGAATGTGCATTGGAATTCAAGAGAAAGGGAGCTTGAGAGACAGCCTGAATAATGAACATGTTTCTGAGTTCAGCTGGCTTGAAACCTCTGCTAAAACTGACGGGGAACTGCTAAGAGGCTTAAATGTTGGAGCTTTGATAAAGAAAGTTTCTATGGAAAGTGAATAATTAAGACACAATTCATTCAGTGAAAGAAACAGAGCCCTATTTATGAGGAGATTGAGGAGAGCAAGGGACTAAGAGGTTGAAGACTGCCATTGGGCACTCCATGGATTTCCATTGGAGGAGACCTCCTGGCATAGGCTCACTACTGACCCACCCGTTTGCATACCACCCAGGGAGAATCCATAGGAAGAGCTCAAATTCCCAAAGAACATTTGTTTCATCTAAGAATAACACAACCACCCTGAGCCCCATGAATTCACAGTCTCTGTCTTAGTGGATTTGTATATGTCCCCATGTTTTAAAGACAAAGCCAACAACCGCTATCTACATCTGCCCGAGCTGATCCTACTCTGCTTTAAGCAGGCAGCCAGGAGATGCAGGTCGTCTCTGTTACCTACCACGCAGGAGGGACACTAAGGAGAGAGGAGGAAAAGGAAGTGAGAGCATTCAGTGAAAAGATTCAGGACAGCAAAGAAGGAGCACAGGGCCTGGTGAGCAGCCCTGGCAGGGCGCCCAGAGCAGCGGCAGGAGAGGGACAGAGCCCAGCAAGAGCATTTCCTGCTTTGGGTTACAAAAATAAACCCAACTATCCTCTAAGAGGTGGTCTATTCATCCTGTGCAGCCATTAGGTCATTAATTTGAAAATTGCAGGGAGTAATAAAAACAACACTCATTTTCTTAACACCTAGACGAATGGGCCTCTCCCCATACACCCACTGCACACCTGGGTTATATTAATATTATCTTGTGTGGGGGTTGTTTCCCAGGAAGTTGCAGCGTGGATGAAGGCTTGAAGCCTGTTGTTGCTTCTCTAAAACTTCCCCTGTGTTTCATATCTACTTCTCTTTCTCTCAGCCCACGATCTGTGATGAAAAGAAAGGGTAGCTGCCTACAGGCTAGGAAGCAGCATTTCTGTATAACTGTTGTTAGCAAATCCTAAGCCAGCTTCTGTCATAGAGCCCCACCGTGACTTCATGGCTTGCCCGCCTCTTAGTGGTCATCTGTTCCCCTCCTCCACAGGACTTCCTAAGCCACTAAGGAAGGCTAGCTGCCTTCCTTTGGGAAGCAGGTAAGCCTGACTTTCTCTTTTTGCTTTAAGAGCTCAAGAAACCTTGGACTGGAGAGGGGGTGCCTTAGATCCATCTCCCAGTGTGCTACTATGAGCCATTATTTTTTCTTCATATAAAACTTTCCTAATGCTTATACAACCTGTAATAAGACCACAGTTCTTTGAACTCTGGGCAGGTGTATGGTTTTACGATACAAAATTTTAAGATAGAATTTGTCCTAATCTCCCAGTTAAGCCTCTTTATACAAACAGCACTGCCAAGAGAACAAATGCAATTCACTTACAAAGTTGTTTGTCTAGTTAACAGTAAGTACGCAAATAAGTTTCCTGTTCACACAAAGGGGTTTTTTGTGTTTGAAATCTTTGACCAAGGGTACCTTGGCTTGGATTTTTTTTTTTTATGGAGAATTCACAGTGTTAATTACCTATAGTACTCTGTGTCCCAGGGTGTGAGGTGACTTAGTAAGCTGCTGGTGAGGACCAAACAAGTATATAGTCCGAGTTTCTGAAAAAGACTTTTGTGTTTCTAGTGGGCAGGCATCACAAGGGTTCACATAGAAAGGGAGATTCAGGGCAGTGAAAGGTTTTAGGAAGTGGGAGAAGAGGGCAGAGGAAGGGGTAAGGAAAGCTTCACTGTCCAGATAAAATGAAGACAAGGGGTTTTGCAAAGGGTCCATTTCCATCAGGGTTTCTGTTCAAGGCTTTCCTTTTCTGCTTCTTCTTGCATGTGTTTCTTCCTTTTTTTCTTTAAGAAACAGAAACATCACAAGATTAAGCATTTTAAAAGAGATTCTTGAGTCAAAAGATCCACACAGGATTATATTGTCATTGAAAGGCAAGTCTTATGCTGCTTGGACAGCTGCAGTCCAGCAGCCAAAGACCTGCATGCTGCTTGAAGGATGATGTCTTGGAAGCACCCTGTAATTCCAGTACTTGGGAGGCTGAGAAAAGAGGATCTCAGTTTTGAGGCCTCAGTAACTCAGTGAGACTTTGTGTCAAAAAAAAAAAGTAAATAAAAAGGGTCGGGAAAGGGGAGAGTTCAGAGGCTGAATGCCTCTGGGCTCAACAACCTCCAGTATCAATCAGTCAATCAATCAATCAAGAAATAAAAAGGAAGCCACAGAGTCTGGATTCTTAGGGTCAAAACTGCTGGCTCTGATGGAAGACAGAAAAATTTAGAAGCATCCCTGTAGAACTAGTTTTCCTTGTGGCCAAATCTAGGTGAATGTGGCTATGACAGAACCCTAAGTGTGCATTTTGGAAAATAAAAAGAAATTTATAACCAGGGTTGGGAGCAGAGGACATCAGCTCTCAGGAAAATGACCCCTTCCCCAATGCCCTTTTGATTTGGCAGCCAACAGCTGCAAAGAGTATTGGTAACACAGTTCAGGTAGCAGTTATTTTTTTTTTAAAGATGGAGTCTTGCTCTATTTTGCAGGCTGGTCTTCAACTCCCAATCCTCCTTCCTTTGCCTTCTGAGAAGCTGAGACTACACAGACTTGGTGTTATTTTTTTCCATCCAACACATTAAATATTTAACTCTATTATCTTCTTCCTTGCATATTTTCTGATGGTAAGTCCAATGTAAAATTCTTATCCATGCTCCTTTATAAGAAACAAGGTATTTTTATCTTCTTTTTTTTAAAATTTATTTTTATTGGTGCATTGTAATCATACATCACATTGGAATACAAGACTTGAGAGGATATACAAGCACACATCATCCAATTAGCCCTCATCCAGTCCCCATCCCATTCCCTCCCCTCCCTCGATCCCATGCTTGTTTGGTGATTAACTTTGATATATTTGTTTATGTACCTCCTGCATTTTAAAGAGGCTCCATCCTTCCCTATTCCATACCCTCTGATTGGTCGCCTTAATTGCTTCACTATAGGGCCCTTTCTATAGCTCGACCTCTTCCTGTTGCCCCTTTCCTCCTAGTTATTGCTGATTAGGGGAAGCATCTGGTTTTAATTTTATGCGATATTTCTCTGTGCATGCCACGTTGCAAGTACCGATCCTACTCTTGACGGCCCCAGTAGTGGCCTGGCTAACCAGTGGACTGATCCAGATCTCACTGGCTCAAGCAGCTGCCTTGCCGCATGGGAGGCCCTGATTCTGGTCTCGCTGGCCCCGACACTGGCCTAACCCCTCGGCTGGCTCCGATCCCGGCCTTGGTGGCCCCAGCACTGGCCTAGCCTCAAGGCAGGCTCCAATCCCGGCCTCGGAGGCCTCAGTAGTGGCCTTGCCTCATGGCAGGCTCTGATCCCGGCCTCGCTGGCCCCAGCACTGGCCTAACCCCTCAGCAGGCTCCAATCCTGGCCTCACTGGCCTCGGCACTGGCCTAACCCCTCGGCAGGCTCCAATCCCGGCCTCAGAAGCCTCAGTAGTGGCCTTACCTCACAGAAGCCTTTGATGCCAGCTGCTGGCCCCAGCACTGGCCTAACCCCTTGGCAGGCTCCAATCCTGGCCTCAGAGGCCTCAGCACTGGCCTTGCCTCATGGCAGGCTCCGATGCTGGCCGCTGGCCCTGGCATCAGCCTAACCCCTCTGCACGCTCCGATCCAGGCCTCAGAGGCCTCAGTAGCGGCCTTGCCTCAAAAGGTATTTTTATCTTCTGGTCTCATTTAAGAATTTCCCCTTATATCTGCTCTTTTTCAATTTGAATATGATATGCATATGTATATATGTTATTTACGTATTCATTTCATTATTATTCTACTCGGCATACTCCAAGCTTCCTGGATCTGTGATTTGGTGCTTTTTATTAATTTTGGAAAATTCTTTGGCATTATACTTCTGAGCTATGCCAAGCCTTATTTTTTAATTCTTTATTTTGAGACAGATTCTCACTAAGTTGCAAAGGGCCTCACTAAGTAGCTGAGGTTGACCACAAACTTATAATCCTCCTATCTCAGCCTCCCAAGTACTAGGATTACAAGCATGTTTCACCACACCTCACCCTATTTTATAATATATGTGTTTGGTGCTATAAATTTCTCTCTCATGAAGCTATTAGAGGAGGGCATAGGTTCAACACTCCAACATATAGACACAAGTAGAAACTTCCTCAATAAGACCCCCAAAACCCAGGAAATCAAAGGAAGAATTAATAAAAGGATGGCATTAAATTAAAAATTTCTGCTCATCAAAGGAAATAATAAACAGTCTTAAAAGAAAGCTTACATAATGGGACAAGATCTTTGCCAGGCATTCCTCTGATAGAGAACAAATATCTAGAACCTACAAAAAACTTGAAAGACTTTGTAAAAAAATAAAAACCAAAAAAACCGAATCAAGAAATGGGCAACTGAATTGAATAGAAACTTCACAAAAGAAGAGATACAAATAGCCAATAAATACATAAAAAATGTTTAACATCATTAGCAATCAGGGAGGTGCAAATCTAAATTATACTGACATTTCATCTAACCCCAATCAGAATGTCAAACATCAAGAAGACAAAAAAAAAAAAAATGTTGGTGAGGATGTGGGGAAATAGGAACACTTCTACACTGTTGGTGGAATGGCAAATTAATTCAGCTGTTATGGGGATCAGTGAAGAGATTCTTCATAAATCTGGAATTAGATCTACCATATGATCTGGCTATACCACTCCTGGATATCTTTCCAAAGGGGCTCAAATCAGAACTACAGAATATGCATATCCATGCTCATAGCAGCACAATTCACAATAGCCAAATTGTGGAACTAACTTAGATGTCCATCAATGGATGAATGGATCACAAAATTATGGGATATACACAAAATGGAATTCTACTCAGCAATAAAGAACAAAATTATGTCATATGGAAGGACCTGGAGAATATTATGTTTAGTGAGATTAACCAATCAGAGAAAGTGAAGGGTCATATGTTTTCTCTAATATGCAGAAACTAGGGAGTAACTGGGATACCAGAAGGCCTCCAGGAAATGGAGAAAAAACCTCAGTGGAGCCAGGGAGGTGGCCTAAGGGGAGGGGGCAGGGTGAGGTTCATTAAATTACTACTATCGACTATGTATACTTATATGAAAATACTGATGTTGATCTCAATATTTGGTATTGGGAGTGAGGGAGATGGTAAGGTAGGGGGTGCGCCAAGGGCTATGTGCAGGTATGTTACTGTCAACATAATTTACATTATGATGTGAGACTATAATCCACATTACAAAACACAATAAAAGCACACTATAAAAATTTCTCTCTCAATACTGCTTTAGCAATTTTCCACAAATATTGGTAGTTGTATGAGAGAGAGAGAGAGAGAGAGAGAGAGAGAGAGAGAGAGAGAGAGAGAGAGAGAGGATTGAACCCAATGATATTCTATCTCTGAGCTATACCCCCTGCCCCCGACCAGCCTTGTTTTATTTTAAAACAGAGTTTCACTAAATTGCAAAGGGCCTTGCTAAGTTTTTGAGGTTGGCCACAAACCTCTAATCCTCCTTTCTTAACCTCCCAAATACTGGGATTACAAGCATGTGCTACCATGTGCAGCTCAGTTCAATGCATTTTAAAATTTCTCTTTTATTTTTTATTCTATGGCTTACTGAAAAGTATAAATAGTTTCTAAGTGGAGATTTTTCTATTATAATTGTTATTGATTCCCTAGTATTCACATAGAGAATACTATCTAAATGAATTCAATTGTTTTAAAGTTGTTGAGATTTATTTTATGGCCCAGGATATAATTTAACCCAGCTTAAGCTACCATGTTCCCATTATAATCTGTGCTACCATTGGTCCAAAGGCAGCAGGACCAAGTGACCATGGACATAACCATGCACCAAATAAACCTTTTCTCTTTCCAAGGGGATTCTGGTATTTTGTCATAATCATGAAAAGCTGACTAACACAGATATAAAGTTATATTCAGTAGGGTGTACATGTCTTTGGACATTATTATTTTCTTGAGGAGCTATCTTGTATTTAAGGAAAAAAGCAGAAATTTTTAATAGTGCTTCCAATGAAAAAATAGTTTTGAATATACTTTCTAAATTCAAATTATTGCTATTTTTTTGGTTAGCTATAGGACCTCATGCAATTTGCCTTTCTGGGCACTGATTTTCTGTGTAAAGTGAATATAATGCCAACTTTCACCTCAAGGTTGTTGTGAAGATTAAATTGTGATTATAACAAATGTAGCTTACTTAGAAAGCTGACTGAAATAAAACATATACTCTAAAAATGTGTATTCTTTCTTGTTGAATGCAGTGTTCTATAGATGCTGAATGGATCTTATTGATTGTGTTGAATGACTTTCTGTGTATTTCTATGAATTTTTGAGACAGGGTTACTAAAGTCTTCAGCTCTAATTGTGGATTCATCTATTTCACTTTTCAGTTTTATCAGGTTTCGCTGTACATATTAGCCCTGTTGTTTAGTCTGGACACATTCAGCATTGCTATGCCTTCTTAGTGGGTTTTAGGTTTATTCTTTTGTCATAGAAATATATTTCTCCTGCTCTAATATAATTTTTCTTGTTCTAAAGTCTGCTTTCTCTGATATTAGCATATATGCTTGCTTTCTTTTTCCCAGTATTTGTGTAATATATTGATTTATATTTTTTAAAATTCACATGCAGCTTAGTTCAATGTATTTTTAAAGTTTTTCTTGGAACTTCCTTTGAATCCTATGGCTTCCTTAGAAGTGTGAGTTAATTTTATCATTGTTATTGATTTTGCTATATTTTTTATATTTTATATTTTGCCTGTTTTTGTTAGACTTGAAATAATTTTCTTTTAGGCCATGTATAATTCAGTGATAGGCTTTACTCTGCCACTTATATTTATATTAAAGTACTGGTATGAAAGTGTTTAAATCTGCTACTTTATTTCCTATTTTATGTTTATTCTCTTTTAGTTTTTTCTTCTCTGTTTTCCTTTCCTTGGCTTTTTTGGGTCGAACATATTTTAAATTTCAGCTCTAATTTTCTATATTATTTTGAACCTAATTTATATATATATATATATATATATATATATATATATATATATGGCTTTTCTAGTGATTATTCTAGGTATTATATATATAAACTTATGAAAATTTACTGTTGGAGAAGTATGCACATTTCCAAATGCATTTATAGCACTATTTCTCTTAGTTATGTACAGATTATTTTCAAGGTAAAAATGTTAATTATTATTAGGCTGGGTGTGGTGGCACATGCTTATAATCCCAGCATTCAGGAGGTGGAGCCCAGTCAGCCTCAGCTACTTAGTCAGGCCCTTTGCAACTCAGTGCAACCCTGTTTCAAAAAATAAAGAATAATAAGCCGGGCGTGGTGGCGCACGCTTGTAATCCCCACGCTTGGGAGGCTGAGACAGGAGGATCGCACGGGTTCGAAGCCAGCCTCAGCTACTTAGTGAGGCTCTCAGCAACTTAGTGAGACCCTGTTTCCAAATAAAATATAAAAAGAGGTCTGAGAGTATAGCCCGGAGGTAAAAAGCCTCTGGGTTCCACCCCTAGTACCACCAAAGAAAGAAAGAAAGAAAGAAAGAAAGAAAGGAAGGAAGAAAGAAAGGAAGAAAGAAAGAAAGAAAGAAAAAAAAAGTCTGGGGTGTATCTTGGAGGTAGAATGCCCCTGGGTTCCATTCTCGGTACCGCAAAAAAAATAATGTTAATTATTATTATTTTATTACCTAGCCCAATGTGAGTCTTTAGAATTCTTTCAAAGAATGAGATGTAAAGTTTTACAAAGTGCTTTCTGACAAGGAGGAAAATTAACAAAGCTACCATAATACTCCCTTTACTCCAACATGACGTCGATCCTCAGAAAAGAAAGAAGAAAAGTATGGAATGTGGGTCAGTCTTAGAGTACTTGTGTAGCATGCAGAAGACCCTGGGTTTGATCCCCAGCCCAAGAAGAGGAAAGAGAAGGAGAAGGAGAAGAAGAAAGAAGCATCTCTAGGCATGTGTAAGAGTGGATGTGCTTTCTTAATTCGTCTCAAATTAGGGAAAATTCTAATCAACCTCATCACTCTGGGAAAAATTCCATCAAACTCATAACAAACATCACTTATCATTAGTTCTGTATGGTAATAATAACAAATGTTTAGCTCTGTCTTTTTTTTAATCTAGATGAAGGGCTAACAACTTTCAGATTGGCAGTTCTGTGCTTAATCTTTAACTGTCATAGTTAATTGTGCCTACTTAAGACACATCTGAAAAAACCCATAATTTACCCAAACATAGAAGGTCAACTATAGTAGTATCAAACCAAACAAAAAAACTGCAAAACCAAAAAACTTGCATCTTTATTTTCTACTTAGTAACATAGTATTTCTTGTTTTATCCAAAGGCTTCTTCTATAGAGACTTCACTAAAGTAATATAATATTTGTATGTTGCAACTACAACTCTTAGATTTACTATACATTTCCTTGGGAGGGGATTGCCACAAATATTTCCACCCATTATAGTTTTACCAATGGGAAAATAATTGTTTCAGGGGTTTATTCCCTGGAAGAGATTTTTTTTCATGTGTTTGATTTGTAATGAAAGTATTTTGTGATTTTAATTATAAAAGAAAATTTAAATATAGAAACAGTTCACCTCCCCACTCTTTCTCTTTGGTAATTGAGACAGAATCCAAAGACATTCTACTTCTGAACTATACCTACCCCAGCCCTATTTTATTTTTGTTTTGAAACAGGGGAATTGTAGGTTACTGAGATTTTCCTACTTGCTGAGGCTGTCCTCAAAGCTCAGATTCTCCTGTCTCAGCCTTCTTAGTACTGAGATTGCAGGATTGTGCCACCACACCTGGCTTATAGCTTTTTAAATCTAATTTTGTTATTTAAGTAAAGCATTGAGTTATCCATTTCTCACTAAAAAAAGTGGCAGATGGAAATATGCTTTCTCAAATTATACATCACTCCAGATATCTATTCAGTTTCAATATTTGACTGGGTCTCAGGGATCTTCAATGTGGTCTGATGTTTGAGACAGTCTCCCCATCAAAAATGGTTCTTCCATAGCCTGAGCTTTTGATTCACCGGTACTCTGACATCTTTGGAGGTAACTGCTATGCATTGAAATTGTGGAGCAAATACCAAGAAAAAAAATTACTCTCTAGGATCTCAATTTATTAACGTTTGTAATGACAGGTCATCTGGACAATGACCTCATGGAATGGGTCTAAATAGTAGGATTGAGTAACTCCAGGGGGATAATTATATTTATTTAAATTCTTGGCATCTTCGCTATGCCGTGTGGGTCAGATAAAGAAGTAGGGAGCCACAGTCCTTCTCCATCCTTAGATCTTCCTCTGTGTGTCTGCAGTAGGTTGTACATGACCTGGCTCTCTGAAGGTCACCTGCTCTTACAAGGTAGCATTCATGAATGGAGGGTTTAACAATAGTCCTGTTAGCCAATTTCAACTATATTTATAAAAGGAAATCTCCTCTCTCTCTCTCTCTCTCTCTCTCTCTCTCTTCCTCCAAACCATTTCTTGAACCTACACACTTGAAAGTTACAATAGGGCTGGAGCTGTAACTCAGTGGTGGAGTGATTGCCTAGCACGTTTGAAGTCCTGGGTTGGATTCTTAGCACTAGAAAAATAAAGTTATAATAAACATCTCTGAGGCAATAAGCTCTATTATTCTATATATAAATATGATCTGAAGACCTAGACATCTGATATGATGCATAGAGCACATACCATGTCCAAGCTCATAAGTACTCAGCAAATATTTGTTGAGTAAACAAGAGTATATATGTATTCTGGCTATTAATCTATTTTTCAAAAATGTGAAATTTTACCCAAAATGATCTGGTAGCTGAATTTCTAAAGTCTTCATTTCAATTAATCATTGGAGAAATCTTAATTTATCTAAGAAAAGTCACAAACATGATCATATGATGGGAATGTAAATACACAGACTAAGATACTTACCAGTCTGCAAAATAGTGTACACTGAGAACATTTGCTCCTAAATATGGATGCATTCCAATAACAATTTATAGACTGTGAATTTGAATTTTATATAATTTTGGAATCACAAACATTCTTTGATTTTTTTTTGTACAACTCTTTAGAATCATAAAAATGATTCTA
The DNA here is from genome assembly GCF_963383645.1 of Muscardinus avellanarius. Taxonomy (NCBI): domain Eukaryota; kingdom Metazoa; phylum Chordata; class Mammalia; order Rodentia; family Gliridae; genus Muscardinus; species Muscardinus avellanarius. The sequence goes on from NC_137793.1 coordinate 36,520,697, forward strand.
AGCTCTTGGGCCATGCAAAAATAAAAAAAATGGAAGCCGAAAATGGCCCATGACTATAGTTTGCTGACCCCGTTCTGGACTCTAGCTCTAGAAATCAGTTTTTCCACCTATGAATGGGAAGCACATAACTCAGAGTTGTCTGAACAAAGGCATATTTTTTTTACTTTGATTTTTAAATTTAAATTTCAGATTTAAAGCATTTGTTATGATTTGGATTTTAGATGTCACTCAAGTCAGGAGTGGTGGCTCATGCTTGTAATCCCAGCATTGGGGAGGCTGAGACAGGAGGATTGCAGGTTCACGGACAACCTCAGCTACTTCTTAGTGAGGCCCTTTGCAACTCGGTGAACCCGTTTCAAAATAAAGAATAAAAAATACGAATAGGGGAGTAACTTAGAGGTAGAATGCCCCTGGGTACTGCAAAAAAAAAAAAAAAAAAGAAGAAAAAAATATGTCACTCAAAGTTCATGTGTTAAGCAGTGCATTGTGATTAGAAAAGATAGGTTTTGGGGGGCTTTGGGGACTGTATCTGTGCTTCCACCATCCCCTGTCTCTTTGTTCACTCTGCTGTGAGCTAAACCCAACTACCAAATCATTCTGATTGCCAAAGCAGGCTGACTCTGGACTGACCTCTGAAACCCCCAAAGCCTCTTGAAATCACGAGCCCTAAATAAACCATTCTTCCTCTAAGTTGTGCTTGTCAGGTATTTTGGTCACAGTGACTTAAGAAGGAGGAAAAAGATGAGAAAAAAAGCAAGCTGACTAAAACAGCATTATGCTAAATTAAGATGACCAACTTGCCTATATTTCTATCTAAGTTGAAGACAAAAGTAGCTAGTGATAGAACCAACAATCTTTGTTGGTGTCACTTAACTTATCATCTTTGTTTCTCCATCTGTGTTAAACGGAATCCATGCCAGTAACCTCAAAGGCAGCTCTGGAGATAAATGAATAGAAGTCTATGGGTGTGTGTGGGGGGATACGGTCCTTCAGAAAATGCTGGATCTGATAGTGATCACTTACCTACTTACCTGTGCTTGTGATATGAATAAATAATTTTTTTTAATACTGGAGACTGAACCCTAGAGGCATTTTACCTCCGAGCTACCTCCCCAACCCTATTTTATTTTTTACTTTGAAACAATGTCTTACTAGGTTGATGAGAGTCTCACTACTTGCTGAGACTGTCCTCAAACCTGTGCTCTTCCTGTCTCAGCCTCCCAAATACCATGATGATAGTCATGTGACACCATGCTTGGCTAATAAATGATATTTTAACATCAGAACTCCCTCAAACAGAACACACATATTTATAGAAACCTAGAAACTATGTTGTGCTAATAAGGAAGATGCAGTGGGCCCCAGGCTAGTTTCCTTTATGTCTTTCTTCTCTGTCATATGTCTAAGGATATGTGTTAATGTCAAATGTGGCATGTATTGTACTCATTTTGAATGTATATTTTAGACTGTTAACCTAAATTGCAACACACTGCCCTTTATGGTGATACCTACAGCATATTAATACAACTGTGAGCCAGGGGTTTCATAGCCATTTACCAACAGGGCTAGGCAGGTAAGACAAATGTCTTAAGCAGCCAGAGACAAGACACTTAGGAAAGGATCTGAGCATCCCTATGTTTCTTAAGTCACTTACTTGAAAATATAACATAAGTTGAAAAAACACTGACTGAATCAAACAAATTGATCAATAGGATCTGGGCAGCTCTGGGCAGATGGCACCTGTGGAAAACTGTTTTCCTGTGAATAGGGTAGAAGTGACTTGAGGAAAGAGACATGGGCAATGCAGGTCCTTGAGAGACACCTGCACGGGGTGGTGAGTGGTGGAAGGTACGCTTGCCTGGGTGCTGTGGGTCCTGGTTTGGCATTTCCCAGGTATAAGTTTGGAACTTGTCATATAGCTGACACTTTATTTATAAAGAATAAACAAAATAATTCACTTCAAAATCTTTTAATTAAGCCAGGGCAGCGGAGCATGCCTTTACTTCCAGTACCTGGGGGGCTGAGAAAGAAGAACCCCATGTTTGAGGTCAGCCTCAGCAACTTAGTGAGACCCTATTTCAAAATAAAAAAAACCAAAAAGGGCTGAGGGTGTAGTTCAGAGGTAGAATACTCTTGGGTTCAATCCCAATTACCAAAAAAACGTTTTAACTAACTGTAAGTTGCTATGAAAATATTAGTTACATTTTTTTTGTGTACATACATGATGCTTAGTGACAAGATATGGGGCATCCACTAGAGCTCCTTGTTGTTCCTTTAACCATCCCCATACCTACTTGATTTCAATAGCAGCTCGGTAGTAAGGCGCCTCCTTTTTATTATAAGGCTGAGGAGTGTATTATCAGGTCTTTTTTTCTTATTTTTAATTTTTTTATTGGTGCATTATATTCAAACATCATATTGGGGTAAAAAACTTTTGTGTACGGACATGTACACATCGCTGACTTAACCCCTACCCAATTTCCACCCCATTCCCTCCCCGTCCCTCCTTCCCTTACTCGGCTTAGTGGTTGACTTCGATGTGTTTAAGTAGATTGTGTGTTTTAGAGATTTTCCTCTTCCCCCTCCTTATCAGGTCTTTTTCTTAACTGTAGCTCACTGTTAACTTTTTGGGGCTATACTGACGCAGAGCTGTCTCTCATTCTGTTGTCATCTGTTGCCTGTGATATCATACTTCTATGAAAGAGGTGATGTCAGATAATGATCTGTTGGTTATGCTTATTTGAGACATTTAGGAAAATATATTCAAGAGTTATTAGACCACACATTTTGTGATTTTTTTTTTATCCAAGAACAGAAGGATCAGGTATTTTGGGGAGTTGGGCCCTCGGGGTCATTCTTTGTTAAATAAATATACAAAATGCATTATTTTCTTTTGCCGCGCTGGGGTTCAAACCAAGGGCTTTGCACGTGCTAGGCAAATGTTCTAACATGGAGCTACATCCCCTGCCCTATAAGTGCAAATCTTACAGACGATATTGGCCAGACAATCCTATCACAGGCTCATGCTATTGAAAATGTATCGAGCGGTGGCTTCAGATGACGTGACTTCTCTGGGAAGCTAGGAATAGGATCTGTTTTTATTTTGTTTTACCATAAAATGTTAATTTCATTAGATGTGGGAAACTGTGGCCAACCCTGTCTTTTGCTGTGAACTTTGTCCCAGTGCACTTTTTTAAAAAAAGGTTATTTCCCACCAGGGCTTGATTCTTCCCTATTATAATGAACGCTCTCCTACATCTGGGAACTCTTAATAAAAGATTTTGTTGTAAGATCAGAGGGGAATTATAATAATTATTGTTTGCTATTTATAATTTATTTCTTTTCATTCCCTTCCTCTCCTCCTCCTCTCTCTCTTCCTTCTCTACCTCCTCCTCCTTCTTGGGTGCTGGTAATGGAATTCAGGATCTCATATATGCTAAAAATGTGTTCCACCACTGGGCTACACCCTATTTTTTTCAATTACTAGAGTCAGATCATTTACTTTATTTTTATTTTTTGTTGTACCAGGGATTGAACCCAGGGGCGTTCTACCTTTGAGTTACATCCCAGCCCTATTTTTTATTCTTTATTTTGAAACAGAGTTTCACTAAGTTGCAGAGGGCCTCACTAAGTAGCTGAGGCTGGCCTCATACCTGCAATTCTCTGGACTCAGACTCTCAAGTACTGGGATTACAAGCATGTGCCACCATAGCTGAATGAGTTAGACCTTTTAAACCTCAAGCATTTGAGCTGGGCACGATAGCCCATGCTTGTAATTCAGCGCTTGGGAGGCTGAGATAGGAGGATCGCTCAGGTTCAAAGCCAGCCTCAGGTACTGAGTGAGGCTCTCAGCAACTTAGTGAGCCTGTGTTTCCAAATAAAGCATAAAATAGGTCTGGGAGTATAGTCCGGAGGTAGAAAAGCCCCTGGGTTCCATCCCCAGTACCACACACATGCATGCGCGCGCACACACACACACACACACACACACACGCACACACGCACATACCCCTCAAACATTTGGTCTTCTATGTCTCTTAAAAATGTTTTCTTATATCTTTTGGGATAGTTTTGTCTTTGAGGTCCCCATACTTGATAATCTCCAAATAAATTTTATTTCTACTTAGGGCTACAATGTTTTTCAATACTTTTTTGTTTTATTAAAGCAAATTCTTTGCTTCAGCATAATTTAAAAAATAATTGGATTGGGGATAAGAAAAGAAGAATGTAGGAGATAATTAAAAATTGGTTGGATTCATTGTGTTGCAGAAATGCATTTAGCTAGGATGTATTGTAGTTTCTCTGCTTTCAATGAACTGAATACTAAAGCACCTTGTTCACATTTCTGGTCCCATTCCTCCAGTGACTTGCTTCTCTGTTAATCTTTAAAATCCATTGCTATAATTTCAGCTTGCTATGAAAGTATTTGAAAACACACAAACATAGTAATGAACAGATTGTTAAGTCCAGCATTTACTTAAATTGGTTAGCTATATTATATGTTCAATTTAGTTTTCTACCTAAAAAAGTTTATAATTGGTGAAAAAGAATTAAAATTCTGCATATATGTCTATAAATGTTTTCAGAATATCAGAGAATGACTTGAGTTAAACGTTTTATTTCTTGGATTTTCTGTTTTTTTTAAATCAGGTCATATTACCTGATGATTTGCTAAATTTTATTTAAGAAATTGGATCATCAGCATGTTAATTGCCTTGTGATATTTACACCAGATGTTTTAAAAGTCTACTGCTTCAGGAACTCAACTTGAACTTTAGGCTGACAGTGTGGGCTATAATCTGATCTTTAGTTTGTTTGAACGAGGTGTGTAGTACAATCTAAAGCTGACTACTCAGTCCCCTAGAGGAATGGGAGAAAATGGAAATGAACTTTGGGGGCATTTAATAACATAAGAATTCAGCTGTGAATGTGAATTTTTCCATTTAGAAATTGCTCAGAGGCCAGTAGCTCCTTCTCTCCCTACAGAAGCCTTGGAGACTGAACAAATTTCTGTTACTGAAATGTCACTAGCAGAGATTAGTCTATTTACCTTTGGACCAAATCTCCTCCAAACTTCTGATCTGATGGAAACCTAGACCTGAATCAAGATCAACTTCTTGTAAAGAGAGCCTTGCAAAGTAATATGACCCTGATGCTTTCTTCTTCAGTGGCTAGTCTGTGGATATATACAGGTGACAAGCACAATTAATTATTAATAGCATCTCCACTCTGTTACTTTATCTTTACTGTTAGGCAGTGTTCATGGTGATGGCTAGCCAGGGAAATTGATCTAGAAGTTAACATGTGTCTATCTGGGATGAGATGGGATTTCTTTCCCCTTCCCCTCCCCTTCTATGCCATCCCCAACATCCTACTATTGAGACGATATTTGGTAAAATAAAGCAGTGGAAACTTGGTTAGCATAAAAACACATAAAAATTGTGGACATGATAGTTTGTCTTGGAATAGTCCACTTTAAAAAAATTTACATTTTAATTAATTAATTTACTTATTTTGTAGTACTGGGGATTGAACCCAGGGGCATTCTACTTCCGAGCTGCACCCTCAGCCCTATTTTTTACTTTTTATTTTGAAATGGGGTCTCACTAAGTTATGGAAGGCCTCACTAAGTAGCTGAGGCTGGCCACAAACCTGCGATCTTCTTGTTTCAGCCTCTCAAGTGCTGAGATTACAAGCGTGTGCTACTATGCCCAGCTTAATAGGTCCACTTTTAATGAAAGAAAAAGACTTAAAGCTTTCTCTCAGAAACACACAGTAAGGAACTGTAATCCTAAGTGTCAGGAGAAGGGGCAGAACATCAGGACTGAAATTGGAACGTCTAGCTGGGGCCAGAGGTCATCATGAAATTTTACCAAGGAGCTCATGGGGTTTAGTGAGGTAAGAAGAGGCGACCAGAGAGAAGGAATTTCTAAAGTGGATTCTGTAGGGACTGAAGTAAACTCTGTGGAAAAGGTAGAAAAGTACTTTGAACTACTTACTAAGGTAGGTGTTTTCATGATCAGTGAGTTGTAAGTTGATTTTATTTCTGATATCGAGCTGTACTTGTATGTATTTGCAGTCCTTACAGGTGAAAGTGAGGTTATATACACATTCTAGCCCTATATGAAAACAGAAACTATGGGTGGGACTCATTTTTTTTCTACTTTCTGTAGTGAACCACAAGAGCCACAAAACTATCATATAGCACAAATGCATCATTTTTAAAATTCAGGTTTGGAAACGATCTTGTAGGTAGTCTGGATCCTTATTCAGATTATGCACTAGTTAAACAGTATAGAAAACTCACCCAGCTAGTAAGGGGCAATTCTCCTTATGGGCCAATCCATTAGTCTACAAGCACAAGTCTAATAGATTTCCTTAAAGCCATCCCCAAACCTGTGCAGCTTAAAATGTAGTTTCTGGAACACATTTTTTCAGGAATATCACATGTGTCTGCTAAACACATATTCCTGGGCCCTACCCCAGAGGCTAAGAGTATGCATCCTTATGGACCATTTTTGCTTAGTCATTTGAGAACCTCTACTAATACAGAGCTGCTCAGGTGACCTCATGCTGACCTCCTCTCTTTCTTCTAGTTCCCATCTCTTCTTTGTATTTAAGAAAACACTTGTCCCTGTGAACTCCTGGATAATAAATTTATGACCCTCATGTTTTTTATATTTCTAACACCTATTTTTGTATCCAGAAAATAAAGGAGTTTTGATGAGTATTTGTTGAATTAGTGAGTTCCATTGAGAGAGCTAGAGCTGTTTGCTTGAGAAAGCTTCTACCAGAACAGGAAGAATTAAGTCCTGAAATCTCCCTTGTATTTAGTGCCTAGATGCTCCCTCTGGACAGGAAAGAGTTCCTTTGAGGGGGTTGGGTGGGAGGAGAGTATGATATGATTCCTTCTACTCTGTTAATTGCAGGGTAATTCTCCTTTGCCCGTGCTCCATTTTTTCTGCCATTATTTTGTGCCTCTCACTGTTACTTGGTACAATTCTAACAGCGGAGTGTGTTTTGCTTTAGTCTCAGTCTTGCTCCTAAGGGGGGGGGGGACCAGTGTTGTGTATTTTTTCCAGGGAGCTGCTGTCCCAGGACACTTTTCCCAAAAGATTACCGCTCTGATTCATCCATTCTATTTTTTTTTTTAATTGCTTTACTTTTGTTTCATTTCTACTCTTGCTAGTATTCACGAAGTGTGTACCATAAAGAAACAAACACCAGGGGATGGGAAAGGACAGACGTCACGGCTATTTACTGCTAGAAAAGGCTCTGCTTTTCCGCTAACATCCCCGCTCGAAGCTGGCCCTCCACGGCACCTTTCTGTTCAGGACTGGTACTACCCACCCCTTGCAGTAGGCCAAACCTCTGATAAGAGGCAAATGCTAAGTTCTTTCAGCATCTGTCTAATTTTGTTTCTCCTTCTTCCGCGCTTACAGGAATGTTTGAAAGCATAGTGTCTACAGCTGTGTGGATTACGTGACTACTGGCATCTGAAGGGAAACATTCAGTGTTTATTTCTAAAGGCTTCCCTTTCTTCTGTTTCCTTCCAAACATGAACATTGTAGGAAAGGTTCAAACCCCACAAACTTGAACTTGAATTTTCCAGTGAGGAGACCACTTGGGCTCTGGACTTAACCTTCATAACACTTAGTACACTTTTATTGGTTTTCTTTATAAATCCTCATCAGAGGCCACAGGAGTAATGCTATTATTAAAGAAAGAGGGGGCTTCTTCTAAACCTTCTGAGGAGTCCTCAACCTCCTGGGAAAGAGGGACTTCCCACTTGGCTTCCAGCTGATGAATCTTTCTTTCCTTTTCCTCCAGCACTTCTTCCAGCTGAGTGATCTTCTCTGTCTGCAGGGAGACCTGGGTGGATAGCTCCATGATCAGGTTAATTTTTCTCTCTCCCTCTTCCACAGGGGGGAGGCCGCCACAGGACTCTGCCAGTGAGTTGCCTTCTGCAGCAAACAAGAAAGGGAAAATCTGAGCAGTTTGGAGTTCCCAGAACACAGAGAGAAGGAAGAGGGAAAGTTTTATTTCTCACGTTCTTATGAGAGCGCAGATGTTGCATCAGATGATTCTGGTCACATATACTGAGAACAGAACCGAGACCCAGTGAAGAGAAAGATTTTGGGTGCTCATGAAAGAATTTAGAAGCCTCTTGAGAATGAGGAGAGTCAGTTCTTGCCAACTCTTTAAAAACATTTTATACGCATTTAACTTTCAGTCAACCATGGGAATGAGCTGTCCTTGAAAATCCAATCTACAAATAAAGGCCACCCCAAGTTTCCTGTTCTGTTTTTCCCTAAAGACACTTCACAGGAGGTATGGCCAAGTAAAAGCACGCTTTAGATTGAGTTTTTATTCAATTGAAAATAACAACAAAACAAAACAAAACTTGCCATTGCCCCAATGAGAAAAGATTCCTTTCTTAGCCCAAGTCTGCTTTAGGTTGGCAGGTGTAAAATTTGTGGAGATCCAGGAAACTCTATTTGCATGGTATCTCCCACAGAGATCCAGTTGTTTTAGGTCTGAAGATTTTTCAACATTTTAAAATATAACTTTGTAAATTTTTCCTAGACAAAAAACTTACATTTTATCAATTTCTGCCAGCTAACCCTTCAGATAAGGATAAACATCTGAAAAAGGAGGGAGAGAGAGGCTCCCAGAAAAAGATAAGAGATTAAAAATTGGCAACAGGGAGTCCTTTGAAAACAAATCTCACTAGTCTTTCTAAAAAATTATCTCTTTAAAATGAACCTCATCTTACTAGCCCTTGGTAGCACTACTGTTCTCTCACTCTTTTTCGAAATTTCCACCATCAAATTCCTCCGAGCTATACAAAAGGCCGACTCAGATATAAATGGTAAGGGGTATCAGGGGCTTAGGTATTATTTCAGGAACAATGGAGTCCACAGCATATGAATGAACCTTGCTGCACCTGAGAGAAGTACTTCTGTACGTCCCAGATACAAAAGCCTTCTGCTGCTGCATACCCACACACCTGCTAAAGATGGGGCAGCTGTGCCAAGCTGTGCACGCAGACAAGGAATCACCCATCGGCGAATAGAACTCACTGGCCATCATCACTTCCTCAAGGAGTCACAGATCAAAGCTTGAGCACTACGTGGCACCATGGGCAGCATCCTTTTGGTTTTCCCAAAATGATCAGGCCATTCTCTGTTCTTAGAAATTATTACTAGTGATTTGCTAAATTTTAAGAATCCTGCTGGGTGTGGTGATGCGAATCTATTATTTGGGAGGCTGAGACATGGTGATTGCAGGTTTGAGGCCAGCCTCAGCAGCTTAGTGAGGATCTTAGCAACTTGATGAGATCCTGTTTCAAAATATAAGTAAATAAATAAAAAGGCTGGTCTGGGGTTGTAGCTCAGAAGTAGAATGCCCCTAGGTCCAATCCCCAGTAACCCCCTTCAAAAAATGGAACACATTGGGGCCTGTTTGTTCTAATTATTTGAACGTCTAGTGCTGGAATTTAAGAAGATAGTGGTGAATTAAGCTTTAGCAGGAGTGAAAAAATATTATAGTTAATACATGCATATCCATGTTTATAGCTGCACGATTCATAATAGCCAAGTTATGAAACTAACCTAGATGGCCATCAACAGATGAATGGATTACAAAGTTATGGGCTATATACACAATGGAATTGTAGTCAGCAATAAAAAAGAACAAATGTATGTCATTTGTAGGAAAATGGATGGACCTAGAGAACATTATGTTAAGTGAAATTAGCCAGTCACAGAAAGTGAAGGGTCATGTGTTTTCTCTCATATGTATAAGCTAGAGAGTAATCAGGATACCAGAGAGACTTCAGAGAATGGAGGAGAAACTCCAGTGGAGTGAGGGAGGTGGTCTTGGGGGTGGGAGGGAGAAATAGGAAACACTTCCACTGACATACGTGCATATGTAAGAACACCAATGCCTATCTCCATAGCTTGTATGGGGAAGGGGAGAGAATAGGGAAGGGGCCGGGGGAAAGCTCACCAGGTGCTGTGTGCATGTGTGCCATCATCCCTGTGAACTCCATTATGATGTGAGATTGTAATGCACCAACAAAAGTATAAAAATAAATTAAAAAAGAAAAAATATGAAGTACAGCAAAGTGGCATGGGAAGACAGTGCAGAGAGGAAGGGCAGGCAGACGGGAGGCTGGAGTGACAGGTGCCTCAGGAGCCTCCTTGAGCGTGCCCATTTATCAGCTTTGTATTTCTTGTTGACCTCGCCTTCAATCTTTTCCTTCCCTAGCTTCCCCTCTCCTTCCAGGAGAAGCTTTAACTGGCATGTACAATGGAAAATCAAGTGTTTAATGCCATCCCAGGGGCAAATGGGTCTTTTAAATTTTTAATTATTTTATTTTTGAGATAAGGTGATATAGGTAGAATACTTTGTTCACCAGTTCTAATAATAAATAAGGCAAAACTGCAGCAGGGAGGCCTTACAGAGGCAATCATAGATGCTAGGTCTATGTTCTCTGTCTAGAAGAGAACAGCAGAGAAGGGAGGAAAAACATGGCAAAGCAAACCAACCAACCAACCAGCCAACCAACCAAACAAACAAAAACAACAAATGGGAGGAGAGGCAGGGCATATTAGTCTGCCTGGGATGCTATTATAAAATATTATAGACTGGGTGGATTAGACAATAGATGCTTACTTCTCACAGTTGTGGAGGCAAAAAGTTCTAGATCAAGCTGACTGGATAGTTGAGTTCTGGTCTGGTTTGTAGATAGCTGGTACTGGGAATTGAACCCAGGGGCATTCTACCTCTAAGCTAATCACCTAGTCCTTTCTAATTTTTTTTTTTAATTTTGAGATAGGGTCTCTCTACATTGTTGAGGGCCTTGCTAAGTTGCTGAGGCTGTCCTTGAACCTGCAATCCTCTTGTCTCAGGTTCCCAAGTATTGGGATTACAACTGCGTGCCACCACACCCAGCTAGTGTCTCTTTTATAAGGGCATGGGTTTCACCACAAGGGCCATACTCTTATTACCTTCACAGGCCCTATCTTGAACTACTATCACATTGGAGCTTGAGGCTTCAACATATGAATTTGGGGGAGTTATAATCATGACACAGACAAAACGATTGGAAAAAGTGTCAAGAAGAAGCATATGGCTAAAAAATGAAGAGCTGGCATGAGGCATTTGATTCCCAGTGTATTTTTTTCATATATTAACTGAAAATACTGATTAGGAAAGAATCAGCATATGGTATATCCCATACACAAAAGAGGAAATTTCTTATACAATAATATTTTACTAATAAAGGATCTCTTTACACATATAAATATTTTTGTTCTGTTTCTAAACACATTACAAATAGTGGTAGTGTCTTAAAATCTTCAACAAAATGGGTGACTCCAGTGTCTCACATCCTATTTATTTTGGCCCTAAGCCACCCAGATGAGTTTTCTGGACTCTTCCACCAATCATCACACTGCTCTTTCCTCATCAAGCCTCCCTCATCTGTAACAGGACAGAACATGTGTCTCTAAAGGCCTGACAGCTTCCACATCCCAAATCTCAAACACCCACTGTCTTCCTTAGACTTGCAGCTCAGAGTCTTACCAAGATCATGGTTACCAGGGCATGGGGGTTCTCCTTATGTCCAGGTAAACTTTAGCCTATACCTGGAAACTCCAGGAGACCCAGAGTCAGCATTAGAAAGGCCCTTCTCTCTGTGAGAGAACTGATTAGTCACTGTGAGAGGATTTTATAAAGCATACACTATTTTTAATGGTTTCCCTTCTATCTGCCTGCAATTGAGATAGATCTTAGGGCTCTGAGGATGTAGCTTAGTGATAAAGTGTTTGCCTAGCATGCACAAGGCCCAGGGTTCAGCTCCTGCAAAACAGGAACAAGGATGAGGGTTCAGACTTATTCTGAGCAAAGACAACACAAGAAATCAGTGGTAGAAGTTGGACAGATTTAGAAAGTTTTAGAGGAGAGACTGCACGGGCAGGGCTATACTTACTTTTCTATGTCAGCCTTAAAAGACCACAGGCCCAGAAGAAACTGTGACATTTGCCTTTGGCCATTTCTAGCTATTTTCCATAACCTCAAAACTTTTATGCTTTTAGCAAAGTGCCACACAACATTTAGACTGAATAGAACTAATAAAATAGCTAAATAGATCACAACAGAGGCAAATGTCCTTTAAGGAACAGCTTAGGGCCTAAGAGTTGAAATGCATTTTGGTCTTGCATCGCCCAGTACAGGAATGATTTCTGCAACATCTTTATGCTGATTTTCTAATCGAGTGGGTCTCCAACACTGGCACCCCTCATGTTCTTTATATATCTGACTGCCAAACAGTAGTCAATAGATAAAGTCTGAATTTTGTAATCATTGCAGCTGCAAACCGCTGAGAGATAGCTGACAGGTGGACAGCTGTGATGGACAGATGGGGACAGACTGGGGTCCCCATCTGTCCATCACAGCTGCAGCTAATCAGAGAAAGAACATGTAGTGACATATTAGGTCAAACATATGAAAACATTTCTTCATGAGCTCAGGAAGTTAAGAGCTTTCTATGCAGTGTTGAAAGGTAGCCCAGTTAGTGGCAGAGAGAGCTTCTTTTTAGATCGTCTAAATACTTTCTGAAGAGAGGTGTCCCCCTTCAAGTCCCTTTACTTGTGCCACCCAAAAGTATGCACCAAGCAGAGAAATGAGGAGAGCCTTTATCTGGTTGTTTAATAAAACACCTCTGCCAATGGGACGTGCGCTTGTTTCCAGCTCCACAGTCACCTTTTCATTCATTCATCTAGTAATTAGTCATCTAATCTTTGAGATTGGGACCTGCACGCAGAGAACAAGGTGTGACACTGGTTCCTACGGTCGCAGTTCCACCATGGTGCATGGGAGAGGCTGCCCTAAGTTAGACCCTAAAGGACATTTACAATTAACCTAAACAAACACCTCCACCGGTACTCACTCACTCACTCATGAAAGTTTACTTTTCTCTCTGCCTTTCAAGCGCATGACAGAGGCTGCCAAGTATTTACTCAATAAGAAAGACTCTCACCGGTGAGGTGATTACGTACCTCTTTCTGCCAGAGCCACCCACCCAGGATTACTGTTTGGCCTCAAAGGCTGTGCCAGACTACTCCCCTGTACCAGTGCCCATCACTCTGACTCATTTCATGCATCTTTTGAAAGCTGTGTGTATTGGTCAACAACTACCAGGGAGTCCAGTTTCATCTCTTGTCATATGTGGGTTTGCAATTTGGCACCTTCCTTAAAAATATTCCTCTCCACTTTAATAAAAGATAAAGCCACAACAGAAACTTTCCAAGTTTTCTATCTTTCTCAATGGATATTTGGAAGTGGCAATTCTTTGAAATAAATGCTTCACTTTTTTTGTTTTCTTTTCTTGTAGTACAAATATTTTAACTCTTGAAACTAAAATTAGTATTATGACTTGGAATTTTCTTCATCCTCTCTTGCCAGTGTTTTTATTTTTGCAAAAGACCAGTCTTTATAGTGCCAAACAACTGATTCTGAGATGCTTCAATTTCCTTCCACTAATGTTGTGAACACTTAGATACATCTGATGTTGGCAGGTGTTCATTGATTTGAAAAACAAAAGAAACAGTAGTATTAGAAAAGATTTGATTAGTAAATAAGCTTGGTCATTTACAATTTAAATGTAGTTAGGAAATTTTTCACATCATACAATGATGATGAAATTTATAATAGGATTATGTTTTAGAGGAACAGTGTAAATTGCAATTGCAGACAAGAGAGAGAATATATATTTTCACCTAGCAGCAGGCCCAAACATAAGGGTTTGTAAAGATGTCTATTTTCATAAGTGCCTTGGAAAGGAATGGATACCAAGTTGAAGCCATAATGCTGGGTGCTATGGCACATTACAAACACACACACACACACACACACACACACACACACACACACACACACAGAGAGAGAGAGAGAGAGAGAGAGAGAGAGAGAGAGAGAGAGAGAGAGAGAGATTTAAAAAAGAAAGAAAATGATAATGGGAGGGCTATAGCCCTGAAGATATGGGATAGTGGTCCTGAAAGCAGCAGATCAGAGAACCTATAGAATATCTGATGAAGAGAAAACACTTAGGAAAAGCTAGGAACAAGAAAGATTGTGTAGGAAGTAATTGTTTCTGAACAATCATCTGAGCCCCAACCAGATGCAGTGCCTACGTGTCTCAGGCTGCTACCACAAGATACTATAGATTCAATAATTTATAAACAACAGAAACTGATTTCTCATAGTTGCCAAGGCTGAGAAGTCTAAGATCAAGGTGCTAATATGTTCGGGATCTGACGGGGGCCCATTCCCCAGAGATGGCAGCTGCTAGCTGTCCTCACGTGGCAGGGTTGAAGAGCCTCTCTTCTAGGGGCCATGATCCCACTCACTCTCATGACCTCCTTGCCTCCCACAGCCTCAACCTCTTAATAGCAACACATTGGAAATTTGATTTCAGATGAATTTTAGAGACACACATACTCAGAACCAGAGGGTGCAGCCTCAGTGCTGTGGGCACTCTGAGGACTTGGTCAGTAATTAGGGAACAGGGGGATGGGATGAGAAGCTCTCATCTCTAACTGCCGGCATCCTCAGGCGGCAGGTAGACGCTCTCACTGAGATGTGTGAGAGCTATGCAGCTTCAGGGAACTGCAGGATCTCACCTCCCGCCTTGTGTAGACTCTGAGGCCTCTAATCAACCCAGAGCCCATGCTTATTCAGTCAAGTACTAATTCTCAGCACATAAAGTTGAAGTATCACAATAACTTTCTACCTGTTCACCTGGCTTCTGCTACGTTGGCCTGGTTTCAGTGCTACAGAGGCAAGTCCCAATAAAATATACACTAGGTTTTGATACTCTCACCTAAAGCCCTTCAGTGGTTTTTCATCTCAACAGATTAAAAAGCCCTATAATGTGACCTGGGCCCCCTTGACCTCCCTGACACACGCCCTATTCCTCCTCTCCGAAGTCACTGTAGCTTTTACTTTGCTATGTTTCCACCATTCTCAGTGTTAGTCCTGACAGAGGGAGCATGGTCCTCCGCCAGGGCCTGTGCATTTGCTCTGTCCTCTGCCTGGCCCAGGGCGCTCCTGTGGCACACGTGGCCAGCTGCCTCGATTCTTTCAGGTCCCCACTCTCCAAAGCCATCTCCACACAGAGAAGCCTTCATTGGCCGACCTCCCTGCAACTTCAACCTGACATCCATTGCTGAATGCGTCAACTCCCTGGTCCCTGGTTTGATTTTACTGACATGCTCTATTTGACTACTCTACATTTTTATCTTGTTTGTAGTCTCACCCACTAGAATGAAAGCTGCATGAGGGTGAAGTTTCTTGATTGTTTTGTTCCATTCTGGATCTGCTTCTCCTAAAATAGTGCTTGGAATATAGTAGCTACTCCTTTTTCAAGTGACTAAATGAATGAGACTGAAGTGCATATGTGATACAAAATCGCCATGGAAAGGGCCAGTCCAGGGATTTCAATGAGTATAGCATTAGGGTGATATCTAGGTATCCTCCGGGAATACCTTTTCTTCAAACAAAGCTTTTTTTATTGTTCCATTAAAAGAATGGCACACTGTTGTGATTGTCTACCACTGCATGAAAGATTGCTGAGATTACTTTTTTCTTGATAGAAAAGGCAAAGTTAGAATAGTTGATCCTTTAGACCTATCTCTTTAAGATCAGTTTTAGATTCTATAAATGATAAAAATGGTTCCTCAAACTTGGCATCTGAGAAGCTTTGACAATGTGGAGGGTCCAAGGTCTTACCATTGAAGTTCTTATTGAGTGGACTTAGAAGAAGGCCTGGGAATCTGTATTTTTATAAAAACTCCTGGGGTAATTCTTCTTTATTGTTGCAGTACTGAGGATGGAACTCAAGGCCTCACACATGCTGGGTAATCACTCTGCTGCTGGGCCACACCCCGACCCCTTTTAAATTTTATTTTATTTTGAGACAAGGTCTTGCTAAGTTGTCCAGACCGGGCTTAAATTTGCACTCCTTTGCCTCAGCCTCCCAAGTAGCTGCAATTACTGGCGTGTGCTACCGCGCCCCGCTTCCCTCGGTGATTCTGATGATCAGCCAGGTTTCTGCCGTTGAATTTCTGCTGATTTATAAAACGACAGTAAACCAAGCTTTTGGCTGAATCCTAAAAGGAAGGCCAGAAATTATCCAGGCAAGCCTCTTCTTGACAGAACTACAGTCCATGAAGCTGGAGGAGAGAGATCACATGGATTCTATTCTTTGTGCCTCTCCCTGGCAACTCGACAAGGCTCTGCCTGTGTTGCTAGCTGACTAAAATGCATCTATGGTCCTCACGCCCCTCCCTTTTAATTTGCTGGCATCCCAGCAATATCTTGCCAGTGCTAACTTGGCTAAATTACCTCCAGAACATCCACAGAGAATGATGAGTGTATGAAGGATTTTTTTTTTTTAATTTCCGTTTCTGTTTCAGTGAATGTATGGATCTGTTTCCTTGCAAGCTGGATGAAAAAGAGAGGGTGAGCCTGAGGATAGGAAGACAGGATCACGCTGTACATGGAAGCACGGTGACTCCTCAGCTTCCACAAAGGTTTAAGAGTGTCCACTGCAACACAGGGAGAAAGTGAGTCCCCTCAAGATCCGAAGCCAGGGCTTTATTCTTGGAGTTTGCTGGAGTCAGCTGATAAGCCCCAGAAGACTGATGATACCATTCCAGAGAAAGTAGCATGGACACCTTGGCGTTAATATGGGAAGTGGTGGGCACAATAGCTCGTGAGAATGTCTCAAAGATGCTGCTACAAAACTTATATGGGCTGGCTGGGACCCCAAAATATGTTACCCTGGGATATATTTCTTTGGAATATTTCAAGATGGCTGTTCAGAGAAACTGTAAATAGGATTAACTGGCTGCCCTTTGATGAAAGAAATGTATATGTACAAAGGCAATACACATTAGTGAAGTAAACAGCCAATGAATGCAAACAAGCTCTTGTATTTGATAGTGTCCTTTCTGCTTAGGAAGAAGACATTGAGGGTCTGACATTTAGCTCACAGGGAGATGAGCACAGGTGGCTGTTACCTGGGAGGCTTCACCTGCATAACAAGACAATGCTTGCCCACTGTGTACCTGTTCCCTCAACCTTTCTCAGCCTGCGGCACCTCCTGTTGCCCATGCCATTTTTCCTTTGTTTAGTTCTATGTAAGTAAGCTTCAACTGTTTGACTTTCCTTGGCACCTCATACTTTGTGTATGGCTCCTGTGTTTCTGTATGTTAATATTTTTAAATCAATCTGCACATTATCAGTTTATTTCATAGACCCAAATTATCAAACCTTCAGAAGGAAAAGAGTAAATTCAAAAATTCCCTATGCTGGTCCATGGTGGGAGGTGGACTGAGTTAATTTTTCATTACTGTAACAAAATACCTGAGATAATCAACTCAAAAAAAAAGGAAAGGCTTACTAGTCAGGCATGGTGGAGTGTGCTTGTAATTCCAGCTACTCAGAAGGCTGAGATAGGAGAACTGCAAATTTGAGAGCAGCCTGGGCAACTTAGCTAGATCCTGTCTCAAAAACAAAACAACAACAACAAAAAAACAAACAAAAAAAAAGAAAAACGTTTGGGGATGTAGTTCAGTGAGTGGTAAAGTGCCCTGGTTTTGACCCTCAGTACTGAATGAATGAATGAAGGAATGAATAAAAATAAATAAGAAGGTAAATATATTTATATATTCATAGGAAAGGTTTGGCAGGGGTTTTAGCTCAGTGGTAGAGTATATGCTTAGCATGTGTGAGGTCCAGGTTTTAATACCCTGTACAGAGAGAAAGGAAGAAAGGAAAAAAAGAAGAAAGAAAGAAAAGAAAGAAAGAAAAAGGAAAAAAGAAAAAAGAGGAAATGTTTATTTTGGCAGCTAATTTTAAGAGGTTCTGGTTCATGATTGGTTAGCCTGGTACTTTTAGGTCTCTGGTGGATTGTGGGGGGCAGACAGCTCATCATGGAGAGAGCGTGTGATAGAACAAATTCACTCATTTGATGGCCTGCAGCAAGGGTCAAGGCTGGGTTTCACTATCTACTTCAAGGGCATGCCCCCGGTGACATAAAGGCCTTCCACTAGGCACCACCTCTCTTTCTCTCTCTCTCTCTCTCTTTTTTTTCCTTGTGGTACTGGGGATAGAACTCAGGGGCATTGTATCTCCAAGCTACACCCCCAGCCCCATTTTTTAGTATCTTCATTTTTTTGAAACAGGGTCTCACTGAGTTGTGAAGGGCCTCACTAAGTAGCTGAGGTCGTCAGCAAACCATGATCTTCTGGTCTCCGTCTCCTGAATACTGGGATTACAAGCGTGGACCACCATGCCCGGCCAAAGGCACCACCTCTTAAAGTTTCCCAATCACCATGATGGGAACCAAGTCTTTACCACATGCGCGTTTGGGGGAACATTTAAGATCCAAACTATACGCTTCAGAGGAAAAAGAGCACACTAAAAATTACCCTAAACTGGTCCTTGGTGCAAGGTAGAGGAAAAACCTAGTGGGCAGACATTGCTTGGTGGGCAGAGGTCAGTGCTATATTCCATATTCTGTCTACTCACCAGCAGGCAGAGTAAAACTAGGGTGAGGATAAGACAACATAGGTTAATGTTCTTCATTATGTTGCTACCCCCACCCCATACACACACTTCAAGGTCTTGGGTCATATCAGGATATTCTACAGAAGGGGTTCATTAACAAGGTTCAGAAGATACAAACACTGTCCACATAACAATGTTCCTGAGTTATGCCAAGAGGAAGTCAATCTAAGCAGAAGAAAGGTTTTTTAGAATCTCTCTTCTTCCAATGAATAGGACCTGAAATCTCCCTTAAGGGTGGCCAGCTTGCTGGTTCAGAGAGAATAAAGTGTAAATCACAATGACCAAAAGCTGGCTAGATATCAAGAAGTAAAAATGGACCCTGATGGGAGGGTCAGGAAATTCAAGGGAGGGAAAGACCCAGGAGATTGTATGAAAGGACAAAAGAGAGGAGACAATAGAAGAAGGTCTGTTTTTGTGCTTATCAGAAAAGGAACCAGTAGGGAATCAAAGTCAATTGAAGGATGTTGCAGTTTGGATTTGGAATACACCCCCAAAGTGCATGTGTTAAAAGGTCCCCAGTACAGCAGTGTTCAGAGGTGAAATGCTTGCATTATGGGGGCTGGACCTCATCAGGGGATTTCTATGTTCAATGCACTTACTGGGAGGTGGTGAAAACTATAGAAGGGTGGGGCATGGCCAGAGAAAGTGTGCCCCTAGGGGCATGGCCCTGGGGATGGTACCTGTCCTGGCCCTTTCCTGCCTCTCTTTCTGCCTGCCAACTGCCAGGAGCTTTTCTACACCACACTTTTATATCATGATGTTCTGCCTTACCTCAGGCCCAGAGCAACGGAGTCAGAGTCAGTCTAGCATGGATCAAGACCTCAGAAACAGTGATCCCTTAATAAATTCTTCCTCCTCTAAGTTGATCTTGTCAGATATTTTGGTACCAGCCACACAAAGCCGGCAAACACAAAGTTGAGACAAGTTTACTTCTTTCCAACTGCATGTTAACTAGAGTATCAAATGTGAGCCTTTTCTCTGTTTTTCTTCCTGGCACACAGAGGGTTTATGGGCTACATCCTTATGAGATAACGAAGCCTCTTTAGTTAGTTTGCATTTACTTTCATAAGATGGTAGTTTCTAATGTTGCATAGCATTGAGAAATAAACTGATGCTGTAGTAATAATAGTATTGTTAGGACTATTCTTTGGCAATGACAATGAAAATAGGTTTATTTTTTTCTGAGAATAATGGCATAAAGGATCTGTCATTTTTGTGCATTGGGATTTTGCTCATTTAAACTATGTAGAAAAATGGGGTCATGGAGAAGAGTACAAGTCATTTTGATTTAGCTGACTTGACACTCAGATGTTCCCAACAATGAGATGCAGTTATTTTTGCATGCACAAGTTTGAGTGATGTGTACAACTATACCTTAGAGTCCTGGGATAACAAGGATGTGCCACTGAACTTTATTAATCCCCTAGACAGAGTGCTGGAGCTGGAGTCATTATCTCTTGGCTGGACTTAGTTGTGCAAAGGACATAATAAACTACAAAAAATTACTATAGCAGAAAAAGAATGACACAAATTTTATTTGGGTTGTTCATTTATTTTGTTATGAACACTTAAAATGTTGAAATCAACTGTTGCTTGTACCAACCAAGTAAGATCTTCAAATAACTCTCAGGACAACATCTCCTAGTAGGGAATACTCTATCACTCAAGAAAGACATTGCAGAAATCTGTAACTGAGATCTTTTTACTTATATAAAACATCAAGTTCTGAAGGCTCCAGCCATAATTCTGGCTAAGCTTTTAAGGTACTTCGGAAATAAGAAGATATGGTGGTTGGCAGAATAATGACCACCCCAAGATGTCCACAAACATGTACAGAATAACACCCTCAAAGATGTTCTCTGAACCTGAAAGTATATGATCCTAATGACAAAAGTGACTCTGCAGATATAATAATAATGGAACTTGAAATACAAAGGTTATCCTGGATTACTTGGGACTCTGAATCATAAGGACATTAGAGGAAGGGAAGGGATGGGAGTCAGAGCAGCATCTGAAGATGCTACACTGTTGGCTTTGAAAATAGAGAAAAGGGCCAAAGACAAGGAATTTAAGTGGCCTACAGAAGCTGAAAGTCCTGGAGAGCATTATGTTAAATGAGATCAGCCAAGCACAGAAGGAGAAGGTACATATGTTCCCTCTAATATGCCCATACTAGGGAACCTAGAGGATACCAGTGGTACTCCAGATAATGGAGGGAAAATACCAGCAAAACTTGAATGGAAAGATAGGGGAGGAGGAAGACTGAACCTGATTAATGAGGGTCTACATCCAAATATGTGTAAAATTATGAATATGGCATGGTTACCCTGGACAATCATTGGTGGGAGGGGGGAAGGGAAAACAGGGGTGGGGAGAGAGGGCACCAAGTATAGTTTAAATGTATACCATTTATGTTCAATAAAAAATTTAAAAAATAAATGAGAAAATAGATGTTAAAAAAAAGAAGCTGAAAAATGCAAAAAGCCATTTCCTTTAGGATTTCTGGAAGGAACAGAGCTCTGTCAACACCTTGAATTTGGCCCCAGAGGCACTTGTTTTAAACTTTGACCTCTAGAACTATACAATAATAAAGCTTCTGATAATTTGTCACAGAAATAATAGAAAACCAATGGAGGGAGAACTAATGAACATATAAGTAATGAGAAAATCCATCCATTGTAGAAGACCCAGAAAGATAATTTCCGTGCAATAACTGTGGACTTGGATTTCAACGGAAGGTTTCCAAACATTCAGAGAGGTCTGGTTCCAGACAGTTCTGCCTCCTAGGAAATCTTGGGCCATTCTTCTCCCCGCTGCCTTGTAAATGTCAACCTTCCTAATGGCTCCAAGCCATTAACATGTAAGCATACTCAACTGTTATCATGAAAAGGACATAGAAGAGTTTACTCTTTAATGCCTCTGCATCCATTGCTCTGTCATTCTTCACCCTTCACAGTCAAAATCTTGGGTGAGTTGTCTGTACACTCCAACTCCCTTTCCCCATACTTTTCTCATGTTAACCCATTGCAGCCTAGATTTTGTTTTTTAATTACCTTACTAAACATAGCCTTGTGAGGTCACCAATATCACTAAATCCAATGGACTTGCTCTAAGTTCATCTTCCTTGACTTCTAAGCCTTTGAACCTGTTAACTCTATCCCTTTGAACACCCTTCCCTTGTCTTCTGAAACATGACAACATTTTCCTCCAAACTTTCTGTCTACTCTTTTTTTTCTTATGATGTTGACTTCTTAGAATGATTACTTACTTCATGAGCAGTCTTATACTCCTGGTCTTAAACTTTCTTCTTTTATCTCTGTAGATAATTTCTTTCATGCCTGTGGCCTTGCTTGTATCTGCTGGTATGAACACTGCCTAGATTTACAACACTAGGTCAGACCTGTGCTCTGGACCTGGGACCCCATGTTCAGATATCTCACGACCACCTCATATAGAATGTGCTCCCAACTGAACTCATGATCTGACCTCCATTACTGATCTCTTACCAACAGTCCTCTTCTGAGCAAAATGGTATTACCATGCATCTCTTTGCTAAAGTCAGAAATATGGAAGTTACTTTATATTTATGTATCTACTTCTCTTTTTTTTTTTTTTTTTTTTTGGTGGTACTGGGGTTCCTGGAAGCCCTTCTACCTCCGGGATATACTCCCAGACCTATTTTTGGAAACAGGGTCTCTAAGCCAGTGCGGTTGGCTTCAAACCTGCGCGATCCTACTGTCTCCGCCTCCCAAGCATGGGGGTTACAAGCGTGCGCCACCATACCCGGCTGTATTTATTTACTTCTATAATCTTCTATCTGTCTGTCTGTCTATCTATCTATCTATCTATCATCTATCATCTATCTATCCATCTGTGTGTGTGCTACTGGGGATTAAATCCAGGGCTTCATGCATGTTAAACACACACTTTGCCATACAGCTATATTTCCAAACTTCATTTCCATTCATCTTATTACGAATTCCTACTGATTCAAACTTCTAAATATTTAACTTTTTTTCAATTGTCTCTACCTCAGATCCTGCAATATCCTCTCACAACTTCCTTCACTTCTGTGTCCTTATAAATCTTACACAAAAATTGTGTTCTCCGGGGATAGGGGAATGAGTGACTCAGTGGTAAAACATTTGCCTAGCACACTGGGTTTAATCTTTAGCACTGCAAAAAATAAAAGAAAATAATTTATGTTATCAACTTCTATGGTACTATTTTATCAAGGAACTCCCAAACTGTGTTTTTCTCTTGGTTTTCAGTACTGTGTGGAAATAAAGATGACATAAGGAGCTAGTGGTCTGGCCATTGGATACAAATGGTTTTTATAGTGATCCATCTGAGCACTTGGGATTTATTCCAAGTGGAACCTACAAGGTTCCTTTCAGAAGAGACCAAAAAAAAAAAAAAAAAAAAAAAAAGAGTAAGTTTTAGAGAAGAAACTGCAAAAGTGGCTTAACTGTGTGAGAAACAACAGCAGAGTTGAAGTGGGTAAAGTATGTCCAAGTGGAGGATCCTTGCTCATTTGAGAGAAGAGTTCACAGAAACAAATGTTGTTCATCAATCTTATCTCCAATACAATCAAAGCTAATTTTATTTTATAGTTTTCATTTTTATTTTGTGTAACTTGCTATGACTTTAAATTTCACTGTACTATGACAAAAGTAAGAAATGACCTTAGAAAGGTGAGGGCCAGGAATGTCCACGTCAAGTTAAACTGGAAGCCTAAAAATGCCCTGTTCTTAAAGATATCCTGTGGAACACAGTTTATTACATCCCTCCTCCCTGTGGAATGCCATTCCAATTTTATCAGCTTACTTTTATTATTATTATTAGTTTTTGTAATTTCAAGATGTAATTTCATCTTGAAATTTCAAAAGATAACTAAAAAATGATAGGGAAATTCCCCAAGAGGGAACTCAAACAAGCTTTTTTTTCTTTAGGGAAACTTCTGATATTCAGTACAAATGTCAATTTTCATAGATGTTTTTCCACTAGTTACCTACTTTATCAGGTAAATTATAGTTCTTGATAACATTATCAAAGTGAATGGTAAAGGAGTTATTTTCAGGTTGGGCTCAAATCCAAGGCACTTTAGAAAAGTATGAAATATTGTGTAAGGGACCCATGAAATATTTGGCAAAATACTTTTATACTGACACTGGGAAGTTTTGTTGGATATGTATTATACATAAACATATCAGACAATATAGTATGCATAATTTCTAGAGACGTCAAAGAACTTCCACAACTGTGATTTCATTTTTTCCTGCAGTCTCTTTCCCCATACTTGTGAGACAGTAGAAAAAGAAAGGGTGAAAGGGGAAGTGAAGAAAAAAATGAAACACAGCACCTATGCTATGTCATTTTTGCTAAGAACTTGTTCAACAACCACACCAAAGCTGAGCAAATATTTATATTTTGTTTCTATTATTATGACTGATACCCCCTAGAATCTTGGTATAGGAGCAGATCTGAAATATGCAAGCAACTTTTTAATCACAGTGCCCCACCTTTCCTGTGCAGTGAGGTGTCCATGTGGGTTTTTGTAATGTTTGTTCCATCAGCGTTTTTTTGCTGATTGGGGGTCATGACATACCCATGAGTCTCATATGCTGAGTACTTTTCAATTGTTTATGAAATATTCTTGAAATAAAAATTAAATAATAAATAGGTCAAATATCTCACTCCATTTTGCTTCCATCTATTATTAATTTTGAATCTAGTAAATGTTAAGAATCTTAAGAATTGGCAGCAGGGTCACCATTAAGACTTGTGGGCATTTGTTCTGGCCTCTTTCCACGATGACCCTCCCAGTGTCTTCTGGTCTAACCACCTGGATAAACAAACACTTAGAGCACACATGCATTTTCAGCAGGCCAATTTCCCCTTTTGTCTCTGGCTTAAGATATAAGAATTAAATTTAATGTATATTATGTACTAATTTACCGTTTCAATTCTTGAAATCACTTAAATCTTCAAATAGAAAGTACATCTAAAACTGTGAAAGTATTAGAGTCTCTGTAGGACTCAAATTTGCTTTAATCAATCAAGTAAGTTTCTTATTTATTTAGTTAGGTATTTAGTTTGTTAGTTGTTGTTGTTACTTAGGATTAGCCTAAAACAAAATCAATATTGCTAGTGGGTAAATCAGTCAAGGTGATTCAGCTCTGCATCAACAGGACAAATGACTATTAGCAGCCCAGACATGGGAGTTTATTACTGCAGGTAAGGTAAAGCCTGGGGAATTCCAGGGTTAGTTCATCTTGTGGCTTGAGTAAGCCAGGTTGGCATCTCTTGAATTCTCTTGATTCTCCTTCCTCCTATTTGCAAGGTGACTACATTCTTCATAGGGCATTGTCTAAAAGATGGAAGGGAAAGAAAAGTCCTATCTTCTCTCCCCTTTTTAAGTGTTAGGAAACCTTTCTGATACCTGCAATACTAGCAAGACAATTTATTCTCTCTCTCTACATATATATATATATATATATATATATATATATATATATATATATGTGTGTGTGTGTGTGTGTGTGTGTGTGTGTGTGTGTATAAATAGAGACAGACTATATGTCATATTTCTAAAGCAGTCTTGAATAGGGAAATAATCACTGTGCTGGTTAAGCCTAGTGCACATTAGCATCCTGGAAACACATCATTTGCATAAAGCATGAATAAAATTAGGGTTGTGTTAACAAGAAAGAAGAATAGTGTCTTTTGTGTAGGTGACTAATAGTGTCTGCTCCAGCGAACAAAACTGTTTTTATATCAAATGCCAATAATAGTGAATCATTCAGTGTTATTTTTGTTCAAATAATCTGAAAGGCAAAGTCTGACTGGTTTAAGTAACAAAGAGAACACACTGGCTCCAAAGATAGTGCTAACTTCAGGCAAAACTTGAAGTAGTGGCCTCAGGCTTGGAACTGAATTTGGAATCTTTTGGGCCCCATGTTCTTTCTTTATGGGATTCAGCCAGTTCAAGTCTGGTACTATTCTGGGAGCCAAATGGCTGCCATTGCTTTCCAGGGATACTACTTCTCTTTTAGTCTAATGTCAAAGAGAATCCCTACTTCCATTCACTATAGAAAAGGAGGCAGCTTATCTTTTCCAAAAACTGCAACAAATATGTCTCACATCTCATTGCCTCACTTAGATTCTATGAACATCTCTGAATCAATGAATGAGCGATACAATTTGCATCAGTAATTTTCTGACAGAAATGAAAGAAAAATCAGGAAGACAAATAAATGAATAAGTAAATAAAGATCTCTCCCAATTATTATGAGTCTTATGTCATAGCCATTTTTCTAATAAAAGTTTTAAAAATTGAATAATTTTTGTTCAGAAAATAGCTTAAAATAAAGAGAGTCATGAAAACCAAATTTATAGAAAATGGCTAATGCAAGTCACACCAATATCAAAATTCTAGCAGAATAAGAAGTTATATCAAGATGAGGAAGTTGGAACAGATGTGCTGGAGAAGCAGCTCATTGCTTTGGGGTACTATGTACAGTCTGTGGATGTGGTTCTTTTAACAGGATCTAAAATTCATCACAAGATCATTAAACTTAAAATCTTGAAAGACAGAAGAAGGAGGAGGAGGAAGAGAAGAAGATGAAGATGAAGACGAAGACGAAGACGAAGAAGAAGAAGGAGGAAGAGGAGGAGGAGGAGGAGGAAAGAAGAAGAAGGAAGAGGAGGAGGAGAAGGAGAAAGCAACTTTGCAACTTTAGATGTAACTATTTGGTTTTAGATATAATGATACAAAGATTTGGCTATAGAACTAATACATAATCCAATTAATTTAGGTTTAAATTTGAATTTGATATTTATCATCAGAAGAGATTTTAAAAATTAAAGCATATAAGAAGAAGTGTTGTAATTAGCAAGTATTTTTTAGGGCACAACAATGTTAAATGCCAGAAATAGCATACCTGCCATTCATACCATGAAGTAAAAATATTTTTATATATTATTTGTATATTCTGTTATACCTTTGCACAAATTAATACAGTCTAAGAGCCAAGAAGTGAATTATATGACCCAGTTCAGGAAGGGAGAGCAATTCCCAAGGAAGCAAGGGCAGGAGCTTAACCTCTCATGGATGGCCACTACAATAATTTCCTAGAAATTTTGACAAAATGTTGGACTAGAACTGGGCATGGTGGCACACACTAGTAATCCCAGTACTTGGGAGGCTGAGACAGGAGGACTGTCTCAGCTACTTAGACCTTTTACAACTTAGTGAGACCTTGTTTTAAAATAAAGACTAAAAAAATAAAGCTGGGTGTAGCTTGGAGGTAGAATGCCCCTGGGTTCTATCCCCAGAAAAAGTTGGGCTTGTGCTATAACTTAGTGGTAGAGCATTTGCTCTGCAATCCAGGTGATCAATGAAAAAAAAAAAAACCCCAATTTTGGATTCTGTATATTCTAAATAATTTTTATATTCAACATAATGTGCTGTGTTGTTGGTCCTGGGCTGACATTTTAGTTTCTCAAGATCATACTGCATCTATGTAGCCCAATAGTAGATACATGATACCTACAATTCTTGTTGAATTGGGTTGGAAGCAATGATGATAATTATGGCTCTTTAATAGGTGGATGGGATGGAGTGAATAGCTTATTTAGTATCTCTATAATGCTATGACCCTCAAACTATGTGTGACTCTTTTTTATAGAGAAAAAAGGCCAAGAGAATCAAGTGTGGACAGAAATAACTTGGTTAATATATTTTTAGCATCTTGAACATTATATGCCATATTGGTGATAAATCACAAAATTATATACTTATAAAAAAACATGAGTCTTTGTGATAGTATATAAATGTGATTTTTTTCTGAAATTCCTGGCTCATAACTCCCTCCCCTTGGCAAGCCATAGACACTAGAATTTCCCTTCCCAGAACATTGGCGCCCTCGGCCATAAAGACACTCTTTAGCCTTCTTTGTCTGATACTATATGATAAGACCCCCCCCATTTCAAAAGAGTTCTGCCTTGTGCCAACGAAGAAGGAATAATAAAGAATCTGAACACACAGGCCTTGCTGGGTTTCCCTACTCCGCCTGTTAGCATTGGATCAGATCTTTTGTGTCCAATCACATTTTGGTACAGTTTTTCATGCTTCAATCCTGCCTACACAATGAACCCTCCATAAAAACCCAAAGGACAGTGTTCAGAGAGCTTTTGGGTGGCTGACGATGTGGGGGGGGGGTTGGAGGGTGGTATGCCTGGGGAAGACATAATAGTTATGCTTTCCCCAGGCATTACCCTATACATCTCTTCATCTGTGTCATTTATAATGAGTTCGTAAATGTAAGTAAGTGTATCCCAAAGCTCTGTGGGATACTCAAGCAAACCAACTGAACCCAAGGAAAGGATCTGTAACCAGTGAGTCTGAAACACAGGTAAAACAAGCCACTGGCATCTGTAGGATGGACAGCCTTAGAGAGGAGCCCTCAACTTGTGGAATCGGATGCTAGCTCTAGGTAGATAGTGTCAGAACTGAGTTGAATTAGAGGACACCCAACTGGTGGCTCCGGAGAACTCATCGCTCGCTTCCTGGCGGGGAGAAATCTCCATCTCCTTTGGGGTCACAGTAGTCTGTTGAATTGTCATGTTGTGACAGCAGAGGAAAGATATTTTATTTTTCATATATGGTCTCTTGAATGTGCAAAATAAGAATGTCAACAAATAAAAATTACAATTAAAATTGAAAAAATATTTTCTAAAATTGGTCCTGTATGAACAAATGGGATAAGAAATGAACAAATAGTGTATATATATGTATCCTTTATAATAAGTTCATAAATGTAAGTAAGTGTATCCCAAAGCTCTGTGGGATACTCAAGCAAACCAACTGAACCCAAGGAAAAGATCTGCAACCAGTGAGTCTGAAACACATGTATGTGTGTGTATGTATGTATGTGTATATATATATATATATATATAATATATATATAATATATATATATTATATATATATTATATATATATGTGTGTGTGTATGTGTGTGTATGTATATATACATAAACATACATATATATTTACATACACATATACAAATATATATGTATATTTGTGTGTGTTACTTGGGGTTAAATTCAGAGCCTCACACATACTAGACAAGCACTGAGTGACACCCCCGTACCTCTTATTTTTTATCTTTTATTTTGAGACAGGGTCTCTCTAAGTTGCTTAGGCTGGCCTTGAACTTAGTAGGTGGGATTACAAGTGTGTACCACTGAACCCCACTATTTCTTTTTTTCTTGATTTATCCTCCTAGCTACACTAATTACTGTAATTGCAATCACAATAAAAATGTTAACAAAGATCAAACAGCTGCAACCATGAATCAATTCCTTACAGGAGTGTGCCACCATGGCTGCTGTAAATAGGACATCTTAAATCCTCAAATGATCATTTCTTTGCCCCAACAGGAGCACAGATGTGTGTCTATTTCTGCATGTGTAAACACACCATCTGTCTATGTCTATATGGTCCAAGAATATCCAGACAGGAAGTATGATAGTGTGACACAGGAAGTGGCAGAGGGCAAGTGTCTTTGAGCCAACAGGAAATCTTGTATCTAGTCTAACCCCACATGCAAGTTGCATTCTCTCAAAATAGTCTTCTTGCCACTGCAGTTACAGAATAGACAGAGATAAAGAGGAAGAGGAGAGAGAGAGAAGAAGGAGGAGGAAGAGGAAGAGAAGAAGGAGGAGGAGGAGAAGGAAGAGGAGGAAGAGGAGGAGGAGGAGGAGGAGGAGGAGGAGGAGGAGGAGGAGGAGGAGGAGGAACACAGACAGGTTTAAAGAGTCAGCACATCAGAGGAAAACTCTGTGGGAAATGAGCAGTCAGCTGGCAATTTGGCAGAAGATGCTTTGGGAATGAGGGATTCTTTAAAGTCCCAGCACTGTCCTGTGGAGTAGCAGCACTGAATCTACCATAGATGCTCTGTGAGAAAAGTTGTGCTCTGAAGGAGAACAGCTGCAGACAGGGAGACTGAGAATCTGCTCTGAGTACAGAAATCCTGATACAACAAAGTGAACCTACCATATTTAGCCTGAACCTGGGCTGGGGCAGGGCACAAGGAAGAACAGAATTCTGCAGACCATGACAGTGATGGAAAATACACCCAGGACCAGGGAAGGGGAGGATTTCCTTAGCCATCAATATTTAATGGGTAAATATTGGAAATATAATATTAGAAGTACATATTTTGCTCAAGGTAACTTTAGAAAGCTGTATTTAGTTTCTCCTGTAGTATGGCTTCAGGCATTCTCAATCTTTTCATCTTTACAAAGTTCTGAGTCAAAGAACCCTTCAGATGTTGTCAGCGATAGGCATGGGAACCAAGAGGAGGCACCTGCTCCTGGCAGTCAAGTCTCCGGAGCAGTAAAACTGGATAAGCAGCATCATTTTCCAAGTGCTGCTGGAATAAGGCCCAATCCACTCTGGATGTGTTACATATACCTGTGCAGAGCTACATTATTCGCACATATACACATAAGCAGGACCCGGAGTTAGGAGAGTCCGGCTCAAAGAATACATTAGAACAATGTGAAATTCTGAATCTCTCCTTCCCCATCAATACTGCAGCTTCAATATAAAAATAAACCAAGAGAAAAGTTTGATTTCATAAAAATTATAATGGATTAGGTCAACCAAAAGAAAAGTGTAATAAATGAAATAATAAAGTTAGTGCTTCTGAATGAGCTTCATTCATTTTGGAAGGTTTTAGAGATTTAGACTTCTTCATTCATTCTATATAGTATATATCATACAAACCTCTAAGTTATGACTTTGAGATAACTAAAAAAAGCCCTCACTGCCCATGAAAAATGTAAATGCTTAATTTTTTCTTATATTATTCAAAATAAACTTGTCTGTCAATTATGTGTTCATTGGCTCAGTTTCAAAGACAAAGAAATGCATATGTTCTAAAACACAAAAGGACACTCTGTGATGAAAGCAATAATCCTGAGAAGTATTACAGTAATTTAAAATCTAAAATATAGCCCTTACTTTCTATTATAGTTTAGATATAAAGCACCCCCCAGAGAAAATGATGTGTTCATCAATGCAGCTAGGTTTGAAAGTGGATCATGACTGGACATGTGGCTAGGGACCCCATCTGCCCCTGTCCTCTTATCTGCTTTCCACCACCGAGAGCCCAGCCTGGCTTTTCCTCCTCTGCGTCCGAAAGCTCTACCACCAAGTGGTTTCTACCACAAGCCAGCTGATTAGAGACTGACCTCTGAAATTGTGAATCCTAAAATACACCTTTCTTTCCATAAGTTGTGCTTGTCAGGTATGCTGGTAACAGCAATGGAAAAGCTGATTAAAACCATACAATGGTACTTGATATTGCAAGTACCATTCTCTTTGTGCAGAAATAAATCATAACATTAATGTTCAAAAAAGGGATCAATTTGCTTTCAAATTTGGGCCTTTCTATTTGTTTACTGAGTGACCTTCATAAACTTTCTGTGCCCTAGTGTTTTTATTTATCAAAGGGCATATTAGTGCATTTGTAGAGTATCTCATAATATCATAAGAGAATAAAGAAGGTTAATTCATTAAAATCTTGGAACATTGCTTGCCACACACTAATTGCTCAAGAAACGTTAACCATTGTTGTTGTCTACGTACTGTTATAAGCACATTCCCCAATTCAGAGTTTCTTCTTTCCTTGTGAATCAACAACTGTTTCTGCTTAGCAAAATGGTCAAGTAGAAGTTTCTACTTGTACAAGTTCGAATTCTATAGTTCTATTTCTAAAATCCTAATCACTCTCACAAGTCACCATTTTTTAATAGCTCATCTAGTGTCAAAATATGACCTGACCTAATTTGAAACATTTGGCAAAAAACCTGATCTGAACTGATGGGGGCTATATATGCCACATTCAGTGTACTAATATATCTGATGATTGGCCCAGATCCTACCTGGGTTGCTTTTCAAATTGAAAAATTTCTTATTCTGAAGTGCATACAGTCCCTATGTTTCAAAGGAGAGCTTGTAGACTTACACTCTTAAGGGTAGAGTAAAGAAGAATTTTCCACCTATGGCTCTGTGAGGCAAAATTTATTAAACAATGATGTGAATTTTTCCAATTATAAACATGCCGAACCAATCAGCTTTCCAGATCTGAAAAATGTGAAACTTGCTTCCTCCATGACATTAATTATCATTAGGTCAATCTTCCTTCCTACTTGTTCTTTCTGCCATAGTCCAAGGAATAGCTATTTTGGTTTTGGAACATGCATCAAGTTATCATATTCCACCCCTACCCCAATTTATTTTAATATCCACTCCCTGCCCCCAGTCTCCATCCACATTCATACAAATACACCATTAAAGCCAAGAGTGGTGCTACATGCCTGTGAATTACAGTACTTGGGAGACTGAAATAGAAACACCGTAGGTTCAAGGCTAGCCTCAGCAACTTAGCAAGAGTCTCTGCAACTTAAAGAGGCATTATTTAAAAAGAAAATTTAAAAGGACTGAAGGTGTAGCTTGAAGGTAGAATGCACGGGTTCAATCTCCAGTACTAAAATCAAATCAAAACAACCAATCAAATCAAAACAACAAACATAAAATGAACCAAATACACCATAAAGTTCAGGTAAAAATACTCCAATAGTTTGGGGCACAGGTACTACATCCCTTCAACCCTGTTTGTGATTGCTTTATCCCCTACCTTCATCTGGAATAAGTTAAGGAGTCAAGAAGTTGGGGTCTTGCCAAGAGTACTAACTCTATTCTGCTATCTAGCACATGTCCCGTTAAGTTGACTACTGCTTGGGAGAGCGGTCCACTCTTCAGACAGTTCATCTGGTTTCATTTCAGGAAGTGGACAGCAGATTCCAATCTAAAAGGCCTATTCTAAACTATGCTTAAGATCTCCAGAGATATCTAGGAGAAAACTCTTCTAAGTCTTTCTTCTTTTTAACTCTAGGAAGTTTAAAATTTTTTCATGTGTTTCAAAATTCTCCATTTAGACTTAATCTTGACAGTAGATTTAACTAATATTGAGATGACAAATCTAATCTCACATCTTTTCTTTTTTTTTTCTTTTTTTTTTCTTTTTTCTTTTTTTCTATACTAAGAGGGACCCCAGGGGCATTAAACCTCTGAGTTACACCCCCAGTCCTATTTTTTATTCTTTTTTTTTTTTTTTTTTTGCGGGTCTGGGGATGGAACCCAGGGGCATTCGACCTCCGAGCTATTCCCCCTGTCCTATTTTTGTATTCTTTATTTTGAAACCGGGTCTCACTGAGTTGCAGAGGGCCTCACTAAGTAGCTGAGGCTGTCTACGAACTGCGATCCTCCTGTCTCAGCCTCCTGAATGCTGGGATTACAAGTATGCGCCACCATGCTCAGCTCTTATTCATTATTTTGAAACAAGTTCTCACTACATTGCAGAGGGCCTCACTAAGAAGTTGAGAATGTCTGAGAACCCATGATCCTCCTGTCTCAGCCTCTCAAGTACTAGGATTACAAACGTGTGCCACCATGCTCGGCTCACTTCCGCTTCTAATAGGCAGCCACAGTCTAAGTAGAACTGAACTTGGAAATCACTCTTCTAGGACATGCAGGACATTTTCTTCCCCTGTTACAGTCAGGGAAGCCTCAAGATGTGTAACTACTTAGTTACCAAAATGGACAGTGGTAAAGAGGAAAGTGTTGGTTTGTTTATAACAGATGGTAATCTGAACAAGGGGTGCATTTAAAGCTTAGCGAGATAAAGACTCAATTTTGAAGGAAATATGGCATCTGGGTTTCAATTCTCCCCAAACTTTTGACCTATATGTGTGTTGCAGACCTTCTCTGGGCTTCAGTTTCTTGAACTGTAAAATAGGTATCATAATAAATGCTTTCAAAGAATACACCAGATCACAGCTCAAAATTACCATGCTGAGACTCAGGTTAATATGTTTAGCCCCCAAAAAGGGCTATAACAGAGATTTGGGTCTTAGTCTCTGAAGAAACCAAGGATTTTGCGTTGATACAAATTATGATTCAATGTTCTTGAATAATACTGTTTATAGAAAATTCCCATGTAAAACAGAATAATCCTTCAGCTTCTAAACAGCCACATATTAATATGATGTGGAAGAGCTTCTGGATAGTTTAGCTTCTGATGATGAAACAGCCAGGGCTCCATGTGGAACTTAATTGCAGTGTTAAGTGGAAAAGATTTATGTTCTAAGTAACATGGTGAAGGGTAAGACCACCTGGAGCTGCTTGTGGCTCTGTCTTGGTCCCGTGTACACCTGTTTATGTGGTACATGCTTTAAACCTTAAAAAGTCTCATTGGAAACACTGTGAGGCTCATTGAGGGCTGAGAAGAAAAGGGAAAACTATATCAGACATTTCCAGTTGCTTAAAAAACCCTGTTAAACAGTAAAATCCTGGATATTGTGGTTATGATAATTTCAAGGACCTTGTTTTTTATCAATGAAAGGAATCCACTCATGTAAGAGATCTGATCCTTTGCTAAAAAGCCTCGTACCATCAAAGGAGCCTAGAGTTCTATGATTTTGCAAATGTAAAATTCTTGGTTTCTAGGATACTAAGTTCCAAATCTCTTTAGTATAGCCTCTAAACACCATGCTTTTAAAAAGGTAAAGTATGTCGGGCGTGGTGGTGCACGCTTGTAATCCCAGCATTCAGGAGTCGGATACTGGAGGATCACAGTTTTCAGACAGCCTCAGCTACTTAGCAAGGCCCCTTGCAACTCAGTGAGATCCTGTTTCAAAAAATATAAAGACTAAGAAATAGGACTGGGGTGTGGCTCAGAGGTAGAATGCCCCTGGGTTCCATCCCCACACTGCAAATATATATGAACAATATAACCCACTGGAAACGTTTCAACTACAGAATGAAACCACTATGACAATCAGTGGTAAAAGAATAAAAAAATAAAAAGGTAAAGTATAAATTATGACAGTGGTAAAAAATAAAATATAAAAAATAAAAAGGTAAAGTAAAAGTTCTCCCCTCCTATACCCAGGAACCTGTTTTCAGTGAATATGAAAGAAAAACAGCTCTGCAACTCACTGCTGGACACTGTTAATTAGGACCCATGATTGATTCCTCTCAGGTCAGTATTTTTTCCTTGCCTGTTATTGTTTCTTGACAAAAATTTTATTGTTTTGAGGACAGGTGGGAGAGATAAGGGGCATAGGGTTTAAAACAAAGAGATGAAAGACTCTAAAGATGTGAATAAAGGGCTAAAAGGAAGGCAAAAGATAAAGATTTATATGAATTCTACCTCTTTCTCAATTCTGTATGTTGTCACTACCTCTGTGGACCTCAAAGAAAATATTCTTCTTCTAAATCTACATCAATCAATAAACATAGACAGATTGCACCAGCCTGCAGTGCTGGAAGGGATATAGTATGTACTTTCTTAGCTTCTGAAGGTCAGTTTTTCCGGAGAGGGTGTTAAATCATACCTGTCTTGAGTGGTCACCTGTCTTGAGTAGTGATAAACTGTCTTAAGTCATAAGGACACCATAGGTGTATACACCTAAGATGTAGCAACTGCAGCAGGTGGTCTTCCAGCTTCTCTTTAGCTGCCAGGATACCCTGGGTTATGTTAGCATTTGCCTGTCTCCATCTTCGCCCCTCCCCTGGCTTGCAGACCCCTTAGAGATACAGTCAGTGTGCTACCTGGCTTTACAACCCCAGGGCTTGAACAGTTCTATGGGGGCATGGTGGGTGTTCCACCAATGCTTGTTGGCATGCATTGACATCGTGGGACTTATTATATGCCTGTTAAATGAAAGAAAGAAATCTCTGTTGCAGGATGGGACTGATTGTGATGGGACATTCAGGGAGCTATTTTAAAGTGTTCTTATTGGATGATGTTCTTTAAATAGCTTGAAGGTCACATTTTACATGAAAGTAAATATCTCAGTTGACTAATATAAGTGATTCAGAGCAAGTTTGTTTATATCTAATAAAATTACACAACACACAAATCTACAGGAAACTCACATTCTGCCTATCTTCTTTTTCCAGCTAAATTAGGCTCTAAGAAAGGAAATCTGCTTCTCTCTCACAGCCTGCCACTTTTAAACAACCTCAAAGGCCTAGTCCCCATGGGCTATACTTTGGCAGAACACTGCTGTTAGCCTGTGTAGGGGTCATGTGAAATACTGTGGTCAAGACAGTTAGTGGCCCACTCCTTACTAATGGATACCACCTTCCTTCTCGCTCCTGCATGGGAAAGAAATTCGCATGTTTACTGTGCATGGGGAACAATGAGAATGTCTGGGCGAATTGTGCTGTACACAACTATTTAAACTCCTGTGTATTTATTCAGCTCTGAACAATGACTAGTTGCACACTGGGAGTTTATTGTTGAATGGATTTCCCTATCACACACCCAACCATTGGCAAGCACAGCTGGACGTTTCCTTTCCTATCGCAGCACCGTACACCAAGGGCTTGCTAAAGATGGCACACCGGCACTTCTGAGAACGGCAGAGCATTGCTTCATCTGGGGTGAATTCTTGGTGATATGCTTAGGAGACCAGCGTAAAGAGCTACCACTTGTCTATCTCTTGCATTTTGTATCTAGTGCGGATGCCAAAAGCTTCTAGCAATCCACTGAACAGTGATCCAGTTTAAGGGAAGATAGAAAATTGTATGTCACCTTGAAAGCCATGAAGGCATATATCATTTTATAGATGTGTAAGACCAGAAGGGTGTAGCCTCCAAGGTCAGGCAGGAGACACAGATCTGGGAAGACTTTTAGGCTTCGGGGGCTCAGAAA
Organism: Muscardinus avellanarius; assembly: GCF_963383645.1. Classification (NCBI taxonomy): domain Eukaryota; kingdom Metazoa; phylum Chordata; class Mammalia; order Rodentia; family Gliridae; genus Muscardinus; species Muscardinus avellanarius. The sequence goes on from NC_137793.1 coordinate 36,557,139, forward strand.
GGCCAGCTTTTCTTTGTAACTCCTCCTGTATTTGGTGTTGAACTCAGAGGCATTCTACCTTTGAGTACACCCAGGGCTGGCTTCCTTATTTATTTACTTATTATTTTTGTGATACTGGTGTTTGAACCCAGAAGAATTCAACTTCTGAGTTATACCCCCAACCCTATTTTATTTTTTATTTTTTTTAAAAATTTTATTTTATTGGTGTACTGTATTCATACATCATAGTGGGATACAAACTTTTGTAGACATACATGCACACATCGCCCAGTCAGCCCTCACCTGATCCCCACCCCATTCTCTCCCCATCCCTCCTTCCCATGCTTGGTTTAGTGGTTGACTTCTAGTATTATAGCAATTTATCCAAAATTAAAAATGATAATCTCACATAACAGTTTCATTTGTCTGATACCAAGCTTTTGATGATTTAAAGATAACATTTCAATATTTCTTTTTGCTTTCTTTCTTACCAGAGCATATTTTTTTCTGTTTTTTTTTAGGTGAAACTATCATATATTTATATATTTATATATTTATTTTTCAGAAAAAATCTATCCTAATATGGAATATGAGTTCTAGATACCCAAAACGATCTTGAAAAAGAACAAAGCTAGCAGATATATATTTTCTGATTTCAAACCTTATAAAGCTACAATAATTGAAACAGTGTAGTACTGTTCTAAAGGCAGATATATAAACCATTGGAGTTAAATACAAGCCTAGAGCTAAATTCTTCCCTATATTGTCAAGTTATTTTTGACAAGGTTTCCATGAACATTTGGTGGTGGAAATAATAATCTTTTAACTAAATATTGTTGAAAAATAATAATTACATGGAAAAGAATAAAATTGGACCCTCACCTAATCCCACATACAAGTATTAACTCAAAATAGATAAAAGACCTGAATATAAATCTTAAGACTATAAACTTTTAGAAGAAAATCTGGGTCATAAAACCTCACAACATTGAAATTGGCAGTGATTTCTTGGCTATGATTTCAATGGCACAGGCAACAGAAGAATATACAAACTCCCTAAAAAATAAAAAAATATTGTATATCCAAAGACAATGTAAACAGAGTTAACAGTTACTAATAGAATGGGATAAAATATTTCCAAATGCTATATCTGAAGGTATATTAATATTCCAACTAGAAATCCTAAAAGTTAGCAACAATAAAAGCAAACAATACCATTTAGAGATAGGTAAAAGACTAACATAAATAATGAATCTCCATAGATAACCAATCTTAGTTGTCTGTTGGATGGAAAATCTTGTTTCTCTGGTTCTGGTGAGTGTTACCTATTTCTTCTTTGTAGTTAATCTCTTTGAGTATTTTCTCTAGCGCTGGTTTTGAAGACATAAATTCCTTCAGTTTCTGTTTGTCATGGAAGCTTCTTATTTCTCCATCTAATTTGATAGAAAGTTTTGCTGGATAGGAAATTTTTGGCTGGAAGTTGTTTTCTTTCAGAGTTTGGAATATGTTATTCCAAGCCCTTCTGGCTCTCATGACTTGGTTTGGGAAGTCTGGAGTGATTCTAATTGGTTTGCCTCTGAATGTCACTTGGCCCTTTGTTTTTGTTGCCTTTAAGTTTCTCTGCTTGGCTTCCACATTGGTCATTTTGACAATTATGTGGCGTGGGGATCCTCTTCTCCGATCCTGTCTAAAGGGAGTTCTATAAGTTTCCTGGATCTGTGTATCAACCTCTTGCTCTATGTTTGGAAAATTTTCTGCTATTACTTCCTTGAAGAGATTGTTGATCCCTTTGGTTTCACTTTCTTTTCCCTCCTCTATTCCAATTATTCTTAGGTTAGCTCTCTTAAAATGGGCCCATATTTCTTCAATGTCAGATTCCTGCTGTTGGATATTTTTTTCTAGATTAGAAACTATGCGTTCATTTTTGGATTGCTCATCTTCTAAGAGCGAGATTCTGTTCTCCATGTGGTCTAATCGGTTGTTTGTGCTTTGAATTGAGGCCTTTACTTCATTAATTGCATCCTTTATCTCTTTTTGGCTCTCGCTGAGTTCTTTTCGAAGCACCTCTATTATTTCTACAGTTATTTTCCTGATTTGATCTTCTAGAAATCTCTGATTTTCTGTTTTATCGGGTTCTGATGTTGTGGGGTTGTGCGCATTCATTACTCCAGGGTTATTCCTCTTTCCCATGATTTTGGAGGTTTGTGCCTTCTCTGGGTTCTTCCCTTGGGTCACTATGGCTTCACTTAAGGTGCTCTGGATCTCGAGTCTGTATTATCTCAGACCCCACTACTCCTTTACTGGGTTGTATCACAGAGTCTCCGACCCAGAGAGTCGATAGAGGCTGCTTTAAACTATGGGGGATGCCAGGTTGCACATTCTTCTATGGTGTGATATCTCTGCCACCACCACTCCCTCACTGGGTCAAGTCCCAGGAGGTACAGTACTGGGAATTCTCCTCTGTGGCCCGCAATTTGACTCACTGTTCTTGAGTACGCAGATGTAGCTGTACTGGACTCGGTGAATTCACTGCTGTTGCTGCCGCCGGTGACAATATGGCGCCGCTACCACGCCCTCGGCCATGAGGCTGGCATATTTTTTCTTCTCTGGTTTTGATTTCCACTCTGAATCTCTGCAGCGTGTGCTGAGCTCAGCCACTGGGAGCTTTAAATGCTCTCTGCGCTGAAAGATCCCACCTGGCTGTTCCGCAGCGGCTCACCTCGGCTTGCTGTAGCCGTCCGCTGAGTTCGCCGCTGCCGCCGGCAGTATGGCGCTGCTGCCGCGTCCTCGGGCGCGTGTGTCTCCTCTGTGGCCCTGAGCTCTGTTCTCAGTCCGCTTTCTCTCTGGAGCCTGGTGGTTTTTTTTTGTTTTCTGGTGATGGTGTTTTCTGGCTATGAAAGGCGCTGGTTTTGTGGTAATGGAGATTGGTTGTTAGCGGGGCTCTTAAACCCCGCTTTTCTCGGTCGCCATCTTCCCGGAAGTCTATTTTTTATTTTGAAACAGGGTCTCACTAAGTTCCAGAAGACCTCAATAAGTTACAGAGGCTGGCCTCATGCCTGCAATTCTCCTTCTCAGCCTCCCAAGTACTGGGATTACAAGTGTGTGCCACCATATCTGGCTTTTACTTTTCTTCTAAAACAGAGTATTTCTAGGTTGCCGAGGGTCTCCCGAAGTTGCTGAAGCTGGCCTGGTACCTATGAGTATCCTGTCTCAGCTTCCCAAGTACTGGGATTACAGACATGAACCACTATGCCTGGCTATTTCCATCTTCTTAGAGATACTTTTTCTGTTTTGTTTAAGTCTTTTTCACCCAGGGGCTTGTTGTGGCAGACACAGGGGAAGTGACAAATTAAAATGAACACATTTTGAGACTACTTCAAATTGATCCTTGTATTGATTCTTTTTTCATAGGAGAGGCCAACTTAGAGATGAACTGAAATTCTCATTTTTCTTTAAAAAAAAAAAAAAAAAATATATATATATATATATATATATATATATATATATATATATAATGACTTGACAGAAAGACTTACAGTTTTTATTCCATTTTGGGAAATTAAAACATAGGACAAGAATGACTTGTAATGTCACTTTAAGAATAGGACTCCTAGCCGGGCGTGGTGGCGCACACTTGTAATCCCAGCACTTGGGAAGCTGAGACAGGAGGATCATGTAGGTTCAAAGCCAGCCTCAGCTACTTAGTGAGGCTCTCAGCAACTCAGTGAAACCCTGTTTCCAAATAAAATATAAAATAAGTCTGGGAGTATAGCCTAGAGGTAGAAAAGCCCCTGGGTTCCACCCCTAGTACCACACATTAAAAAAAAAAAAAGAATAAGACTCCTTTGTACTTGTTGGATTTCAGAGCATAATCAAATGCTCTGAAATCAGAGCAACATCAAAATGCTACTGAAGGAGGCCAGAGTACAGCTCCCCAGACACACTTTGAAATATTTTGAGCTATTTTTTTTCTGATAAACTGCAGACACAGGCTTAGCCCTGAAAAGCTGTCCTTTCAACAAAAGACATTTCCATCTGTAAAGGAAAGCTACATAAGTAAAAGTATCCAAAAGATCAATGCTCAGAGACAACTTTTATTACCTCAGAGACTAACTGTATAACAGCTGTACAGTTATACAGCAGTAACAGTGAATTTGTATTCTCTTTGCAGCAATTTGTTAGTGCGGCAATAGAAAAGCAATGCAGCTGCTATTCTAGATCTTTCATATATCTGGTGACGTGCAATTTTTAGGGTATGGTCATTTCAGACTGTGGAAGCTGTTCAGACTACAGCTCACTTTAGCAAAGACATTACATGCTCCATGGATGTCCACGGCACCTTCCCCAGCCTCTGCCTGGTTGTGTAGGGTCACTGGATTTTCTCTGGCTACTGGATTGTGAGCTTCAGGAACACAGATCCTGCCCCAGACTGAGGCAATGAGAAGCCTCTCTGTGTGCAGCCCTCCAGCTCTCCCTTGCCCTGACTGGGCAAACTGGAAGACTCCTGAGGAGGTGGCTGATGTCATAAGATGCAAACATCCTGGCTTTCTGAGGCTCTGCTGAGAAGGAGCCGCATGGAGAACTGCTGAATGTGCAATAGATTTTGCATGAGTGAAAACTAAGTTATGCTTCAAACAATTAAATTTTCCAGGTTCATTTGTTTATGCTGACTAGTAGCATTACTTAGAATAAGACTATTCCAGGAGACAAAGGATTCAATCTATTGAGTATAACATATAAACTAATTTCTGTGTGTGTGTGGGGGGGTACTGGGAATAGAACCCAGGGGCTTTCTACCTCCGGGTTATACTCCTGGACCTATTTTATGTTTTATTTGGAAATAGGGTCTCACTAAATTGCTGAGACCCTCATTAAGTAGCTGAGGCTGGCTTTGAACTTGCTGGATCCTCCTGTCTCAGCCTCCCAAGCACTGGGATTACAAGCGTGCGCCACCACCCCGGCTTAACTAATTTCTAATTCTATCATTCTTTGAGCTAAGGGTGGAGCTCCGTGGTAGAGCACGTTTTTAGCATGCATGCGGCCCTGGATTCAGACCCCAACACCTACATAAGTAAATAAAATAATTATATCTATCAGTCTTAATAATTTACTAAGTTGCTTCTTATAGGCTCCGATTTCCTACAACAGGGAGATGTAATTTTACATTGCACTTGAAAAATATTGAATCTTTCTTTTTCTTTTCTTTTCTTTCTTCTTTTTTTTTTTTTGCAGAACTAGGGATTGAATCCAGGGCATTCTACCTCTGAGCTATACCTTCAGCTCTATTCTTAATCTTTATTTTAAAAGAGTCTCACTAAGTTGCAGAGTGCCTCCTTAAGTAGCTGAGGCTAGCCAGGAACCCCTGATCCTCCTGTCTCAGCCTCCCAAGTACTGGGATTACAAGCCAGCACTACCATACCCGGATGACTATTACTTTTTTTTCTTAATGTTTGCCTCATATAATAATGAGTCTTAATTTAGAAAACAAAGAAGTTTTGTGCTTTATTAAGTGATTGTTTTGTTTTCCTATCATTGACTGGTAGTGCTAATGCAGATGCTATTCTATCATGTCAAGTTCACAATTTATGTGACGGAAATTACTTTTTTTCTCAAAATGTTTTACATTTAATACATTTGCCAAGATCTTAATGAACTTTAGCAAAACAGCATATTTATGAACATGGGAAGGTGTAACTGACAAGAAAAAGTAAACTCTTGGTCTGTGTTCCTTTCCTAAGAGAATTGGAATGCAAAAAAAGTAAACCAAAAAGATAGTCTATTTTTAAAAGAATAATGGCTTAATATTTTCCATTTAATCATCCAAGGTGATAAGACTCAAAGGAAAGCTAGAGATTACCTAGTTCCACTCCTTTATTTGATAGAAGAGAGAACCAAGGACTAGAGAAACTAAGTAATTCTTGTCAAGTAGCTAATAGGGAAAGGACGATAATTCCTAAATTCAAATCTAAGTGCACATCGAAAGCAGCCATTTTTGTTAAGGGCATGTTGGATTTCTATGATCAAAAATAATTTTTAAAAACTTTCTCTTTGTAGGAAAACATACATACTATAGAATTTATCATCTTAGCCGTTTTCAAGCATGTAATTCAGTAGCATTAAGTAAATCACTTGATTGTACGAACATCATCACTACTTTTCCCTCATTCCAAACTCAAATTCTTTACCTCTTAACAACTATCTTCCTGCAACTGTAGGTAACCACTGGCCTCCCTTTTGCCTCTGTACATTTGACTGTTTCAGGCTGTGAAATCAGACACCAACTGTCCTTTTGTGTCAGGCTGTTTCACTTTGCCTTGTTGAGCTTCATCCATGGTGTACCACGTGTCAGGTTTGCACTATTTTTTTTAGGCTGGATGATATTCCATGATAGGCATCACCCATTTTGTTTCTCCATTCATCTATTAATGGACATTAGGATTGTTTCTGCCTTTCGACTATTGCAAATAATTGTGCTATAGATATTGGTGTACAAATGTGTTTTCAAGTCCTTCCTTTCAAATCTTGTGGGCATATGACCAGAAACAGAATTTCTGGGTCATATGGTAATCCCATGTTTGATGTTTTGGGAATCCCCACACTGCTTTCCACAGAAACTAAACCATTTTACATTCCTACTAGCAATGCACAAGGGTTCCAATTTCTCCACATCCTTACTAATACTTTTACAAGATTTTTTTTGTATATTTCTTTTTATGGATGTGAATTGCTATCTCATTAGTGTTGGAAAAAATCACACTGTTTTGCCACTGGGGAGTTTTACCATTGCTTTCCATTTATTTATTTATTTATTTATTTATTTTTTTATTTATTTATTTATTTTCATGCTAGGAATCTGAGGACTATACCCATGGCCGTGTACATTATGCCCACACTCTACCACTGAGAAACACTCTTAATGCTACCATTGATTTTTCTTTAAATATGCCACTCTTTTTGAATTTGAAAATGTCAGATTGGCTACATAAAGAACATTCACAGCAATGACGAGTCTAATGAACCCACAATTTAGTATTCATTTTAATCCTTTCAAAGTAACACAATTCATTTATATAGGAACAATTTTTTTTAAAACTTTTCTCTTTTATTTTTTATTTTTATTTTTTTGGTGGTACTGGGGTTCCTGGAAACCCTTCTTCCTTAGGGCTACACTCCCAGACCTATTTTATATTTTTTTATTTGGAAACAAGGTCTCTTAAGCCAGTGAGGCTGGCTTCAAACCTGCGTGATCCTCCTGTCTCCACCTCCCAAGCATGGGGATTACAAGCATGTGCCACCACGCCTGGCAAACTTTTCTCTTTTAAAAAAAATGGAAGTGTTTCTCTTAACTTAAAACTTCACATTCGGGTTATAAATTTATCTCAAGTAATTTACACTAAAATTTTCTTTAGCATTATAATGTTTTAGCTATTAGTATTTAGTATTATCAATTATAGTATTTTTAGGTATGATACAAACAATTATTTATTGTTTTTCTTGAAAGAGACTAATATAAATAGATGTTAAGCCTGACACTTCAAATTCTTGGTTTGAAATGGCTTTATTTTTTTCAGTTATTTCAAGTAAATAAAGATTTCACCTCAATTTTACTTCAAGAGGGTTTATATTTTATTTAGTATATTACCAGCAGCTAAAGTAGTAGAAACAATTTGGTTTATACAAGATTTAATATTTATCAAAAATTAGAGCGGGGCAGGGTGGTGCACGCTTGTAATCCCAGCATTCGGGAGGCTGAGACCTGGAGGATCGCAGTTCGCGGACAGCCTCAGCTACTCAATGAGGCCCTCTGCAACTCAGTGAGACCCGGTTTCAAAATAAAGAATAAAAAATAGGGCAGAGGGTGTAGCTCGGAGGTAGAATGTCCCTGGGTTCCATCCCCAGACCCACACACACACAAAGAAATTAAATCATCAAGCAACTCTTTGGGAGCTGGGCATGGTGGTACATACTTGTAATCCCGGTACTTGGGAGGCTGAGACAGGAAAACTGCAGGTTTGCAGCCAGTCTCAGCACTTAGTAAGGCTCTCTGCAACTTAATGAGACCCTGTTTTTAAAACAAAGAATAAAAAATGGGACTAAGAGTATAGCTCAGAGGTAGAATGCTCTTGGATTAAAAAAACTAAAAAGACAACTCTTTGCCATGTTTGTGACTTGTCTCTAAAAGGGCACAGCTGAGGAAACCTGTTACAAATTATTAGCCTTGTTGTAGTTAGTTAAACTACTCTGATTCAGTAACCCAGAACATTCTGCCTATGCTGGCATAATAGGAATAGTGTGTAAACTCTGAAGCTAGTGGAATCAGGTGATAATAAACAGGCAGGATACTTGGGAAGGAATGTAGAATTATTGCCTACCCAGGGCGGGCGCTTTCTAAAATGTAGCCACAATTCACCATGGTTTAATGCAATCCTCTGCTCATCTGTGAAGAAGCCACAGTATCTGTAACCCCATCTTACACACAAACTAAATGTGTAACAGTTATTTGTACACGAGTATATATGTTATTATTAGTTCCTAATTTATTTAATTTTGTGATTTAAGGATTGGAAGGATTAGGGTCTTTTTAAGATATTTTTATTGGTGTGTTGTAGTCTGGCACTATAATGCAGTTAAGAGTGATGGTCACACACATGCACTTGGTAGGCTTTCCCCGGCTCCCTTCCCACCTCCCCCTTCCCGTACAGGACATTGAGAGCTGCACTGGTGTTCTCCCCTATGTACATGATGTGATTCTTTCATTGATCCTCCCTCTCGTCTCCCACCCCTCCTCTCCTAAACCACCTCCCTGGCTCCACTGAAGTTTCTCTTACATTATCCAAAGTCCCTCCAGTATCCTGATAACTCCCTAGCTTCTGCACATAGGAAAAACATTTGACCCTTCACATTCTGTGACTGGCTAATCTCTCTTAACATATCGTTCTCCAGGGTCATCTATTTTTCTGCAAATGACTTAAATTTCTTCTTTAGTGTAACCCAGGGTGTTGTGCACGCTCTACCACTAAGCTACATTCCCAGCCCTTTTAAAATTTTTACTTTTAGATAGTGTCTTGCCAAGTTGCCCAGGCTGTCCTTTAAGTTGTGATCCTCCTTCCTCAGCCTCCCAAGTAACCAGGATTACAGGAGTGTACCACTATGCCCCATTTATTCTAGAGTTCCGTAGGTCAGAAGTCCATCATGTATCTCCCAGGTTAAAATCAAGGCACTGGAGGCCGTGTTCATTTTGGAAGCATGGAGAGCATCTGCGTCTCTCTTTTGCTGGTTTCCAGGGGCTACCCACATTCCTTGGCTCGTGGCTCCCTTGCTCTCTCTTCAAGCCAGCAATGTCACATCTTTCCCATCCTTGTTTAAAATCACCTAACACAGCCAGACAAGTCTCTGCTTTTAAGGACTCACATAATTACATTGGACCCACAAGGGTAACACAACATATTCTCCTTATCTCAAGATCCTTAGCTTTGACCACCTCTGCAGTGTCCCTTTTGCCACGTAAGGTGACATATTTGCAGAGTCCAGGGTTTAGGATGCATAAAACCTGGCCTAAGGAGGGGAGGCTGCCATAATTCTGCCTATAATAGCTATTTTTGTTATGATCAAATTACTCTCATTTCAGTTAATACTGACTGACTGCCACCTTAGAACAGCACAGAAGGCAGCTATCCTTCTGAGAATGGACTCCCTCCATCTCTGTTGTCATGTGACTATGGAAGGCTTGACTTGAAGAGGAACCTCACAGCAGGTGCATCACTGGACTTCCACTGCCGACTAAGACGAACGTCTCACACGTGCAAACAGACGGCAGTTATGTGAAAACTGGGGTGACGGTCAAGTAAGGGGTGCATTTGAAAGTAAAGGGAAGAGTCGGAAAACTGAGTGAAGGCAGGGAATTGTTTGTTTGTTTTGTTTGTTTGTTTGTTATTATTTATTTTGAAGTACTGGGGATTGAACCCAGGGGCATTCTACCTCTGAGCTACATTCCCAGCCCTATTTTTATTTTTTTATTTTTTATTTTGACACAGAGTCTCACTAAATTGCAGAGAGCCTCACAAAGTAGCCGAGGCTGGCCTTTGAACCTGTTATCCTCCTGTCTCAGCCACCTAAATACTGGGATTACAAACATTCATCACCATGCCTGGCATTTTTATTTTTTTAACAAGTATTTTTTTTTTTTTTGCATCTGGCTGTTATGCTTTCTCTAGATTTGGTGATTATTATTAAAAGGTTGACATTTCTCAGCAATTACTCTTTTGTATATACAACTTATTCATTATATTTGGGATCCCTATACACCAAAATTTTAAAGGACTTACTAAAATGGCAGAATAGAAAAATGGTATTTTGGGGGAGGCGGAGACAGGAGGATTGTGGTTTACTTCAGCTACTTAGTGAGGCCCTTTTCAACTCAGTGAACTCAGTGAGATCTTGTTTCAAAATGAAGAATGAAAGCCGGCGGCACACGCTTTTAAATCCCGCGCTTGGGAGGCAGAGACAGGAGGATGGTGCAGGTTCAAAGCCAGCTGCGCTGGCTTAAGAGACCCTGTTTCCAAATAAAAATATAAAAGAAATAGGCCTGGGAGTGTAGCCCAGAGGTAGAAGGGCTTCCAGGAACCCCAGTACCACCAATAAAGAAAGAAAGAAAGAAAGAAAGAAAGAAAGAAAGAAAGAAAGAAAGAAAGAAGAAAGAAAGAAGGAAGGAAAGAAAGAAAGAAGGAAAGAAGGAAAGAATAAAAATATAGGGCTGGGGCTGTATCTAAGAGGTAGAATGACCCCGGGTTCCATCCCCAGTACCAAAAGAAAAAGAAAAAGGAAAAAAAAAAAAGTATTTCGAGAGAGTACTAATAAGCAAAAGCTAGCATATTATTAGGACAACAAGATTATGAGTATTTTTTCTTGCTTAAAACTGGTTACTATTGTCATTTGTGAAGTACTTGTTAAATACGATATTTTTGTAGAGATAAGAATAGTCACCTTATTTGAAAGATGTATATCAAAATGATCTGCTTATGCAAATACACATTTTGTTTTCTGACCTGTTTCCCACAGGTGAGAATTAGCACTGACTGAGCACCTGTCTTCCTAGCTGTCCCTCTTCAATTCCTTCCTGGCTACAGATGAGGTGCCATAAAGATATTTTGTATGATCCCTTTGTTAGAGTCATAACCAAAGATAAGAATTTGGCAATCGGCCTTCCACAGCTTGCTGACAGCATTTTGGTGTACCGAAGAGGGCTGTGAGCTTTCCCCAACTTCTATGGAGTTGAAAGTAGTACTCTGCTGTCATAGACAGGCTGCATTTCCAGCTTAAATTTGGTTCTAAAACAGGTGTGATGGCACATGCATGTAATCCCAGCATTTGGGAGGCTGAGAGAAGTATCGCAGGTTCACAGCCAGCCTCAGCTACTTACTGAGGCCCTCCACAATTTAGTGAGACCCTGTCTCAAAATAAAGAATAATAGAGAGCTGGGGGTGTAGCTTGGAGGTAGAATGCCCCTGGGTTCAATCCCCAGTACCACACACACACACACACACACACACACACACACACACACACACACCTGGTTCTAAACTGAGGTTATTAAGTTGAAGAGTTTTCTAGAATTGCATCTGATTTTCAGAGACCTATGGTCGGTCCTCCTTTATTACAGTGCTTCACAGGCATTTCTGCTGGCCAGCCAGGTTAAGTGTGAGTGAGGGGAAGGCTGGCGAAGACTGGTCGACTCTGCCACTCAGGCCCTGTCTCCAGGAGGCTCGCAGAGCTCTGGCCAGTCCTCACTCTGTGAAGACAGCCCTGAGTGGACAGGACTTGGGACTTCTCAAAGAAACAACAACAAAAAATCTGAATTGCTAAGCTGAAAATGTACACTTTCATGAACAACTCCATGGAAACTTGTTTGACTAGTTCCACCAAAACAATTGTCTAAAAGCCTTCACAAGATGGAATCAAATACCGAAATGCCCCAATGATCTAAAACATTGGTATTTATGCTTCAGTGGTGCACAGGAATCCATCGGAAATCTGTGACTTCCTCGGGTCCACCCCAGATAATTCAACATGGCTAGTCTGAGACAGACTCAGCACTTAGAATTTTTGTACCTCATCCAGAGTCACTTTCATGATGATCTCAGGATTATGCTTTGAACAAATACTTGTTTAAAAATTATTGTTTTAAATGATAGTGAGTGTACCATAAGACAGAAGTGTTTTGGCTTTCACTAGTACCAGTATTAACCTAGTTGGGAGTAAACCAGCAGCTCCCGGACCACCTTGCTAACACTGTTCCAGATTTTGGATTTGTGGCACAGCTCCCTGAGTGGGAGGCCTTTGGGCAGGGAGTTCCAGGAAGACTGGCTTTGGTTTGGTTTTGTCTGACTCTAAGGCTGGTCATAGTGCCTGATTACTATTGTCCACTTGCGATTTCGGCCTTGGTGCAAAAGCACATTTTGGAGGCCCTTAGAAAAGTTTACAAATGTGCCAGGCATGGTGGCGTAGGCTTGTAATCCCTGCACTTGGGAGGCAGAAACAGGAGGATTCTACAGGTTTGAAGCCAGCCTTGCTGGCTTTAAGAGACCCTGTTTCCAAATAAAAATATAAAATAGGTCTGGGAGTGTAGCCCGGAGGTAGAAGGGTTTCCAGGAACCCCAGTACCACCAAAAAAAAAAAAAAAAAAAAAAAGAAAGAAAAAGAAAAAGAAAAAAAAGTTTACAGGTTTTATCCTGACCACTATGACCACTATGATATTCCTTCTGCGCCTCACTGCACTCAGTGTGATTCTGTCTTGAGGAAACAAGGTTATTGATTATCTTCTCTCTGTGTTGACTGACCCGAGTCGAAGGTACACCGGCTACTTTTAGAACTGGGGAATTGCTTTGATCATGTTTACAAGTTTGACAATTAGAAACTGATACAGAGTAGGATATAAAAAAGGACAGAAAGGGAAGCCCAGGTGACCTGTGCTGTGGTTGGTCAGAAAGGGGACAAGCGCGCAGGGCCATGAAGGCTTTAGTAGCTCCAGGTGCTAAGGTTTGAGATGAACCATCACAGTGTGTGGGCTGGGAGGAGCTGAGTGGTGTGGATGCTGAACGCTCGGGTCCACCTCTTCCTCTCGGTCTCTTCTTTGCTGCTGCTGCAAAGCATCTTTCTTCTCAGTACTTCAGGGATGATTGAATTCCTCTTGGTTTCATTTTTTATTGTGTTTGCTTTTCATATCTAAAAACCCTTCAATTTCCTTTACTTTTAGGCTGTTGGCTCTTCTAAAGCAGTCACATTCAATATGGACTTGAATATAGTTTTACATGGGACCCATCACCTCACACACATCTTTTTCCATCATCAGAGCCCTTAATAATCATTAATAAAAATACAAATGAGTTAGGAAGAGATAAACTTGTTAATGACCGCTTAAGTATTTCTTTCTTGGTCACCGAGTAGTCAAAATAATTTCAAGTTTTTGCTGATGATTGTTTTTCTCTCCCTTTCCCCCTCTCCCTCTCTCTTTCTTCCTCTCTCCCTTCACTAGGTTGCCCAGGCTGGCCTAGCACTTGTAATCCTCCTGCCTCGGCCTCTCAAATAGCTGAGATGATGACTATTCCTTAGGAATGATCTTCTATGACATTACCTGTACCTAGCAGTGTCATGATTTAACAAAACAGTTTAATTTTTAGAAAATGTTTTAGTGAAACATGGAATGAATTTCATTACAAGATCTCCATGAAAAGAAGGAATTTGTATTTTTATACTTTTATTGGTGCACTGTAATTATATATCATAGTGAGGTTCAAAGTAGTACAAATATACCTGCTCATGGAACTCTGTGAATTCCCTCCACATCTCACCCTTCCTCCCACCCCGCACATGGTAATGAGCTCGGGAGTGACACCTTCAAGTGTGGACATAACCTTATTTGAACTGTTCTTTTTCTCAATCCTTGTTTTTCCCTCCCAGCTTCCTCTCCAATCTCTTTCTATGTTCTACTGGTTTATTTCCTCATTTGACTTAAGTCTCTTTTATTTCTTATTTTTATTCTAGCAGGAATTTACATTTTTTGTTTATTGAAACAAAATGATGCTCAAGCCTATTAAATGGAATAAAACTGGTTATAATTTAAGTCATGCCCCAATTTATCCTGTAATTTGGGGTAATTTACATTTCTGCTTAAAATAGCTTATATAGACCTAAATATTTTTAACAAAAGTATGTGTTCTTCAGAGAAAAAAGTTTTATTCAAAAATCCCAAACCCAGCAGTTTTATTCTCATATTAGTTTTCTTTTTTAAATCTTTTATTGTGAAGAAGGATTATTTAATAAGACCTCAGGCACAGAAAAATATTAACTTTGATACAATATCTCTTTAATAAAATATTTTTAAGAAAACTTCGTTAAATAGAAGAGTTTGGCATGTCAACCCTAACTGTTAGCTAAGTATGTAGAGAAAATCAACTCATTCTGTCCATGAGGACATGGCTGAGAAACTGACAATTTGTCTCAATTATGGGTGTATTAGTGATAATATTTTATAATACTTAATGTACTTTCCTATTTTGACTTTTCAAATACAATATCCTTTGTACTAGTCCTCCCTTAGTATCCATCTGCCTAAGGAGAATTGGAATTTATTACAAAGGAAACACCCAACAGGCCACAATCAGCTTTTGACCTTCAAAACTGGGTTATGCAGCAAACCATGTGTGGCAGATGGTGTTTTCCAAAGATGGCCACAGTAACATGGCCCATCCACATATTTTTCTGAAATGTGAACTTGCCATATCCTATCACAGATGGGATCTAATCCTCTTCCCTTGTCTGTACTCTTGTAATTCATTAAACAAATACATTTCTTCTTCCCCTGTGCATTTGACTGTAGGACGAGTTGAAATTTGCAGCCCGGTTTTACAGGTATAGCATTGCTAAGGGGGATGGCTAATTCTACAGAAAGGAAGAAATGTTTGGAGTGTGGGGAGTTCCCATATTCTTTTAACACAATTTTACAATGCTCTCCTAATTTTAGAGCAACAAAGAAACTGAGGCACTGAAAAGATATTAGGATTAATAGAGCTGTGATTCAGATTCCAGTTTTTCTGATTCCTTCCATTCTACACATTTTAAAGCATCACTGAAAAATTATGGCTAAATCTTCATGGGATACTAAACTTGTGTAAATGCGGGTAATTTTTTGTTTGTTTGTTTTACAGTATTTGAACTCAAGGGTATTCTACCTCTGAGCTATATCTCCAGCCCTATTTTTTGTTCTTTGTTTTAAAACAGGGTCTCACTAAGTTGTGGAGGACCTCACTAAGTAGCTGAGGCTGGCCACGAACCTGTTATCCTTCATTCTCAGCCTTCCAAGTACGGGTATTACAAGTGTGCAGCACCACGCTCAGCTGAGTGGAGGTAATTTTTGAAATTGGTTGGGCATTTTTCTCTGGGACTCTGAAGTCCTTATTGCAAAGGGCCTCACTAAATAGTTAAGGCTGTCCATGAACCCAGATCTTCCTGTCTTAGCCTTCCAAATGCTGGGATTACAAGTGTGCGCCACTATGCCTGGCTTATAAGAAAAATATTTTTCAATTAAAGAAAATCCTTTGAAAGAGGTACTAGGTCAGTAGAGTAAATGAGATACCTAGTATCCTGATCACCATGGAAGAAACATGCTGAATGGATGGTTACATATAGGAACCAGTCGTTTGGTCTATACCAATCATTATATATTTCATTGTATTTCCTTTGGGACTTTAGTTAGTAAACCATAAGCATAGAACACAGAAAAAGAAGGAAACTATAAGCAGGAAAGTCTGCATTCTGGATAAAGGGGAACAGAGTAGTAGGATTAAGGCTGAGAGTTGAAGATCAGAACTGAAGAAATAAAGTGACTTTTTTTTCTGATGATTTAATGTAATGAATCACCCTTATTAAAAATGTTAATTCTTACATCTCAATACAGGCGTGTGAAATCAGAACCTCTTTAAGCTTAGACATTTAAATTCCAGTGCTCCAAGTGACTCCTATGCATTGTTACCTTTAAGAGCCAAATAAAGGCAACACAATGATTTTTACTTAAAGCCAGGAATGGTGGCACACACCTTTAATCCCAGGTACTTGGGATGCTGAGATAGGAGGATTGCAAGCTGAAGGCCAGCCTGGGCGATTTGGTGAGACCTTGTATGAAAATAAAGTGATAAGGACTGGGAATTTACCTCAATGCAAAACCCCAGAATTAATTCCTAGTACTGCCAAGAAAGAAAGAAAGAAAGAAATGAGAGAAGGAAAAAAAGAAGGCAGAAAGGTGAGAAGGAAGGAAGGAAGGAAGGAAGGAAAGAAGGAAGGAAAAAATTTAAAAATATAGTATAAAATGCATCAGGAGTGTAGCTCAGTGGTAGAGCACTCGCTTAGCACGCACAAGGCCCTGGGCTCAACCATTAGCCCTGAAAGAAAACAACAACAAAGACCAATCAGTCAAGAATATGTTTGTTGGAATCTATGATCAGTAATATTTTCTCTGAAGTGGTCCTACTTATTACTCAAGTATTCCATTTCTTTTAAATAATATTCTATATTGTATTTTTGTACTAATGCATCTCAGGAAGTAACTAACAGATGAATACCATTAAGGACTTTCTAAAATGGAAAGCAGCATAATTCAAAGAGATCTGGGCTTGGCTAACTTCGGTCTGTTGATCTCTCTGGGTTTTGATTTCTTTCTTCTGTAAGATGTGGAATTGGACCTGATCTGGAGCCATATAGACAAGGACAGGAATGGCCGGAGTGGGGCCAGCAGAGAGAACTCATTGCATTTAAGGGGACAGCCACTCTTCAGCTCCACCAAAGGTTTGCCAGGCAAGAATCCAAACCCAGGGTTGCCAGATTGTCCAGTTTTCCAAGGGAAGTTAGAAATTCTGCTTACAGCATGAACTTCCTTGATAGTTAAGTAGGTGAAAGTATTATAACATATCTAAGATATAGCACAGGCCAATACTTGAAGGAGCATTGAAAACACTAAATTTAATCTGTGAAATAATGGACTAATTTTTGGCCTTGAAAAATCTTTCCAATTTTAAAATCTTTCCAATTTTATGTACCTCTTACCTTTCTCAGCCATCAAGAGGTCCATAGCCACACTGGCAACTCTAGCTACCTGGAAACAACCCAAGTAGTACTCAGGAGATATTGGTTATAGGATATTGGCTGACAGACTTAGGTTCAGTTTTCAAAGGGCCCATCCTAAGAAGATTTTCAGTAGAGCGGATGTCTGGTTATAGAAACTTAAATCATTCATCCTCAGTTAAAATGTTATGGCCACTGACTGTAATCTATACAAATGAATAAGAATTAGAGACAACTAAAAGATATGAGGAATCAGATTGCCTGTGATTCACTAAATGTATCTTGTAAGTAGAAGGGTCTATATTTCCATGTGGTATAGTACCATACAATGGAAATAGCTAATTAGGACAAATAGTTCATCTTTACATATCCTTTTATAAACTATTAAGCATTTTTTTACCTCTATGCTATAATTCATTTGATCCTTGAAGGATTGTATTTTTTCTGTTTTTAGTGTTAGATACATCTAATCTAATCTTGCTGAATTAAACAAGATAACCAATGGCATAGTTTATAAAGTCTAATTTGGCATACATATATGAAACATTAATACCCCAATCCCTACACATATTTAAGATGAAAAGATTTAGTTCAGAAAGATCCCTTCAGCTATATTTAGAAGTGTTTTTTTCCAGGTAATTAGATTTATGCCTCTTGTGTTGAACCATCTTTGGTATAGTGATGCATTGGAAAAATGAACATGTCCACTTGGAATTTTATACAGTTCTGACTCATTTGATATTTCTGGGTTACTAAAGGCCTCAGCGTTTATAATATAGTATAATAACCCTTCCCTTTGCCCTCTTTTGGAAGAGGTCCACTGATTGAATATTTCTTAAGATATATTGAGAGCACCCTTGAAGTGGGTGTTCTTGTTCTGCCACTAGTCCCAGAAATTTGGGCAAACAGACCTAGCATTTGTAGATTTTATATGTGTGAGGTGTTTTGCATACATTCATCTTAATCTCTCAACCACTCCATAAAATAGCTATTTTAATTTCTCTGTTATAGTTAAATAAATTGAGGTTCAGAGACTGTCTAGGTCATTGAGCTGGGATCTGAACCTGACTCCGTAGTTGCACAGACTTTACTCTGCTTATTACTTTCCCATGCAGCAGAGCGTAGAAAAAGTTTTCTAGGGCCTAGTTTTCTCATCTGTAAAACATGGGGTTTAAACAAGGTGATTGTGAAGTGCTATGTTACTTCTGACATCCCATACTGGTATTTTACAGCTTTCTACTACAGAGAAAGTGACTCATTCTTAGGTAACCCCCACCCCCTTGGATATTTTCAGATACCTCTGATCCTGGCTGGGATTTTCAAACAGGATGTTGACAGATATACTTAATATTAATCTTGTCTACTGTGGTATTTGGATTACTGCCAATTCTTTGTCACTTGAAACAATGGACAGCATTATTTTCTCTGTTATTTCCACACAACTTTCTCTATACTATTTTTCTTCCTAACCTTGTGTTATAAGTTTATATTTAGCCAAACTCTTCCATTTTAAAATAACAAAATAATTTTCCTGCATATTTTGTTAATCGTAATATATATTTCTGAGTATTTTATATTAACGATTATCATCTACTCTTTCTTTAGAACATCACATAAAACAATGTCACATCTTCATAAATCAAGACAATATCGTGGTGTTGGAGGACATACTGTCAGTTGCCAAGTGAACTATTAGTGCTGGTGAGGATAAAATTTAAAATTCTTTCCATATCACTAATGTATGTGAAATTCACACAATACTTGTGAATACTCTTTTTTTTTTTTTTTTGGTGCTGGGGATTGAACCTAGAGCCCTGTGCCTGCCAAGCACAAGCTCCATTACTGTATTCATAATTTGAATACATTCTCATATTTCATTCATATTATGAATACATTTAGTTCACATTGTTTAGGACATTTAGACATCTAAGCTACTTCTCCACTAATGTGTCTTAGATAATAAATCATTTTTTTAAATTTAAAAATGACTTCATCTTTATTTTCTTCTGTTTGATCCATTCAGGAATTAATTTTTCTGATGTACTTACAGTCACATGGTAACAGAACAATAAACAATAGCTCCTTAATTGTCACAGGATTTTCTACTTTTTCTTTTGAGGTAATATACTTTTATGATCTCTATTATCTAACTTGGGGGCTCTTTCTGCTGTTCCAAAAACGTAATGACATCAGAAAATTGTACAATTTTATTTTTATATAAAGAACTTGAATGTAAAATCTTTACATAATTGCTGTAATTAATATTCTTTATAGTCAAGTGGCTTTTAACCTTATGATTTTCACATCTCTCATTCCTATTCCTGATAATAGCACTCTGCTGAAAACCCAACATTTTTTGATAGCCTTCTTTGTGCAAGGCAACAGTACTGGGTGCTGTGAAAGGACACAAATATGCTAAGATGAAACCTCTGCCCTCAAAGAGTTTATGATACAGATGGGAAAAAATGGACAAAGACAATGGGAAAACAATCTCAAAAGATATTAAATGACATTCAAAGAGTATGAATACTTGCCTAAATGATCTGAAGAGCAGGCATTTCACCTGATATTTGAAGATGAAGTAAAATTTAGACAGAGAAATAGGAAATTTAGAGAGGATGTTCTAGACAAAAAGAATAACACTTTTTCATGATTTTTATTACTTGGTTTATTTTTATTTTATTAATTATTACTCATTTATTTATTTTTGTGATGCTGGGAATTAAACCCAGGAGTATTTTATCTCTGAGCTACACCCCCAGTCTTATTTTATTTTTTATTTTTATTTTAATTTTTTGAAGATTTAAAGAAGTTTATTTAAAAAATAAAAAATAAAAAGATAGAAATACAGAAAATAGAAATACAGAAAATAGTCAAAGCCCCGTGCCAAAATGGCATGAGGGGGGAGGGTGGCCCGGGCCAACTCACCACTCCCCTTATTTTTTATTTTGAAACAAGTTTTCAGTAAGTTGTGGAAAGCCTCACTAAGTTGTTGAGGCTGACTGCAAACCTGTCATCCTCCTGTCTTTGCTTCCCAAGCACTGAAATTACAGGAATGTGCCTCCATGCCTGGTTTTGGTACATTCTTAAAAAACAAAATTCCTCTATATTCAGCCCCTTCCCATACATATCTCTCAACATGATTTACTCATATTCATCATTTAAGAATTATTTAAGAGCCAGACATGGTGACCTATGCTTATAATCCTACCTACTCATAAGGCTGAGGCAGTAGGGTCATAGGTTTGAAGCCAGCTTTGCCAACTTAGTGAGATTCTGTCTCAAAATAAATAAAAAAATTTAAAAGCTCTCAGAGTTTAGCTCAATGGAGAGCATTTAACTAGCATATGTAAAGACCTGGGTTTAATCCTTAGTACTGTAGAAAAAAAAAGTTGTATAGAGGCTACATCCTTCAGGAATTCTTCCCCATCAGGTGTGTGATGATGTCTAAGCTAGTTTGATTAGTTATTAAGGAATATCCTTCTTTAGTCTTCCCCATTTCAATCTCTTATCACTTATTTTTGCATCCTGGTTACTTTCATCTTCTTTATCCCTACATCTAATTCATCACCAAGTCTTATTAATTCTATTTCTGAAATAAATATAAGAGCCACTTCAACAAAATAGTTTTTGAATAAAATATTGTTCAGTCATAAAAAGAAAAGAAATTTTAACGCATGCCATAACATGAAAGGACAATAAAAATATACTTAGTGCAATAAACTAGAGACAAAAAGACAAAGATTGTGTAATTCCATTTATATAAATGACATAGAATAGATAAATTCATAGAGAGAAAGTAAAATAGTGGTTCTCAAGGCTGGGAGGAAGAGGGACTTCTTGCTTAGTATGTGCAGTGTTTCTGTTGGGGATGATGATAAACGTCTGGATACCCATAGAGGTAATGGTTACATAACATTGTGAATGTACTGAATGCCACAAAGTTGTACACCTAAAAATGGTTAGACTCATCAAAAAGTATGTATATTTTACCACATTAAAATATTTAAATTAAAAAAAACTAAATTCATTATTTTCAATCTACCTCTCTAGTCCAAACCACTACTGCCTTGCACCTGGACTAATGGAAGCTCACATTTGATCTAGTCTCTTGATTTTGATATTTACACCTTTTTCCTTGCTACTTTTTCCCTCATTTATTTTTTCCCAGAGATATTATGTTTATGAATATTATTAAAATCCACCAAACTGTTTCTCTAAGCTGTTTTATACTTGCTCTTTCTTTCAGGATGGTCGTCCCTGTCTTCCTGTGTTTTTCTTATAATAAATTTTTAGTTAGAAACATCATCTTGAGGACTTCTGGAAAGATGTCAACTAAGGGAAGCAGTACCTTTCAGTCCTGCTAATTCTCAGTCTCTATTGCCATGGAAACAGTGTTCTGACAAAAGAAAGAAATCAACATAAATTTGAAAAAGCAGGACAAGTGAAAAACTGCAGAAAAATAGCTAGAAGGCAGATCAGAGAGCAGAAAAGTACCCTGTTCGCCTCCAACAGCTGCAGCTGTGGGTTCTGCTGTGGTGCTATCTTGCCTTACCATGCCAGACTGCCAGAGATCCACAGGGAAAAGCCAAAGACTTGAAACAAAGTGAGAGGCTGCAGCTCATTGGAATTGTAAGCTGTCAGTTCCTCCTGGGCAAATGCTAGGTATGACTTGTAGTGATGGCTGAGCTCACCACGCCCTCCAGAGATCCAGAGATCCAGAGCAGCACTTAACAACACTGTAAGTGAACCCACCATCCCCACTGGAGAATGCCCAGCATAGCCACAATAAACTTGCAGGATCTGAGAAATTGAGGTTCAACCCAGCAAAGGTGGGGGTAGAATCTGCTGTGACATACAGAGACTCAGGCTCAGCATCTGTGGAAAGTGTGGAGGGAGACCTACACTTGACACTAGATCCAGTCCCATATATTTGTCAGGTTGCATTTTGTGTGTGTGTGTGTGTGTGTGTGTGTGTGTATGCTTGTTTGCTCTCTTTATCACCCCTTTCACAAGCCTCTTTCCTTGTACATCTCTACTTTCTTTTCTCCATCCCTTTTTTCTTTTCTTTTCTCTTCTTTGTCTTGTATTAAATTCACTTCATATCATCATACTAAATACTTTACATTGGTTACTAGAATTCTACTACATATTCACTATCTCTAATCTCTACTATCTACTTTACCAAACTCATACTCTCAATGTATTCAACCCTATCTGTGGCTTTACCCTATTCTTGCCTTTACAACTTCACTTTTCTCCTCACTCAACCTTAACCATTGAATATAACATAACTTGCCCTCTTATATACCAGCTGACACTTACAGACTGAGAGAAATCTATCAAAAGCAACAAAGACACAAACTTCTGAAATAATAAGAAGGAGGAATAACAAGGAAGCAATGAGCTTTCACAAGCTCACAATAACAGAATCTGAC
Organism: Muscardinus avellanarius; assembly: GCF_963383645.1. Taxonomy (NCBI): domain Eukaryota; kingdom Metazoa; phylum Chordata; class Mammalia; order Rodentia; family Gliridae; genus Muscardinus; species Muscardinus avellanarius. The sequence goes on from NC_137793.1 coordinate 36,579,668, forward strand.
AACACAGAATTTCAGAGATTTCCAGAAAGACAAATAAGAAATTTAACAGTAGAAATGATACAGAATTTCCAAAAAGAATTTAGAGAAAGCCTGAAAGAAATAAAAGATGCAATCATTGAAGTGAAGGCATCAGTACAAACCATAAACAACAGATTAAACAACATGGAGAATAGAATTTTTCTCTTAGAAGATGATCACTCAAAAAATAAATGCACAGTATATAATTTAGAAAAAACAATTTGACAGCATGTATTGGACATTGAAGAGATACGGGCCCATCTTAAAAGAGCTAACTTAAGAATAAGAGACATGGAAGAGAGAATAGAAGGTGAAACCAAAGGGATCAACAAAGAAGTAATATCAAAAAATTTTCCAAACATAGTAAAAGAGGTCAATGCACAGGTACAGAAAGTAACAAGATAATTTATGCCAATGGAACTTGAAGAAAAGCAGGAGTAGCAACTATGATATCAGACAAATTAGACTTCAAGCCCAAGCTTATCAGAAGAGACAAAGCAGGTCATTTTTTTTCCTGTTTAGAACCACAATTCTTTTTTTTAAATTAATTTATTTATTTTTATCGGTGCACTGTATTCATACATCATAGTAGGATACATACTTTTGTAGACATACATGCACACTTTTCCCAGTCAGCCCCCACCCAATCCCCACACCATTCTCTCCCTATCACTCCCTCCCATGCTTGGCTTAGTAGTTGACATCTAGTATTATGGCAATTTATCTAAAATTAAAAATGATAATCTCACATAACAGTTTCATTTGTCTGATACCAAGCTTTTGATGACTTAAAGATAACATTTCAATATTTCTTTTTCTTACCAGAGAATATTTTTTTCTATTTTTTAGGTGAAACTATCATATATTTATATATTTATTTTTCAGAAAAAAAATCTATCCTAATATGGAATATGGACTCTAGGTACCCAAAACGATCTTGAAAAAGAACAAAGCTAGAAGATATATATATATATATATATATATATATATATATATATATATATATATTTTCTGATTTCAAATGATATAAAGCTACAATAATTGAAACAGTATAGTACTATTCTAAAGGCAGATATATAAACCATTGGAGTTAAATAAAAGCCTAGAGCTAAATTCTTCCCTATATTGTCAAGTTATTTTTGACAAGGTTTCCACGAACATTTGGTGGTGGAAATATTAATCTTTTAACTAAATATTGTTAAAGAATAATAATTACAAGGAAAAGAATAAAATTGGACCCTTACCTAATCCCATATACAAATATTAACTCAAAATAGATAATAGACCTAAATATAAATCTTAAGACTATAAACTTTTAGGAGAAAATCTGGGTCATAAAACCTCACAACATTGAAATTGGCAGTGATTTCTTGGATATGATTTCAATTGCACAGGCAACAGAGGAGTATACAAACTCCCTAAAAAATAAAAAAAAAATTGTATATCCAAAGACAATGTAAACATAGTTAACAGTTACTAATAGAATGGGATAAAATATTTCCAAATGCTATATCTGAAGGTATATTAATATTCCAACTAGAAATCCTAGAAATTAACAACAATAAAGGCAAACAATACCCTTTAGAGATAGGTAAAAGACTAACATAAATAATGAATCTCCACAGATAACCAATCTTAGTTGTCTGTTGGATGGAAACTCTTGTTTCTCTAGTTCTGGAGTGTGTTACCTATTTCTTCTTTGTAGTTAATCTCTTTGAGTATTTTCTCTAGTGCTGGTTTTGAAGACATAAATTCCTTCAGTTTCTGTTTGTCATGGAAGCTTCTTATTTCTCCATCTAATTTGATAGAAAGTTTTGCTGGGTAGGAAATTTTTGGCTGGAAGTTGTTTTCTTTCAGAGTTTGGAATATGTTATTCCAAGCCCTTCTGGCTCTCATGACTTGGTTTGGGAAGTCTGGAGTGATTCTAATTGGTTTGCCTCTGAATGTCACTTGGCCCTTTGCTTTTGTTGCCTTTAAGATTCTCTCCTTGGCTTCCACATTGGTCATTTTGACAATTATGTGGCGTGGGGATCCTCTTCTCCGATCCTGTCTAAAGGGAGTTCTATAAGTTTCCTGGACCTGTGTATCGACCTCTTGCTCTATGTCTGGAAGATTTTCTGCTATTACTTCCTTGAAGAGATTGTTGATCCCTTTGGTTTCACTTTCTTTTCCCTCCTCTATTCCAATTATTCTTAGGTTATCTCTCTTAAAATGGGCCCATATTTCTTCAATATCAGATTCCTGCTGTTGGATATTTTTTTCTAGATTAGAAACTATGCATTCATTTTTGGATTGCTCATCTTCTAAGAGCGAGATTCTGTTCTCCATGTGTTCTAATCGGTTGTTTGTGCTTTGAATTGAGGCCTTTACTTCATTAATTGCATCCTTTATCTCTTTTGGACTCTCTCTGAGTTCTTTTCGAAGCACCTCTATTATTTCTACAGTTATTTTCCTGATTTGATCTTCTAGAAATCTCTGATTTTCTGTTTTATCAGGTTCTGATGTTGTGGGGTTGTGGGCATTCATTGCTCCAGTATTATTCCTCTTTCCCATGATTTCGGAAGTTTGTGCCTTCTCTGGGTTCTTCCCTTGGGTCACTATGACTTCACTTAAGGTGTTCTGGATCTCGAGTCAGTAGTATCTCAGACCCCACTACTCCTTTACTGGGTTGTAGCACAGAGTCTCTGACCCAGAGAGTCGATAGAGGCTGCTTTAGACTGTGGGGGGTGCCAGGTTGCATGTTCTCCTATGGTGTGATATCTCTGCCACCGCCCCTCCCCCACTGGGTCAAGTCCCAGGGAGTACAGTACTGGGATTTCTCCTCTGTGGCCCGCAATTTGACTCACTGTTCTTGAGTACGCAGATGTAGCTGTACTGGCCTCGCTGAATTCGGTGCTGCTGCCGCCGGTGGCAATATGGCACCGCTGATATGCCCTCGGCTGTGGGGCTGGTGTTTTTCTTCTTGGTTTTTATTTCCACTCTGAATCCCTGCAGCGTGTGCTGAGCTCGGCCACTGGGAGCTTTAGATGCTCTCTGCGCGGAGAAATTCCGCCTGGCTGTTCCGCAGTGGCTCACCTCGGCTTGCTATAGCCATCCCGTGAATTCGCCGGTGCCGCCGGCAGTATGGCGCTGCTGCCGCATCTGCCGCATCCTCGGGCGTGAAGCCGGTTATCTCCTCTGTGGCTCTGTTCTCAGTCTGCTTTCTCTCTGGAGCCTGGTGATTTTTTGTTTCACTGGTGATGGTGTTTTCTGGCTATGAAAGGCACTGATTTTGTGGTAATGGAGATTGGTTGTTAGCAGGGCTCTTAAGCCCCACTTTTCTCGGTTGCCATCTTCCCTGAAGTCCTTTTTTTTTTTACTGGTAAAAGAAACATTCCAGCAAGAGGAAATACTGATAGTCAACATTTATGCCCCAAACATAGATGCAGCTACTTTCATAAAACAAACTCTTTGTGAGATTAAGTTACACATAGATCCCAATACAATAATACTGACAGACTTTAACACTCCTCTCACAACCACACCGTTAGACAAATCATCTGGAAAAATCATCAGTAAAGATGCCTCAGACCGAAAGAACACCATCAACCAAATGGACCTATTAGACACATAGAACATTCCACCCAACTACAGTAGAGTTCACATTTTTCTTAGCTGCTCACAAAACCTTCTCCAAAATAGATCACATTGTGGGCCATAAAGTGAGCACTAGCAAGTTAAAAAAAATGTGAAATACTCTCCTGTGCCTTTTCAGATCACAGTGGAATGAAACTAGAATTTAACTATAAGAAGACTCAGAGTAACCACATAAACATGTGAAGATTTAACACCACACTGCTGACCAAAAAATGGGTCATAGAGGAAGTAGTAGTAAACTCAAGAAATTTCTAGAAACAATAGAAAAAAGAGACACAACATATAAAATCATCTGGATACCTTAAAGGCAGTATTAAGAGGAAAATTCATAGCAGTGAGTTACCACAAAAGAAGAACAGAAAATCACCAAATAAATAACCTAATGACACACATCAAAGCCCTTGAAAAACAGGAATATTCTAACTCCAAAGCCAGTAGAAGACAAGATATTATTAAAATCAGAGCAGAAATCAATGAAGTAGAGAATAAAAAGCAATACAGAAAATCAACAAAACCAAAAGCTGGTTTCTTGAAAAAATTAACAAAATAGATAAACCACTAGACAACCTGACCCCCTCAAAAACCAGAAAATAAGAGATGAAAAAGGAAATATTACCACCAACATTAGAGAAATCCAGAGAATTATCAGAAATTACTTCAAAAAACTATACTACAACAAAATAGGAAATCTGGAAGAAATTGACAACTTTTTATATAAATACAACCTTCCTAAACTGAGTAAAGAAGCTATAGAATATTTAAACCAACCAATAGCAATCAGAGATTGAAGCAGCAATAAAGAGCCTACCATCAAACAAAAACACAAGACCAGGTGGTTTCCCAAGTGAATTTTATAAAACCTTTATAGAGAAGCTAACCCAATACTCTTCAATCTATTTTGTGAAATAGAAAGAAATGGGATTCTCCCAAATACATTCTATGAAGTCAACATTACATTAATACCAAAATAAAGACAGCTTAAGGAAAGAAAACTACAGGTCTATATCTTTGATGAACTTGGATGCAAACCTGCTAAACCAAATACTAGCAACATACATTCAAAACCATATAAAGGAAATCATACACTATGACGAAGGGTTCATCCCAGGGATGCAAGGCTGGTTCAACATATAAAAATACACCCATGTCCTTCATTATATAAACAGAACAAAGGATAAAAATCACATGATCATTTCAATAGATGCTGAAAAGCATTTGACAAAATCCAACACTCCTTTATGCTAAAAGTACTGCATAGAATCATAAGAGAAGGAACATACATCAACATTATAAAGGTAATATATAATAGGCCCACAGCCAACATCATATAAAATGGGGGAAAACTGTGAGAATTTTCCCTAAAAACAGACACAGGACAAGGATGTCCATTATCACCACTTCTTTTCAATATAGTACTTGAGAATCTAGCTAGAGTAATAAGGCAAGAAAAAATTAAAGGTGTACAAATAGGAAAAGAAGAACTAATGCTATCCCTATTTGCAGATGAGATGATACTATACTTAGAAGACCCAAAAATTCAACCAAAGAAATGATCAACAAATTCAGAAAAGTGTCTGGACACAAATATCAATTTTGAAAAATCAGAAGCTTTCCTATATGCCAACCATAAACCCACTGAAGAAGAAATCCAGAAAATACTTCCACTCAGGAACTCAGGATATTCCATAAAAAATAAAATACTTAGGAATAAACCTAACCAAGGAGGTAAAAGACATTTACAAAAAATGATAAAACATTGAAAAAAGAAATCGAAGAAGACCTTAGAAGATGGAAATATCTTCTATGTTCTTGTATAGGTAGAATAAATATTATCAAGGCCGGGCGTGGTGGCGCACGCTTGTAATCCCCGCGCTTGGGAGGCGGAGACAGGAGGATCGCGCAGGTTCGAAGCCAGCCACGCTGGCATAAGAGACCCTGTTTCAAAAATATAAAATAGGTCTGGGAGTGTAGCCCGGAGGTAGAAGGGCTTCCAGGAACCCCAGTACCACCAAAAAAAAAAAAAAGAATAAATATTATCAAAATGGCCATTCTTCTAAAAGTGATCTACAGATTTAATGCAATACCCATTAAAATACCAAGCTCATTCCAGAGAGAGAGAGAGAGAGAGAGAGAGAGAGAGAAAGAGAGAGAGAGAGAAATCAGTCCTTAAATTCATTTGGAACAACAAAAAAATCCAGCAACAAAAACCATGCAGGAGGCATCACAATACCTGACCTCAAACTATGCTACAAAGCCATAGTAATAAAAAGAGTACTGGCACAAAAACAGATACATAGACCAATTTAGCAGAATAGAAGACTCAGAAACAAATTTGCATATAGGCAATTCATTTTTGTCAAAGGGGCTAAAAATGTACACTTGAAAAAAAATAGCCTGTTCAACAAATGGTATTGGCAAAATTGATTAACCATATGCAGAAAAATGGAAATAAACCCCACTTTCTCACCCTGTGCAAGAGTCAATTCAAGATGGATAAAAGATTTTGAAATCAGATCAGAGACTCTGCAGCTCCTTGAAGAGGGCATAGGCACAACACTGCAACAAATAGGCATAGGTAAAATACTTTCTCCAAAAGACCCCAAAGGCATGAGAATCTAAAAGGCAGATCAATACCTGGGATTGCATTAAACCGAAGCGCTTCTGTATAGCAAAGGAAACTATCAAGAACTTCAACAGAACCGATAGAATGGGAGAAAATTTTTACCAACTATTCTTCCAATAGAGGACTAATATCTAGAATATACAGAGAATTCAAGAACCTCAAGGCTAAGAAAACAATTTAAAAAAGGGAAAGTAAAATTCAAATGGCCAATAAATTTATGAAAAAAAATGTTCAACATCATTAGCAATCAGGTAGATGCAAATAAAAACTACTCTGATATTTCACCTAATTCCATCTAGAATGGCAGTCTTTCAAAACACAAACAACAAAAAATGCTGGCGAGGATGTGAAGTGAGAACTCTAATACATTGTTGGTGGGATTGCAAATTAGTGCAACCACTTTGGAAAAATGTATAGAGGATCCTCATAAGAATGGGAATGAATTTACCATATGATCCAGCAATAGCACTTCTGGTATCTACCCAAAGAATGGAAACCAAACTACCAAACTAATGCATGTATATTTATGTTCATAGCCGCACAATTCATAATTGCCAAACTGTCCAAAAAACTGAACCAGCCAAGATGTCCATCAACAGATGAATGGATTACAAAACTATGGGATATGTACACAATGGAGTTTTACTCAGCCATAAGAAGAACAAAATTATATAATTTATGGGGAAATGAATAGAACTGGAGGACATTATGCTAAGTGAGATTAGTCAGTCACAAAAGGTAAAAAATAAGATGCTTTCCCTAACATGCAGAAGCTAGGGAGAAAAAGGGTCATAGAAGGAACTCTAGATGAAGGATGAGAAACCAGAGATGAGAAAATAAGGAGGCCTAACTGGGGATCATGGGAGGGGGGAAAAGAGAAATTCCCTGATGTACATGGTGTACATTCACAAACATATCAATCACTAAGCCAAACATGGGAAGGAAGAAGGGAGAGGGAATGGAGTGGGAATTGGGGAAGGGCTAAATGAGTGATGTGTGCATGTATGCCTCTACTATCTTGTGCTCTATTAAGATGTATGACTATAATGCACCAATAAAAAGATTTTTTAAAAAGAAGCATCATCTCTTTCTCAAAGAAGGTTTTGCAGAACTGCCTCAGCAATATTTTCTCTACTTTTATTTAAACTTGCTATTTTATACCATAGAACTCCATTTATTTTATTCACTGCACCTATATAAATTTTTAATTTTTCTTTTTACCAATTTATTTAGATTAAGTAACAGAATGGGAGATGATATTACCGCACAAGATAAGATCAAGAAAGACCATGCTTAAAGCAAGGTTGGATTGAAAGTTTAACTAAAAAAGAGCAAACATAAAGTTCACCTACAAATATATAAATCTATTATTCAGGATAGAGATAGACTGGAGATATAAACTTAGGAATTATTTGAGTATATATGATATTTAAGGCCATCAGAATTAACAGATGATCCCAGGAAAATCTCAGGGTACAAAGGTCCTGGAATAGGTCCTAAAGATCCTTTGAAGTTTTTTAGAGTACAATTCAGCAAGTTAGTCTGAGAAGGATTAACCAATAAGGAAGAAGAAAAGCCAGTACTGCCTGGTTCCACATAGGCCGAGTGGAGATACATCAAGAAAAAAGGGGCCATCTGTGCTGTGCAAGTAAGATGAGCAGAGATGTTTACATTGGGTTTGATATCATGAAGAATTTCGGGGACCTGGACACAGAGCACTTGCAGTTGAATACTGTCACCTCAATGAAGGGGAAAGAACTAGACTATAGTGGAGTAAATAAAGGAGATAAATTAAAAATAAGTATTCTGCAATACAGTGCAGAAGAAGCAGTAATATTTCAAACCAATCCCAGGATTTGACGATCTTCTTAAATCTGAAAGCTAGTAACTAGTGATCCCATGAACATCACTGGCAATTTGAAAGTACAATCTGATCCTTGGTAAATCTGCCACTCAGGTGTCTTTAAATTTTCTAATTTAATAAGCAAATCCCTCCATCAGCTCACAATTAATGAACGCATCAAGCAAGAGTACACTAAGAAAGAATCCAATGAAGTTTTTTTTTTCAATATCCATTGAGCCAACATTTTATGAGCATCAAACATCAGACTTGACAAAGGAAGGTAATACATTATCTCTGTTTTTCTTCACAAAACTTCCAGTCTACTGGTAAAGGCAGATTAGCAGGGAGACATGATAGATGTGATGGTAGTGTGCACAAGTTGATGGACACATAACTCAGTGTAAGGCCAGGAAAAGGCTGAGAATGAGGCAGTGGAGAGAGAGGTAGTCACAGAAATCCTCCTTGGAGAAGTTCCTGAGGACAGAGGAGCAGGGTGGGGCCTGGGGTGGAGGATCAAGGCATGTATGAAAAAGGAAATATCTGGTCCAGAGCCTCCAGGCAACGAGCAGAGGGGGACCTTAGAGAGATTTCCTAACTGCTGGTGGCAGAAGCTACTACTGTCACATTTCAGTTTTACTCATCTCATGTGAATTTTATGTCTCTAGTATTATCTTCATTAATTTTTCTCCTTTCTTGAAGTTCAATCGACATTTTCTTTTCTCTTGCTTAACTGTCAATAAGCACTAATTAGTGTTTATACAATGGGTATATAAAATAAACCCAGGAGTAACACAGATAAAATTTCACTAGGAAAAAAATTTATATGTGAAATTGGTCATTAAGAAAAGGGCAAGACTATATTTTTATGTCTTAGATTAAATCAACCAGCAGGAAAGCTGATGTAATTGAAATAATAAATGATAGATAGGTCCATCAGTTTCCTCCAGGAATGTTTCCAAAGCACTAAAGCCGTGTTAGACAATACATATATAAGTGCTCATCAGCATGTGCTTAGAGGGAAGGAAAGAAAGAAAGAACTCAAACTTACTTCCATTTCCTTAAGATTTGATCCTGAAGTGAATCTTTGACATCATTTATTTTTTTTCTTGCAAGACCAGGGATTAAACCCAGGGATACTCTAGCACTGAGCCATATTCCCTGCCCTTTTAATTTTATTTTGAGTTGGGTCTTGCCAAGCTGTCCAGGTTATCTTTGAACTTGCGATCCTCCTGCTTTTAGCTGTCAGAGTAGCTGGGATTACAGGCATGCATTGCTATCAACTCTTACTATCTTGATTCTGCTTTATTGACAAACAAATTAAGGTACTTTATTTTGTTTGCCAATATTTCCACATATATATCTTTGTTCAGAACCCACAGTTTCTGCTGAATAAATGACTTCCTTTTGGCTTTGAATCAAAAGCAACCTCAAAAGAAGGGCATCTTTTCTCAAACTCAATTATTGACTCAGGACACGTGGAAAAGTTACGGCTACGAAAATTTGTATCGGAAAATTCTGTTTATAGCATCAAGGTAGAGAGATCCTGCAAGGTCTGGCTCTAATAGTTTTTCTTTTGATTCTATTAATAAAAGCTAAGCTCTGACTCATACATTCAGAGTGGCCAGCTCTGTACTTCTCTCATTGCTTTTCACATTCTCTTATATTCATGAAGTTAATTCCGTTCTATTAACCCTTGCTTCTAAGACCCTAAGATACTGAGTGGCTACCATCCATGAATGAGATCGGTTTAATAAATGCAGTATTTCCATTCTCTCGTACAATCCTATTTGAACTCTAAATGCAGTGGTAACATACTCCGATTTCAAAAACATGGTTCTAATTTCAAATACTTTTGAGTATGAATGTAAGTTTATATGTCAAAACTCACATCAGGTAGTATCCTGATTTAGCTCTAATAATATGGTCACTGTGGATATGTTATAGTAAAGCTTGAAATTTTTTTTTTTTTTTTTTGCGGGTCTGGGGATGGAACCCAGGGGGCCTGCGACCTCTGAGCTACACCCCCTGCCCTACATTTTATTCTTTATTTTGAAACCGGGTCTCACTGAGTTGCAGAGGGCCTCACTAAGTAGCTGAGGCTGGCTGTGAACCACGATCCTCCAGGTCTCAGCCTCCCGAATGCTAGGATTACAAGCATGCGCCACCAGGCCCGGCTAAAGCTTGAAAATTAAAAACACATTTTTAAATTAAATTTAGAAATGTTTTCAACATGGGCTCTCATTACATTGCCCAGGCTGGCCTCAAACTCCTGGTCTGGGGGGATCCTCCTGCTTCAGTATTCCTGTATCTACCTGAAAATGTATAAAAATGTTCTCTTTTTATTTTATTTTTAGAGAGTTCCTATTTCAAAGCTCTAGTTAATCTTTTAAAGTAATAATGAGTATGTATGAACTAATTAGCATTACTATATCTTAAAATAAATACTGTCTGGTTGTGGTATGCCTTACACAAATACAAAAAAATTAACTACCTTTCAAAATAGAAGTTTACTTAGCAACCTGGGTCAAGAGCAGAGGTTTTGGCACTCATTCAGGCTTATACCTATTCACCCCAAAGACCCATCAAAACTGATTTTCTTTTTTTTTTAATTTGTTTTATTTATTGATATAGGGGAATTGAACCCAGAGGCATTCTACTTTCAAATTATACCCCAACCCGATTTTATTTCTTATTTTTTAATACAATTTTTAAATTGAACATAAATGGCATATATTTAAACTATACTTGGTGCCCTCTCCTCCCGCTGCCCCCATTTTCCCTTCCCCCCTCCCACCAATGATTGTCCAGGGTAACCATGCCATACTCATAATTTTATACAAAACTGATTTTCTGTTCAGCTGGGAGGAAGGACTAAAAGGGACCCTTTGTCAAATAGGTTAACATACCACTGGGTATGGACTTTAGAGGGTGGATTATACTTGAAGTCAGAATTCTATTACAGACAGCTGAGTGACAACATTTTTGCAACCTATTTTATTAAAAAATATAGGAATGTTTTAAGACAAAGTAATAGAGAAATTCTGTAGGACTAAGTAATAAATTATTTTTATTAATCTAGCTTTTTCGGGGGTGGGGGGCTACTAGGGATTGGACCCAGACCATTCTGAGATACCTCTGAGATACATCTGCAGTTCTATTTTATTTAAATAGGGTCTCACTATGTTGCTGAGGCTGTCCTACCAGCTATTATCCTCCCGTCTCAGCCTCCCAAGTACTGGGATTATAGGTATGCATCATTACACCCAGCTTATGGAACTGTCGTACAGATATTTGTTGTGCCTTTGTAGACTGAAGAATTCTTGTTTTCTCCTACTTGTGAAGCATATATGCATCTCTTTGCCATCTCTTACACCCAGTCCTTGGTCTCAGAAATTTATTTTTTGAGTGATAGTCGATCAATTTGTAATAATTTTATTTTTATCTGAGGCTGGAAGCCCTCTCCTTTGTTAGACAGATTCTGTTCAAAATTCTCTGGACTACAAATAGGGCTCTTTCCTTATTTACTGGAAATGGCTGTGGAAAACAGTGGCCCCGGAACATGTCTGGGCCATCTTTGTGGAGCAGATTCTCTAGTGGTGTCCCTATGGAGACGACTGGTGTGGCAGGACTTTCAGGGAAGTTTGAAAAGGTGACTCCTCAGCCACAGATTCTGGGATCAAGTAAAACATCTGTAGAAAAGTGGGAATTGTTTCAGTCTTACAGGCCCTGTCTATCCTGCCAGCATGAGGTAACACACTCCTCTGGGCTCCAACTACATACTAAGCAACCAAGGAACACTGCAGATCCTCTTCTGTTTCTTCCTTTTGCTTTTGCTTTTGTGGTGCTATGGGTTGAATTCAGGTCCTTATACATGCTGGGCAAACGATCTACCACTGGGATGTATCTCAGCCCTAAATTTCTTCTTAGTTGTATGCTCTTTCACAAATACAAAATCGTGCCTTTAATTGATTGAGAAAGTTAGGGTAATTTGGTCTAAGCCAGTGTATCTTAAAGACAAAACAAAACACACATCCACTCTCACTACCACAGTGCACATAAGGATATATATCTAATAAATACGTAGGAGTATATGTCCAACACTATCCCACTTATCAGAAATACGTTTTATGCCTTCAAACAGAGAGTATTCATTTGTCCAGAAGAATCTGGTGTGCCTTCTTGAAATTTGATTTGATGAGCTCATGTCCCACAAAAGGATTCATTCTTTCCTCAATATTTATCCATATTACCAATGCAGCTAATCTCTAACCTCAACTTCCTATCAGGAAACTTCGAATCACTAAATAAAATGGAGAGAGGTTCTTGTGGGGCTGCAGGAGAGAGCACTGGTCACCTTTTCTCCTTTGTCAAGGAGAAGTTGTTACCGAGGACAGCTGTACCAGTGTTGACAGCTGGCTGACAACTGTTTGCCTCCCGAAACCCTCAGTTTATCTTATGTTGACAAATAAGTGTCCACCTGCTGATGTTTGACAAAGGAGTGCTCATGACTGCTCTACAAATATCCTGGAAGGAAGCTTCTTCCTCCTTGGCTCTTGTCTGGGAAATTTAACAGCATTCCCAAACAGTCCACATTCTCCTGGCAATCATAGCGGTCACCATGGCTAAGTAGGAAACCTTTGAAACTGATCAAGCTCCAGTTCCCATGTGCCTTGTCTGACATTTAGCTGGTGTTTGCCCTTTCTTTCAACCTCATTGGATACAGAAGCCAAGAGACTTAAAAAAAAAAAAAAAAACCATTCCTAAGGGATGGACAGAAGGAAGGGAACACCATTTCCTGATATAATTTGGTATAATTCCAAAATTAGTCTTACAAACAAAGAAGGGAGGGGACCTTGACATCACTGAATTTCCACAGCTGGTGTGGCTAGAAAATACTGGACCCCAACCAAAAATGTCAGAGTGGCTCTTCTTACCTTTTGTTAATTAGAAAACAAATAGACTTCCAGACCTCTTATAAAGGAAGGACCCAGATCTTCAGTGTGAAAATGATAGGAGGGGAAAAAAAGGAGAAATTTTTTTTTTTATAAAACTGTGAAATACTCTCTTTGGTACTTTCATGAGATCTAAATAAAGCAGATTAGAGGGGATAATGAGTGGCACATTTTATCTTCTGTCTAGAAAGCCTTCCAATCTTTTATCTGATAATATACCCTAGTCCTTGGCCTCTGGCAGATGGCCCAGGTGAGGTCCATGATAAACCTCATTGTCTGGGCCACAGCAATTGATCTATATGTAAGAACAAGTAGGATGATACAAGTAGGGTCAATCCAATTCCCTTTCTGAGGTTTTAGTATAGACTCTGAGAAAGAGCTGTTCCAAGGTTGGGTATAAATGAAAGTTGTTTAGTTGCAAGTCCTATAAGTCAATTCTGACTATAATAAGGGAAGAAAATAAAAGTAATGTATGGGAAGAATACAAAATTGCTCTCTTATTTTGGTGTTGGTACTGAGGTTCCTGGAAGCCCTTCTACCTCCGGGCTACACTCCCAGACCTATTTTATACTTTTTTAATTTTTGGAAACAGGGTCTCTTAAGCCAGCATGGCTGGCTTTGAACCTGCACAATCCTCCTGTCTCCGCCTCCCCAGCGCGGGGATTACAAGTGTGCGCCACCACACCTGGCACAAAATTGCTCTTCATATTAGAAAAAAAAAACTTTAAAAAAAAGTCATAAAGGAGCCTTAGGATTATTGGTACTCAAAATGAATGGACAGTGTGCTCAGGAGCCAGGGCCACCTCCAGGATGAAGGAGCTCTAGTCTTTTTCTGTCCTCTCTTGCTCAATTCAGCTCAGGGTTCAGGCTCCTGAGAAAGAAGAAGTGTGATGGGCTCAGCTAGTCAAAAGCTTCCCCCCTAGGGCCAAGGAGGAACAGGGCCTTGACTGACAGTCCTACATGATTACAGAGAACAAGGAAAACCATGCTTCTGTCACTGATAGAAGGGGGAAGTGGTTCTGCACAGGCAGAAACAACAGATGGCCACTCTAGACTGTGAGCCAGGGCATCCCGGGGACCCTGTCTCAATCTGTGCTGCAGTAGCCCAGATGGGACCAAGAGGCAACAAGACACCAAGTGAGCAGTTTGGCAGTGCTGTGGCTCTGCCTCCTCTCCAGCTTCAGCTCCTAATGATTCCTTCCTGCTTACAATAGTTTCATTTTGTTTTCTGTTGCTTGCAACCGACAGTCTTGATCGATGCATGTTAGGCCTAGAGGTCTCTGAAACGTCCTTTTGAAAAGTAGAACCAGACTAAATTTGTGCATAATGAATGAGTCAGGCCACAGTCTCTAGCTGGAAGAAGCAGTTTCCTGGGATCTTCTGTGTAATAAATCTCTTAAAATTTTAAGGGCTGCCTGGAACAGATGCTTTTCCTCAAGGAAACCTCAGAAATCAATGAACAGACTCTAGCTTATGGGGACAGTGGCTCAATTCAGGAAAGAACTTTTCAATGGACAAAAAGAGAGACAGCCTGTTGGGCTATCTCTGAATGAAACCCATTAAAACATAAACATATTTAGAAAGTTCACCTTAAGGTTATTACACTTAAGCCCTCTCAATTTCGCTTTAAAAAAAGGATCTTCTGTAAACGGTAGGATAATGATTACTATGGGGAGAGAAATCTTCCCCTTTAGTTTTTATTAACTGTTGTCTTTCTCTGTCAAGGCAAATACACACCCAGCAGCAACAGGTGTACAGGCTACCTTGCTCTGCTTTTGGCTAAATATCAAACTTATCCCTGTGCAGTGCGATGGCATGGTGGTGAGCAGTAGGTTTTGACACAGTCCCAGCAGTTGAAACAGTGAGTTCCCAGGCCTGGTTTTGTAACTTTCTTAAGAAACTCTTGGTAGACTGGTAAAATAAATATCTGTGTTCAGTAGTGAAAGAAAGTTGCATTAGGACTACTGGTCAGATAATTGTTTTCTAATCTGAGGAATAACAGCCTTTGAAAGAGCTGTGCTGAAAGAAAGAAAAGGAGAGGGTGATATTGCTAAAAACAACAACAACAACAACAACAACAACAACAACAACAAAACAAAAATAAACCTATGCACACAGATGGACAAATACTCAAGACTGGCCTCACTCCAATAAATATGGAAATGACCTCGCTCTAAATTCTTGGCATTCTGCCAAATCAACATTTTATTTATTTTTATTTAGGTACTTTAAAAATATATACTTAATGATCAACAGGCTTATTAGTCTATTAGTTAATGGGATAAGTTATCTAGTGTTTAAAACAGTCTTGTGTATTGAAAGTCTGAAATATTAATCCTATCACACCTCGCCCACATATGGCTGAATCTATTCAGATGTGTAGTTCAGATGCACCTGCTTTAGGGTGATGAAGCCACACTATCTGGGTGTATCTCCTTAATGGGAGTAAAGCTAAGAAATGACTTAAGAGTTTACAAGATTTTCATTTGGACAATGGAAACAGGCAAATGAAGGCTAGATATATTATTTGCTATCTGAGCATATTAAGAAAATTTAAAAATTAGAAAAAGAGAATCCAAAAGGGCACATTTCCTTAAGTATCCTAGCTTGAAAACCACACTCAAGTCAAAGATAGGAGCCTGCATCGTGACAAGTGACTACTCATGCACCCACAACAGGAGTTTGTAAAGTCTTTTGTAAAGACTTTAGTTCTCCTGAGCCAAAGGAAGCAAGATTGTTCTAAAATTTATCCTTTAGGTTTTTGCATTCTGAGAGTTAGACTTTGCACAGAAGAGAAATAGGTATTTTACTGAATTCTGCTAGTGAGTAAAACTGTGAGACTTCAGGTGCAGCTATGAAAATTACAGAAGCAAATTGCCTTGGGTTGTAATGATTTGCACAACATAAAATCAGCAAACAACACTCAGGTTGTAAGTTTCCTTCTGTGCTAGTTTGACAATAAAGGTGTTTTTCTTTTGGCTGAATTTTCCATAGACTTCAATCATTTATTTCCTTGAAAGTGATTTAAGCTCATAGCTAATAAAGTAGTGTACTGTGTTTATATAAGTACAATACATAACAAGACTTGGTAGCTGGTTGTTTCATTAATTTGAATATTAATATGTTTAAAAGTATCTCTAATATTCAGGACCATTTCTCTACAGAAGACCTGAATGGCAACCTATATAGATTGCTGAAAAATTAAGCAAACAAGAAAAAATTGCACAGTTGGGGAAAACAGAACTCTAATTAATTTGGAAAAATTTCAAGAATTTTCTTGTTAAAATTGTAGGCATAACATCATAACTATAATGAAAAAGTAGTTTTATGTTAATTTAAGTGACATGGTATGTCACTTAGAATCAACACGTTTTTCTCTTTTTGAAATCTGAATTGTTTTAAGGCAGACTTTCAAAGTAGGTGACCATGATATCACTTGGGGGATTCCTTCCCCAAATGGTTCATTCTCCATCTATTATGAGGTCTAAAATTATATTACTTTTTTTCTTGGATCATAAAGGCTTTTTGTTCACTGACAAGAAATTTACATTTAAAGTGCACATGCCTTTGGAATGGATAACTCAATAAGTATTTCATTATATTTTAATTCAATCACTCCCTGAGAGTGCACCGGAGATGCTAGACTTTTTATTCATCTTCTTTCCAGTTATGGGCTAGCCCTTCCTTTAAGGAAGGAATTTCCTCCTAATCTAGCTCTCTACTTCTGGTAGGAACTGCTCCTCAGAAGGTTCGCTCCCCACCCTTTCTTCCCTCTACCCTGCCACCCAGTGGATGGTGCATGACCAAATCTTGTCCAACCAGGGTTGCCCACCTGTGGCCCCAGAGATTAATTGGTCCATATCCAGGAATGGATACCCAACCCAAGCCAGAGAGAGTTTTTTCTTAATTTTTTTCTAACTAAAGCTGGTGGAAAAATACTTTCTTCTCTGAAGAAAAGGTGATAAGATGCTTAGAGTCATTTTTCTAGTCTTTTCCTAGTCTTTGGCTTTTTCTACTCTTTGGCTTAACAGAATCAAGCTTCAATGCAGAGGAAGCAGAGGTGAATCACACTCAGGGTCTTAGACGTTTTGGAATCTTAGTCTAATGCATGCCCTTTCTGGTTTGTTTACATGTGCCAATAAATCATCCTTCTCCTTGAGCTATGATGACTGGAACATCTGTCCTTTACAAACAAAGGTCTGAGAACCCAAAGCAAACACATTGTAAAAGGACACAAAATACCTTGGGGAGGGGTAGTATTTTAGGTACAGAAATATGTGTGTGTGGGTGTGTCGGCCCTAATTGTTCTGTGATTAAATAAGAGTCATTGTGTGGTAAAGACTATTTTGAAGTAAATTGAAAGGTAGGGCAAGGTGACCATGGATCTGAGAATGCCAATTAATATTACTCTGGGGCTCTAATGACCTTTACAACCTCCTGGACTGTCAAATTCAGGGTGAGGCTGAGAGGAGAATAAGAATTTGCAAATATTTAAGACATTAGTGCTCTGTGTTGGTCCAGTGATTCAATTTCTCCAGCAGTAAGAGAACCACAATGTGGGTCCAAAAGAGGGTCAGTGTTTTGATCCACAATGGACCTTAGAATGGCTAGTTACATTCAAATTTTATTTTATTTATTTTTTGTGGTTCATAAGTATACCCTTTTATAAGTTTCTTTCCTCCCATACTGGTAATTTAAAAAAATAGAGAGAAAAATGGGCAAATCAAGATGGGATTTATTTTTTTCTGCCTCTCCTAAATCATTAATCCTAGCACTTCAGTATCAATCAGATTTTGACTTACCAAAATATCCAAGACACAAAACTCTCATTAGACAATAAATGATGCTATTTTTTGTAAAAATGAAAGTAATTAGAATTAGATATCTTGCAATGATAATTTTTTTGCACTAGGTTTAGTATATAGTTGAGAAGTTGAAAGCTTCTCTCAAGCTGGAGAACTAGCTCCAATGTATTCTAAGATTATTGCCACCTTCTTCTCATGCAACCAATTGAAAATCTGGCTATTCTGTCTTAGATTACATATCTCTAAATGGGAAATATTCTCTACTCTTTTCAATGTGACAGTGTTAGATGCTATTTGAATCCTGGGAAATTACTATTCAAAACTGATGATGAAGACTAAAATTATATTAAAAGCTTTACTAAAATAAGAGATGGAAAAGGAGATATTACCACCAATAGCATGGAAATCCAGAGGATTATCAGAAGCTACATTGAAAAACTATACTCCAACAAAATAGAAAATCTAGAAGAAATTGACAAATTTCTATATACATACAACCTTCCTAAATTCAGTCAAGAAGAAATTAAAAAAATTAAACTGGGCGTATTCATTTCGAGTCACCCCTCCATGCCAGTCTGGTATGGAGCTGTATTTCTATTTTCTATATATCTATCTTTCTAATAAACTTCTTTAAATCTTCAAAAAAAATTTTAAACTGACCAATAGCACTCAAAGAGAGTGAAGCAGCAATAAAGAACCTACATCAAACAAAAGCCCAGGACCAAATGATTTCCCAAGTGAATTTTATAAAAATGTTTATAGAAGAGCTAATCCCAATACTACTCAATCTCTTCCATTAAAAAGAAAGAAATGGGACTCTCCCAAGTACATTCTATGAAGCCAACATCACATTAATACCAAAGTAAAATAAAGACAGCTCAAGAAAACTATAGACCTATATCCTTCATAAATATACACACAAAACTGATAAATAAAATACTAGCACTGCACATTCAAAATACATAAAAAAAATTATACAACATGATCAAGTTGGGTTCATCTCATAGGTGCAAGGCTGGTTCAACATATGAAAAACAATTCATGTAATTCATAATATAAATAGAACCAAAGACAAAAATCACATGATCATTTCAATAGACACTAAAAAATCATTAGATAAAATCCAGCACCCATTCATGCTAAAAGCACTGCAGACAATTGGAATGAAAAAAGATACTTCAACATTATAAAGGCAATATACAATAGACCCACAGCTAACATCATATTAAACGGAGAAAAATTATGAGAGTTTCCTCTAAAAACAGAAACAAGACAAGGATGTCCATTATCACCACTTCTTTTCAACATAGTACTTGAGACTTCAGGCAGAGCAATAAGGCAAGAGAAGGAAATTAAAGGAGTACAAATAGGAAAAGTGAACTAGCATTATCCCCATTTTGAGATGACATGGTACTAGAAGTAATTAGAAGAACTAACAAACTCAATCAAAAGTCTTATAGAACTGATCAACAATTCAACAACGTGTCTGGACACAAAATCAATCTTAAAAAAGTGAGAAGCTTTTCTGTATGCCAACCATAAATCCACTGAAAAAGAAATTCAGAAAGTACTTCCACTCACAATATCCCACAAAAATAAAACACTTAGGAATCAACCTAATCAAAGAGGTAAAAGAAAATAATAAATTGAAGAAGACCTTAAAAGATGGAAAGATCTTTCATGTTCTTGGATAGGTAAAATAAGTATCATCAAATGGCCATTCTTCCAAAAGTGATCTACATATTCAATGCAATATCTATTAAATTACCAAAGTCATTCCTCAAAGATATAGAAAAATCAGTTCTTAATTTGGAACAACAATGAAAACAAAACAAAACAAAAATCAGAATATCTAAAGTAGTTCTCAGCAAAGGATCCATGAAGGAAGCATCATGATACTTGACTTCAAACTATATTACAAAGCCATAGTAATAAAAGCACGTGGTAATGCACAAAAACTGACACACAGACCAATGAAGCAGAATAAAAGACTTGGAAACAAATCTGTACACTTACAGCCAATTGATTTTTGACAAAGGGGCCCAAAACATACACTAAAAAATGATAGCTTCTTCAACAAATGATGTTGGCAAAACTGGTTAACCATATGCAGAAAATGAAAATAAATTTTCTCACCCTGCACAAGAGTCAATTTAAGATGTATCAAAGACTTGGAAATCAAACTAGTGAGCTTGAAGCTCCTTGAAGAGAGAATAGGCCCAACACTTCAACACACAGGCACAGGTAAAAACTTTCTCAACAAGACCCCAAAGGCACAAGAAATTAAAAGAAGGATCTATATGTGGGATTTGATTAAACTGAATAACTTCTCTATAGCAAAGGGAACTATCAAGAGCCTCAACAGAGAGCCAAGAATGGGAGAAAAATTCTTGCTGACTACTCCTTTGATGGAAGACCAATATCTACAATATAGAGAGAACTCAAGAAACTCACCACTAAAAAAAATAAATAAAAAATATGGAAAAGTGAACTAAAAAGACACTTAACAAAAGAATAAATTTAAATGGCCAGTAAATATAAGAAAAATGATCAACATCATTAGCAATCAGATAGATGCAAATCAAAACTACCCTGAGATTTCACCTAACTCCAGCTAGAATGGCAATCATTCAAATCACAACAACAAATTCTGGTAAGGATGTGAGGAAGTGAGAATTCTAATACATTGTTGGTGGGATTGCAAATTAGTGCAACCACTTTGGAAAAAAGTATGGAGGATCCTCAGAAGAATGGGAATGAAGTTACCATATGATCCAGCAATACCACTTCTGGGTATCTTCCACAAAGAATGGAAACCAAACTATCAAACTCATGCATGCGTATCCATGTTTATAGCCACATAATTGCCAAACTATGGAACCAGCCAAGATGTCCATCAACAGATGAATGGATCACAAAACTATGGCATATGTACACAATGGCATTTTACTCAGCCATAAAGAACAAATTTATGTCATTTGCAGAAAAATGGATTAAACTAGAGAGCATTATGCTAAGTGAGATTAGTCACAAATAGTAAAAAATTGGATGCTTTCCCTAATATGCAGAAGCTAGGGAGAAAATGGGTCATAGGAGGAACTCTAGGTGAAGAAGGAGAAACCTTAAATGAGCAAATTAGGCAATCTAACTGAGAGTGATGGGAGGGGAAGAGAGAAACCTCCTAACGCACATGATGTATATTCACAAACATACCAAAGTCAATCACTAAGCCAAACATGAGCAGGAGGGAGGGGGAGGGGATGGGGGTGTGGATTAGGGAAGGGTTAAATGAGTGATTGTGCATGTATGCCTCTACTATCCTGTACCCTATTACTGTGTATAACTACAATCCACTGATAAAAATAAAAACAAGAAAAATAAAGCTCTGCTATGTAGTCAGGATTCTAGGAGTGTCCCCCTCCCTGAAGCCACCATATCACCTACTTCCTTCTCCTCCATTTGTTTCCAAGCTGCTCCTCTTTTTCCAGAATTACTTATGAGTAATAAAGGAAACCAGATTAAGAACAATAGCATGTTCTTTGTTTTGCAAGAGTGACACACATCAAAGGAAGACATTTATCCCAGGGAGCTATAGCTTTGTGGGGGACTGCCAGCCAGAAATGAAGGTTGACATTGCTGCTATGTAGCAGAGAGAAAATGTCCTCAGTGTCTCAAAGCTGGGAAAGGCCCCTGGTGCAGGATAAGTTGTTGCTTTGGTGCTAACTACCCAAGTATTGCTTGTCCCTGTCTAACCTGAGCAAGGTGATAAACATCTCTAGTCTTATTCTCCTGGAATCCATAACTGCACTTCCCTCAGAGGTGATTCTGAGAACTAATTTTATGTGGAATTCTTAGCAAAACGCCTGGCATGGTATGCAGTGTTAGCTCATATTATTGCTAATGACAATCAGAGGGTTTTTTTTCTCCCTAGTGTTTGTTTATAACTTCTTAGTTGTCTTAAAAAAAAATAAAATCAAGCCGGGTGTGGTGGTGCACGCTTGTAATCCCAGTACTTGGGAGGCTGGGACAGGAGGATCGCACAGGTTTGAAGCCAGCCTCAGCTACTTGGTGAGGCTCTCAACAACTTAGTGAGACCCTGTTTCCAAATAAAGTATAAAATAGGTCTGGGAGTATAGCCTGGAGGTAGAAAAGCCCCTGGGTTCCACCCCCAGTACTACACACACACACACACACACACACACACACACACACACACACACAAATCAAAACCAGTATTGCTATTAAAACATTTTTGAATTGACCAGATCTCATCCACAACCAGCTTTCCCTGCTTGCTTGCTGGTTCATTTGTCTACCGATAAGAAAGAATCTCTTCCCTCCTCATGCTGTGCTGTCTTAGACTGCCAGCCTGCACACGCAGCCACGCTCCTGGCCCCACTCCAGAGCCCCATTCCTCAAGGCTTCAGCCTTCCTTCTTAGGCTCTGTCCTTGCCTTGCTGCCACCCGGCTGGTCCAATGACACTTCACAGATCTATTTCAGTCCAGCTCTTCACCTCTGGAGACTTCCCCTTAGGGCACAGCTTATTCATTCTCTGCCTCTCTAAGGTGAAAGTCAATTCAGCCCAGAGTTAGTGGCTCATGTGCTGCCTCTGTCCATTCTTAGCGGAGGTCAGGCCAGGTCAGGCCAGCTGCTGCCTGGCCGGGGACACTGCTCAGCACAGTGGCCTTGCTTTTGCTTTGTTGCCAATGAAACTACAGGCATCATCCCAGATGAGGGGACTGCCCAGTGTCACGTGGTGATACTGACCTCTAGGGGCTGGCTTTCCTTCACAGAGAGTCTTTATCTTCTCTTTGAGTTCCAGGACTGTGATGGCAGCCTCTTGCTTAGCTGTTGCCAAATCGGTTTGCAGTTTTTTCACTTTCTTTTTGTGCTTTAGTTTCTTAAAAATAAATAATAAATAAATCAATAAATAGTTTCTGTCACTAGAGACAGCCGCATCAAAAGAATAAAAGGAATGAAAGGAATCAATGACGTCTGAACACCCATTGTCCTGGAAGCCCTCTTGGAGGAAATGCTGCTGCTTATCTACACCCAGTCCTGCAGGAGTCTGCAACACAGGGTCCCTGTGCTCCCGCCAGGCCCTTGAGTCTGCAGCAATAAAAGCCCGCTCTCTGCGTCACAGGCTTAATCTGAAGCTGAAGCCTGTGGCTAGGTTGCTTATAGCAGAGGCCATTAGAGAAGAACTGTAGCTGCCAGTTAGCACTTATCACCCAGGTGCTAATGCCTACAAGTATCAGGTTATTTTTTCTTTTCCAGTCTTTAAGTAGACACATGTGAAGTCATCAACGCTATTTTCTGAGTCATGTTTCCCCCAATAGTTGACTGTGACTTGCATTCAAATAAACCTAAAGTGCATGGGGCTCTCCTGAAGTGATGATGCTTATAGGTACTTCCTGTGGTACCCCCATATGGCAATGTCAAGATTAGAATTGTTTGTAAGCAGAAGGGAATAGAAAATATTAGCTATAAAAATAATCTGATTTATAGGTATAAACCTTTGGGAGAACTACAATAGGGAACTGTTGTGTAGCCAAAGGATTCACCTTGAGACTTTGTGACCAGAAAGCTCCTCTTGTTGATTTCAAAGTAAATTTGATTTGTCAAAGTTGGATTTGTCTGCAGTGTTGAAGAAGCTGTCTGTTATGACAAGGGTTACATCTGTAGATTGTGTTGCTTTTGGGCAGCTGCCTTTCCACTGGGGAACTTACTTGCCAAGTCTTTGTGGGATGGTAATTAGAAAGTCCAGAAAATGAACAACACTGCTTGTCAGACATAAATCTCAAGGTAGGAAAATGAATGTGTTTTTTCACTATGGAAAGGCTTATTCTTCCCTGGACTATAAAAAGGGAGAGGCAGATAACCATTTATTGGCTTTGAAAATAAAGCCAATAAAATCAATTTTCAGAAGTAGGATTAGATAGACACAGACTTCTAATTTTAAAGACAGGTTGTTGCTTAGTGGTGAGCACTTGCCTGGCATGTATGAGTCTCTGAGTCCATTCCCAATAAAGTGTGTGTTACTTGAAGAAATGGAAGCCAAAAATTTCTTTCAAGGGAGTCTGAAGGGTGGAATTCAGCAGGGTCCACCACACACAATCCAGCTTAGCAGCGAACCGAGCCACGAGTCAGAAGCCTGGTTTTTCTGGCAGTTCTATTAGAGTGGTAGTTAACATTCCCATCTAAATTTCACCATGAAGCCAGCTGTTGAAACATCGAGGCTGATAAGGCCTCTGTCTCTAGACTATGAAGACTTTTAGTTCCTTTCCTCTGAGTCTATATTCATGAAAGACCTTCATAATTTGGTCTACCATGCAGATTAGTTTAAGAGGAGACTAGATTGATGAGGAAATAAGTCTGGACATTTGATAGCTGTGTTTCTCATGGTAAATTATTAAACTGTCATGCTAATCTACACCTCCTCTCTGGTGAGCCTCATTCATCCCAGACATGGTAGTTAGAACACCGTGAGACCCTGGATGGCCATCTTTCATGACTATATCGCAAAACTATTACGCATTCAGAGATTTACATTTTCCTTTTACCTTAGAACTTGTTGGGTAGAAAGTGGAAGGAAGAATATAAGAAATAAAAATTGAGAAAGCAGAGTGAATGGAAGAAAGCATGGCAAGTGCAAACTAAATCAAAAAAGAAATGCTAATGATTTGCAGGTTGAAGTGCGGAGGATCAGGTATACTGATGAAAGAAAGTTACCTTAACATGTGCAAAAAGTAGAATGGGTTGATAAATGGACAGAAAAACGAATAGATCTGAGATACATTGAAGATAGCAAAATGTTCATCGTATGATACATTTGTTTAATATATGTTTTGAGTATAGGTTATTTCAATGTTTCTGAGTGCTTTGAATTTTTCATAATAAGATATTGGGGAAGGGAAGGAAGAATCAACAATTTACTTTCCTTACATTGGCTCTTCCTTAATTCTTGATTCTTAAGTCATGTTACAACTATTCATATGAAGATAAGCATTTTTGTAGTAATTTTCTTCAAATTAGGCATTGAAGGCAAATAAACCAAGGCAAAACAAAATGCAACTTGGTGAGAATTTGTGGCTATCACTAGGAGTTAGCATGTTGTTTGTAACTAAGAAGAAGTCTACATTCCTATTTCATACTATGATGACAAAATGCAGGAGCCCAGCATACAGATACAGTGCTTCTCAATATCAGTTAAGATTTCAACTCTGTGTTTTCTTCTCTTTTTTTGAGGTACTGGGGATAGAACCCAGGGGCATTCTACCTCTGAGCTACCCCCCCAGCCCTATTTTTTATTCTTATTTATGTAGTGTGTGTGTGTATGTGTGTGTGTGTGTGTGTGTGTGTGTGTGTGTGTGTGTGGTTCTGAGGATGAAACCCATGGGCCCTTTACCTCCAGGCTACATTGTCATTCTCAGCCCTATTTCATATTTTATTTGAAAACAGAGTCTAAGTTGCTGAGAGCCTCACTAAGTAGCTGAGGCTGGCTTTGAATCTGCGTGATCCTCCTGTCTTAGCTTCCCAAGTACTAGGATTACAAGCGTGCATCACCATGCCCAGCTATTTTTTAATTTTTATTTTTGAAACAGGGTCTCACTAAATTGCAGAAGGCCTCACTAAGTAGCTGATGCTGTCCGCAAACCCGGATCCTCCCATCTCAGCTTTTCAAATGCTGGGATTACAAGCATGCACCACCACGCTTGGCTTCAACTCTTCTTCTTTTTTTTTTTTTTTTTGGTGCTGGAGATTGAAGTCTGAGGTTATGTACACTAAATATGCATTGTATCACTACATCCTCAAGCTCCTCAACATTTAATTTCAGAAACTTAACTTTAAAAAAATGATCAAATTTCCAGACTACCTTTCTGTCTTTCTCTTCAGGTATTAATTTGTTCTACTTCTTTCTATTGTTATTTGTATGTTTGTCTTATGATCTAAGAGAAATTCTGAGGATATATCATTTGGAGAGGACAGTACACAGGGCAGTCATGACAGTTGTGTAGGGGACTATTCCCGAAAAGAGGAAGTTGAGTCAAACAATGTTGTTCTAGAGATATCACAAAGAACAATGGGTAGAAAACAGAAGAAGAAAGTTTTGGCACAACATGAGAAAACATCCACCAATAATCAGAGACATAACTGTACAAGATAGGATGAGTCCTGGCAAAGATGTCCTGCTCTGGGAATGATCAAGCCCAGACTGGATGAACATCATCAGGCTGGCCCATAGTAACCTCTGAGACCTGGAGTCAAGAGGAAATGGCAACTTTGACTCACTCCCAGTTTTTCCACCTCTGGCCTCCAGACCCTGGAGGGTACAGCACTCATGCCAAGGGACTCCATAGCCCTCAGCATCTCTTAGGCCCATATGGTTGTCAAGGGCACTTTAAATACAATTCTGATATTTGTGAGAAACTGGATTAGAAGGCCTGTAGATCCTTAGAATTCAATGATAATGTGGCTCAAAAGATACAAACTTTATTATTTAGCTATAAGGAAAAGAAAAGCAGAAAATTAAGTTTAGATTAAAAATCCAGTAAGAGAACTGGTTGGTTGCCTAATGTGTCTTTGGGGACCTTTTGGTTATTCAGATACTTTTAAAAATAGGTTAACAATAGTTAAACAATAGTTTGTCTTTTTTTTCTCTTTTTCTTCTCTAGACAGAACTGCCTTATGCTATTAATTCATAGCTTTAACCAAGCCCTTTGGGCAATTCAAAAAATTCAATTTGCCAACATGTTCTTTATTAGTCATTGACATCAAATGATTTCAGCAATGATAATATTTTCCTTTGCTCTTTTGGCATTCACTAGCCAGGCAACCCAAGTGTGCTGGAACCTAATGGAGTCTGTTATGGTCTCCTTAGTAACTGGGGACTCTCCTCAGTGATTACGGAAAGGATAAGAAGGCTGCGTAGCTTGGAGGTAAATTCCTATTACCTTGCCTTTTTCCTACTTCTCCCACGGGGTGGAAAAGAGGGAGGAAATCATGGATTTGTGTAATGTTTTGAAAAGAAAATATTTATCTGTATCATATTGCTGAATGGCTTACATTATTCTAAGTCAATAGGAATTAGAATTAATCAGGGAACTATTTATAGAAGAGTTTCAATACAGAGTTGCCAGCACTGTTTAAAATTTCTGGGTGTTTCCACACACTTTGAATCATAGCCTCGGATTATAAGGTAAGACTGTCACTTACTGGCCATGAGAAATTGGGCCAGGCCCATGATATCTCCAAGCTATAGATCTGGTTTCATAGAGCTGGTGTGGGGCTCAAATAATATAACACGATAGTGCCCAGTATTGTGCTTGTGATATAATAATGGTTTCTGCCTTTGTCCTTATTTCTTGAAACACATATGGGAAAACTTTAACACTCCACTAAAACACTAAAGTATCTTTTCTAAAGATGTCTTTGTTATACTTTAGAGAACATAAAATTTGCACTTATTGAAAGCAGGGCCTTTGTCTTCTTTTTTTTTCTTTCTTTCTTTTTAAAAGTAAGTTTTCTGCATGATTGCACTGATCTGCTTTTCACTTTGAATGGGAAGACAAAACTTCTCTTAATATCCTGAAAGCAGGCATGCAAATAGCCTTGATCTAGTCTCTCACCAGAGCTGGCCCTACCGGGCTGCAGCAGACAGCTGCCCACACAGAGTGAAGAACACTCCTGGCCCGGCTTTTGTTCCCATAACAGCGCTCTCCTGTGTCTGCTAGAACAGAGCTTTCCCCACTTCCCCTGAAATCTACCCTATCCGTCCCACCCCCATCACTTAGAGAACTAATGAAAGTTTTGACTCCGGAGGGCCACAGATAACATATTCTGACCAAGGAGGTACCAGAGAATTTGGGTTTGAATAGAAAAGACAGAGGTAGGTACATCCTCTTTAATTTCTCTTCTAAAAGCCATCATTTTAATGATGCTAATAAATGTACAGTAACATTTGGACCCTATATGGCTTAAAGGATCAATTTCACATCTCTCATTTTGTTTTCTATTTACAGGGCCCTCTGGAGAATATTCTAGAGTGCTGAGATCTCAAAATGGGTCATATATGTTCCTTTTCTGTCTGTGCCAGGCCTGTGATTTGGGGATTCTTTCATCTGTGTTGCACACTTGGCTTCACAGTCCTAATCCACACTACCAGTGGCCACTGCTCATTGATGACGCCTACTTGTCATTCAAGTTGTATCTTTCTATGTAGATGAATGAGAAAGCTGAGTTACCAGAGAGCTCAAGTGATCCCAGCCTGGTGATATAGTGAGTAAATACCTAAATGGACTTGAGTCAAGGTCTTTGATGATTTTTCTTATCAACAGCAACATAAGGTCTCACTAATCAACAGCACCACTAAAATATATATATATTGTACTAGGGATTGAATCTAGGGCCATCTACCTCTGAGCTATACTCCCAGCCCTATTTTATTTTGGAACAGAATCTTGCTTAAGTTGCTGAGGGTTTCACTAAATTGCTGAGGCAGGCCTGGAACTTGAGATCCTCCTATCTCAGCTTCTAAAATACTGGTATTACAGGAGTGCACCACCATGCCTGGGTAGTACCACTAATTTTTAAGATATTTAAAAGTAACCTAGAAGGTCAATGTAACTGCCTTGGTTATAAAAGAGAAGCTTTGTAGTATGATGGTGAGACATTTATGATATGGGTTGTTATGGTATCTCCAGAGAACCTTGGGAGTAAAAAAAGCTTTGATAAACCCAGATAAGGGCAATCTGGGCCAGCATTGCTCACTTCCCTTAGATTCTCTCATCAAAGGATCAGACTGATTTTATTAATTGCAGGCACTCTTTTGAGTCATCTGAAGTAGTAAAGAATAGGTCAGATGAAACTTTCCTACAAAATGCCTTCAATAATAAACAATCACAGCTGGGCATGGTGGCAAACACTTGCAATCCCAGCATTCTGGAGGCTGAAACAGGAGAACTGTAGTTCACAGACAGCCTCAGCTACTTAGTGAGGCCCTTTGCAACTCGTTGAGACCCTGTTTCAAAATATAGAATTAAAAAAAAAAAAGGTAGAGGGTGTGGCTTGGAGGCAGAATGCCCCTGGATTCCATTCCCAGTACCAACAACAACAACAACAACAACAACAACAACAACAACAAATCCTAGATGATACAATTGGATACACTCTTTTTTTTTTTTCTATTTTTCTTTTTTTTTTTTGTGGTACTGGAGATGAAACCTAGGGGCTCCTCTTCCTTCTGGCTATACTCCCAGACATATTTTATATTTTATCTGGAAACAGGGTCTCACTAAGTTGCTGAGAGCCTCACTAAGTAGCTCAGGCTGGTTTCTAACCTGTGCAATCCTCCTGTTTCAGCCTCCCAAGTGCTGGGATTGCAATCGTTTGCCACCACACCTGGCTGGATGCACTCTTAAAGGCCAAATTTTCCAACCTTAAAATTTTATTTATTGATTGATCAATTATAGTACTAGTGATGGAACTCAGAGGCACTCTACCACTGAGCTACACTCTTAGGCTTTAAAAAATAATCCGGGTGTGGTGGCACATGCTTGTAATCCCAGCATTTGGGAGGCTGAGACAGGAGGATCATGGCTCACTGGTAGCCTCAGATACTTACTGAGGTCCTCTGCAACTCAATGAGACTGAAAATAAAGAACAAAAAATAGGGCTGGAGGTGTAGCTCAGAGGTAGAATGCTCCTGGGTTTCATCCCAAGTACTGCAAAAAAAAAAAAAAAAAAGTATATATATAAATTTTAGCTGGGTGTGGTAGAACATGCTTGTAATCCTAGTATTGGGGAGGCTGAGACAGGAGTCTCACAGGTTTGTAGCTAGCCTCAGCAACATAGTGAAACTTTCAACAACCTAGTGAGATTGTTTCAAAACAAAAATAAAAAAGGGTTGGGGGTGTGGCTCAGAGGTAGAATACCCCTGGGTTTAAATTCCTTTATGTAATTATATATCATATATAAATTAATATATATTGTTTTGATAGAGGGTCTCACTAAGTTGTCAAAGCTGGTCTTGAACTTATGAACCTCTTGTCTCAGCCCCCAAAGTACTGGGATCACAGGTATGAGCCACAGTGCCTGGCTTCAACCTAGTATTATAGAAATGCAGAGAAAAAGGAAAAGATGTGCCCCAAATCACATCTAATAAAGTTTGAGAAGCAGGACTCAGAGCCTGATTTCCTTATTTCTTGTCTCAATTGGAAAAGAGGCTGAATGGAATTTTGATGCAACTGATACCAAAAGAAGCAACTTACTCATGCTGCTGTCCCCCCAAACCCCTCCAGTTTGACAAAGGGTGCTGCTTCTATGCTCAGCACCCCATGTCATGCTGTTTAGTGGCTATAGGAGCTGGTGGGTGGGTGGAAATGATCAAAGCATACTATATGCATGCACAAATATGCCACAGTGAAACCCATTGTTCTGTACAATTATTGCACTAATTTTAAAAAGTGGAAGAGCATCAGACTGGGTATTCATATGATTGGAACCCAGAGTGGTACCCAAGATTTCTAAAGTCTAAGGCCCCAAATAGAAAAGCAGGACTTTAGGAAGTCCACCTTCCCTTAAAGCCCTCTACACAGAAAGCTAGGGCGTCTGGACTCAGGCCACGCTCGATAATACATACTAGTATTCTACCTGATAGAAAGTAGGGTCTTGCTACCTTAACAAAATAAGCTGGAAGTAGCACAGTGGTAGTGTTTTTTCTGAATAATAAAAAAATAAATAATCTAGATTACTACCAGTAAAATTTGCTTTCATTAGAACATTATGGTATATGATTTCTAATGTCAAAACAAAACTAAACCAAAAACCTGTTTCTGAGATTTTCTGAGATTAAGGGGCTCTCCATGCATGCTCATTCTTTGTCTAACACTGACTCATCTTTCTTACCCAGCAAGCATTAATCGGGCTCACAATTAGGATTTCTGAGAAAGAAAAATCCTGGGGCGCAATCAATGTGTTTTCATGTTCCTGGCTGAGCCGAGCCAAGAACAAAGCAGAGTGCCCAAGGAGTCATGTGAAAAGGAAATGTAGGCAGTGCTGCTGGCCTGACATCTCCCATGGCACCCTGAGAACAGAGAGAAGTGCACTGTCACACCTGAACAGAGCCAGTAGGAAGCCGTTTTCCAGTCCAATTCTCCCTGGGGACAGAGAGAACCCAAAGGCCCGCAGCTGAATATGAAGCAATTTCAGCGTCTCAGCCCCACCTTTACAGGTGTGGGTATCATTAGCACACAGCCGTAGGCTGACGTGAGTGGAAAAGAACAGAAACTAGAGAGGATAGAATATACAAGCGGTGAGAGAGAATCCCCATGTCCGCTTTGTGAAAGCGATGCTAAGCTCCTCTAACACGATTACGAAAATAATGAAGAGCTTTTCTCAGCAATGACTTTATAACTTGACAGAATTTAGTTTTCCTCTGAGCCCACTGCTCCCTTTAAACTTGACCAAGGCTGGAAATTCACAACCATTGGCCAGGTGCGACTTATCTTGAGTCATAAAGCAAAGGCATGTATATGTCGAAGGAGTGGAAAGTTGAGGTTCTAAGCACCAATGTGCTTAAATTACCTTTAGGGTTTTTCTTCGCTTTTTTATTTTTTTGGTGTAGTAAAGATAACCTAACTGAATTATTCTTCTCAATAAATATTCTTCTCCTTCCCAATCCTTACTTGTCCCTGAAAGCGGTGGAATAGCAGAGGTTCGGGCTCATTAAGTGTAAGAGCTGGCCTTAAAGCAACTTCACAACGAGAAAGAAAAGGGAAAGTATCAGAAGAGGAGAAATGATGCTCAAACAGCATGAACTAGCTTTGTTTACTGTACAAGAGAAATTAAAGCAGCAAAGCGGGAGTTTTCTGATATGTATTAATGTTATTTTTAAACGTTGCATCTTATGCAGCGTTTAAAAAATGTCTGCTTTTTATTGCAGAGCTGGAATGATTTTACATAACTGTTTAGGTTTAAAGTAAAACAAACCTGATTTTGTCTAAAAATATATTTTCTGTGTCAAAAGTAAGAGTGTGAGCTGGGTGTGGTGGCGCACACTTGTAATCCCAGCATTTGGGAGGCTGGAACAGTAGGATTGTGGTTTGCGGACACCCTTGGCTACTACTTAGTGAGGCCCTTTGCAACTCAGTGAGACCCTGTTTCAAAATAAAGAATAAAAAATAGGGCTGAGGGGTGTAGCTAGGAGGTAGAACGCCCCTGGGATCCATCCTCAGTACCACACACACACACACACACACACACACACACACACACACACAAAGTGTGTGTGATCGAGAGTTTTGAAAATTGCTGAACAGCATATTAGTAGTGTTACTGATATTATTTTAGCATCTTGACTTCATAAGTAGTACTTCTGAGATAGTAATCGATTCTTGGCAATGAATCATCGGAGTTCATGGCTTTATAGTAATATCTGTAAGCTGAATACTATATAGCTACAATTAAATGAGCAATTTGTCAATCCTTTGATTTTTCAATTGTTTTAATCTGGTATACATCTGAAAACAAAAGTAGTTCCCAAGGGGTGCAAGAATATCAAGTTAAGGCCAGGTTTGGTGGCACATGCCTGTAATACCAGTACTTGGGAGGCTGAGACAGGAGAATCACAGGTTCGAGGTCAGCAATGGTAAATTAATGAGACCCTGTTTCAAAACAAAATGTAGAAAAGGAGCCTGGAGATATAGATTAGTGATAGAACTCCCTGTGTTTAATCCTTAGTACCACTAAAAACACAAAGACCCCTAAGAAAACTGAAATTTATCTGTCAAGCTCTTTGCGAGTTATGCTTCACTAAGGACACTGAAATGCACGTGGAGAAGTTATCAGAGAGATTAAAGCATCAAACTTGGTTCCTATTTCAATCTGTAGCTTTTATTTTTGATTCTTTTAGTTGAAAGGGAGCATTCTTTTGAATGTCACACTGAGTGGTGAGAATAAGTAGAGGAAGCAGGTGTTTTCTTCACAACCATGAAGTCTGATGGAGGCACAGAGCTAATGATACACTGTCTGCATACTGAGACTAACTGCTTTTTATCAAGCACCACAGAAAGTGCTGAACAATTCAGTTATTATCGATGTCTTGGGCATTTACTTTTCCTGATTTTCCTCTTCACAACCCTCTCTCAGCTGTCCACTCTAATAAGAGAACACCATATGGGACAGAGCAAGTGCCACTACTTTACTGTCTTGTCCTTTATTAAAAAACAAAACAAAACAAAACAAAAAAGGTTTTCAGAATGCTATAGGTACAGAGCAAAAAAAAAAAAAAAAAAAAAAAAGAAGCTGATTTCCAAATAAATTACAAACATATAGTTTTGACAACTCTAGATACAACCCAATAATTAAAGCTGAACTATCCAGGTATGGTGGTGTACACTTGAGACTGGAGGAGTGCAGGTGAAAAGCCAGCCTTGGCAACTTAGTGAGGCTCTCATGTGAGACCCTGTTCCAAAATAAAAAAATTAAATGTGACTTGGGGTATAGCTCAAACATAGAATAGCCCTGGATTCCATCCCAGCAACACACACACACACACACACACACACACACACACACACACACAGAATGATCTTAAAGTTTGTATGCCCAAGAGCTGGACGACAGCCACTTTGAGAGTCTCCTTGCAAACATCTTTTACATTTCTCCTCCTATTTTATAAATGTGCATTAAGTGTGAATTGTGTGATAGATGACTTTTTTTTCTATTATTGGTGACAGTAAATCTATGTTCATTTGTTAAACCTATGTTCTCAATACCGAAACAAAATGACCCTCACTTTTGTTGGCTAAAACCTTCCAATCTAACAATCATCAACTTAACCTCTCCTGTTAGTTTTCCTGAAGCTCCTGTCATAGACCCCTGGGGATGTCTATGCTCTAAATTTTTAGAGATGATGGGAGAGTCAGTGCACAGGTACCAATCTGTAGTCCCAGCTACTTGGGAGGCAAGGCAGGAGGTTCTTTTGATTCAAGGATTTCAGAGCCATTCCGGGCAATGTAGTGAGATCCCTTCTATTTAAAAAAAGAAAAATTGATGGAAGAAATAGCAGTGGTTTGCAACATCTAAACATGTCTTTGCTAAAATGCATCAGTCTTGCTCCAACTGAGGTAGCACAGAACTTGAAAAAAGGTCTGAATATCATCAAGCAATGCAAGTATGGTCCAAATCATTCTGTTCCTTATACTCAACATTCTAGCTGTGACTTGAGTTATTTTGTTATTTTTTGTGATTTTAACTCTCTCCATTATTTAGAGAAGTTCTCTTGTTCATATCACCAATCCAAATTTCACAGGTAGGGAGACAAGGATATTGGGATTTTTTTATACAGATGGCTAATTTTTAATAGTGCATGGAGCAAACGGTGCTTTGAGAATCAGATGTGGAAGATGAATTGGGCAATATATATGCCAGGTGGGTTGCAAAGCATAACCCAATAAAAGAAACACTTGACACTTATGAGTAGTGTGTAAGGAATGGGGGAGGGAAGGAAAGGTGTGGTGGAGGTGGTGGTGGTGGTGTGAACTTTTGTTTTGGAGATATTAGCCAGTTTCAGATTACATATTTTAGCAAGTCTAAACAAATGACTTTGTCAATAACAAGTCATAAACTACAGATTATTCCTTGGATTCATCTGACTCAAGGGTTTGCCTCTCTTGTTAACTTGTTCTCTAGAAGGTGCCTTCTCTAATTCCATCGCAAATCTAGTGCTGGAAAGCTAGCACATAAATTTAAACTCCCACACAGGGTTCTCTTGGTAGGTCTAGAAGTCCTGACTGGTACATCGCTCTGCCTGTTCCCATCAACACGCCCTCATCGCAGATATGCTAGGATAACAGGAGGGAGGGGAGCACGGGACTTGCCTGAAAACCACTTGCCTCATCTCTCACTAGTGACTTGTGTCAGTTTCCCAGAGTCTGCAACTGTAAGATTTAGGGATAATCATATGAGTTGTTCATTAATAGAAAGGTTGACGATTTCCCAGCATAGACAGATGATGATTGCCTGTGTTGCTCCTGACCCAGAAAACCCAACAGGAGCCATATTTAATCACATCTGTTTTGGACTAGAACTTCCAAGTCATCCTTTGGAATAGTGGGAGCAATATTTGCCTGGCAGGAGGTCCTTCTAGATATGGAAACATCTGGTGTCCAAAGACCCAGGCTTGAGACAAATAGGACTGAATGTGATCCTTTTTACATGAGAATGAGGCTGACACAGGGCTAGCTAAACTTTTATGAAACTAAAGCTCAGAAAATGCACAATGAACAAAGCTCAAAATATTTTGTACTAGGGGATGAATCCAGGGGCATTCTACTTCCAAGCTACACTCCCAGCTTTATATATATATTTAATATATTTTAATATTATATATTATATATTATATGTATTATATATAATATATAATATATAATTATATATAATTATAATATATTATATGATATATAATATATATTTAATATGTTTTTATATTATATTTTTATTAATTTTATATTATATATTAATAATATATATATATATATATATATATATATATATATATATATTGAAACAGGGTCTTACTAAGTTGCTGAGGCTGTGATCCTCCTGTCTCAGCCTCCCAAGGTACTAGAATTACATTTTCTAAAGTGAAAGGATCTTGTTATATAATACTAAGTTGCTGAGGCTGTGATCCTCCTGTCTCAGCCTCCCAAGGTACTAGAATTACATTTTCTAAAGTGAAAGGATCTTGTTATATAATACTGGTAGAATAATTTCATATTGACATAAAATAATTATACTTACTTATAAGGTACAGTGAAATACTTTGATACCTGTATACAGTCTGTAAGGATCAAATCAGGGCATGCTTAGCACTTCTATCTCCTTAACCATTTATCATTTCTTTGTGTGAGGATGTTTTAAACTTCTCTTTTCTGTCATTTATTAAATATATAATAATTGAAGTGAGCTGTAGCCACCCTACTATGTTATAGAACATTAGAACTTATTCCTCCTATATAACTTTATTTTGGTACCCATATCCAACCTCCATCTATCCCTATCCTCTATCATCAATTCCTCACCTCTGGTGACCTCTACTCTCCTCTGTAACTTCTACTATTCTCTCTCTCTCTCTCTCTCTCTCTCTCTCTCTCTCTCTCTCTCTCTACTGGAAATTGAACCCAGGAGCATCTACTTTTAAACTACACCTCAGATCTTTTTATTTTATATTTTGAAACAGAGTCTTGCTAAATTGCTGAGACTGGTCATGAACATGTCATCCTTCTTTCTCAGCCTCCCAGATACTGGGATTACAGCCATGCACCACTGGGCCTGGAGCTACACTCTACTTTTATGAAATCAACTCTTTTAGCTTCCACATGATCGTGAGAGCATGTGGTGTTTGCCTTGTGCCTGGCTAATTAATGTCCTCCAGCAGTTCCATTTATGTTGCCACAGATTAATGTGATTCATTCTTCTTAATAGCTGAATAATATGTCATCAAGTATATTTATCAGATCTTCTTTATCCATTAACCTGTTAGGAGACACTTTGGTTGATTATGTGTTTTGGCTATTGTGAATAGTACCACAATAACTATGAACATGCAGGTCTTTGATATACTGATTTCATTTCTTTTCTATATATACCTAGTAGCGTGGGGTCTAGATCATGCATTCTACTTCTAGTGTTTTATTTGTTATTTTTTAGGAACCTCGATGCTATTTTCCACAATGTCTGTACCAATCAATTTACATTCCCACCTACAGCTGAGTTCCCTTTTCTCTGCTTTCTCGCCGGGTTTTTAAAAATTGTAGCCATTCCAATTGAAGTAAGATGATACCTTATTGTATTTTTGGCTTGTATTTCTCCAATTGGACCATTTTCCATATATTTTAGCCATTTTTATATCTTATTCTGAGAAATGTCTATTCAGGCTTTATTTTTGTTGTTATTGGTTTGCAGTTAAGGTTACTGTTGTTTCTTTTTTGTAATACTAGCGATTGAATCCAGGGGCATTCAACCTCTGAGCTAGACCCAAGGCTATTTTATTTTATTTTATTGTTTTATTTTATTTTGAAACAGGGTCTCACTAGGTTGCTTAGAGTTTCCCTACATTGCCGAGACTGTCCTTTAACCTGCAATCCTCCTGTCTCATTGTCCCAAGTACTGAGAGTACAAGTGTGTGTCACCACACCTGGATTATTGCTGCTATTGTTTCTTGTATATTCTGACAATCTCACTCAACCAGAATTTGGGGAGTTTGGGTATAGGATTTTATCTGTTTTTAAGCTCTCAGGTTGGTTCTGTGGAGTCACTTGGAGGAGTACTGGTAGACAAGACCTAGCGCTGGCCACCAAGGCTGCATGAATGTCCTGTGAAGGAGTGCGTGGTTGCACACATGACTGCACAGAGGCAAGCAGCAGAGTGTGCTAGAGGGCACACAGGGACAACTCCAGAAAGCTGCAGATGGGGAGGTTTCCATGGGGACTTAGTCCATGTATCACATCATCCATTTTTCTGTAGGTGGCCAATTTCAGCTCTAGAGAGAAAGGGATTAATTGAAAGAAAGAAATCTCAGGTTTTGAAAATCATAAACATGGCAGTGCAGTTAAAGAATTTATGGATTATATCAGCTTATAATGTAAATATGAAGATAGAGAGACGTCAGAGTACCACACTGCACCACTGCACCCACCCACCTGACTTAAGGAAAAATACTTCAGTCCTTCTGAGTCCTCTTTCCCGGCCTCAGCTCCTTTGAGACTCCTTGCAGGTCAAAATATCTAAGGCAAACTCCTACACCTGTTTTTACACTCATTGAATTGTTCACAGTTATTTCAATGAGTTTCATAAGCTTCAAAGAAGTCTAGCAGGAAAATTCCAGGTTCTTTTTTCTAACTCCACCAATAACAGAATTATCTGAGGTAAGTGCCTTGGTGTTCATTTTCTCCAGGTGCCAAATGGAATTTTAAAAACCACCTTAGGGTATACATATGGATGAATTCACCCATGCTCTTTAAATACTTTGAGCCTTCAAAGCAAGGTGGGGATCAGAAACTATGAAAAGAATATTTTAACAAAATCTCCCCTACTTTATACTTCAAAATTAAAGCTTATTTTTCTTATTTTAAAATTGCCCAGGATGTTTAAAAAGAAATCTGTTCTTAATAAATTCTTTAAATCTCTTGTTAATACCTATGTGTACACACACACACACACACACACACACACACACACACACACACATTTTGTGGCATGAAATATCACAAGATCTTTGTTAGTCTAACTTTTGTCTATTATGGGGTGAAAATCTTATGGGATTTTGAACATTCTGTTATTCTAATATCTGAAAAGAAATAATTATCATTTGAAGAGACTTAATAGTGAGTATAGTTACCATCCGGTCCTTGCTAGTTTGTATTGGTTATTTTTCCTATTCAAAATCAGTATCACACTGTAAATATTTTTAAGGGGAGGACTGTCTAGTCACCTTTCTATTACTTTTCTCAATAACATTTTTTACATTTTGATTAGAATTTTGTTGCATATTCTAAGATTAACAGAATAAATCAGGAATAGTCTATAAATCAGGTAAGAAAAATTATACAATAAGTATATTTATCATGGACGATGCAACTGGGCTTTTAACAAGAGTAGAACATTTCTAATGGCTGATCCTCCTTTTCCAAGCAAATAACCCACAGAAAAACTTTTTTTCCTAAGATTTGCATGCTTTTCTCACCCAGTTAAATTTTCCAAAACAGATAATTTTAAAAGAAATACATCTCATCAGAGAAATAACTTTTCTGGGATTTTTAATAATTTAGTTTTGTTCAATGAACATTTACTGAGTATGTACTGTGTGCCAGACGCTAAGACAGATCCTGGGCAAATAAAGATAAAACACAATCTATTTAAGGGAAGCTTCTCTCTCATGGGAGTGACAGATACATAATAACATTTTAATATGATAGCATCTGGATATGGTTCTCCGGGAATAGAGAGGCAAGACTGTTTACTCTACCTGAAGTTCAAGGAAGGTTCCTAAGACGATATATTTCCTGAGCCATTTGAAACATGAATAAATTGGCAAGAGGTTAGAAAGAAGGGCTACATATAAGAAGTCATTCTAATATGACTGAAGTTGGTAAATAGCATTTTTAAAGGGGGAAAAATGCATTAGATACAGGTACTGAGATAAAAAGCAGAAGGAATAAAGGCTGGGTCATGGGTGATCCTTTGTATAGTTCTAAGAAGTATGGGCTTTATGTTGTAGAGAATGGAAAAATTTTAGGCTTAAATAGATGCATGTCATAGGTAGATCACTCTGATGGTAGAAGGGTAGAACTTTAAGAGAGAAAGTCTAAATGCAGAAATTTTAATTATTAAAGTATTTTAATGGTTCAAATGAATTAGAAGATAGTGAGGGGACAAAAATATTTAGAAAGGAAAACTGAAGTGAAATGATTGCTTTGTCTGTGTGAGGTGAGTGTGATAATGGAGTGATAAAAATGAGACTATCAGAGTCCCTAACTCAATGATTTTTAAACTTTCATGGATGCCATCCAAAGTTTTGTGCTCATAAGTATTATTTAGTGCATTTTTTGTGTGGTACTGAGGATTGAACCCAGGGCATTCTACCTCTGAGCAACAACCCCAGCTCTATTTTTTATTCTTTATTTTGAAACAGGGTCTTGCTACGTTGTGGAGGACCTCACTAAGTAACTGAGGCTGGCTGCAAACCTGTGCTTCTCCTGTCTCAGCCTCCTGAATCCTGGGATTACAAGCATGCAAAACCATCCCCGGCTTTACTTAGTGCATTTGTTAAAAATTTAATATATATGAACATTTTCCACATATATGTATATGCATTGAAAAACATTATATATATATATACCTATATATATATATATATATATATATATATATATATATGGGTATAAAAACCAAATGAAAATTTGAAATTTGAAAACTACTAGGTCTGGGGCTATAGCTCAGTGGTAGAGTGCTTGCCTAATGTGCATGAGGCTCTGGGTTCAATTCCTAGCATGAAAGAGGGAGGGAGGGGAGAAGAGAGAGAGAGAGAGAGAGAGAGAGAGAGAGAGAGAGAGAGAGAGAGAGAGAGAGAGAGAGAGAGAGGAATGTATAAAACCATCAAATACAGCAGATATCAGACTTAGCAAATTGGTAGATGATCTTGGGAAAATCATGAGAAGCTTCACAAATATGGAAGAACATTTAAGAAACTGAAAAACTGAACAGGGAAGGGAATCTGAGTTATAAATTATGCAACTTTGTCACTTATCTTTTTGTCTTTTTAAGTTTTTGCCTCTTTTATTTCTTCTCTTTTTCTAGCCACACAGTAGCTATAGAAAGTTTACAGAGTGATTAGGCTTCTCTTGTTTTCTGTTGTTTGTGATTTGGCACCATGAGTGGGCAAATGCTTCATGCAGTACTACGTAAAGCATTACTTTGTTTGCCGTAGATATACATAACAACCCGGACAACAGGAAGATACATGAGATAATCAGAGTCCCTTTCTTCATGGTGTTTAGAACTTAGTTATGGACACTTAAAACAAGTACACACACACACACACACACACACACACACACACACACACAGTTGCCAGTTGTGATAACTATTATAAATGGAAGAGTGACAAATATCATTCTGAGAGCTTATAATAAGAGAAGTGACCTCATTAAAGAAGTTAAGGAAGACTCTCATAGTTGAAGGAGACCTAAAGAATAAGAGACATTAATTAGGTAAAACTAGGAGAGAAGAACATCAAGGAGCAGTATGTGTAAAGGCTTACAACACAACTAGAAATTACAATTGCAAGGGCCTGGAAGAAACCCAGGGGCACTCCAGTAGAGAGAGTCAGAGGCCACAGAGACAGACAGGAGCCTGGAGGGTAATATTAAAAGCAACTGGAGGTGTGTTTCATTCAGCTTTCTGTTTCTGTGATGAAAAATGCCTGAGATAATCAACTTACAAGGCGGAAAGACCTAGTTAGCTCATGGTTTTAGAGGTTTAAGTCCATGGCAGCTTGGCATCATTGTTTTGGGACCTGAAGCATCTCATGGGAGGAACCCAGGGTAGAGCAACGCTCATGAGATAATCATGGCAGCTAGGAAGAAAAAAAGGAGAAAGAGGCCAGAGCCCCAATATCCTCTTCAAGGTCACACTCCCAGGGACAGAGCTTCCTTCTTTTAGGCACTGTCTCCTAAATGCTCCACCAGCTTCCAATCAATAATAGTGCCATGGGCTGGCAGCCAGGCATTAAGCACGTGGACCTTATGGGGACATTTAAGATCCAAACCATAACAAAGTGACTAAAATGTTTTATGCAAATGATATATATGATCTGATTTATAATTTACTACTACTAATAATAGCAGCTAAAATGTATTCAGTGAATGCTATGTGCTAGGCATTGTTCTTAGTGTTTTACACTTACTGACACATAAACTAGCTAATATTAGATAGATTCTATTGCCATTTTTTTTTGGGGGGGGGCTGGTACTGGGGTTCCTGGAAGCCCTTCTAGCTCCAGGCTACACTCCCAGACCTATTTTATATTTTATTTGGAAACAGGGTCTCTTAAGCCAGCAAGGCTGGCTCCAAACCAGCGTGGTCCTCCTGTCTCCGCCTCCCAAGCGCGGGGATTACAAGTGTGCGCCACCATACCCGGCATCTATTGCCATTGTTATACATATAAGGAAACAATTTTGAGCTGTCATTGTGCTGGTCAACTTTATATGTCAACTTGTTTGGGCTCTGGTGCCCAATTGTTTGGTCAAACATTTGGTCTAGATGTTGCTGTGAAGGTACTAATGGGTATGATTAACATGTACAGTCACTGACCTTAATTAAAGTATATTACTCTCCATAATGTGGGTGGGCCCCAAGCAATCACTTGGAGGCCTTAAGAGCAAAGACTGAAGTTTCTTGAAGAAGAAACAATACTACTTCAAGGCTACAACATCAAAACACTGCCTGAGTTTCCAACCTGCTGGCCCATCCTGCAGATTTAGATCTGAAAATGACAGCATCAACTCTTCTCTGACTTTCCAGTTTGCCAGCTAACTCTGCAGATCTACGCATTTTGAATTTATCAGCCCCCACAATCATGTGAGCCAGTCCTTTAAACCTCTCTCTCTCCCTCTCTTTCTTTCTCTCTCTCTTTCTCTCAAGTATGAACATATATACACTATTTTTTTTCCTGTTTTTCTGAATAATACTGACTAATGCATTTTGGTTTCAATGAATAAATTCAAATGAGCCAGAATGAATTTAGGTGAACCAGGTAGGAAATTAATTCAGTAACTTAGATATGTCACTAGAAACAGCACAAGGAAAGTAGGAGGTGAGAGAAGAGGGAAGAGGATGAAGAGGAAGAATGATTTTTTAGGAGTTAATATCAAAACGATTGTGTGATGGTTTGAATAAGGGAGCTGGGGTGAAGGATAAATTCTTTCAGCTTATATAACTAGAAGGATTTCAGTGGTACCCAGTGAGTTGAGTGACACTCACTAGCACGATGAGAAGATGAGTGATGCAGGCTGTATGTGTGGTGGGTTGGCAGTGGTAATGTCATGGAGATTCAACTCGAATTTGAAGAGTGTTCAATTTATTTGAGCTGCCTTTGATATTTCCCTGAGAATACCTGGATAGAAATTTGGCTATATAGAAGCAGTATTCAGTCAAGAAGGTCAAGGCTAGCTATATAAATTATGAAATAAATCTACAGATAGTGGTAAATAGGACATTTTATTGAGAAGATTGCTAATGGAGATATCATTGAGTGAAAAGGGGGGAAGGCACAGTACTGATCATTGAGGAACTCAAGTATAGTGAAGGGCTCAGGGAGGATGAACATGCTGAGAGGGATTGTGTGGAAGGCTGGGGGTGTGGGACAGGGAACTGGGAGAGTATGAGCATGGACAGGGAAGCCAAAGGAAGACAGTGCTTCTAGGAGGCGGGTATTATGAGAGTACTGCATGATGCTGAGAGGTGAAACCCAATGCAGGCTAAAATACTTATAGTATTTACTGAAGAGAAGGTATCTTTGAAGAGCTGGGGATGGAATCATAGAAAGGATGTGCTGAAAAGTGAGTGGGCATAAATACAAAAGCAAACCTATGTCTGGAAGTGCGCACACCTGGCAGTGTTACCTTGGCGTAGGACTGTGAGGCTGAGGAAGAGGCTTGGGAGGGGGAATTGTGGCTCCACATGCTTTTAACACTTTGATTATTGTTCAGTGGGAATATATGATCTAAAAATAGCAAAATTAAAAGAATTGGCTGAAAATTTGGCAAATGGTGACATAAAGCATAGACAACTCTTTTAAGAGTGCTTGATTGAGAAAGGAGTATGTATTTGAGAAAGGGAATAATTTTAAATTTTTGTATCATTGCATATATGGAAAATATATCTTTTTTTCTTAAAACAGTGCTGGGGATTGAACCCAGGGCCTTGTATGTGCTTGGCAAGTGCTCTACCACCAAGCTATTCATTCTGGCCTCCAAAATAATATTTTAAAAGATGCTGAGTACCCTATTTTAGACAGTATATAGGGCATAGATAGTCCATGGAATTAGGTTGGAATCTAATTGCTGAAACTTCCAGGTGGTGAACTGCGAAAAACATTCTGGTGGAGAGTCACACCTGGGTGGATGGATGCCACAGAAGTCTGTGGCTCTGGAGATCACCTTGAACCCCTATGGTGTGTAGAAGTGGCTGTGCTTCCCTATTAGAGCTGGCACTTCCCCGCATGCGGAAGTACTGCAGAGGGTTCTCTGGTGCTACCTTCTCTACTGTCTGTTATGATTTTAAAAAAAGAAATAAACATAGTCTCTATACGCAAAGGAAAAAATTTGAAAAGTAAGAGCAAGTTAAACCACATGCAAAATCAAGTACTATTTTACAAACATCTGTGAGAGGAAGATAAATAAACCTTAACTAAATCAGACTCAGTGAAATAACTGAAGGGCAAATCAAGGGCAGGAGGCACCAGTGTTTGCGCTCTGGGGTTGGATATCATGTAAGACATTTTAAGCACAAAATAATGACCACTGACTTCAGAACTTAGAGAGGAAACCATAAAACTGATGTTCAAATATAATTTCAACTGTTAAGTATCAAGTGATTGTAAAACTGGTTTAATATTTTTATGGCCATAAATATCTACAACCCTCAAAACATCACAGCATGTCTAGAACTCATTCTTGGAACACACAGTACTCTGCCACACCAGTTGATAAACCCCAAAGTGGGGCCATAGCCAGACAGATATGTGAGCTCAAGGAAAATGATTTGCCTTAACCAAATGTAATCATGTTGGGATATTGACAAGAACTATTTAGATGAAAAGGGAGTTCAAATTGAAAATAAAGAGATGAATGGTTGGTAAAGCCAAAATTCCTGAAATGGTGGGAGAGGACTGGATACCATGCTGGATGAATATTAGCCTAGAGCAAGTCAGTACACCTATCTCTT
The DNA here is from genome assembly GCF_963383645.1 of Muscardinus avellanarius. Classification (NCBI taxonomy): domain Eukaryota; kingdom Metazoa; phylum Chordata; class Mammalia; order Rodentia; family Gliridae; genus Muscardinus; species Muscardinus avellanarius. The sequence goes on from NC_137793.1 coordinate 36,624,054, forward strand.
TGTCTGTTTGAGAGGAGGATGAATAGTCCTATATGAAAACATTCCTAGAAACATTTTCTAATTTTTGCTCAAGGTTCTTAGTTGTAAATCATAGAAACCAGTATAACAAAAATAGTTTTCTGCTGAAAAACTTAGAGAATAAGATTAGAACACAGGCCTAAGATAAGAGAGATTTGTAGCAGCCAGGAGAACTACCAAACCCATGGAGAGAGTTAGTTAACCTTGGGTCTCAGGCAGCCCAGCTTGTGCAGCCTCTACTGTAGCCCCAGGGGATGGAATCTTCTGACAGCTTCTGCTCCCTGGTCTCTGCTGCTCCAAATGTAGAATTTGCCTTGTCCCAAGGAATTCTTTGGCTGTTTACTGTGCATCTCAGACTTCCAATTCACACTCTAGGGAATGTGCATTGGACTGGTCATATTCTTTCATCTTGGCAGCAAGAGAAGCTAGAAAGTTATCTGGTATGCTTGGCTTCTAAGGCAGGCTCTGCTCCCACTAAAAACCTATAGACCCTTTCCTGAGTCAAGGTGCTCAGTTTGGCAAGCAGAATGTACATAGGTGTTAGTCCTCACTTGTTCTTCAGCTGGGTGTCCTTGACCAACTGTTAAGTGGTGTTCCTGACGACTCTACACCTGCCAGAAATAAGGAGATTAAATGTGATCGTGAAACCCCATCCCAAGAAATGGCAGATTTGGGCGGCAGCTCTGATCCCAAACTCTATAATCTGTACCGCCTTTATTTTACAACCAGCCTTAAAGCTATAAACCGTCATTTTATAGTCAACTGGCAGCTGTTATCAGAAAAAGCAGATAAACCCTATTTTATTCATTGGCTGTTATCATTCTCTAGGTAGGGATCTGAGTAAGTACCAAGTCTGGCCAGCATGACAAATCCAAGTAATCTTGTCTTCACTCAGGACTCAAAAGGTCTTATTTGGATTTTCTGAGTTTTAGCTTGAGAGATTACTCCTCACGAAGAAGAATTTCTCTTAGGCTGAAAATCCTGAACGAATCGTTCTATGAAGCAGAGCTAGCTGTAGGAAGAGGCACTGCAGAGTCGTTGAGGATTTGTTTTCATTCTCTTTACCTGGTATCTCTCCCCACCTCTTTACCAGCTTCTAAGCCCAGTCACATATAAATTACTCAGTTGGCAACATTTTGATTTTTATGAGCTGTAGAAGCCTAAGGCCAAGAGAATGAATCTAATGATGGCATTTAGGTACTTGTAGGCAGCATGAAGTTTCCCTCAAGGCCAATAAAATCACTCTCACATCCCAGGAAAGCAGCTCTTTCTACATTCCAGAATTTTTTTTTTTTTTTAAATTTTTAGGTACTGGGAATGGAACCCATCGGCATTCTACTTCTGATCTACACGCCCAGCCCTATTTTTTAGTCTTTAAAACAGAGCCTCACAGAGTTGCAAAGGTCCTCGCTAAGTAGCTGAGGCTGTCTGCAAACTGTTATCCTCCTGTTTCAGTCTCCCAAATGCTGGGATTGCAAGCTTGCACCACCACGCCCAGCTTCATTCTGGGATTCTTGAGGCTATCGCCCAGAAATTTTCTTGAACAGAGGCACCACGCTGGTCAGACCTCCTGAGATCACCCCAGATCCGAGTGGTCAGATACAGTCAGCGGCAAGCCCCTGCAGGTGCAGGTTGTGGATTGTGGCTGGAGGGCTGGGGAGAAGAAATTGTAGGTAGAGATCCTGGCCATAGAACTGGGAAGAACAGCCAGGTGTGGTGGCATACACTTGTAATCCCAGTACTTGGGAGGCTGAGAGAGGAGGATTGTGTAGATTCAAAGCCAGCCTTAGATATTAAGTGAGGCTCTCAGCAACTTAGTGCAACGCTGTTTTCAAAAGAATATAAAATAGGTCTGAGAGTGTAGCCCAGAGGTAGAAGGCCCTTCGGTTCCTTACGCAGCACTGAAAAAAAAAAAAAAGAAAGAAAAAAGAACTGGGAGAATAAGACAAGCTAAAATATACAGCAGTGAAAGAGAATTCCCATGTCCACTCTAACCCTTTACTGATTTCAACTAAACTCAAAGGAAGATGAGACTTCCTTTTCCTTTTAAAATAATTTTATTGGTGCATTATAATTATGCATCATAGTAAGGTTCAAAGTGAAACATTTATTTATACACTCATACACTGCATGTATAAACATACATGGTATATCCCTCTACATCCCACTCTGCCCTCCCACATACGTGTGAGATGGAGAGTGATGCCTTTGCATATGGACATAACATTATTTAATGTTTCCTTCCTCAAGCCTCCTCCTCCTCCCCTCCTCCTTCCCACAATCCATTTCTACTAACTGTTCTACAAGTATCCTCATTTATGGAACTTTCCTTTCTTTTCTATTTTCTCTTGTTTCCACATATGAGAGAAAACATAGGACCTTTGACTTTTTGTGACTAGCTGATCTCACTTAGCATGATTTTCTCTAGTTTCATCCATTTTCCTGTAAATGACATAATTTTGTTCTTCTCTATGGCTGAATAAAATCCCATGGAGTATGCCCCACTCTCTTTATCCATTCACCAGTTGATGAACATCTCCATTTGTTTCTTAACTTGACTATTGTGACTTGTGCTGTTTTAAACATGAGTATGAATGTATAACTATAGATGATAATTTCTAATGTTTACCTAGAAGCCTTTATCCCAAAGACTCACCCCAAAAAGAAGGTAAACTATTTCTATTATATATTCTATCTTCCATGTAAAAATTACATGAATAACAGAAGTATTCAAATTTAAATAACAGATACTGCCCTTTCTTCCCAGAATTAACTGCATATGTCTGAACTAAACGAAAGCTAACACTACCTCAGTACTTTCTTTTTTTTTTTTTTTTACCAAATTTTTTTTATTTTTTTTAATTTATTTTTTATTGGTGCAATGTATTCATACATCATAGTGGTATAAAGAAAATACTTTTGTAGACATACATGCACATCTCGCCCAGTTAGCCCCTACCACGATCCCCACCCCATTCCCTCCCCATCCCTCCTTCCCACGCTTGGCTTACTGGTTGACATCTAGTATTATAGCAATTTATACAATATTAACATTGATAATCTCACATAACAGTTTCATTTGTCTGGTACCAAACTTTTGATGACTTAAAGATAACATTTCAATATTTCTTTTTGCTTTCTTTCTTACCAGAGAATATTTTTTTCTTTTTTTTTTTTAGGTGAAACTATCATACATTTATTTATTTATTTTTCAGAAAAAATCTATCCTGATATGGAATATGGACTCTAGATACCCAAAACAGTCTCAAAGAAGAACAAAGCTAGAAGGTGTATATTTTCTGATTTCAAACCATATAAAGCTACAATAATTGAAACAGTGTAGTACTGTTCTAAAGGCAGATATATAAACCATTGGAGCTAAATAAAAGCCTAGAGATAAATTCTTCCATACATTGTCAAGTTATTTTTGAGAAGGTTTCCATGAACTTTTGGTGGAGGAAATACTAGTCTTTTAACTAAATATTGTTGAGAAATAATAATAAATGAAAAAGAATAAAATTGGACCCTTACCTAACACATATACAAATATTAACTCAAAATAGATAAAAGAGCTAAATATAAATCTTAATACTATAAGCTTTTAGAAGAAAATCTGGGTCATAAAACCTCACAACATTGAAATTGGAAGTGATTTCTTGGATATGATTTCAATGGCACAGGCAACAAAAGAGTAAATAAACTCCCTAAAAAATAAAAAAAAAATTGTATATCCAAAGACAATGTAAACAGAGTTAAAAGTTACTGATCCTCTTCCAAGAGTTCCTCCTATGACCCATTTCTCCCTAACTCTCACATATTAGGGAAAGCATCTGATTTCTTATTTTTTGTGCCTGACTAATCTCACTTAACATAATGTCTTCCAGTTCCATCCATTTCCCTGAAAATGATGTAATTGAGTTTTTTTTGATGGCTGAGTAAAATTCCATTGTGTACATATCCCACAGTTTTGTAATCCATTCATCTGTTGATGGACATCTTGGCTGGTTCCATAGTTTGGCTATGGTGAATTGTGCAGCTATGAACATAGATACGCATGCATTAGTTTGGTAGTTTGGTTTCTTTTCTTTTGGGTAGATACCCAACAGTGGTATTGCTGGATCAAATGGAAGATTTGTTCCCATTCTTCTGAGGATTCTCCATACTGTTTTCCAAAGTGGTTGCACTAATTTGCAATCCCACCAACAATGTCTTAGAGTTCCCACTTCTCCACATCCTCGCCAGCATCTGTTGTTGTTTGTGTTTTGAATGATGGCCATTCTAGTTGGAGTTAGGTGAAATCTCAGGGTAGTTTTGATTTGCATCTCTCTGATTGCCAGTGATGTTGAGCATTTTTTCATGCATTTATTGGCCATTTGAATTTCTTCTTTTGTGAAGTGTCTATTTAGTTCATTTGCCCATTTTGTTATTGGATGCTTTGTTTTCTTAGTGTTGAGTTTCTTGAGTTCTCTGTATATTCTAGATATTAGTCCTCTATCAGTGGTGTAGGTGGCAAAAATCTTCTCCCATTCTGTTGGCTCTCGATTGAGGTTCTTGATAGTTTCCTTTGCTGAACAGAAGCTCTTCAGTTTCATGCAATCCCATGTATTGATTCTCCTTTTAATTTGTTGTGCCTTTGGGGTCTTGTTGAGGAAATGTTTGTCTGTGCCTATGTGTTGTAGTGTTGGACCTATGCCCTCTTCAAGGAGCTTCAAGGTCTCTGGTTTAATTTCCAAGTCTTTGATCCATCGTGAGTTGACTTTTGTACAGGGTGAAAAAGTGGGATTAACATCCAATTTTCTGCATATGGTTAACCAGTTTTGCCAACACCATTTGTTGAAGAGGCTATCTTTTTTCCAGTGTATGTTTTTGGCCCCTTTGTCAAAAATCAATTGGCTGAAAGTGTGTGGACTTGTTTCTGGGTCTTCTATTCTGCTCCATTGGTCTATATATCTGTTCTTTTGCCAGTACCATGCTGTTTTTATTACAATGGCTTTGTAGTATAGTTTAAAGTCAGGTATTGTGATTCCTCCTGCGTGGTTTTTGTTGCTGTGAACTACCTTGGCTATTCTTGGCTTTTTGTTATTCCAGATAAATTTAAGGACTGATTTTTCTATGTCTGTGAGGAATGATCTTGGTAGTTTAATGGGCATTGCATTAAATCTGTAGATCACTTTTGGGAGGATGGCCATTTTAATGATATTAATTCTGCCAATCCATGAACATGGAAGGTCTTTCCATCTTCTAAGATCTTCTATTTCTTTTTTCAGTGTTTTATAATTTTCTTTGTAGAGATCTTTTACTTCCTTGGTCAAGTTTATTCCTAGGTATTTTATTTTTTTGTGGGAGATCCTGAGTGGAAGTGTTTTCTGAATTTCTTTTTCAGTGGATTTATGGTTGGTGTACAGGAAAGCTTCTGATTTTTTAAGATTGATTTTGTATCCAGATACCTTGCTGAATTTGTTGATCAGTTCTATAAGCCTTTTGGTTGAGTTTGTTGGGTTTTCTAAATATAGTATCATGTCATCTGCAAATAGTGAAAGCTTAAGTTCTTCTTTTCCTATTTGTACTCCTTTGATTTCCCTTTCTTGCCTTATTGCTCTGGCTAGAGTCTCTAGTACTATATTGAAGAGAAGTGGTGATAGTGGACATCCTTGTCTCGTTCCAGTTTTTAGGGGAAATTCTTGAAGTTTTTCCCCATTTAATATGATGTTGGCAGTGGGCTTATTGTAGATTGCCTTAATAATGTTGAGATATGTTCCTTCTATTCCAATTCTCTGCAGTGTTTTTATCATAAATGGATGTTGAATTTTATCAAATGCTTTTTCAGCATCTATTGAGATGATCATGTGGTTTTTGTCTTTGATTCTGTTTATATGATGAATTACATGGATTGATTTTCGTATATTGAACCAGCCTTGCATCCCTGGGATGAACCCTACCTGGTCATGGTGAATGATTTTCTTGATGTGGTTTTGAATGCGTGTTGCTAGTATTTTGTTTAATAGTTTTGCATCCAAGTTCATCAGAGATATAGGCCTGTAGTTTTCCTTCCTTGAACTGTCTTTATTCGGTTTGGGTATTAGTGTGATGTTGGCTTCATAGAATGTATTTGGGAGAGTCCCGGTTTTTTCTATTTCCCGAAATAGTTTGAGTAGTATTGGGATTAGTTCTCCTATAAAGGTTTTATAGAATTCACTTGGGAAACCATCTGGTCCTGGGCTTTTCTTTGATGGTAAGCTCTTTATTGCTATTTCAATCTCTTTGATTGTTATTGGTTGGTTTAAGTGTTCTATATCTTCTTGACTCAGTTTAGGAAGGTTGTATCTAGGAAGTTGTCGATTTCCTCCAGATTTTCCATTTTGTTGGAGTATAGTTTTTCAAAGTAGTTTCTGATAATCCTCTGGATTTCTACGCTGTCAGTAGTAATGTCTCCTTTTTCATCCCTTATCTTCATAATTTGGGTTGATTCTCTCTTTTTTTTAGTTAGGTTGGCTAGTGGTTTATCAATCTTGTTAATTTTTTCAAGAAACCAGCTTTTGGTTTTGTTGATTTTCTGTATTGTTTTTTTATTCTCTATTTCGTTAATTTCTGCTCTAATTTTAATAATTTCCCGTCTTCTGCTGGCTTTGGGGTTCAATTGTTCCTGCTTTTCAAGGGCTTTGAGGTGTGTCATAAGGCTATTTATTTGAAGATTTTCTGTTTTTCTTATGTGAGCACTCAGTGCTATAAATTTTCCTCTTAATACTGCCTTCAAAGTGTCCCAGAGGTTTTGATATGTTGTTTCTTTATTTTCATTTGTTTCTAGAAATTTTTTGATTTCACCTCTTACATCTTCTATGACCCATTCTTCATTCAGAAGTGTGGTGATCAGTCTCCACATGTTTATGTTGTTTCTCTGGGTCTTCTTATAGTTGATTTCTAGTTTCATTCCATTATGGTCTGAAATGACACAGGGAAGTATGTAACATTTTTTAAATTTGCTAGTGCTCATTTTGTGTCCCAGGATGTGATCTATTTTGGAGAAGGTTCCGTGAGCAGCTGAGAAAAATGTAAACTCTGCTGTGGTTGGGTGAAATATTCTATATGTGTCCAAAAGGTCCATTTGGTTAATGGTGTTCTTTAGTTCTGAGACATCTTTACTGACCCTTTGTCTGGAAGATCGGTCTAGTATTGTGAGAGGTGTGTTGAAGTCTCCCAGTATTATTGTGTTGGGATTTATGTGTGGCTTCATGTCACAAAGAGTTTGATTTATGAAAGTAGCTGCCCCTATGTTTGGGGCATAGATGTTGATTATTGTTATTTCCTCTTGCTGGACTATTCCTTTTACCAGTAAAATGTGACCTTCTTTGTCTCTTCTAATAAGTTTGGGTTTGACGTCTAACTTGTCTGATATCATAGTTGCTACTCCTGCTTGTCTTACCTTGAGTTTGTTCCTATCTTTACTTGTGAGGTGTGTTTCTTGTAAGCAGCAGATGGATGGATTCTGGCTTTTAATCCATTTTGCCACTTTATGTCTTTTTATTGGGGAGTTGAGGCCGTTTACATTCAGTGTGATTATAGAGAGATAATTTTTAATTCCCAACATGTTACGATCTTATTTTTGTTTGAGATACTGTTTATTCTTCTTTGCTTAGTTGTCTGCTGGATGGGAATTCTTGTTTCTTTGGTTCTGGCGTGAATTACCCATTTCCTCTTTGCAGTTAATCTCCTTGAGTATTTTCTCTAGCGCTGGTTTTGAAGACATAAATTCCTTCAGTTGCTGTTTGTCATGGAAGCTTCTTATTTCCCCATCTAATTTGATGGATAGTTTTGCTGGGTAGGAAATTTTTGGCTGGAAGTTGTTTTCTTTCAGAGTTTGGAATATGTTACTCCAAGCCCTTCTGGCTTTCATAACTTGGTTTGGGAAGTCTGGAGTGATTCTAATTGGTTTGCCTCTGTATGTCACATGGCCTTTTGTTTTTGTTGCCTTTAAGATTCTCTCCTTGGCTTCCACATTAGTCATTTTGACAATTATGTGGCGTGGGGATCCTCTTCTCCGATCCTGTCTAAAGGGAGTTCTATAAGTTTCCTGGACCTGTGTATCGACCTCTTGCTCTATGTTTGGAAAATTTTCTGCTATTACTTCCTTGAAGAGATTGTTGATCCCTTTGGTTTCACCTTCTTTTCCCTCCTCTATTCCAATTATTCTTAGGTTATCTCTCTTAAAATGGGCCCATATTTCTTCAATGTCAGATTCCTGCTGTCGGGTTTTTTTTTCTAAATTAGAAACTATGCGTTCATTTTTACAATGATCATCTTCAAGAAGCGAGATTCTATTCTCCATGTGGTCTAATCTGTTGTTTATACTTTGAATTGAGGCCTTTACTTCATTAATTGCATCCTTTATCTCTTTTTGACTCTCTCTAAATTCTTTTCGAAAGTCCTCTATTATTTCTAAAGTTATTTTCCTAATTTGATCTTCTAGAGATCTTTGGGTTTCTGTGTTTTCAGATTCTGATGTTGTGGTGTTGTTGGCATTCACTGCTCCATTGTTATTTCTCTTTCCCATGATTTTGGAAGTTTGTGCCTTCTCTGGGTTCTTCCCTGAGTCACTACGAGTTTACTTAAGATGCTCTGGATCTCTAATATATGGTATCTCAGTCACCACTACTCCTTTACTGTGTTGTATCACAAAGTCTCAGACCCAGGGAGTCAATCAAGGCTGCTTAGACCGTGGGGGGTGCCAAGTTGGGCGTTCTCCAGTGGGGAGTTGTGACTATGGTATGATATCTCTGCCACTGCCACTCCCCCACTGGGCTGCACTGCTAAAATCTCCGACCCAGGGAGACTATCTGCGCAAGTCCCTGGGAGTGCAGTACTGGGATTTCTCCCCTAGGGGCCGCAATTTGACTCACGGTTGTTGAGTGCACTGATGGAGCTGTAGTGAACTCGGTGGATTCGCTGCTGCCGCCACTGGCAATATGGCACCACTGCCACGCCCTCAGCCGTGATGCGGCGTATTTCTTCTCTGGTTTTGAACTCTGCTCTGAGTCCTTGCCAGTTGTGCTGCGCCCAGCCCTTGGGAGCTTTAGATGTTCCCTGCACCAACAAAACTGCTGACTGCCGCCCGCCTGTTCAGCACCTGCTCCCCTCGGCTCGCTGTCCACCCCTCCTCTCAGGCACCTGGTGGCTGGTTGAGTGGGTTGGTCTAGGGCCGTCCGGTGAACTCGCCGCTGCCGCCAGCAATAAGACGCTGCTTCTGCATCCTAGGCCGCGAGGCCAGAGTACCTCCTCTCTGGATTTGAGCTCTGTTTTGAGTCTCCCTCCTCTCTGGAGCCTGGTGTTGCTAGGGGAGATGTAGGCCACGCCGCTCCGGCCGCTCTGCGCCGCAGCTCTGGCTGCTCTGCACCACAGTTCTGGCCGCTCCGGTCGCTCTGCACCGCGGCTCTGGCTGCTCTGCACCGTGGGTCTGGCCACTCCGGCCGCTCTGGCCGTTCCGTGACGCGGCTCTGGCTGCTCCGGCTGTTCTGGCCGCTCCACTCCGGCTGCTCTGGCCGCTCCGCTCAGCTGTTCTGGCCACTCTGCTCCGGCTGCTCCGGCCGCTCCACTCCGCGGCTCCGGCCACTCCGCGCCGCAGCTCCAGCCAATCCGCGCTGCAGCTCTGACTGCTCCGGCTGTTCTGGCCGCTCCACTCGGCTGCTTTGGCCGCTCTGCTCAGCTGCTCGGAACCGCGACTCCAGCTGCTCTGTACCGCGGGTCTGGCCACTCTGGCGGCTCCGGCCGTTCCGCGCCGCGGCTCTGGCTGCTCCGGCTGCTCAGGCCGCTCCGCTCCGCGGCTCCCCCCAATCCGCGCTGCGGCTCTGGCCGCTCCGGCTGCTCCGGCCGCTCCGGCTGCTCCGGCCACTCCGCGCCGCGCGGGCGCGACACTTTGGGCTGGTTTTTTTCCGGTGTCTTGTTTTTCCAGCCCCTTTTCTCTGTCCCTTGTATTTACCGTTTTTATTTCTTTGCTGTGGTGTTTTCTGGCTCTGAAAGGCGCTGGTTTTGAGGTAGTAGAGTTGGATTGTTAGTGGGACTTGTCCCTCAGTACTTTCAATACGCAAATACTGTTCTCAGCACTTTCCACACATTAGCTCATGAGAACATCATAACTTCTGTATAGCAGAAACTCTTATTAGCATCCTTATTTTGTAGTTGAGAAAACCAAGACATAAAAGACTGGCCACGGGAGTTTAGATAAGAGAACTGAACTGCCAGAGTTTAGATAAGAGATCACACCTGGAAAGGGGCAGAGATGGATTTTTAACCTCAGAGGGCTGGCTGCAGGTCTGAGTTCTTAGATGCTGTGCCAGGAAGGAAAGCAACCCAGGCTTTTTAGGAAGAAATGGGGGGGGGCCTAGAAGAAATGAGATCAGGAACTGAGTAGTGAGTAGATGTGAGGTTAATATAGTCAGTCAAGGGAAGTACAGAAATGGAAACAAACCCAGGGAAGTAGAAGTTCAGAGTTCAGTCTCAGGTTGAGAAATGCCTGAACTTTTATGTATTCCATCTGTTGTGAAGTTGTTTTATGACCCTTGGAATAAAATGACTGAGAAATGTTAAAGGTTTACTACATGACCATATCTGGGAGGATATGGAAAACTTCCCAGATTGTAATTATAGGAGGAACCTGGTTCATGCTTATAAGCAACAAAGATAAGGAAATGGTAGCCACTCAATGGATTGGCCATCGACATAAAGAAAAAGAAAACCATCTTAAAATGGAAAAAGAATGAAATTCATTCATTTGATAGTGGGGTTGTTAAAGGAAAACCAATTATAGTAGCTATATGTTTCTCCTAAGAAAAAGTTGGGAGTTAAAAATAGCACCAAAAAAATAGGTCAGACTTTTCTGCCTATGATTTGATCCTTGGGTGATGCTAGAGTCTTCATGCTTGGGTCTTAATGAGCATGAGTAATAGCTGCAGATTTTCTAGACAAGAGGCTTTTGGAACACGAATGGTCCAGAGGGAAGAAAGTAGCAGGCATGGGTCCAGGGCTGTGCTGCATAGGAAGTACTCTGTTTGAATTAAATTAGATCATGTTTTTGTTGGAAGTGGCTTAGGGGATGAGAGAATTTTATTCTCCAAGCTCCCCTTTGGTGTTACCAACAATTAGCACACTGCCAAAGGAATGTCTTCAGTCTCCCAACCATTTCCTCCAAATCTTTTCAAAGATGACTAACACATATGCATTAGGGCATGTTGCCTAAAGACAACACGCATTGGACACATTTCCCGAGCGGCTATTCCAAATTCTCTGGTTGTGCATAATTTGTTCACTTTCACCATTAGTGAGTCTTATTTTGTTTTGTTTTTTCAGGAACACAAACCACATTGTCCAGAAGAAATAAATTCATGGCCTATAACCAAAGTGGACAAGATTTATTTGCTGAAGCACCTTTCCATTCACATTAGAATCCTACTCCTTTCAGAATCTAAATTTCTAATGAGAAAAAAAAAGAGGTAGCAGAGGATTTGGAAACAAAAAGGCCCACAAAAAATTTTATAATCACTAATTTTTACCTGCATCTAAAATTTCTATGGATATTAAATAAATTCCCCTTTAAAAATGGTATACCAACTTACACTCTACTTACCAGGAATTTATGGCTGCTTATAATTTCAGCTCATCCTATTCTTTAAATAAAATTTTTATATTTTCCCAGAGAGCTACAAAATGGTATCTAATAATTATTTTTGAGTTAATTTAATGATGGAGTCAAGTATCTCATTTGTTTATGTTTTATGTCCATTCATGCATAGTGTTTAAATTCAAACATGCTGTTTTCTCTTAATCTTGTATCACAAATATTGTTCCAAATCTTTTGAAAATAGAATTTTATTTTATTTTTTAGAAAAGCTATCAGCAGCCGGGCGTGACTGCACATGCACGCTTGTAATCCCAGCATTTGGGAGTCTGAGACAGGAGGATCACGGTTCGAGGACAGCCTCAGCTACTATTTAAGTGAGGCCCTTTGCAACTCAGTGAGACCTTGTTTCAAAATAAAGAATATAAAAATAGGGCTGGGGGTGTACCTTGGAGGTAGAATGCCCCTGGGTTCCATCCCCAGTACCACAAAAAAGAAAGGAAGAAAGAAATAAAAAGAAAAAGAAAAGCTATCAGCAGTGAAAATGTAACTTGAATTTTCATTCACTCTATGAATTTCAAGGGAGGAAACTTCTTAGAAAACAAGTTAATGATAAAGGAAAAGTGTGAAGAAGAATCATGGTTTGATCCAGTGGGCGAGGGGGCACGTGCTTTCTGAATGGAAGCAGCACCATGAAAAAACGTGTGCAGTCAGGAAAGTGTGGACCAATCCTGAACAGCAAAGGTGCAAGGGGTAAAGCAAGAAACCCAAAGCAGAGACAGAATTAGACTCCACAGACTCTTCAAGGAAAGTGCACCAAGTAGTTACATTCTGAAGAGAATGGTGGGGCTTATTTTTAGGCAGTGGCTGGACACTTGGAAATGATACTGGTCTGATGTGGGGACACACTTGGGTGAGGGGCTGTGGGACCAGTGCTCTCACCTGGTTGAGAAGTGATGATGCTGAGGAGGGTGGCGGGAGAGGGGGAAGCTAAAGATCAACAGGATACAGAAGCTGACTTGTTCTGGAAATGAAGAAGGAATTGACACCCCCTCTTTATTTTCACTCTATTGACTATATAGATAGAAACGTCTTTTTTTTTTTTCAGTACTGGGGATGGAACACAGGGGCATTCTACCTCTGAGCTACACCCTCAGCACTATTTTTTTTTAATTCTTTATTTTTGAAATAGGGTCTCAGTGAATTGCAAAAGACTTCACTAATTAGCTGAGGCCGTATGCAATCCATGATCCTCCTATCTCAGCCTCCCAAATGCTGGAATTACAAATGTGTGCCATCATGCTCGGCAGAAACATCTTTAAAATAAATAACACATGGAAAGATTAGATTCTTTTGAGAGTGTGAACATGCAAAGTAAGTCCAATTTTAAGTTTTAGGTGGCCATAAAAGGTCAAGGGGAAGATTCATCCTGGTTTCATGTATTAATTTATTCTATAAACACTATTATAGTATTGAATGCATACATATCAAAACCCTATTCTAGGTCCTGAGAATACTGTTCTAGGAAAGATAAAGTTCTAGTCTTTAAAGTGGTTACAATCTATTGAAGGTAGCTAAAATATTAACTTCAGGCAAAATTGATGATGTGCAAGAATGCTTGTCTATTATCTTGAGTACATGGAACCCTTTGTATTGTTAATAGCACAAATACATATGACACATACACATATGTCCCTCTTATTTGGCATGATTTTTATATGTTAAGGTTAAGATTTATAGTTTTATTTCCTTTCACTGCTTAAGATTCTAAGTCATGTTTGGCCATGAAATCTTCATTCATTACATCACATGGGAAACTTGAAAACATGTTATGTGACTTGCTGGATGACTTACTTCTCAGGGAACTCAGTGGTCATAAGTGAACTCACTGGGCCTTTGTTCCTTTGTTAGGTGAGAGGGCCGCACAGCCCATCTCAGATGCCACCTTTCCAAGTCAGCCAAGTCTGTCCAAGTGGTTTCCTTGTCCTGTCAGGTCACCACTTCTTTATCACCCATCACTTCCTCACTTCTATTCATCAGCCTTCTATAGCCTCTCAACCAAGCCACTTCCCTCTATCCTTGTCCAGGCCCACTCTGCTGCTGCTGAAGTCTGCAAAAGAAAACCCTCTTGGTCTTGCATCTCAACACCACTAGATAGTCTTGGTCTCTAATCTCATCTGAGTCTCCTTCGGAGCCTCTCTTACAGCATCTCTCATTTCCCCATTGCCTGGCCACAGGACAAGCCCTCGCTACTATTCACAAATCTCCATTCACTCAGTTGACATGACCTTGTCAGCTACCACACAGGGAAATCACACTCACACAGGTAAACAGCTCAGCCAGGAGTTCCAGAAAGTCACACCCCAAAGCCCACAGAGTCACCTGCTTTGGTCTCCTCCTCCTCCTCCTCCTCCTCCTCCTCCTCCTCCTCCTCCTCCTCCTCCTTCTTTTCTTTGCTGTCCCAATGCAAGGGGTGCTCCCTGTCTGCTGTGGGCAATCCCTCGCCTTGCCCTTCTATGCTCTGGATGCCATCTTCTCCCACCCTCAGGGGGATTTTTCTATTCTCATCATCCCTGTTCCCATCCATCCACCTCTTGACTCATTATTAAGAGACATGAATATGCTTCAGGCTTTCCTTTCTTCAAGAAAGGGGGATTGCATGAAGACAGAAGGGAGACATGTAGAGTTGAGGACAGGAACATGGTGAAAAATGGGAGGGAGGGCAAAGAGAGGTACTGGGGAATAAAATTAAACAAACATTATGTCCAAGTAGGTATCAATAAACACTACTATGTACAATTACAGTGCACCAATAAAACAACAATAAATCTACAAAAATGACACCCTCGTTACCTTTTTGCTTGTGCATAGTCAAACTCCTTGTAGAAGGAACCCGCTATCCCTGCTTCCACTTGCATCCCCCACTGTCTGCTCAACCCTCTCCCTAGGGCCATCCGTGTGCCCCATAGACCTGAGGGCGTTGAGTCCATGAGCATGCCCATGGCCCACTGAATAACATGAAACATCCCAGGTCACCCGCAGATGTCAAATACTTTGTAATATTCTAAGTTAATATAAGTTTTTCCACGTAACATATGGAAGGGTGATATAATTTGGGGGGCTGTTTATAATGAGTCTATTCATTTTGATGTCAAGGCATTTCTTTTCTTATAACTGATCATTTAATGAAACAAAAAAAAAGTACTACTACTCTTTGACAGACCAGGTTTTGACTGAGCGATGACCCCATTCCAAGAACCCCATGTTTTAAAGTAAATGTGCAGAGGGAGTTTAACAGTAGATAAGTGAAACTGCTTTCAGTTTTCAGCCCTTCTTCAGTGGAAGTCATTCATTATCTCAGGTATGCCTGCAGGGTGCTCTTATCTTGAATGATATAGTCCAGTCGGGCTGAAACACGTGGGTTCAGAGGAAGAATTTGCTACAAGGATGCAGGCTGGACCAGCATGCAGGTGAACGTCTGCAACCTCGAGGAAAAACATACTGGATACATCAACAGGCATTTCACACAGTCTTGCTGGGCGACAGAAGCCATTTCTCAATAAGGAAACTTGGACTTCCAAGGTTGGACAGTGGAATCAACTTGTTTTATTCCAAATGTGGCCTTTTCAAGACAATCCAGCTCCCTTTTATGATCGCAGGCTTATTTATTTCCTCACACATGACCTTTCTTGAGAACAGAGAATAGCAGCAGATCTTACTGTCTTCAAAGAACCACAGAGAGAAGGGTGGCACCCTTTGCTTTAAAAAATAATAAACAAAAAACCAAAAGCCAATGTCCTGTGAAATGGTAGCACAAGGCCCCAGGTGTCTGCACACGCTATTTCCTCCTCCTGTCTTCTCAGCATTACTTGATATTTTAGGGGCACCTGCTGATGGTGTCAGGTGCCAGAATAGAGCTGGCACCACATGGTATGAAACAACAAAAGAGCAAACATAGGGCACTGCTGGCCGGGCTGCCCGGCAGGCTGCCACCATGAATGCACAAAGAGCAGCCACCCCATCGCGTCCTGCTGTGTCCCCAAAACATCTCGCTCATCTGCTGCACAGCCATCTCTCTTCAACCTTTGTGTCTGCTCCAGGGAAACCCAGGCTAATGCTGGATATAACCACTGGACCACACGGAGTGACCTGGGTGGGTACAGACATACTCACAGAGCAGGGTGAGCATTCCAGAAAACTGCTGACATTAAATTACACCCTTCACCTGGCTGTGACTGGGGACTAGGACTCTATTCTATTCATGGGTTAGATGATTTGTTTTTAATGCTTTCCTTTGTAGTTTCTTTTAAATATATTCCTAAAACACCTGTTTTCTCTATTAAAGTATTTTCAACCAAATTGTCTCTAAACCCTATATTGCCCTTTTAAAAAGTTTAATCTACTTTGTAATGAGATTTGATGGCATTCAGGAATGAAATGACTAAGCTAGTGGCTTCGGGGCTGGAATTTCACAATTAGAAATATATTTCTTGCCCCATTCAGTTGAAGCACATATTTGTTTGCTGTCGCTCAACACAGTTCTCTTGGTTCACAGAATGCCATGGGACAGGACACGAGGAAGGTACAGAAACAGGGTCGAAGAAATGTTTACAGGAGAACTCTTGAAAAGAGATGCCATTTATTTCACATTTCTTATAGGGTTGAGTCCAAAGCAAAGATAAATCCATAAAACAGGTAGTCCTCATAATGTCTGGTAATCCAGGATGGGTGCTTGTCTAAGGTGCTAATCATAAAGGGACAATAAAATAAAATAAAATGAGTATTCAGAATATAATTATACATTTGCTTATGCTATTTCCCCCCTCTTATATTACATAGAGTTTTTTTAAAGCTGGCGGTGTAACAAAAGGAGGAAAGAAAGCAATAGATCACACGAAAGCCTGCAGCTCTTAGGTAGGATCTTAGAACTGATCATTTAATGAAATCATGAAAAAAAAATCACTACTCTTTGATAGGCCAGGTTTTGACTGAGCAATGATTCCATTTCAAGAACCCTATGTTTTGAAGTAACTGTGCAGAGGGAGTTGAACAGGAGTAGACCTAGCTCTAGAATATAGTAAACCTTGGTCAAGTCCAAAGATGTCACTTGGATAATTACTATGTAAGTGATAATAAGATCGACAGTGGCTTAAACCCCCCAGGGAGGGGGGAACATGTCAGCAAAAGATAAAAGACACTTTCTTGGCTAAAACACCGCTGAAGAAATTGAGGTAATGAAGCAGAAAGTGCATTCTGGCAGATGCCATAAAACTCAGATTCCTCACTTTGTTGCTGTGGGCAGCAACAAAACAGCTGCTCCCAACAGGCCTCAGATATTGGGAGTTATAAATAACAGCCTAAATTTTTTAAAAAAATTCTTTTGACTCTTTCCTCATCTGGAACAAAAAAGGGTTGATCATATTGCATCTAAGAAATCACTGTACGCAGTTCTAAGATTTTAGAGTTACCACCTATCTGTTAGTCACTCATCATCCAGTTAGCTTGCAGATGTGTAGTATTCACTGTGTTAAAATGTTTGAATTAAGCCAGGTATGGTGGCGCATGATTGGAATCCCAGTACTTGGGAGGCTGAGACAGAAGGATCTCAGGTTGCGGCCAGCCTCGGCTACTTGATGAGGCCCTCTGCAACTTAGTGAGATCCTGTTTCAAAATAAAGAATAAAAAATTGGGCTGAGAGTATATCTCAGAGGTAGAATGCTCCTGGGTTCAATCCCCAGTACCATCCACACACACATACACAAAAATGTTTAGTCTATGCCAATATTTAAAAATGGGAATATTTTTTAAAAACCATGGACACAGAGATGCTCTTAAAAATAAGACTTGTTAAGTCATTTTGGAGATACTGTGCAAAACAAAAATCTCAGCCATCCCTTGCTGCAAAATGATTAGGGATCTCAGGACAGTGACAGCAGACTTTCAAGCCAAGTGTGGGACTTCCAAGTGCAGGTGCTCTACTTCTGAAAGCCGCCTTGATTGAAAATCTAGAGGAGCTGGCAATTAGATCCACACTTAGACAAAAATCAGTGGGAGCTGAGTAATGGCTGCCCCTTGAGACACAAGCCTGTCCCCTCTGGGTCACTACAGCCTCCTTCCTGTTGGTCTCCCTGCTGAGGCCAAGTGTCATGGCTGCACTTGCTCAACTTATTTAATTTTGACCCCAGCGTCACTGAGCTCATTTACACAACCTGCCCGGCCACATAGACATGAATTGTTCTCTCTGGCACAGGCTGAGGGAACACTGCCCGTACCGACGCGTGACTGCTGCTCACTCGCTGGGAGAGGGACCGGGCCACAGGGCTTTATTGCTAATTGAAAGTGAGAGTCACCTGCACACAGACTGAGCAACTCCCTTTGTTCTAAGATGCAGTCCAGCTTGGGCTTATGTTAAGAAGGAGCTCAGAGGACACACAGGTAAGAGCGCAGATGACCTGATCCCCAGCTGCTGCAGCAGGTCTGCTCTCCTCCGCAGGGACTAGAAGGAATAAACAAGACTAGGAGATGGTTCAAGCCCCCTTTCACTCCAGGATTCAAAAAAGTCCTTGTTGTATGAAAACCTGATTCTGTTCCATAAACTCCAAACAAATTTTAAAAACTTGCATTTTAAAACTAAAAAATTTAAAACAAGCATGAATGTTCATTTAAAAAAAAAACTACTCTTTGCAAAATAACTTCATTCTAAGTGTTGTATATCAATCATTCCTGATGCACGGTGATGAATCTCGGGAAAGAAAGAAATCATGTTCTTTGGGAATTTGGAGGATAAATCTGAAGCGCCCTACTTTCCCTGAATGTAGTACACTACACAGTGATGAACTGCTTTCTCTTGAGTCTTAAAATTCACCATAAGCCAAAAGTTTGCTTCAGACTCCACTGTGGCTATTGCTGTACACTCTAAAACTCACCTGCTAAATGCACATAAAAAATGGAGGGAATATCTTTCTGGCAGCAGTTCCTTTTTCCCTTTGTTTGACCTGATGTGGTTCCTGGCACTATAGAATATTTTGTTTTCCTGGACCATTTCCAGCCCAGGTCTTGTTTCTATACAAAAGGTTCAATAGCCATGGTTCTGTTGGCTCACTCTGCCACATCTCTCCCACTTGGTCAACATTCTTCACCTCCTTTCCTAGCTGTAGCCTTGGCCGGGGCTTTTGCATTCACTTACCTTAAGAAAGCACACAGTAAATATTTGGTAGGTACTTTATACCTCAGTAAATAAAAAAATAATACATTGATCCCTTAATTGCCAACATGATGAAACGTTTTGCTTCTTAATGCTTTTAACTTTCTTTAACCTTTCACTATTGCTGTGCCAAGATCTTTGTGAATATGGTCCTAATAGGTCTTCCAAAAAGCATTAACTTCCAAGTCTTGCTATAGCTCAAGAAATGTGAAAAAAAAATGTTTTTTTTTTGGTACTAGGAATTAAACTCAAGCCATTCTACTTCTTAGCTACACCCCCGCCCCCAGGACTTTTTTAAAAATTTTAAAACAGGATCTCATTAAATTGCTGAGGCTGGCTGCAAACCTGTGATTCTCTCATCTCAGCCTCCCAAGTACTGGGGTTGCAAAATAATTAAACAAAATACTCTTCTAGCAGTTCTTTATTTTTGCCTTTATCTTTATTCTGTTCTACTGAAATTCGTGTGTATTATTACAGGTCTGCACATCACACCTATTTCTACATGTTTTTATTTGTTCACTCATTTGGACTGTGCTAAGAAACATGTGCTTTTTCTTGTAGTTCCATCCCCACTCAGCTCTCACAACTCTGTGTCCTGTGGTTGCTCAATAAATATTAGGGACGAAGGAGAGAATTTAATGACTACAATACTTAAACTGTTCAACCTCAAACTTCCTCTTTTACTCTTAACCTTCTCATACATTGAACTTCTTACCCAGTTATCCAAGACGTTTTAGTTTAAAGACACTGTAAGATTGCTTTCTAAAATATTTCTTTATTTTCTGTTATTGGTTGGGCTTCAAGTCTCTGGCTTCAAGTCTTTGTGGCGAGAGTCACCCCTCCTCAAGGTTCAGTTCCTCCCCCATATTACCCAGTCAAGCATGCACTTCTCAAACCACAAATTGAAATCCCCACCTTTGCCCTCAGGATTTTTCTTAGCCATATTAATTCTATATAATGGCCCACATTTGGCAAGTATTTATTACCATATACTCTTCTAAGTGTTTTATAGGTTCTTTTATTTAATCCTCATAAAACCTAATAAAGTATAAATATTCCATGTCATCAGCTTTCTGGCATTTTTTTCACAGCTCCGAAATAGAAATGTGCTTTACAAAATGAAGTATTGGCAGCATTTAAACGATCTTATTTGTTCAGTAGATAAAACTACGGTGAATATATTTTATGATCTAATGAAGCTCAATTCAATGAGATATAGTGTCCCCATTTGATCAACAAGGTAACAAAGTTCAGAGAAGTGAACCCAAGGTTATGAAGCCATGCAGCCTATCTCAGTCCCATCTGGGCCACCACCCCACAGTGGGTATAGAGAGCCTTGTCATTTCTTTGCTCTGTAATTTCCTTTTCGAGATCGTATTCAAACATTATTTTAATAGCCAGTAATTATTGTTTTTGTGATGCAAAAGTTTGTACATATTCATCGTAAAAATTTTGAGAACAGAAATTTATAAAATATATAAATCACCTTGGATGCTCAGCTACTAAGATATTACTATTTCCAACACCTTGGTATCTTTCCTTCCTGGCTTTCCTTCCCTGTGCTTGATGACTACGGCCCTTAGGCCATTCAACCTCACGCTTTCTTCCTCTTTCTTTATTTTTCTCTCTCAAGCCCATACATCTAACTTCTTGCTCAGTTATTTGAGAGTATCACTTTTAAGGACCCCATGTAATGCACTCCTCATACTCTGGAATATCTCGCGTTATTTCGATACAGTCATAACATGGCACAGGTAACACACCGGTGGCGTGGCTTGGCCTCCCTCTCATTATTTATCACTGTGCAATCAGTATTTCTCCGTGATATTGCACGTCCTCTGAGAACGTGACTTTGAATGTCCATATGACTTTCTACTGTGAAGTTGCACTATAATTTGATTGTTTCCAAGCTTTCATTGTTTTCATATACATGGGATGGGCAGCCTTATTACTACCTTAGGGTTCCAAGAACTGCCGCCTCTTCTCAAGTCATCAGGCTCAGCTCACCAGTAGAGTGAAGAGTAAGTGCTTCCCATCCAGAAGAATCCCAAGCCTTTAGTGTCCGAAACACGCCGGTTTCACTGGGAGAGGCTTACCCAAAGAGAGCAGAGCTTCCCATGGAGCTGTTCTCTCCACTGCCCCATTTCTTTGGGACGGGAATCTCCTCCTCCCCAGCAAAGGCCCCATGGTCAGTGCTTGAGGTTGAGTCCCTTGGGCAGCACAGCCTTTGTGCCATGTTCGTTCCGGTAACATCTTTGAGTGTACAAAGTGGGGGCTGCTTTCACAGTGTTGGCTGTAGAATGCAGATGTCCAGGAACAGCAGATGTGGGAAGGGGAGACTCAGGACTGCCGAGGTAAACTTTCTTAGGATTCTTGATTTTAATCTCATTTCCTTTTTACCTCTTCTCAGCACTGACAACAGGGAGGGAAATCAGCATGGGACCGTCACAGCAGAGCTCAGTCGTGAATGGGTGATAGTAGCCTGAAGAAAGGGAAGCTGGAGGATCCGGTGAGAAGACTGTGCACATCGCAAACAGCCTGTCCACTCATCTACAGGAATGTATTTTGTAGTCTCCTTTCTGAAAATAACCACTGTCAATTGTGGCTTTTATTTCCTGGGTACATTGATGTTTACTGTTTTGAGTAAAATGTGTCTTGAAAATAAACATCTCTAAGACTAAAGGGCATTTTCTCAATCTCACCCATTAAAAGTCTTCAGTAACATCATAGTATTTATTAGTGCAGTATAACTTAGTGCTGTACTTAGTGTAACATCTTGTTTCCAAGACTAAAGGGTATTTTCTCAATATCACCCATTAAAAGTCTTCAGTACCATCTTAGTGTTACTGAAGTGTAACTTCCTATTACAGTGAAGTGGTACTTAGTGCTACTTAGTGTTCTGTTGGACAAGAACTCCCTAAGCATAAGGACTGCTTTCTCTGTGTGAAACAACAGCTGGCCCTTATCTCTAGCTCTTCTCATCTTTACTGTCAGTACTCGCTCCGGCTAACTGCATGCATGATACCTTCTAGGTAGTGTAATGACTACCTAATGTAAATAAGACCAGGCCTCTCATTTCCAGAGCCAGGACACTGAGGTTAAACTTGAGGGTGGAGTAGCCAAGGTGATGAAAATTGGAAATTTTAGATTTCTATAGTACTCTACTAAAGAGTTTACATTTCAGAAGCTTTGGTATGGAATCAGGCCGAATTCAATATAAAACAATGAGTATTTTGTGAGTAATCATCACCATTTTCCAGGGTGCCTCTTGTGCATCATGAAAGCATAACCGCTATGCACAAAATGTTTACAGTCTAATGAAAGAGGAGAGATTTCTCCACCCATCATCTACAGTGTTACTTGAGGAGGGCCAGAAGAGAAATCCAGCATTTAAAGGGAAAATAAATGTGTTCAGTCTCAGGAAAGGCATCATTGTGAATGCTGATTAAAGTCAGCCTCAGAAAATGGGCAAAAGAAACATGCTGGGGAAAGACTTCAAATGTGGAAATAGGGTGAATTTGGGAAACTTCAGATTCTGTTTGACTGCTGGACCATACGAAATATTGCCCACTGTGTAAGCCAGGGTAACTCTCTCCTTAACATTTCATTCCAACAAGTGTACCATATTCTTGAGAATCCTTCTGAATCTCTCGTGGAAAGACATCTGGTATACCCATACCTGATATATACCATAAGACCAAACAGAAAGAAAAAAAACTTAATATTTTCTGTCATGCCTGTTAGCTTAAATAGGATTTTAGAGCCTGATCATTAGTTTTATTTCTTTTCTCAAGTTGGTGATGCTTTCTGAGACACTTGATAGACATTGGGT
This sequence comes from Muscardinus avellanarius, assembly GCF_963383645.1. Taxonomy (NCBI): domain Eukaryota; kingdom Metazoa; phylum Chordata; class Mammalia; order Rodentia; family Gliridae; genus Muscardinus; species Muscardinus avellanarius. The sequence goes on from NC_137793.1 coordinate 36,646,713, forward strand.
AAAGAGAAAGAAAAATATTGGAACTATGTATTTTAACTTTTTTAATATTAAGTGTACCAATAGCTTAAAATCTGCTCTCTCTGCTTTATGCAAGAGATATATACATCATCCCCTTATGTAATTGACCTGATTAACAGTACACTCGCCCCCTCTTATTATGGTGCAATTGTATTTTCCTCACTCAATCAGGTGATAATGTTTTTACAGGATCAGAGGCTCAAGGCTGTTTTCCCTTCTTTGGAGAGAGGAGCAATTAGCTGCTGACCCTCAGGGATGAAGCTGTTTGACTGCCCCTGAGATTACTTGTTTGCACACAACACGAGCTCCCTCTAAAAGGATCTCCTGGTGAGGATTTTGGATTGTTTTTTAATTTGGAAAACTTGTTTGCAAAGATACAATGATTACAACATGTTATAGTATAAAACAAATTTGTATGCTTTGTAAAGTTTGTTTACACACTACAATAATTGATATTAAAGTTTTGTTTCTTTCATAGGGGAGGAAATTTTGTAATTTTCCTCTCCCCAGCTTTAGTTCATTGGCTGGGCCCTGTAAATTAGACTGGCAAGAACCAGACTAAGAAGAGAAAAAGAGAAGTGTATGAAAAAAAAAGAAGTGTATGAGCATGAGTATTGTACATGCAGTGGGAGTCCTCTGTGAGAAGAACTTGGAAGGGATCTGCTCACCCTGCTATTTGGGAGGTGGACAAGAAAGGATCACAGGTTCAAGGCCATTGTCTGGGGCAACTTAGTGAGAACCTGCTTTAAAATAAAAAACATAAAATAGGGTTGAGGGTAGCTCAATGGTAGAGTGCCCCTGGGTTTAACCTACAATACTACAGAAAGGAAGAAAGAAAAAAAGAAAGAAGGAAAGAAAGCAAGCAAGCAAGCAAGAAAGAAAGAAAGAAAGAAAGAAAGAAAGAAAGAAGAAAAAAACCAAATTTTCCAGATAAGTGACAAGATAAGTAAAAGGAACTTGAGTTTCTCAGGCAGCAAATTATGGACAGGGCAACACAGTCACTCTCCAGATCCATGGATCCTGCCTCAGTTGATTCTGCCAATCTCACATCAAAACTGTTTTTGGGGGAAACACTGTGCTGAATGTGCAGACCTTCTGTTCCCTTTTGTCACTACCCCAGAAACAATGTTCTTAATTTACCCTAAACAATATTGTGCAGTGTAGTAGAACACCCATTCACATAGCATTTACCTCATGCGATGTATTAGAAGTATGTAGAGATGATTTAAAATATACAGGAGGACATTTATAGATCATAAGTAGACTATATACTATTTTACATAAGGGATTTGAATGCAAGAGGAGCAATGGTGGCCATTTTATTAAAGTATATTATTGTAATTATTTATTTTATTATTAGTTATTGCATTAATGTATTACTGTGTTTATAAATTTAACTTTACCATATGTACATACATATGTACATGTACACACTCATACAATAAGCAACCCGCAGATAGCATTTGTGTGTAAGCATCAAGTGGGAGTCTTAGCAATGCAATCCCTGAATCCTATGTAAGAGGGGACCACTGGGCCCAGAAGTGGAGTTGTAAGGATGTGGGACATATGCATTGTTAACTATGTTGGGTTTTGCCTGATGGTCCTAGAGTGGATGAACCAATGTCAGTTCTCACCAGCATTTTTTAAGACTTCCCGTGTTCACAATTTCTCCAGTATGAACCACCATTCTCCTGTCTCAGCCTCCCAAATGCTGGCATTACAAAGCGTGGGCCACCACGCCCAGCTGATTTGTGTCTTTTTTTATTTTATTCAGATGGGTGTGAAATTGTACCTCATGGCACAAATGTACCTAATTACTCGTGAAAGTAAAGAGATGTTCATATTTTAATTGGCTCTTCATTTTTATTTATAAGTTCTTTTTTTCGTGTATTTAGTAATTTTGCTATTGAGTTTTCTTTATTGATTTGTAGGAAAGAATCTATGATCCATGATCTCTTTATTCTCTTTTTTGTGGTAGTGCTGAGGATAGAATTCAGATGCCTTCTACCTCTTAGGTGTACTCTCAGCCCTATTTTATTTTTTTATTTGGAAACAGCATCTAACTATATTACTAAGAGTCTCATTAAATTTTTTTTTCAAGTACTGGGGATGAAACCCAGGGGCATTCTACCTTCAAGCTACACCCACAGTCTTCTTTTTTATTTATTTATTTGTTTATTTATTTATTATTTATTTATTTTTTGGTGGTACTAGGGTTTCTGGAAACGCTTTTACCTCCGGGTTATACTCCCAGACCTAATATATATATATATATATATATGCATATATATAAAATTTTTTAAACAGGGTCTCTTAAGCCAGCGAGGCTGGCTTCAAACCAATGTGATCCTCCTGTCTCCGCCTCCCAAGCATGGGGATTAGAAGCGTGCACCACCACACCCAGCTATTTTTTATTCTTTATTTTGAAACAGAGTCTCACTGAGTTGCAGAGGGCCTCACCAATTAGTGGCTGAGGTTGTCTGTGAACCACGATCCTCCTCCTGTCTCAGCCTCCAAAATGCTGGGATTATAAGCGTGCCTCTCATTAAGTTTTTGAGGCTGACTTCAAACCTGCAATCCTCCTGTCTTAGTCTCCCAAATACTGAGATTATGGGTATGTACCATCATGCTTAGCTTTTTATTCCTTTAATTATGACATTATTTCTAATTATTTGAGTTTATTATGCCTTTTTTTTTTTTTTTTCCAGTGGTACTGGGATTCCCGGAAACCCTTCTACCTCCAGGCTACACTCCCAGACATAATTTTTATATTTTTATTTTGGAAACAGGGTCTCTCAAGCCAGTGAGGCTGACTTCAAACCTGCACGATCCTCCTGTCTCTGCTTCCCAAGTGCAGGGATTACAAGCGTGCGCCACCATGCCTGGCTATTATGTCATTTTTACATAGCATTTTAAAATTAGCATTTTATTTCTAGTTTAAAACATATACCTAAGGTTATAATTGTTATTCTAAATAAAATTTTTATTCCATAAGATTTTGAAATATAACACTTTTATTATATACTTGTTATAGGTTTTTTCACAATGGGAATTACAATTTTTTAATTTATACTAATCAGGAGTTAGTGAGTGTATGTATGTGTGTGGTATATTTTCAAAATGGGATTATAATTTAACTCATACTAATCAGGAGTGAGTGGATGAGTGTATGTGTGTGTGTGGTATATTTTGTTTAAAGATGTATTTTAACTATTTTTTCAATTAATTAATTTGAGTATGATTCCATTTTGCTGAGAGATGGTTATTTCCATAATGCTGATTCTTTGAAATGCATCAAGACTGTTTTTGAAGTTGTATAATAGCCAGTTTTTAAAAATGTTTTACTAATTTATGGCTGGAAGATTCAGCACAGAGGGACATACACCAAGTGATGTGTGTGTGTATGTCTGTGTCACTTTGAATCTCACTGTTATGTCTATCACATTGCACTAATATAAGTATTAAAAAAATGGAGTGTGATGGCACATGCCTGTAATCCCAGTACTTGGGAGGCTGAGATAGAAAGATTGCAGGTTTGAGGACAGCCTCAGCAAGTACTGAAACTCATCGACCTAGCAAGACCCTGTTTCAAAATTTAAAAAAATATATTAGGGATTGGGGTGCAGCTTGAGTTCAATCCTAGTACCATATAATAAATAAGTAAATAAATAAATAAATAAATACTGTTTAAAAATTTTAAAGTGTTCTATACTCTTTCTAACATGTTTTTGATTATTTATCCATTGTTTCTGAAAGGAATAAGTTGAAATAAATATCTAGCTGTAATAAATATTCATTTATTTCTTTCTTTTTGTAATTCTATGAGTATAGAATTATACATACGCACATTATTGGTCATGGTTAAATAACATTCATGAATTTTAAGATCTTGTTTTTCTGGTTTATTTTTTGTTTGTTTTTTAGTCACTATGCAGTATCTCTATACTATTAAAACTTTGCCTTAAGCTCCATTTTGTTGTATATTAGTTTTACAAATTCTGGTTTATTGTTGCCTACTATTTTTTGTAGTTCTCTTTATTTTTAATCATTCTGTGGTATTTGGCTATATATATCAGATAAGAAGTACAGAGAATGTGTGTGTGTGTGTGTGTGTGTGTGTGTGTGTGTGCGTGTGCATGCGCACGTATGTGTGATCTGCTGAGGACTGAACCCAGGACCTTAATTGTAGCCAAGCAAGGCTCTACCACTAAGCTACATCTCCAGCGTTGGAGTTTAGACTTTTAATCCAGTCTGATTGTCTCTGTCTTTTATTAGTGAGGTTAAAATTTATTATGATTCATATTTAGACTTATTTCTGTCATCTGACTTTATATTACTGATTATTTTGTTCCTTTTTTCCCCTTTTTTCCTCTTTTCTTTTTTCTTTTTGGTAGTACTGGGGTTCCTGGAAACCCTTCAACCTCCAGGCTACACTCCCAGACCTATTTTATATTTTTATTTGAAAACAGGGTCTCTTAAGCCAACGCGGCTGGCTTAGAACCTCCAGTCTCAGCCTCCCAAGCATGGGGATTACAAGCAGGCGCCACCACGCCCAGTGCTTTCTTGTTTTCTTTTATGCTAGATTAATCAAGTTTATTTTTCTCTCAGAATTCTTTCTTATTTTTTCTTTCATTACTAGTTTGAAAGTTATATATTTTATTTTCCATATTTTCATGTTAATACATTATTTAGCATGTTTACCTGAACAAAGTCTAAAATTCAGTATCTTTACCTCCTAAACCAAAGATTTCAAGGCCATTAGAATTCTTTAACTCAGATCTATCTCCTATATCCACAAACTTTCATCTTCAGATTGTCTAAAATAACAACTCCATCTTTGTTTAATCTGTAACCAACTTTTGATTTTGATAAATTTGAAAGAGCAGTAGTATGAGCGCCTTTTTGCCCTTTGCATGCACTCAGCAATTGTTGCCATTTTGCTAATTTTGCTTTCTTGCTCTTAAAAATGTGCCAGACACTACCACATCCTCTCCCCAAGAACTTGAGCAAGCATCCTCTAAGAAGGACTTTCTTTCATATCACCAAGATGTCGTTGTCACATCTAAAATAACTCGCATTTCTACAAGAATAGTATCTAATATACACCCTACAATCTAATTTCTTTCATGGCTCTGAAATTTGCTCATCTCTTTTTCTTTGTTTAAAAATCCACCGTCATCTCAAGGATCATGTACTATATTTCATTGTCCTACTTTTTAGTTTTCTTCTATCTAGACCAAACTTGACTTATTTTTTTTAGGACCTTAATTTTTTTTTAAAGTTCAAGATAGTTGTCTCATAGAAGTGTAAAATCTCTTCTTTCATGAGTTTTATCCGACTAGCACTGGCCTTTGGTAAAATCTTTATGTAAATTTCTCAGCTTGAGGATATAATACCTTGAATTCATGTGAATTCAGACTTTTTCTAGGTTTTCAATTTCTTGTAGTTGATTATATTTTACATGTATCTCTGGGTAGATTTAAAAAACAGCTTTCTCTGGTTATCCCAAGTAGTTCTAGTTCCCATTTAATTTGTGGAACAGTCTTCTCTGATCCCCAGCTTTGTGCATGAAGCTCAGTTCCAATGTTCTGATCCCAGGGTTAAGAGGTCTAGTATCTCTTCCCCAGGTAGTCCAAGCCCCCAGCTATTAATCAATAACTTATTCCTAATTTCTCTTGAGACTGCCAGCAAAAATTTTAATTCCACATTCTCATTTTGAGTTAGTCTTCATATCTGGTATTTGAGAATTTTCTATCCTTAATTTCAGTGTGAACTATGCATTTATGGCTTTTATGGGGCAAAAGGGTTGCCATCTATTATTCAATATTTCAATATCTCTATAGCAGCTTGGGTAATTACTTGTATGGGCTAGTTTTCTAAAAGTTCTGGAAGCTCTAGGTCATTGTTTTTAGAATTTTGTTTATATTTTTTCTTAAGATAGGATAGGGGTTATTTTTAAGTTGGTAGAATCAATTTACATATATTTCATAATGTACATTTTGACTAATTGTAGTGAAGATAAATCTTCAGAAAAAATGGAAACTGGAAACTTGACAAGTACCATTTACTGAGGAAGAATTTCAAAAACATAGTTTCTACTAGTATGCTGTAACAGTTGAAATCCCACCATTAGGAATTTCTTTCATCTGGTTATGTTTTTCATTTCCAAGATTCTTAAAGAGAAGTATATGATAACTAATAAGTAATACCCCAATAAACTTTTCTTTTTGGTATAATCATTGCTTTCTAATAATAAGTAGCTAGAAAAAATATATGAGTGTTGAATTTTGATGGGGAGAAAGTTATATGAGAAAGCTGAAACTATAAAAATGTCTAATTTGCAATACAGTTTACTAATTCAGTGATCACACACACACACACACACACACACACACACACAATTGCACATGATATTTTTAAAAATTTGAACCTTCAAATGTTTTACCTTTGCCCTACAGAGTCTGTTTTTTCTTGGGCACAATCCTCAATAGGCCTACACCCTTAATCACAAGGGCCCCTTTCCCCACCTGAGATTACTGAGGTACTTAGTAAACAAAGGATTCCTACAGAAGGCAAACTCAGGTGCCACCACCCACTACCCACTGATGGGCCACTCCTGATGATTCTGAGTAAGTCCAGACCTCCACCTGTGTTGGGCGCTCCTGCCCACCCCTCCCAGGGGGTAGGGGAGCATCTCCTGTAAAAGAAGAACTATGAGAAACCAAAGACATGCTCTCCTTCTTGAGAGACCTGTGTCCTCTCTTAAACTTGTATTCCTCACTTTCCTAAAAAAACTTATCTTTGTCTCTGGAAAAAAAATTCTTTCAAGATTTGGAAGCACAATTTATTCTTATGATAATTGCAGATTTGGTTGTGTGTGTGTGTGTGTGTGTGTGTGTGTGTGTGTTTTGCAGGGGATTGAACCCAAGAGCATTCTAGCTCCAGGCTACACCCCTAGGTCGATTTCTTTATTCTTTATATATTTTTTTAAATTTTTATGTGGATCATATTGGAAAAGGCATACATTTGCACAGTGCTTGGTTATTCTTTATTTTAAAACAAGGTTTCACCACATTGCTGAGGGCCTCACTAACCTGTGATCCTCCCTCCTGTCTCAGCCTCCCAAGTACTAGGATTACAAGCGTGCACCACCACTCATGGCCAGATTTGGTTTTAAATTTATTAAATACTTTTCTACAATTAGTTTCAAACTCTTATGAACTTTAAAAATATAACTTGCATGTGTATATGGTGTGTGTATGCATGACACTTACTGGGGATTGAACCCAGGGGCATTCTACTGATAGGTCGGGTCCCCCCTTGTCCCATGGGACCCCACAGCTGGGACAGGAGGTGGAACCCTGGAAGCCAGAAGCAGAGATGTTGCAAGACTCCAGGTGTTATGAGACTCCAGATATTGCGAGACACACTCCAGGTGCTATGAGACTCTGGATGTCACAAGAGAATAGGCATTCCCATGCTGCTAGCTCTACCTCAAGACACCCCCCCCCACTATATCTGTACTTCTTCTCTGACCCCATGACTCTGCTGACCTATTCTGCTGACCTTGTGGCTCTGCTGCTTGGTCATTGCCCCCTTCCTCCAGTCAGCAGATCTCACTCGATCCAAGGTGCCAGTTGATTAAAGATTAAAAGAGGCCTTTAAATACTTGGCTGGTGTTTGCCTACTTCACAAACTCCAACTCAATTTCAACATTGCATCTACCTCTGAGCTATACCCCCAGCCCTTTTTTATTTTTTGTTTTTGAAACAGGATCTCACGAGGTTGGTGAGAGTCTTCCTAAGGTGCTGAAGCTGTCCTCTAACCTGAGATTCTCCTGTCTCAACCTCCCAAGTACTGGGATTACAGTTATGTACCACCATGCCTGGCTGCATTTCTTAATTTTTTTGTTTTTGAGGTACTGGGGATGTAAAACCAGGGGCATTCTACCTCTCTGAGCTATACACCCAGGCCTATTTTTTTTTTTTTTTTTTTTTTTTTTTTGGTACTGGGATTCTTGGAAAGCCTTCTACCTCTAGGCTACACTCCCAGACCTAATTTTTATACTTTTTAATTTGGAAACAGGGTCTCTTTAAGCCAGCACAGCTGGCTTCGAACCTGCATGATCCTCCTGTCTCCGCCTCCCAAGCGTGGGGATTATAAGCGTGCACCACCACCCCTGGCTCCAGCCCAATTTTTTTATTCTTTATTTTAAAACAGGGTCTCACTGAGTTGCAAAGAACCTCACTAAGTAGCTGAGACTGTCCATGAACCACGGTCTTCCTGTCCCAGCCTCCCAAATGCTGGGATTTCAAGTGTGTGTCACCATGCCTAGCTTGCATTTCTTAATTTTTTTTATTATAAGAAGATAAAACTTTAGGGGAAAAAATAGACATTTTTATGAAGGGAGGTTATTTTGTTTTTAGGGATTGTTCTCCAACCTGTCAATTGGATTTAGAAAGCTCCCAGTGCTTATTTACAAAAACAGGTGAGCTACATAGCCGGGCATGGCGGCGCATGCTTATAATCTCAGCATTCGGGAGGCTGAGACAGGAGGATCACGGTTTGAGGACAGCCTCGCTACTTAGTGAGGCCCTCCACAACTTAGTGAGACCCTGTTTCAAAATAAAGAATAAAAATTAGGGCTGGGGGTGTAGCTCGGAGGTTAAATGCCCTTGGGTTCCTCCCCTGACCCGCAAAAAAAAAAAAAAAAAAAAAAAAAAAAGTTAGCTACAGTTGTGCGGACTTAGAAGCAGCACCTTCAGAATCAACTGTGAACAACTCAGCAGCCCCAGAGGGTTTTTTTTTTTTTTGCCTCTTTGCCAGACTTGCTGGTGAGTTTGCTGCAAACAATGCATTAACAGATGTTCAATTATAATTTCCGTGGGTTGCCAAAACATGACCTTAAGCCATTGTTGAACGTTCTGTATTTAGATAAACTTAAAATTCTCTTTTTCCATGAAGAAATGTAGTTTGTTATTGTTGCGTTGTTTTATTTGTGGATCTTAAAGTCAGGAGGGCAGAAGCAAACCTTTTGCCTCCAGAACCTCTAGAGCTGTTCTCACTCCTGGACTGCCTGTGAACTGGAGACAAACAGGAGGCCAGGAGCTCGTGTCCCCGTAGTCATATGTTGCTATCCTAACCCTCAGCACTTCAGAATGTAACTGTATTGGAACATAAAGTGTTTGAAGAAGTAATTAAGATGAATTCTATAGAGTGGGACCTACCCCATTAAGACTTGTGTCCTTATAAGAGAGGAAACAGACATCACACTTTCGTGCTCACCGAGCAAGAAGAGGCCTCGGGAGAAACCAAACCTGCAGACACCTGGTCTTGGAATTTAGGTCTCATCACTGCGGGGAAATGAATTTCTGTGGTTTGAGCCATGCAGTCTGTGGCGTTTCAGTGTGGCAGCCCGACAGACTAATGCTCAGGGAATCACTCCTTCTCTTGTGTCTCTTTGGGAATAAATGAAAAACACTGCTGGGAGTTCACTTTCTGTACTGACCTCAGAGGCCTGGTCAGGACAAAACTGCCCACTACACTCTTGACTAAAATTCAACAAGGAAAAAAAATCGAATTCCTGATTTTCGTGAAAATGCAAGAAGCATCGTGTGTCTTCTGCTTGTGAGCCTTGCCCAACCCCCTCCCCCCCGGCTGTATAGAATGTGTTAGGAGATGACACTGAACTGCTTGAACAGTTTGCAGCCTTAGAAATAAATTGGGAATGAATAAAAGGTAGGTAAAAATAAAGTCCACACTATTTTTCATTCCATTTTACAATGTAACTTTTTAGGAAATTGGATAATTTATAAAAAATACATTTTTTTGTTGTTATTGTTGTTGTTCTTGTTCATAATTCAGTCAAGCCACCCCTATGCTACTTTTCCTTGTCAAAAATCCTTGTCTTAGGGCTGTGCTGTCATTAGTAAATAGGCTCCAGATAGGGAAAGGACACTGCCCCTGCTATTGCCTTTACACAATCAACACAGAAGCAAAACACTGATCCTGGAAATTACTCCTCAAACCAAAGTACCTTTGAAAAACAAACAAACAAACAAACAAAACCCACTCAAATACTGTACTACTTCACAGACCTAGTTTTTATTGCAAGTACTTTATGAAATTGGATATATTTTATATGTTACAAACACATTTCCTGGGCAAGCTCTTCTTCATCTAGCTCCTCCTATAGCAATTTTCTTTTGTTTCTTTCTGCCTTTTCCCTTTGGTTACCAGAAAAGGTGTTAAAATAAACACATAAACTCACTAGAAATCATAGAGCTGTCACAGGCATTTTGGAAGATGAAGGTGGGAGGTGATCTTTTCTCTTTTGCAGATTCCCAAAGATGTTTAACAAGCTAACTACTATAAACGATCTGAAAGAAAAATTTAAGAATGCTTTCAAATTTCTCCTTTGTTAACCTGACCTGTATTTAAAACTGTTTCCTATCCTCTTCTCACTTTTTAGCTTCAGATCTGCACTTTTAATTTACTCCTAACTATGGTCTCTTTAAATATTCCGCCGGCAAATATCAAAGGCATTGTGGCTCAAAATCAAAGAAATCCTGCTCCTTGGCTTGCTGCTTACCATTTTCCCTCCCTCAGTAAATGACATCACAGGTGGGACTGTGGGAGACAGGAGGAGTGCAGAGGGAGGACCGAGAACCCTGGATGCTGCAGGATCTTGGCATCCAGGGTTCCCAGTCCTTCTTCTGCCCTGCTCCAGTCTCCCACAGTTCCACCTGTGACAATTCTTTACAACATCCCCTGGTCTTTCTCCCAGGGAAGCTACCTTTACCTACCTTGCTGCAGGGATCCTTGGCCACTCTCCATGGCCCATAGCTTGACTTTTCTAAAATACAAATCAAACCATATCTAAAATAATTCAGTGGCTGCCTGCTGATCCTGAAAATCCCGACCTTTTTATTCCTGTTTCTGGATATCTTTCTGTTCCAGGAAATGCCTCTGCTTCTTTTAGAGAAAGTTAAAATAATATTCCTCTCTTTGAAAATTTCTCTCACCTGTGCATGTATGCACATTTTATGTCTTAACTTCTCTGTGTTTTCTCTTGGGAAACCTCCCCACCTGCTCTCTGCCTCAATTAGGAGCTATTCCAGGATGTTGTTCAAAGACTGTATTTTGCTCTGTCTTAACACCTCCCAGACTGCATTCAAATGTCTGTTAACTTTATTGCATCCTCTACCAGGCTTCATTTGTCAGAAAGCAGAGGTAATCTCCTATATTGTTTCCAGTTATAAGTGCACAGAGCCTGGCACGTAATAGATTATTACTAGGCATTAAATAAACAGATAAAATTAATTGGAAAATACAGATCACACTATTTCTGATGGATCTGTTCTTTCATCCTTTTGTTTGAATTTTTTTAGTATAAAATGTGCTTGCAAAATCCAGAGGTTCTCTTAGGTGGGCCTTTAATCTTATTCCTATAGAACCCTTGAGGGTAGCTTATTGGCAGGGAGGGAAAGTTAAGTGGTACTGATTTGAAATACATCAAGACATTGACTCATTAGGCCATTCCTATTCCTTACTAATAAAGCAAATAAATACATGGCACAGCACACTGTCCTTCTCAAGTGTAAAGTCTTTTTTGTTACTTGCTCAAGAGAAGACTAAAATTTTCATGAAGGCTCTCAGCAACTTAGTGAGACCCTGTTTCCAAATAAAGTATAAAATAGGTCTGGGAGTATAGCCCGGAGGTAGAAAAGCCCCTGGGTTCTACCCCCAGTACTAACACACACACACACACACACACACACACACACACACACACACACACATTTCATGGAGATTAAAAAAAATTAACTGATGAATCAAGCCTGAAAATTCTTAGCAAATAAATGGATGGGAAATGTCTGACCTTGGTCAAGGATTTTACACAGGGAGAGCCCAGGTGTCCACCTTTCACTTCTCTGTCCAGGAACTGTTGGGACTGCTCCAAGAAAGTAGGAAGCTACTATCTGACAGCAAGATCACCTAAAAGGCAAGAGTTCCTTTACTGTTTTGACATTTCTATGTTGGTCCAGTTTTTTAGAATGGCCTTTATACATTGCACAGCTGTGACTGGGCAGGAGAGACCGTTAATGACAATCAGCAGCACAAGGAGTCCTTCTGCAGACCACGCCTAATTCTTGTATACTGATTAAATATTTAAGAACAGCAAAGTTCCGTATTTAAAGACACTGTACACCATGAACCATGCCAAGCTAAATCAAAAGGTCTTTAAATGTCAGACATCTCTAATACTTAAGGCTAATGATTCACCATGAGAACAACACCAAAAAAAAAAAAAGCTCACCTTCTAAACTGAAATCAGTTTTATCAAGGCTTTGATACGTGGGTTCCAAGCAAAGCAGATGCGGTGAGAAAGCATTGGAAGCCACCCTTTGAATTTTCTACAGGATCCAACCACTGAGTGGGTAGTCGGTGCCTGCAGAGAGATCTATATTCTTTTTACTCTTAACAGAAAGCATGAAATACAAGGGAGCTCTGAACAAAGGTTCTACACTTTTGGAATTTTTACTACTTTGTGAAATTTCCTACTTTGTAGAGCCTACCCAGCCCTATCTATGTTTCTCTCCTTTTCTTCACTGGCCCATATCTTGAAACTCCGACCCTAGACGGGTCTAATAGTAGTGACATAACTAATCCACAGCACTAATCGTGATTTATTCAGCATTTTTATATTGTCTTGATTTGTCATATTTTAGAAATAAGTATGTGTTTAAATATTTGGTTTCAAATTACCTGTGTAAAAGCACATAATTGAAACATAATTTAATTATTAAAATTATTATCCAGGCATTGTCAGGACACTGGAGGTAAAGAAAATTAAGAAACAGTGTTTATTATCATTCTCCAATAAAAGGGACTTATTTATAATAAGATCATTAAAAAATTGAATTTGAGATTGCTTTGAGCTTAACCTTACCCAGGAGAAGAATGACTGAGTGTAAACATTAGAATAACTACACACAGTTATTATTTTGTATCAAGAGATAGGTGTCTCTAGGAAAAAAAAACACTTCACATTTATTTAAAGCCAAATTCTTACTAAAATCTTGCAAATTTTATAAGATAAATGGCTAGCTCATTTTATCTGTGGTTCAGAAAATGCAGGTTTGGGTCTATGATAGCCAAAAGTAGATGGAAAATTCTTTGCTCTTATTGTTTTCCTTTTGCTAAAATTGTTTCTTTAGCAATCTGACCACTTTTCCTAGTAAAAGCCTTGTGTGTGCAACTCTCTAATGTTAACACATTGTAAGGTGTGTTGTGTTTTAAAACAGTTGTTCTCCCTTTTTCTTTCTTTTCATTTCTACTATAGTTCACCACAGTAATGGAAAATAGAAAAGCAAGATTCTAATTCATCTACCTGATTCATTCCTTCTTCTCAATAGAAAAAAATCCCAGTGACATTAAAAAATAGGTAACTTGCAGTTTGAGCTTATCCATATGCTGTGATATAGTGTCCTATAAGCCCAAAATTAATGTATTAATTTTTATCACACTTCTATTGATAGTACAATGCCATATCACCTGCCCAAGACTGTTAGTACACTTCACCAACAAGGGCTCATGGTGTTAGCTTTTTGGTAGAGATGGGTTGAGGTGGTGGTGTGGAGGTTGCATATATCTTCTTTAGCATTAGTGACCTGGGTGATTTCTATTTAAACTTGAATATGAACATATCTTAATAACTCATTATTTAAAAGCTATGAATCAAAACACCATAATGCTAATCTAAAGCAAATATCCAAACAATTTCTAACTTAACCACTCTCAACAATTAACCAAATAATCCTCTGTAGATTCAACTGAAAATGATAAATCTAAAGTGACATTTATTGATGATTATAAAGAAGAAAAGGTAACAAATGAAACAAAAAATCAGCTCAAACCTTGATCAAGTTCTGAAAACAAAGCATACTGGTTGTTTACATTCATAGCAATATTGCCAAGCATTGCATTAGACTATATATATATATATATATATATATATATATATATACACACACATACATACATACTGTGTTGTATACAATATACAATGACTATAAATTCTAAAAATATGCTGATTTTAGTCAATGGATATTAAGTATTAATAATTATAGTAGCTCAGTTTCTATCTCACTAGTAAAAACCTGTAGTCCTCCTTAAAAATGAATATATATGCAATTGTACATTATTGATGATATCTGAAATAAAAATTGTGCACTTTTGCATCAGTTGGAGGCTCATCCAGAGGCCTTTCCAGAAGCACCTGGGCGTTTGGCCCTCCCTAGGAAGCCCAAGTGTCCTGTCCAGAGAATAGCTGTGTCCTTTTGTGTGGTGAATGAGGGGATATGAGCTTCGAGAAACAATGGACATCCTGGATGAAGCATAGCTGGTCATCCTTCAAGTACTGGGATATCACTTAGATTGTCCAGTTTTGTAAGAACATTGAATCAGAATCTATGACTGATGAGATTACTGCAGATGTTTTTGCTCAAAGTTTTAGGTACATATTTTACTTCAATGGTGGTATTTTTGATGTTCTGGGAACAACACCACTAATGTGACTTATGAGCTTCTAGACTGTGTCTCTGAACTGTTACTCGGATGCTGCTTGGGATAACCTGTTTTTATATTAATTGGAAATGGGACTGGATTTCAATAGGTAAAAATATAAGAAAATGTTATGATTGATTTTTTTTATTGAGTGCATGTCTATTGTTAGCTAAGACTTCCCAAGGCTCTTCAAGGAAACACATGAAGAAGGTATCTTAATTTTTAGTTTCCTAAGAGTAACTGGGCGATGTGTACATATGTGTCTACACAAGTTTTTTATCCCATTATGATGTGTGAATACAATGCACCAATAGAAAATTAAAAACAAAAACAAAACAAAAATCTAATCAGAGATATCCAGATAATCTTAAAGATCAGCTCATGTGCTTAATCAGTGACCAAAATGTCCTCTCTCATATTAAAAACTTTTAATAAAACCTTTTGCTGTTTCTCTCTAAACAAGTTTGTTTGGGTTCAAAGTTTTGGCATCAACGTGACCTCATTTATCTTATTATCAGTGGTGAAAAATAGGCTCCTTCACAAGGAGCTCTGTGACTTCCTGAATATTCTTTTTTTTTTTTTAAAGACAGTGATCCTGACAGGAGGAGAGGAGGTGGGGTTGTAATAGCTCTGAATTCTGGAGAACACAAGGGTCTCCCATCCACCATGGACTGCAGTGGATTTTTTTTTTTTAACATAGACTCTAATTTCATTTTGATCTACAAGGAAATATGGAAATAAAATGGTATCCACAATTTGCATGGCTATGTTTTTGTCCTAGGGGCTGTGAAATTCCATGAAAAATGTGCTCAGAAAGAGCTCTAGTAAATGAAAAATTTGGGGAGTCTGGGAACAATTCAAACAAAACGTGTTTAATTCATATGAACTCCCTAGTGAGGAAAACATTAAGAATGGGAGTTTCAAAATGAAAACTTTCCACCTTATTTCAGAGATTCTGCTTCCTTACTGAATGTTTCTTGTTGCTTTTATAAATAATATTTCCTCCAGCTGGCACACTTCAACAGGATCCATTCAAATGGATTTCATGGGACGTTGAGAAGTTCCGGTACCTTTCTCAATCAAAACTAAAGGTTATATTATTCTCTCTATCATTTCTTTTTCCCTTCTGGTGGCTGGGAAAGAAGTTATTTATATTATTGTTAATGTTTCAAAGAAAAGCACAGCTGCTAATTT
Source organism: Muscardinus avellanarius (assembly GCF_963383645.1). Classification (NCBI taxonomy): domain Eukaryota; kingdom Metazoa; phylum Chordata; class Mammalia; order Rodentia; family Gliridae; genus Muscardinus; species Muscardinus avellanarius. Next base: position 36,662,493 of record NC_137793.1, read on the forward strand.
TTTTTTTCTTAAGGGAAGTACATCCTTCAACCTTGGTCATGTCCTTGAAGATAGGTTCTTTTAATTGTAACTACCATTTCCCAAAGGGTGAGCAGTGGGAAGAAAAGTCTTTGATCATCCTTTAGTTTGTTCTCATTTCTTTTATGAGTGTGCTTCATGGACAGGAGCCTTGCTGTTGGATGGAGGTGCTCACACAGCCAATGGCTACCTGGTTGGCCAGTCATGCTGGGTGACATGAGGACTAGCCACTTTGAAAGCACTCATTTTTTCCATCAGCAGAGGAAAAATCGGTCAGTTTGCAAATAAAGGTCAAATCAATAATGACTCTTTTGTGTATGGGTGCAATTGGAACAGAAAACCTTTCACCAATTTTAATAAAACCTCTGCAACATGATTGTAGAGAGGCACTGGGGAAAATCTTTTGGCCTCTTTACAATATACAAGAACTCAAAAAGTGACCCCAAAGGTCACAGACGAAATGGAACTTTGGGGATAGTGCTTTCTATTGAGAGCGAGCAGTTCTATGAATTCTCAGTGGTTTTCTAGAAATAAGGCAGAGATCCCACCAAGGTTTGAGAATAGAAATTTATTGGCTAGCACAAGGAAAAGTTGGTCTAGTACAGGTTTGTTGCCTTTAGCCCATATGGTAGAAAAAGGATAGTCCACTAGTAAAACAAAACAACTTTCCATGTGGGGAATTGAATTAGTAAAAGTGGAGAGAGGAGAATAATATGCAATGACACATGAAAACATGTTCATAATGTGGCAGAACAGAGATTCTGAGCTATCACAAGGACAAACAGATCACCCTGGCACTTGGCACTCAAAGGCAGACAGACTCTTTCTGACCTAAGACTGGGCAGATGGCAAAAGAAAGAGGCATAACTGCAAATATCCCCAGGCTCTGTCAACATCAGCTGTACCCACAGACTTGAAAAGGTGGACCCTACCCATAAGGGTGTGTGGGAGAGACACCTGTACAATGGAATTATTGTCAGAGCACTGCTGTCAAGTACTCAGACAAGCAAAATAAATAAAACATTGCGGGAGACACCTCCGGAGGAAGTCCAGGCTGCCCAGACTACCCTGTTGCAATGCAGAGCTGATAGGTAGGGTCATCATCCTCAGAGAGTAATCTGGCACTCTGCTGGATCTGGGGAACCTCTCGAGAAGCCTTATGGGGGCAGTTTCTCCTCTCCCTGGAAGTCTTGTGTTGAAGCATAGCACCACCAAAGGCATCCAGTCTGCAGTGCAGCTGTAGTCTAACTTATCTCTAGATTCTAATTTCTTTAAATCCTCCTTTTATTGTACTTTGATTTTATTCAGTACTGACTGGGGTTTGAACCCAGGGACATTCTACCCCTGAGCTAGACCCTCAGCCTTATTTTTTCATTTTGAAACAGGGTCTCACTAAGTTTCAGAGGGCCTCACTAAGTAGTGGAGGCTGGTCGCGAACTTACGATCCTCGGGTCTTCGCCTCCCAAGTACTGGGATTAAAAAGAATGTGTCACCATGCCTGGACCTTGATATGACTCTTTAAAACCACAGTAGCCAATAGAGCTTGTGAGATATTTATAGTTAACTTTATAATTAAATTGTACAAAAGATTCACAAATGACTGGATTTTACATTAGTTCTTGTGTTACACAGACTCTGGGTACTGCCTTATATCTCAGGGCTTTTAAGGTAGTCACTGCTAAGCTGCCATGGAGGGAACAGTGACCTTCTAGAAGAGAGGTCTTCAAACATCACTGAGCCCAAGGACTACTTACTTAATCTTCCAAGTTCACTTTTTTCTTTCTTTTTTCTTTGCTTTTTTTTTTTTAATAACTTTGAGTTATAGATATCAAGGATATCTAACCTGGGCTTTATCATTTCCTACAGGATGCCTGGGAAAGCTAAGCTTCAACATTGGTAAAATGGAGATAAGCCCATAGAGCCTATGAAAGCCAGGTTGTTCTGTTCTTCCACATTAAAGACCCCTTGGCTACTTAGGGGATCCTTAGATTAAGATGAGTTCTTCTTTTGCCAACTTTGGACCAAGGCAGTAGACTAAGATGACTTTTCTGATTACTGGAAAAAGAGGCTGTCCCTCAGATGAGTTTCTCCACCAAACCCAGCATGTCTGGTAGAGATCATAGCACTTTCTACTATTGGCAACATAGTCTCAGTGGGCTGCCAGCTCATGCAGTTTGTAAAAGCCACTTGTTAAAATTTCAGGAAAGTTGGGAGCTGGGTAATCTATGTTGGTAGCTAACAAAGGGCCATGGTAGGACAGAGTATTTAAACCACTAAAAAGGTCAGACACTATAAATTAGGGCTTGACCCTTCCTCCATGGGTTGGTTTTTGAACTTTTACCAGAATATCACTAGCAGTATTATCACTTAAAGTATAAATATCTCTCTGATATACTTATGAGGGGACAGATGATACATAATTTTGGAAAGGGATAGATAGAAGATCTCATGTTTGTAAAAACAACCAAACAATCACGACCTAAAATAAATAACACATATAAATATATATGTATGTGTATATTTTGTTATGGATTTGAGAAATTGTGTGTTATTAATATAAGGAGTGAAAAAATAAAAAGGAAGAGGAAGACATTTTAAAATTCATAGGCTTTCATGTAACTGACCTTTTAGTCAGATATTCCTTGGCTACATTTTGGGGTTGCTGAGCAAAATGGTTTTAAAGAATGGCTTGTTTTGAAATGTAATATGAATGAAATGTAGGCGTACATAAAAAGTTTTGAGAAAAATCGTCTTCATTCCATGCATAAAATTCAGTATTACCAGCTCAAAATGGGAACATTTAAAAATAAAACAAAGTGAAATGTTGAGTTTAAAATATTATATATATATGTGTGTGTGTGTGTGTACGTGTGTGTGTGTGTGTGTGTGCGTGCATGCATGCATGTGTGCATGCGTGTATGCATGCCTTAACTATTGCACTTTGTGAAAACAAACAAGGATAAAGGTATCCTGGAAAATAGAGACTGAGGCTACTCGTCCAGATACAATATCTTGTGGACAATGAGCTATTCATTAGTGTTGGGAGCAGGAGCCTAAATATTTTTCTGCCAAGTCCAAGAATGACACCAATGACTCTAACCTTGAATCAATGATTGAATCTCCCTGTGAATTATTTTTTACAGGGATTGTGGTGGAGAAACAAGAGGAAACTCTTTTTGTGAAAGGATCTCAGAAGCAACGATGCAGTAGCTGCAATATACAGTGGTCCTTCTTATCCACAGGCATATGTTCCAAGACCCCCAGTGGATGCCATAATGATGGTATCAAACCAAACCATATATATGTGTGTGTGTATACATATATACATATATATATGTATATATATATATATATGTCATCACTCAACATCTCATCAGTCTCATATCTATCTATCTATCTACCATGTTTCTACATACCATGTTTCCTCCTGTACAGATTCATGATAAATTTAACAAACTAGACATAGTAAGAGATTCTCAACATGAATAATAAAATAGAACAATTATAACAACATATTGAAAGTTAAGTGAGTAATCTTTATCTCTTAAAATACTCTCCTATTCTTTCCTCACCCTTCTAATGACAGTGTGAGATGATGCAAGGCTTAGACATGGTGGTGTAGATGACATAGGTATTATGACATAGCATCAGCCTACTGCATAAGGGCTACTTGAACACAAGCACCGAGGTATGACAGTCAGACTCATAATCAAAATGCTACTAAAGCAATGAACAGGCAGGTGTGCACACTGTGGATGTGCTGGACAAAAGGAAGATTCATATTCCAGGCAGGACACAGAGAAGGTGGAAAGCTCATTGAACTGCTCGGAACAGCATGTAATTTAAGATGTGTGAATTGTTTCTGTAATTTTTCATTTAATATTTTTAGACCAGGGTTGACCTCAAGTAACTGAAACCTTGAAAGGGAAAAATGCAAATAAAGGGAGGAGTAACATTTATGTTGGTTTCTTAAAAGAAACTATCAGAGAGTCTGGCTCCCATGCAAACTTTCACTGTGGTATTAAATGTTAGCCAAGATGTGAGTTTCTTTCTTTTTGGATCTTTCAATTCTTATGATTGAAGCAACCACCCTGATTCAATAAAAGAAAACATATATTTTCATTTCACTAACTCCACCATATCAGATAAAGGCAATCTTCCTACAACCCCAAATACTCCTATGGAAATAACACATGATCTGTTTGCCCTACCTGAGAACCACCTGTATTTGTATGGCAATACAACTGTAAAGATAGTACGAGTACAGGATTAGGAATCTAAAGCAGGATCTGTTGACATTATTAGGCGGTGGCTGCCCAATCCCCATAGTTATCTGAGGGATAAGAAAAATATAGGTTTTTCTTTCTCTATAACAAAGTCCTCGTTAGTTTGCTCCCTAGTGTTTTCATAGGTTGTGCCCTCCTGGCTTTCAGTATTTATGTAGTTCACTGACAACAGAGGATCTTTACCTGGAATCACAGGCCCAGGCACTTCTGGAAAAGTGCTTGATATGAGACTGATAGGAGAAGACAGATTTGAAACACTTTAAAAAAATAATGAACTAGGATTCATTTCAACAGTTAATAACCTCTCTGGAAAAGCAAGCTCTGCTGGAGTTTCTTCTGTTGTGATTCCACAATACAGTATATTACGGAATTGCTGCCTCTCATCAAGTGAAAGGAGGCAAGATGATCCCATGACCTGGAAGTCCCAGCATTGATCATAAAAGTTGCTGTCTGAGCAAACGTCAATAGCTGACCCAGCTATCAAATATGTGACACGTTGGCAGGGCTTGAACCTCACAGTCCTTTCCTCTAGCAGGCATTTGGGCTCCTTCACCTCTCCTTGCCTCTATACAGGCTGCTTTCTCTGCCTGGGTCTGTCTGTCTGCTGTCTGTCTGTCTGTCTGTCTGTCTGTCTGTCTCTCTCTCTCTCTCTCTCTCTCTCTCTCTCTCTCTCTCTCATCCCATCTCACTTGGACAATTTCTTCTCTTGATGTAACACTGAGCTTGGTCATGAAGGTTCTCTGAGCAGAGTCCACCTCCAGCCTAGTGATGGATGGCTCTTCTGAGTTTGCAGAGCCATTTTTAAAAATGTTTTTATTGTTGCATTGTAGTCACACATCTTAATGGGGTGCAAGATGGTAGAAGCATACATGTACACTTGATTCACTTAGCCCTTCCCCAATTTCCACCCCATTTTCTCCTCCTTCCCTCCTTAGTGGCTTAGTGATTGGCTTTAATATGTTTTTGAATATTGCTCTCATACCAGTGGGCATAATGTACTTGCATCACTTATGTATGGATAATCATTTACTTAAGCAATAGTTTCAAACTTCAGTTGCACATTACCTGCATTCCCAATCAGTGAAATCAGGATTTCTGGAAGTAGAACCCAGGATTCAGTATTCCCTGTTGATTTCAATGTGTAGTCAATGCCAAGAACCACTGTGTTTGATAGTAAAGTATTAGAGGGTAGTGGCCGGATCCTTAGTACATTTGACTCAATGTACAAGTCAGTCTGGTGCTGAAATTTTGCAACATTAATGAATTATACAATTAAAATTAGAGTATTTTAGACTCTTATTAAGTGATATTAAAACATAGACATTTGTTTCAGAGTGCAAGAAGTTTAAGAGTAAAATATGTACAAATATATTGATTAAAAATCACTAAGTTCATTGATTTTGAAGCAACAATTTGGAAGAAAGTCATTGCATGTTTTTTCATATATCATATTCTGAATATTTCTGAAAGCATTTTGCATTATTTTTATGGATATTTTCTAAGATGAAATGATGAATTTTGAAGAATTTTGGATTTAGATGAATATTTCTGCTCAGGAGATTTATATGTGCAAGAACTAGATCTAATGTTTCTCTAAGTGTTGTTAACAGACCAGCTGCATCCAAATAAAATTCATTCTTCCAGCCACCATCATAGGTCTACAATTAAATTCTTTGGGGAGAAAAATTTAGGAATCTATGTGCATTTTCTTTTTTATATTAAAACATAATATTCATGCTTTCTTATGTATCGACTAAAGGCATTCTACCTTCAAGGTACACTCCCAGTTTCTTTTTTTGGAATCAGGGTCTCACTAGTTTGATGAGAGAGAGAGAGTCTCTACTTGCTGAAGCTCTTCTCAAACCTGTAATCTTCCTGTCTCAGCATCCCAAGTACTGGGATTATAAGCATGTTCCACTATGCCTGGCTATATTTATACTTTTAAAGTAAGTATATAATTCAGAACTTTTAGTACATTCACAAAGTTGTACAATTATTACTATTACATAATATAGAACATTTTTACCAATTCAGAAAAAATCCATACCTATTAGCAGTCACTTCTCTTCTATCATATCCCTACAGGTCAATGGCAGTAAGTAATCTACTCTCTATTTCTATGTATTTACCTGTATTTTGAACATTTATATCAATGGAATCATACAATGTGTGGATTTTTGTTTCTAGCTTCTTTTACTTAACATAGGTTTTTTTTTTTTGTTGTTGTTGTTGTTTTTGGTGGTGGTACTGGGGATGGAACCCTTCTACCTCTGGGCTACACTCCCAGACCTATTTTTTATATTTTATTTGGAAACAGGGTCTTGCCCAGCACTTAACAGAGTATTTTTAATGTTCATATATGTCATTCTAAGAACCAGATGCCGTTTTTTGGGGGGAAGGTACTGGGGATTAAACACAGGGGCATTCTACCTCTGAGATACATCTCTAGCCCTTTTTATTTTTTGTTTTGAAACAGGGTCTCACTAGGTTTCTGAAAGTCTTGATATGTTGCTAAGACTGTTCTGGAACATAGAATTCTTCTATTTCAGATTCTCAAGTACTGTGATTATAGGTGTGTATTATCGTGGGTTGTATATTTAATAATACTTTATTTAAATATATTCAACCATTAATTTTTGAAAAATTATCTTTTTTATACTTAGACTCCAGTAAAAAAATCTGGAAGCTTCTAAAAGAACATTTTTGTGATCTTAAGGTAAATCCCATGCAAGAACCTGTGAGTTTATAGATGTCATGTTAAACCTGATTACCACTCCCAACCTATCTCATCACCAAATGGGGCACTAAAGACCCAATCTCAGGACACTGGGCTTTGAATCTCTTTGATTTTTAGTTCCTAAATCAAATCTGAGAGGTTGCAAGGTTGCATTTGAAGTTGCATTCATCTCGCTCAGACTTACTTCACTCTAATATATGGAAGTCCACAGAGAAATGGCATAAATATCAACTGATCCTTTAAAGTATGTTAGAGCTGATGTATACAATAGCTTCCAAGACACCTAGTATGTACACATATACTGACCTGAGAATATACCTGTGGACCTCCAGTGTAAGACTGAAAAGTTGATAGATTACAAAGCTGAAATATCCACACAATGGTTTTACTCAGCCATAATGAAGGACAAAATTATGCCATTTGTAGGAAAATGGATGGAACTAAAGAATATTATGCTAAGTGAAATTAGCCAGTTTCAGAAAGTGAAGAGTCATATGTTTTCTCTCATATGTAGAGCTAGAGCGCAACTGGGAAACAAGTAAGACTTTCAGTGAGGAGAGAGACCAGCGTAAGAGTGGAAGGGGACTTGGGGAGGGAGATGAGGTGAGGTAGGAGGGAACTTGATGAAGGAATCAGTTCAAACAATCCTATGGACATCCACAAAGCTATGGATATCGATTTCAATATTATGAATGGGGGAGGGGAAGGGGCTGGGTGGAATCCGAAGGGAAACACACAGGTATTGTGTGCGTGTATGCTTCTATCTCATAGACCTTAATATGACATAAGGTTACAATGCCCCAATGAAAGTATATTAAAACAAGATTGAAGCCTGGAGTCTACTACTATGCATTTCTAAGACTACACATGGTTGTTGCTAAAAGAGAGAACTTCTGCTGTCATAATATTTATTCATGAGGGGTGCAGAGAATTTTATTTTGAGGCTAGACATTCCTCCAGACCATATAGCCTTAAAAATGAAAATGAAAACAAAACCCATCTGTGAAAACTAATCAAAATTAGAGTATCTTGAGAAAAGCAAAGTGCTATACTTTATGGAGATTCTGAAAACAATTGCTACTCCCTAGCAGTATTTAAGACAACACAGGTACAAGGGCCATGGGAAACAGAACAGTCACCCCAAGTAGCACCCTATTTTCATTGGCATGAGTTCCCAAAGGTGTTCGATTTGAGACTGACCAGCAAGGGATCAGTTTGTGGAGAGGTCATTCTGAAGTCTAAATTCTTAACCTAAAATCCATGGCTAAAAGGTAAACGAGTTAATTTACCTCTCCAGGCAACACAATTTTGGAGAGGCCATAGAAGTATCCTCCAAAATGTCAATGAGTCTCTTTCCAGCTAAACTTTGGGCTATCCCAATGCACTAGAGAATTATCTACTTAGGAACATTTAACACACCAGTCATTCAGGCTGAAGCTCACCTCAGGCCTAGGTTTGCAGCTGGTGGAAATTTTATCTGCAACAATGGTTTAAGGGAACACTGCAGCCTTCTAAGGGTTACTGTGGTAAAGCTCTTTAATTGCTTTGGTTACCTCCTGAGCCCTGTCTCTGGGGATGGGTGTGTTCCATGCTGAGGAAGAGTGTTGAGGGGGAAACATTCCCATGGGCTGCAACTGGACACAACTTGTTTTGAATGCATAATGTAAACATCGAGTTGCATTCTCATTAGCAATTCCACAAAGCAGAAAAATGCCTCCTATTTTCAGTTCTGCCTATCCCCTCCATTGAACTTCCAAGCTGACTGTTCCCATTGTTCCCGCCCACTCCCACCCCCAGTGCTCAGCATTCTCCCCTGGCCTGCAGCAGCCTCCCTGTCAGATCCTGCAAGCCTTCTCCTGCTCCTCCTCTTAATCCTCCCTCTTAACCGGTTCTTCCATGGGGACAGACAAGAACAATTCAACACCAAAGCTTCCCGCACCCATTAAGCCCGAAGGATAAGAGAATGGCTTGTTCGGATCAGCAAAAATAGCTGAAGAATGAACAATTAATAGCTACTTCTTCTGATTTTACATTCCATTGCCTCTTCCTGGAATTTTGTGACTTACTGGATTCTTTCCATGAGAAACTCAAATCCTCCTCAGTTCCTACAACACAATTGCCATAGCTTTTAATGGGAAAAAGTTCAGAAGGTATGGAGTTATTATTTTAGCTTGTCTTTATTTTTAAGATGACTCATATATAAACCATTTGTTGACTCTCTGACCTGGTTATCCTCCTTTGAGAAATCACACTCGTTTAAACAAGCCTGTCTAAATCATTTATTTATATGGTTGCTGATTTTTGTTACAGATTCTAAGGCTATGGTAACCTCTTCCATTTATAAAGGCCCAAGAGACTCTCCCAGACCCCTTTTTCATCCATACAATCTCCTGGTGGGGGTTCACGTCAACCCTAAATAAATGGCAGTTGACAAAAAATAGAATTATTTATATTCAAAACACTAGAAGTGATAAACATCTGCACTTAAGCAGTTACTTAAAGGAACATTTAAAATTAGAAGCAACTTCCTTTTTTTAATTTAGCAAAAGAGGGACTGATATCCTTAATGATTTCTAGGAAACCAGAATTAAAAATTTACTTGTTTAAAAAGTAAGTTCTCAAGAATTCCGAGGTTTCTTGTTCAATTTGATTGAAGATGCCTCTATTTTAGAAAAATTCCTGACAAAATACCTGAGAATGGAAGGTGTAAGACAATAAAAGGACTGAGGAATAAAAGAATAAAGTAGGGACAGTTCAAGTCCTGCTAAGAAGCTGAGGGTAGCCTTGAAGTGGCCTGTGCCATCGCCCTCCTGTGCCCTGAAGTGGCCCCACACCAAAGGAACATGAATGTCCAGAAATGGACATCCATAAATGCCAAGGCTACTTGGGCAAAGTCAGGTGCAGCATTAAGCCCAGGGAATACACATCATAAAAGTTCCCAGTTGGAATGTTTGTTTATGAGGTAAAGCAAGAATTGCAGAGAAACTGGTAGGATGGCATTCTCCAGGGCCTGAGAAGGTTAAGGTTAGGAAGGGGAAGCTAGAAGGACATGAGTGCGGCTGGAATTGCCTCCAAGCGCGAAGATGATTCTTCCCAGTTGCACAACTCCTCAGTTGTAGTTTTCCATTCCCCACGGCACTAACATCTGCCCAATGCAGTTGCTGTATTCTTACTCAAGGAAGGTGAGCAGCAACGCCCAGGCTCCCTTCCTGACTGCTTTGGCAGACAGAACCACCTCCTACACAATCCCCTCATGCACAGAAAAAATAAGAGCAATTTCTTGGGACATGGATTTGTTTTGAAGATAGCAAAGTGATGGAGAACTAAACTCCATACAATGGAACCTGGTACTGGAAAATATACATTTTTAAAATGTTAGGTAAATGGTGGTTAGGGCAAGGTATGAGAACAGTAGGGGCAATATTAATAGTTGTTAACAGTAATAAGGATTCGCTATGTCCCAGGCACCAATTTATGCCCTTTACCTGGATCCATTTCCTTTAATCTTCTCAATAACCCAAGTGCAGTAGGTTCTATGAATATTTCATTTTATAGCTATTGACAATACTGAATAGTTAGCATCTTCTCACAAAGTATTCTGTTAGGTTTACCAATGGACAAACCATAGAAACACTTCCTGAGTTTTTGGTGGTATTGTCTTAGTTTTTTTTAATTTGTCTTCCTTCCTTCCTTCCTTCCTTCCTTCCTTCCTTCCTTCCTTCCTTCCTTCCTTCCTTCTTTCCTTCCTTCTTTTCTTTTTTGTTTGTTTGCTTTGTGGTACAGGAATTGAACCCAGGGGCCTTCTAGTTCTGAGCTATTCCCCCAACCATTTTGATTTTGATTTTGAGACAGGGTCGCACTAAGTTGCAGAGGACCTTGCTAAGTTGCTGCGGCTGGCCTCGCACCTGTGATCCTTCTGTCTCAGTCTTCCAAATGCTGGGATTACAGGCATGTGCCACCATGTCCAGCTGACACACATTTATATAAGGCTTACCTGTGTTGTCTGTACTGATCTAAGAATTTTATAAATACTAACCCATTTCATCATTACAACAATCCTGTGAGCTAGATATGCTTAGTATCCTCACTTTGCTGTGAGAAAAATTATGGAAATTATGCCTTCAAGAAATCAAGAAACCTCCTCACAGACATACAGCTAGTCAACAGAGCTGTGTCTAGACTCTGGTAGTCTGTTTGGAATGTTCAGAGGCAAAAGCGTCTCATACAAGCAGTAGATAATGAAGCGTTTTGGAAATAGTTAATCCATCCATTTTACTGGGAGCAGGGAGTGGTATGTAAGGATTTGGAAGGGAGGAACAAGCATTTATTGTGTCTCTCTTTCCATTTCCTCAGACCTTGCCAATGACTCTACTACACATGATGATTATTAGTGTAAGCATTAAACTTTCTTTTCATGAATACTACCTTCTAGTAAACCTAATAATGGTGATAGACTGATCATTAAGGATGGGAAGATGGCCAACACAGGAAAGAAGAGTCAAATTCAACTCCATTGCTAACAGCTGATGTTGAGAGCTCAGGTTTTATTTTACTTAATAATGTCAATACTTCTGTTTAGCAACAAAATAAACCACAAACATGCTATATATCTATTCAACTATCTAGGCGTACATTTCTGTTTAAGCCTTTCTATATAAGCATTACTATCTAAGTATACAGTTTTTGAGAAATCCCTTAAATTTTAAATAAATTAGAAATTTCTAACCTGAAAACATCAGCTTTTTCCAGAAGACCAATGTTAGTTATTTCAAGATCAATATCATCCGAAACTCCCATGCAAGGAGGGGAAGTTCACCTTTGCTGATAGAGTTGGGGCATCTGGAATCCCTTTGGTTGAGAGGCCTGGTCTCATTAACAAAAGAACCTAAAAATGAACTAAGTAAGGAGGGATGAAAGCTGTGCTTTGAAAAGAAATAGGAAATAGATAAACCTAACAGAAGGAAATCTATATTTACCCACAACAGAGAGGAATAAGTATTAGGGCTCTTAAGATAGCAGGGACCATCTTCCATCTTGTATCCAAGTCCTTTGGGCAATAAGACCTCAGTCAGAAGGTGTGTCCAGGAAGATTGGACACAGTGCTATATCCAGACCTGGTGCTCCCATATATCATCTATTTAATATTAGCACTGAATGAAAAAAGTCATGAGTCTTTTAATAGGCCCATGAGCATGGGTATGGTGCATAGGACATGGTGACAGGCACAGTTGGCTAGAAGCTAGTGGCTCTTAACTTTTGAACAACAAATTCCTGGGAAGGAGAAAGGATCACCTTCCTACTAAATGACTGAGACTAAATTTTCTGCTAACAATGATATACGAGAACTTAATCAGATTTGGTTTTATCTTAAAAAAAAAAGTAAGACATTTTTGTTCCTTGAACATCATGGAACAAGATATGGCGGTTTATTGTATGTTCTCTCACACAGCTTTTGATTGTTTGGCATATATTGCATTTTAAAAAAAAAAAATTTACTAAGGATTGAATCCAGGAGTATCCTACCTTCAAGCTACACTCCCAGCCTTTTTTATATTTTTAAATTTTAAAACATGGTCATGCTAAATGCTAAGAGTCTCATAAAGTTCAACATTGAGGCTAGCCTTGAACCTGCAATCCTTTTGTCTTAGTCTTTCAAGTACTGGGATTAGAGGTGTGTACTACCATGCCTGGTTATTGCATAAATTTTAAGTCTATATATATTTGGTTTAATAGTAAGGATAAACCAATTTCTAATATATTTCACTCTGGAGTCAAACTGTGAAGAGCTATTCCTCTGAGATTAAATGACTTAAGCATGGTGTGGCAGACTTGTTCCTAGCTAGACTACCTTTCCCAGCATTCCTTGCAATGAACATGGTTTCATGAATGAGTTGTAACCAGTGGAATCTGAACAAAGACAGGTGCACCAACACTTTCAAGCAAGCCCCACTAGAAAATTCCAAGTACACACATTGCTGATTTCTTCCTTTCTGCCTACAGGAATAGAAATAAAGCCGGGAGTGGTGGCGCACACTTGTAATCCTAGCATTTGGGGGCTGAGACAGGAGGATTGCGGCCTCAGCTACTTAGTGAGGCTTTTTGCAACTCAGTGAGACCCTGTTTCAAAATAAATTTAAAAAAATAGGGCAGGGGGTGTGGCTCGGAGGTCAAATGCCCCTGGGTTCCATCCCCAGACCCCCACACACACACACATACACACACACACACACACACACACACACACACACACACACACAAATGTAATAGAAATAGTTCCAAAGCGACCTTGGATCCTACGTGTTGAACATGTGAGAGGCTCCTACTATCCTAGTCCCTAAATGATCCTGAGCAACCGCGCCTGCACGTGGGAACACCCAGAATACTGTTATTGGAATGAGCAAGAGATGAGGTGCTACCGTGTTCTGCCGCTGAAATGTTGGGTTCTGTCTTTCACAACAGCATTATTTTAACTAATAAAATTAAAATGGATGAAATAATCACCACAAAACACGCTTCCCCTTTCTTACAATCACCACGTATTCCTGTTCTTTGTATAGAATATCTTTTAAGTTGTAGAATAGATGGGAGAAAGTAGCAGTCTAAATTTAAAATCCAGAGTAAGAGTCATATTTACGCTACCCCTAAGTAAATTTCCTTTGCCACACTAAACATGTCATTTTATTTGCATTGATTGTTAAAATTTATAAATGAGTAGTTTCACACAGAGTTCTAGATTTTCATCTTCTGAAAAATTGGATGATCTGGCCATATGGAGCCTCATATTTCTTTTTATGTAAACCAGGCACCTTCCACACTAACATGACTCTTTCTGGCCACCTTCCCCATTCTACATTATATACTTGGCTTTTGACTGCAGTTAAATTTGCCCGCTGGATTATCATAAATAGCTGGGGATTAAAACATATACAATGCCAGTTAGACAATAATTGCAATGAGGAAAGATTAACTATTTACATGTTAACGCCCTTGGCTTCTTTTGTTGGAAATTATGGAAATAACCATTTAAAATCCACTACTACATTTGCTGCTCTGAGATTTTTGATATATTCTTCTCCAAATGTCTCTGTATTCTCTCTATAAGACCCAACATAAAATCTCATTTTAGAATTAATTTATAAGAAAATAAAAGGTAACATCCTTTTATCCACAACTAAGGAAGAGTTACTTATCAAATAATTTTTCCTATTTTTACTATGGTTGTTAGGAAGATAAAAACTATATTTCTGTCAACTGTATTAGGTGGAAAGTTATGACTTACACATTCATATTCTACTTTTCTCCTGATATGCCTATTTTATTTCAATATATATGTTCTTAATTATTATTATTTATGTTCTTAAAAATAAACTATTTTGTACATGCATTTCTTATAAGCCATATATCTTCTGTGAAATTAGAGTATAAATAAATAAATAGGGTTAAATTAAACATTATAATTAATAATTAATAAAAATAAAATAAAAGTATAAAATTGTATCAAGAGAACAACTCAAGTTTAATATTTATAAAGTACCAAGCTGCATTCAATTGAGAAATAAATTTTTATTTGATTTTGTTTTTTTCTTTTAAAAATAAGATGAATTATAAATAAATAATTTTTAGTATCGTTTCTGGAGAATTCGTTATAAACTAGACATGTTTAACTATTGTTTTTGCTTTTTTTTTTTGTGGGTCTGGGGATGGAATCCAGGGGCAATCGACCTCCGAGCTATATATAGCCCAGCCCTATTTTTTTATTCCTTATTTTGAGACAGGGTCTCACTGAGTTGCAAAGGGCCTCACTAAGCAGTAGCTGAGGCTGTCGGCGAACCGCGATCCTCCTGCCTCAGCCTCCCAAATGCTGGGATTACAATCGTGATACATCACACCCAGCTTCATTTTTGCTTTTTTTTTTTTTTTTTTTTTTTTTTTTTTAGTTTGACATTATATGTCAGCTATATGCATTCTCCCAGTTACTTGTTCGTTTATTCAACAAGCTCTCACTTGATTATCTACTTTATGACAGGAACTAGGTATGAATAAAGCCAAGTGCCAGAACTTGTGTACTCTGCTAATGGAGTAAAGACTGCAGAGAAGTTCATAGGGCCCATGCTAGACAGAAGGGACAGCTTGAGCCTCAGGAGTCGGGAGAGGCTTGTCAGCTGGGGAAGAACACCAGGTGTTGACAGGTACGTAGTGGGTAAGGCAGAGGGAAAGGCCCCCTGAACCTGGGGGTACACCGACTGAGTTCCAAGTTCTCAAATCAGTGCCTTTCTTGGGTTCAGACTGGCAGTAGAGGGCGGAGGGGAGGGGGTAGTGTCAGAAGATGCCACAGTGGCCAATGAAGAGTAAGACATCTCTTTAACTGTCCATGCAAGAAACTGGAAGAACCACTCAGGGCCATGCATGGTCTTAGTCTGATTGCTTCCTTATGATTCACTGATTTAGTTTGGTACTATGCATTTCAGAAAGGATTTTAGTGCAGCTTGAAAAGGTAAATATATTAAGTGAGGAGGAAGGAAGGTAAAAACTTGAAAGATGTGGTAAGCCCAGTGCTCATTGGAATCATGAAAGTTGCTGGTAAAGAAAGGCATACTTTGTAATAAAATAATTGTCTTCAGTAAGCATGTACCACAATTTCCTGAAGTCTCTCTCCACACTGAGTCAACAGTACCATCCCACCTCTGCCCTTGTCATTCAGTAAAAGCAATTTGAGCATGTTTGGATGGAGTCTAGAAATATGGCTCTGCTGCTCTCAGTTCAGAAAGAAGTTTAGGTTATTTATCTGAAAGAAAATGGACTATATATTAGGTATGCCACCGTTATGCATTTCCTTTCAGCTAAGAATTTAAAAGTTAAGCACTGAGGACAAACTTTTACCCCTGATCATGGAGTAGATAAGCACAGAACTCTCTGGTGCAAATTGTCAGCTGGGTTGGGACTAGAACTGGCATTCTCTTTTGGAAATGTGGAGCCAGAAATAATATTCTTGAACTGAGAGTTTGCCCACATTTATTAATATACTCACTCACTGACTGATAGACTGATTGGTCAGTTCATTCAGTAAATACTTATTGAAAATCTACCAGTTGGATCATGCAGTGAAAATCTACTATTGGGTCATACAATGAACTAGCCTCCAGCTCCTTCCTCAAGAAGGTTTTAATCTATTTAGGGATAAAGACAAAGAAACAATTCGTTTTGTGAAAGGCAAAACGGCATTTCTAACCATCTATGGTGGTGTATATCTGTTATTCCAGTACTTGGGAAGCTGAGACAGGAGGATCACAGGATCACAGGTTCCCGGCCAGCCTCAGCAACTTAATAAGGTCCTCCACAAAGCTCCTGGGTTTACTATCCAGTACCAAAAAAATTTAAAAAAGCATTCATCAGGGAAATATATGAGCAGAGCAAATACTGACAGGATATTACAAGATTTTCCTCAGAAAGTAGTTTTGAGTCATTGATTAACTTTCTAGGTCTCCTTTAAAGTAATCTGGCAGCTAAAATGAGGAACCTTAACCTTTAACATCCTATAACTATAATCCCATAAAAACTGTGGAACAGTTACCCCAAAAGATAACCTCACTGCAGAACAACCTGTTAATTTTCTAATGGCTTAACTGAACATTTAGTATGTGATTAGCAATTTGTAACTGCTCAGGTGTATTGACTGAGGCTCCGTGGTGCCAGGCAGCATCCAGGCTTGAGTGACGTCACTGACTCACCTCATACCCAAGGCCCTGGCCCTCAGCCAACTAGGAAGCCAACCAGGAAGACTATAAGCCCCCTGAGCAACTTACTGTGCTTTGGTTTCTTGAGGGTCTAAAAAAAGTAATATGATCCTGATGGGGTTTTGTTTTTATATTGCCTCAGCAATGTGCTACAGCCCCATTATTTAAGCAGTGCAGGAACTGTTTAATGGCCCAGAAAGCACTGACTCTAGGTTATGAGCAACCTCTTGGTGTGAAGTGAGAGCTCACACTCCTTCCAAGCTTATGGAGAAGTAAGGCAGCAACATTTACCAAGGATATTTGAAAGCTTCTGCAATTCCTCTCTAATATTTAACCTCCTCAGATCAATCATATGGAAGATAAATCATGAAATAACCACTTAAAGAGTTAAAATGGAAGGGCTTCCGGGAAGATGGTGACTGGGAAAAGCAGGGCTTAAGAGCCCCGCTAACAACCAATCTCCATTACCACAAAATCAGCGCCTTTCATAGCCAGAAAGCACCATCACCAGAGAAACAAAAAAATCACCAGGCTCCAGAGAGAAAGCGGACTGAGAACAGAGCTCAGAGCCACAGAGGAGATACACCCGCCTCATGCCCAAGGACGCGGCAGCAGCGCCATACTGCCGGTGGCAACGGCGAGTTCACCGGATGGCTACAGCAAGCCGAGGTGAGCCGCTGCGGAACAGCCAGGCGGGATTTCTCAGAGCAGGGAGCATCTAAAGCTTCCAGTGGCTGAGCTCAGCACACGCTGCAGGGATTCAGAGTGGAACTCAAAACCAAGAAATACGCCAGCCTCACGGCCAAGGGCGTAACAGCAGCGCCATATTGCCACCGGCGGCAGCAGCACCGAATTCACCGAGTCCAGTACAGCTACATCTGCGTACTCAAGAACAGTGAGTCAAATTGCGGGCCACAGAGGAGAAATCCCAGTACTGTACTCCCTGGGACTTGACCCAGTGGGGGAGTGGCGGTGGCAGATATATCACACCATAGGAGAACGTGCAACCTGGCACCCCCCACAGTCTAAAGCAGCCTCTATTGACTCTCTGGGGCTGAGACTCTGTGATACAACCCAGTAAAGGAGTAGTGGGGTCTGAGATACTACTGACTCGAGATCCAGAACACCTTAAGTGAAGTCATAGTGACCCAAGGGAAGAACCCAGAGAAGGCACAAACTTCCGAAATCATGGGAAACAGGAATAATACTGGAGCAATGAATGTCCACAACCCCACAACATCAGAACCCGATAAAACAGAAAATCAGAGATTTCTAGAAGATCAAATCAGGAAAATAACTGTAGAAATAATAGAGGTGCTTCGAAAAGAACTCAGAGAGAGCCAAAAAGAGATAAAGGATGCAATTAATGAAGTAAAGGCCTCAATTCAAAGCACAAACAACCGATTAGAACACATGGAGAACAGAATCTCGCTCTTAGAAGATGATCATTCCAAAAATGAACGCATAGTTTCTAATCTAGGAAAAAATATCCAACAGCAGGAATCTGATATTGAAGAAATATGGGCCCATTTTAAGAGAGCTAACCTAAGAATAATTGGAATAGAGGAGGGAAAAGAAAGTGAAAGCAAAGGGATCAACAATCTCTTCAAGGAAGTAATAGCAGAAAATTTTCCAAACATAGAGCAAGAGGTTGATACACAGGTCCAGGAAACTTATAGAACTCCCTTTAGACAGGATCGGAGAAGAGGATCCCCACGCCACATAATTGTCAAAATGACCAATGTGGAAGCCAAGCAGAGAATCTTAAAGGCAACAAAAACAAAGGGCCAAGTGACATTCAGAGGCAAACCAATTAGAATCACTCCAGACTTCCCAAACCAAGTCATGAGAGCCAGAAGGGCTTGGAGTAACATATTCCCAATTTTGAAAGAAAACAACTTCCAGCCAAAAATTTCCTACCCAGCATAACTTTCTATCAAATTAGATGGAGAAATAAGAAGCTTCCATGACAAACAGAAACTGAAGGAATTTATGTCTTCAAAACCAGCACTAGAGAAAATACTCAAAGAGATTAACTACAAAGAAGAAATAGGTAACACAAACCAGAACCAGAGAAACAAGATTTTCCATCCAACAGTCAACTAAGATTGGTTATCTGTGGAGATTCATTATTTATGTTAATCTTTTAACCTATCTCTAAATGGTATTGTTTGCCTTTATTGTTGTTAATTTTTAGGATTTCTAGTTGGAATATTAATATACCTTCAGATATAGCATTTGGAAATATTTATCCCATTCTATTAGTAACTTTTAACTCTGTTTACATTGTCTTTGGATATACAGTATTTTTTTTATTTTTTAGGGAGTTTGTATACTCTTCTGTTGCCTGTGCCATTGAAATCATATCCAAGAAATCACTGCCAATTTCAATGTTGTGAGGTTTTATGACCCAGATTTTCTCCTAAAAGTTTATAGTCTTAAGATTTATAGTTAGGTCTTTTATCTATTTTGAGTTAATATTTGTATATGGGATTAGGTAAGGGTCCAACTTTATTCTTTTCCATGTAATTATTATTTTTCAACAATATTTAGTTAAAAGATTATTATTTTCACCACCAAATGTTCGTGGAAACCTTGTCAAAAATAACTTGACAATATAGGGAAGAATTTAGCTCTAGGCTTTTATTTAACTCCAATGGTTTATATATCTGCCTTTAGAATAGTACTATACTGTTTCAATTTCTGTAGCTTTATATGGTTTGAAATCAGAAAATATATATCTTCTAGCTTTGTTCTTTTTCAAGATCGTTTTGGGTATCTAGAGTCCATATTCAATATTAGGATAGATTTTTATTCTGAAAAATAAATATATAAATATATGATAGTTTCACCTAAAAAAATAGAAAAAAAATATTCTCTGGTAAGAAAGAAAGTAAAAAGAAATATTGAAATATCTTTAAGTCATCAAAAGCTTGGTATCAGACAAATGAAACTGTTATGTGAGATTATCATTTTTAATTTTGGATAAATTGCTATAATACTAGATGTCAACCACTAAGCCAAGCATGGGAGGGAGGGATGGGGAGAGAATGGGGTGGGGATCGGGTGGGGGCTGACTGGGCGATGTGTGCATGTATGTCTACAAAAGTTTGTATCCCACTATGATGTATGAATACAGTGCACCAATTAAAAAAATAAATAAATTAAATTAAATTAAAAATAAAATTTAAAAAAAAGAGTTAAAATGAAACTAACTTACCATTTAGTCCAGAGAATCTAAACAAATAAATTTCTAGCTATTGTCATAAAGTAAATGTTCAATAAAGGACTTATCAATGAATGAACAAATATAGAGAAAATTCATAGCTCTGACATTGATTTTTTTTTTCAGTACTGGAGATAGAACGCAGGGGCATTCTACCTCCAAGCTACACCCCCAGCCCTCTTTTTTATTCTTTATTTTGAAACAGGGTTTCACTGAGTTACAAAGGCCCACACTAAGTAGCTGAGGCTCTCTGCAAACTGCGATCCTCCTTTCTTAGCCTCTTAAATGCTAAGATTACAAGCGTGCTTCACCCTGCCTGGCTTAGAGTTGACTTTTAATGTCAAAGAAGGTAGGATGGTAGGATGTAGAGAGGAGTTAACTATAATATAATCAATGCATGCAATGAAATTATTTCTTAAATTTATCCTACATGCAGCCATTCAGTACCACATTATTCTTCCCATAGATAACTGAGAAGTTCTCCAAAGATATTAAATGTATCTGGTTCTAAAGAAATGGTCCACAGAGAGAAATTTCCTTATTCCTCATTGGCTCCAGGTAGAACTCTGTAGGTTCCTATGCCCAAATCCCTCAGGGTGATTAACTCTGCCACAGGGTCTGAAGGAAAATGCATAAAGTTGAGACATCGTAAAGATTAATTTACTATCACAACCAACATATGTATACATGCATTAAAAATTTCTGAACTGGAAGTGAAATCAAGCTTTTAGAAATCAGGGCCCATCCAGGCGTGGTGGCGCATGCTTGTAATCCCAGCATTTGGGAGGCTGAGACCAGAGGCCCTCTGCAACTCAGTGAGACCTGGTTTCAAAATAAAGAATAAAAAATAGGGCAGGGGATGTAGCTCGGAGGTCAAATGCCTCTGGGTTCCATCTCCAGACCCGCAAAAAGAAAAAAAAAAATCAGGGCCCTAAGTCAGGTGTAGTGAAGCACACTTAAAATCCCAGTACTTGGGAGGCTGAGACTGGAGTATTGCGCAGGTTCGAAGCCAGCCTCAGCTGCTTAGTGAGATTATCAGCAACTTGGTGAGACCCTGTTTCCAAATAAAATAGAAAATAGCTCTGGGAGTGTAGCCAAGGGGTAGAAAGCCCCTGTGTTCCACCCCCAGTACCACAAAGAAAGAAAGAGAGAGAGAGAGAGAGAGAGAGAGAGAGAGAGAGAGAGAAAAGAAGGAAGGAAAAGGAAGGAAGGAAGGAAGGAAGGAAGGAAGGAAGGGAGGAAGGAAGGAAGGAAGGAAGGAAAGAAAAGAAAAGAAATCAGGGCCCTAGTCAGGCATGGTGGTACATGCCTATAATCCTAGTACTTGGGAGGCTGAGACAGATTAGAGGCTAACCTCAGCAACTTAGTGAGACCCTGTTTGAGCATGAAACATAAAAATAAAAAGGGATGTGGGTGTAGCTTGAAGGTAAAATGACCCTGGGTTCAATCCCTAGTAAGAAAAGAAAGGAAAGAAAAGAAGAGAAAACGAAAAAAAGAAAAGAAGAAAAAAAGAACAGAACAGAAAAGAGAAAAGAATTCAGGATCCTAGAGTCAGAGTAACTATGCTGAAGTCCACTGTCTATTTGCTGTGATCTGGGTTCCTAGTGTCTGTGGCTCTTACTTACTTATCTGAGAGGAGTTAATACTTCACCAGATTGTTGTGAAAAATAAATGACATAATGTGGGAGGGAGCTCGTAGGAAACTTTATGTTGTTAGGTGACTCCAAGGCGTTAATTACTGTCACTTTACACTAGAATTAGTCATGACTAGCTTCAGGAACGAAGTGATGCTTCTAGAGCGCACAGAAGTGTGGGATTTCCAGAGTAATGGCAGGGAGATCATTCTGTTTTTAGTTCATTAGTTGAACAAACATGCACCTTGTGTGCAGACATGCTGCCATCCTGACACTGTTAAGATTGAGGCCTGGAGATGAGGCCCAAGAGGCTGGCCCCATAAGCAGGGTGATGGTCAGGGACAATGTTCTGGTCAGAATGGAGTGTCCAGCCGGGCGTGGTGGCGCACGCTTGTAATCCCTGTGCTTGGGAGGCAGAGACAGGAGGATCGCGCAGGTGCGAAGCCAGCCGCGCGCGCTGGCTTAGGAGACCCTGTTTCCAAATTTTTAAAAAATATAAAAATAGGTCTGGGAGTGTAGCCCAGAGGTAGAAGGGCTTCCAGGAACCCCAGTACCACCAAAAAAAAAAAAAAAAAAGAGAATGGAGTGTCCACACTGAAAGAAGTAGGGCCCTGCTTCATTGGACAATGAAGTGCTTCTCAGATGTTAACCAGCCTCAGGATCACCTAGAGAACTCTTAAAAACACACATGGCCAGGTTCCTGCCCCTAGAGTTTCTGATTCAGGACAAACAAAATAGGGACCTCAAAATATGCATTTTTAAATGCTTTCCAGGTGACATTAATACTTCTGGTCTGGGCCACACACTTTATAAACCACAGAGATAATGTAACAATTACAGAATCTCAGGTATAAACAATTGAATCTGATTCTGACCAGCTTAAAGGAAAGGGAATTTTTTTGGATATTTATTGGGTGGTTCCTAAAAAGAATAGGAACCTAATTTAGAAATAGATCTAGAATAGTTCTGGTCCAAGCAGCATCAACTCCTTTGTCATGATGCCATAATTTAGAAATAGATCTAGAATAGATCTGGTCCAAGCAGCATCAACTCCTTTGTCATGATGCCTGGACATCACTGGCAAAATACATCAGCTCCAGTGGTTATTCCTTTCTTGTTTCAACTAAATTTCAGATTCCCCGCAGAAAGAGTTTAATTGGCTTAAGGCATATGCCTGCTTCATGGTTAGTAACTGACAGTATGTTTTGAATAATAGCTCCCCACAAAACTGCACACAATAGGAAAAACACAACTATTTGTGTATAATTGTGTAAAAAACAATTTGGGTATAATTGCCAAATGTGTGCTAATGGATGCTTAGGCTGTAAAACAACCACAAACAAACAAATAAAAACAGAAGATGGCCCTGATAGCAAAAGATCAACTAATGGCATATCTAGAATTTAGACCAAAAAAAAAAAATTTTCCATATGATCTACACAGAGGCTCCTGGAGAAAGTAAAATGAAGCCGGGCATGGTGGCGCACACTTGTAATCCCCGCGCTTGGGAGGCGGAGACAGGAGGATCGCGCTGGTTCGAAGCCAGCCTCTATGGCTTAAGAGACTCTGTTTCCACATAAAAATGTTAAAAAATAGGTCTGGGAGTGTAGCCCGTGGGAGTGTATCCCGGAGGTAGAAGGAACCCCAGTACCACCAAAAAAAAAAAAAAAAAAAAAAAAAAAAAAGAAAGAAAGTAAAATGAAAATTAAAGAAAGAAAAAATAAAAATGGCAGTTTATAGCCCCCTCTCTCCCCCCCCATCTTCTTTTCTTCTTCTTATTCATTTAGTTTTGGGGATTGAACCCAGGAGCATTCTACCTGTGAGCTACCCCAGCCCTTTTACTTTGTTTTTAAGCAGGGTCTTGCTAAGTTGCTGAAGCTAGCCTTGAACCTGTAATTCTCCTATCCCGGAGACCCAAGTACTGAGATTATAGGCAAAAGCCACCATACCTTGCTAGTTTATAGCTTCCCTAGAGAAGTACAAGGGAGAAGTTAAACCAACTCTTTAGGAAAACTCTCGCGGGTGCCAATGGGGGTCCCTCCCATTCCTTCTGAAATGTTCAGGCATGTATTTTCTCTTCTTACATATCAATTTAATGTACAGTAACATAATTCAACTCTTGGGTTATCTAGATAACTGAACTGAACAACAACAAGCCCAGGCACCAGGTTGTCGATTTCCATGTTAAGACTGCATTGCCTTTAGAGACTTCTCTTACTTCATCTAACATAGGGATTTTCCATACTGTGTTTTCTATTTCTTTTTTTAAATTTCCAGTGAAAGAAATTATCTTTTGTCCCTTGCATGTTATACCTTGACACTCTGCCTCAGGTTAAAGTGATGTCTTATGCAACTATTGTCTTAAAGAAATCCAACTCTTTGTATAAATTTTTCCCCCAGAGACATAAAGTGTGCTTCTATAAACGCCAATGCAACTTTATTTTTAATTGGGCCATTTTAACAGTTCACTTGAATGAAATCTGTACAAGGTATTGGACAAACTCTGGGAGTTAAAGATAGACTTGCTCTCCATTCTCCAAGAACTGGGTCTTGGACAACAGACAGCCAACATCACATTATTTGATTTGGGACATGGTGCCACAAGTGACTAAGAGGTAAAGAGAAATGTGAATATCCTGAGAGAGGAGAAATGACTTCTGTGTTGATGGTCAGGGAAGACTTTCAGGAAGGAATCATTTTAATCAAGAATGGGAAAAAATCAGGCAAAACTCAGTAACGGGGCTGGGTATTTCAAATGGAAAGAAAAATAGCAAGCAAAGTCCTAGACAGGATGCTTGGCACACTTGGGAGTCACAGATGTAAATGGAGATTGAAAAGGAAAAGGTTGAGTCTGAGACCATATTTGGCCTGTGTCTTCCAGAGTTTCTTACAGGGACTATAGATACAGTTGTGGAAGTGTCTCACTGCTCAGCTACTCAACATCTTCTGATGTTCTCTTCTGTCCTCTATTGCCAGTTGATACCCGAGGTTGGCACTGATGTGGGAACTTGGAACTCACTTAGGGTTCCCCCAGGTTTAGGGGGCTTTCGCTCTGCTTTTCTCATTACTCACCTGTCAACACCTGGTGCTCTTCTCCCCCAGATGACAAGCCTCCCCTGACTCCTGACACTTGAGCTGCCCCTCTGTCTAGAGCAGGCCCTATGGACCTCTCTTGCAGTCTTTACTCCATTACCAGAGTGCTCGAGTTCTGGTATTTGGCTTTATTCATATCTAGTTTTCATCACAAAGTGGGTGTTCAAGGGATGGCTTTTTGTGAATGAAAAGATAATGAGAAAATGTATAAAGGCCACAGCGGCCATCGAGTAGCGACAGTGTGCCCAGCACTGTACTTGGTGCAGTGGTTACAAGAGACACCTTCTTGGCCCTTCCTCAATGACTTTAGAGTCTAGTGAGGGGATAGATATACAAACAGATAATATGAAAAAATTTTGGTATATTGAGCTCTGTTAAGAGTATGAGGTCATTGGCCTGAGGCTATCTATCTCCATACGTTACATTTCTGCATAACAAACTGCAATCTAATTAAGTTGTAAACAAAATGAAATCTAACTTAAAGGAGTATATTTTTTATTGGTACATTCTAATTATACAGAATAATGGGTTTATCAAGACACATTTGTACAAGGAAATAACATTTTTTGTGTGTGGTATTGGGGATGGAACCCAGGAGCATTCTACCTCCAAGCTATACCCCCAGCCCTAAATTTTTTATTCTTTATTTTGAAACAGGGTCTCACTGGTTGCAGAGGGTCTCACTGGGTCTCACTGAGTTGCAGAGGGATATGATTAAAAATCTTATTATCTAGGCATGGTGGTGCATGCTTTCAATCTCAGCATTTGGGAGGCTGAAACAGGAGGATCATGGTTTGCAGACAGCCTCAGTTATTTAGTGAGGCTCTTTGCAACTCAGTGAGACCCTGTTTCAAAATAAAGAGTAAAAAAATAGGGTTGGGGGTATAACTCGGAGGCAGAATGCCCCTGAGTTCCATCCCCAGTACCACAAAAAATGTTATTAAATAACATTTTAAATCATATTCCTCCCTTGCCTCTAGGGCCCCCTGGTCCCCTTCATTGGTCTTCCTTAGGAGTATTTTTAAATAACACTTAGCCGGGTGTGGTGGCGCACGCTTGTAATCCCCGCGCTGGGGAGGCTGAGACAGGAGGATCACATGGGTTCGAAACCAGCCTCAGCTACTTAGTGAAGCTCTCAGCAACTTAGTGAGACCCTGTTTCCAAATAAAAGTAGAAAATAGGTCTGGGAGTATAGCCCAGAGGTAGAAGGCCTCTGGGTTCCACCCCCAGTACCACCAAAAAAATAAAAACAAAAACACTTAACCAGGTTTCAGCCAATCACAGGTGGCCACTCGATCAGACCATGCTCAGGAAGGGCAGATGCCTCATTTCTTCATGTCCAAATAAAGTCAGTGCCCAGCTGCAGTCAATCAGGGGATTTCTACTTGTTCTGTTTGGTCTTTACTAACTCCCTGCTTATGCTGCTGGGTGGAGCTCTCTGAACCTCTTCTGGCTCTAAGTGATGCCCAATTCATAAATTGTTCTCTCCTCAAATAAACTCTGTTCAATTTAATTTGTCTAAAGTGTTTATTTTAATAGTTCAAGTAGATGTATATCCTTGAGACTATGGGAAGCCAGAGAAAGTAATCTGGTAGCTAAGGAAGAAGCTGAGCCAGGACAGGGGCATTGCAAGGAGAGTAACAGTTATTTGAATGAGGAGGAGAGGAACAGGATATTCCAACAAGAAGATACTGATGAGCAAAGTCACAGCGTAGCAAATGGTACCAGGTATGAAAAGACAGAGCAGCTCCATCTTACTAGCAAGCACAGTCTGAGGAGAGGGGAAAGTGAAGGAGAAGGGAAGAGGAAGTTGGGGGTTGTGTTTTGGAAACTTCATCCCACGTGGAGGCAGGGAAACCAGACTACATGGTGATTCATTTAAGACACAGTACAAACAGGGATCCTAAACGTAGCATAACTCTCAAACGCTTAGGGGTGATCAGATACATATTGTGAGGTAACTCTTATTAATAACCCTCTTAATTCTAATCTTCAACATCAGCAGAACTTCCAAGAGCCTTTTGATATTTTATTTTGGAAAAGAAGCCTCTGTGTAATGTTCCATTCCCAACACCTTGGTTCCTTAATCTTCTTTCTCTTTTCCTCCATTCCAATAGGTCACACTCTCCCTGTGAGTGTCAGCTGTTTTATTTGGCTTTCTGTACCCACTTCCTCCCTCTCCCTCCCTTCCTCCCTCCCTTCCTCCCTCCCTTCCTCCCTCCCTTTCTCCCTTCCTTCCTTCCTTCCTTCCTAACTTCCTTTCCTCCCTCACTCCTTCCATTTCTCCCTTCCCTCCCTCTTTCCTTCCTTTCCTCCTTCCTGCTATAAATCAAACCTCACAGTCATGTGCATACTAAGTGCTCTACCACTGAGTTATATTCCCCAAACCCCACTTCAAATCTTTACACATGGGTTTTATATTTTCTTCTTAGCAATAGGGATTTGATGTTGTGAGAAAAAATGAGATATTTGTTTCCTGTAGGAAGGCTAATGGGGGGCTCTGAACTCACATATGTATATATGTTAATTATTTGGGGCTAGTCACAATAATTAAACTATAATATGATCTGAAAGAAGTAGGGAAGGAGCAGATTACTGGAATAGAAGACATGGAAATGAGATTACTTGCAGAAACATATGTAGGGTTTGACAACTAACTAAACATAGTGTAGAGGCAAACAGGAAGGATTTTAAAACAGCTTTGTAGATGGAATAAGTGATAGTATAGAATAAATGATAGTAGCGTGATATTAGTCAGCACGGCTTGGGAATACAGAGGGGCATATTCAGGAGATGACAGGAGAAGATGAGAAACTTGACTTTTCTGAACCTGAGATGTTAGCAAGATCATTTTAAGAAGCACAATTTGATGCAGCGTGCTAGTAGTTTCCAAACCTGTGTGTTGTAAAACACTGTTCATGTTCACAGACCTTTGAAGACTGGTTCTACATGGATAAATCCTGCAGGAAATAAATCCATGTAACTTAATGATATCTCTAGCCTGCCTTTCCTTTTTTCAGAATACCTATTAGCATCCCATGGAATATTTTCTCCAGGGACAATGTTTTAAGAAATACTCATTAAAACACTTAGGAGCTGTAATCAGGAGATGATTAAGACAGAAATAACTTGGTGGGGGTGGAGGTGGTTGTTTATTTGTATGGAAGGGAGAGTTGAAGCATTATGAACTGATGAGTCACTAAGGGTGAATAGAAAGAGAAAAGACTGTTAGAGATAGAACTCTTAGAAAGTCTGCTTGACACCTCAAATGGCATGTAGAGAATATGACTTGGAGAGGCAGAAAGGGGTGATAAAAAAAACCATGGGTTTCAGAGTGAGCTAAGAAATCTAACCGTTTTAAGGTTCATTTTTTTTTAATCTGAAAAATAATGCTCACTTTGTTGGGTAGTATTGACATTACAACAAATAATACAGAAAGCACGTTCATAATATAGAAAGACACACAGTCTACTCTCAATAAATACTATTTTGATACCTTCTTTATTTAAAATTTTCTTGATGAATTGAGGCAAAGTCTTTATGGATAGCTACATTGAAACCTGAATGTTGGATGATTACATATGAGAAATCCCAGGACCCCACACAATACTCCATACTATCCCAGTTCAGACAAGCCTGAGATAGTTGCAATGAGGAAGAGAAAGAGACTCCATAGAAACTAGGTGATAGAGGGAGATACCACAGGAATTTCCCTAAGGCACCAGTGACAACACTTTCTCATCTGTTTTTCATGGTGTTGGAAGATAATATCAGAACCTTAGTGAATGTATTTGCTCTCCAACAATTCTGAGCTAAAACCCTCTTCCATTCACAGGGCTGTAAGAAATAATCTGTCAAAAGAGGACTAACTCTGACAACAGTCATTACCTGGCACCTCAGAAGAGGGCCAGGGGAGAGGCATCTACAGCACAATTCTGTGCTTCTGAGACATTCTTCTGTTAGAAAATATCACAACACCACAAATGCACACACCAGTCATTTTCAGTATTGATCAAATAAGCATACAGGGTCAAAAACATTTTCAAATTTAAGTCAAAAATCACTGCCAACTGCTACAGTAGATTAGCTTTTTTTCTTCTTCAACACAAAAATGAGACAATTACTGAAATTTTACTCAAGTTCACTCATTTCAAATATTAAAAGGATAGTCACCAGAATTAATTATTTAAACATTCTTTTGGGGATGGAATCTAGGGGCATTCTCCCTCTGAGCTATACTCCCAACCCTATTTTTTATCCTTTACTTTGAAATAGGGTTTCACTGAGTTGCAAAGGGCCTCACTAAGTAGCTAAGGCTGTCCACAAACCGTGATCCTCCTGTTGCAGTCTTCCAAATGCTGGGATTACAAGCATGCGCCACCATACCTGGCTTAAGCATTCTTTTCTACATGTTTTTGGGGCTGCGGCCTTATAGGTCTCAGATCTGTCTGAAGAACTTGCTTTTAAGATTGGCCATTTGTCATAGCTGGACAGTATCTTTAATCCAGAAGCCACCCCATAGCAGCCAAGATCAATGGAGGCTAGGACTCAAGGATGGCGAGCAAGTCTTTGAGGACATGCTGAGGATTTAGGTTTGTTCACAATCTTAGATAGCTAGTGGATAGATGACTAGTTTATGAGCATGAGAACAAGAGCATTTGGCAAGAGACTCTCATTAGTTGTCCTCCGAGCAAAAATAAGCTTAAGTATGACTGAAAATTGCCCTAGAAATTCATAAAATTCACTCAGGGGAGTACTGTACTCTGGTTTATGTGCTCACCTACCTAAAAACCACAAGACTGAAACCAAAAGAGTATATCTAACACAACTGCTCAAAGTGCGATGCAGACATTGTGGATGTTGGCATCACTTAAATCTAGAATCATTGAGATATGCAAATCCTCAGGCCCCACCTGAGCATTCAGGAAACAGATTCTCTGGGCAACTTATTTCATGAATCTTTCCAGGTGATTATTACCAACAAAAAAAGCTTGAGAAGCTCTGCTCTAGACCTGTGTCCCATCTGTCAACAGCGGCCATGTAATCTACACCTCCATCTGCTCACTAACATAGGCTGGCATCTTTTCCTCTTCTTAGTTTCTAGTTCTCTTATCCTGACAGGACATCAAGGTAGACCTGATTAGACCATCTAACTGTATATCAGAACTCAGTTTGACATTTTTATCACCACAAAAATGAGAAGTTTATTTATGGAGAGCAACTGCAGAGGCAGTAAAAAATATTGATTTTTTTAGCCTTGTGATTACTTTGTAGCAGACAAACCTTATTTATAACTTCTGGCAAATTCCATTTCATTTTCAGGATGATGATGACATAAATAAAGGAATGAAAAAAAGAAGAAAAACACTTACATGGGCTATAAGTTGTTCCTGGGAAGCTTTTACTTCAGCTTGCAGCTTCTCAATGCACTGAAAAGAAGGAAAGTTTAGAAACCACATGCATAAAATTCTTCATTTTACATAGTCAAAGTATGCCAGATATAAACAT
The DNA here is from genome assembly GCF_963383645.1 of Muscardinus avellanarius. Classification (NCBI taxonomy): domain Eukaryota; kingdom Metazoa; phylum Chordata; class Mammalia; order Rodentia; family Gliridae; genus Muscardinus; species Muscardinus avellanarius. The sequence continues at coordinate 36,692,729 of NC_137793.1, forward strand.
GACTGGTACTCAAATCTTGTGAATGGCAACACCGTTTCTGCTAGATGTTTAGAAGTCATTGGAGAGATCATTCCTTCCATCTCTATGTCTCTTCCATTTTATGGAAGGTCCCAAGGGCAAAACATTTGAGGATGCTTAGGTCTAGAAAATGGGTGGAAAAAATGTTAGCTTGATGTGCTACAGTTAATGCTAACATACTTACCTCAAACATGCATATGCATATACATATACATATGCACATACACATATACATACCTTTATATAAAAGGTATTGATTTTTTTTTTTTTTTGGTGGTGGTAGGGGCTTTTCTACCTCTGGGCTATACTCCCAGACCCATTTTTATATTTTATTTGGAAACAGGGTCTCACCAAGTTGCTGAGAAGCCTCACTAAGTAGCTGAGGCTGGATTCTAACCTGTGTGGTGCTGGGATTACAAGCGTCCGCCACCACGCCCGGCATTAATGTATTCTTTCTTTCTTTATTTATTTTTTTGGCAGTACTAGGGATGGAACCCAGAAGCATTCTACCTCCTAGCTACACCCCCAGCCCTATTTTTTTTTATTCTTTATTTTGAAACAAGGTCTCACTGAGTTGCAAAGGGCCTCATTAAGTATTGAGGCTCTCTGTGAACCTGGATCCTTTTGTCTCAGTCTCCCAAATTCTGAGATTACAAGCATGAGCCATCATGCCTGGCCATTAATGTATTCTAAAAGCAGACTCTTTGGATTAAATGATAGGTCAATTTATAGGTAATTTATATAATTACATACTTATCTCCAGAAGTTTGGAGATTAATAATTTCTTACAGAGTTATTGATTAAAAACATATGCCAAATTTTATGATCCACTTGTTTTGCTACACGGAAACTATTCCTTGATTAGGTCTAACCTTGAAAACTAAGAAACATTTGTGCAGTTAATACAATTTACAAAATAAATAAAATATTTAGTTAACTATTCAAATAACATATACCAAACAAACTTTAAAATATACCTAACAAAGTTAACTTTTAATGTCACTGTCTACCAGAGAATAAAATTACTTTTAGCAAATACAAATAATTCTATTTACTATCCTAAGTTTATTTATTTATTTATTTTTATTATTTTATTTTATTTTTTTGGTGGTACTGGGGGTGGAACCCAGAGGCTTTCTACCTCCGGACTATACTTCCAGACCTATTTTATATTTTATTTGGAAACAGGATCTCACTAAGTTGCTGAGAGCCTCACGAAGTAGCTGAGGCTGGCTTTGAACCTGTGTGATCCTCCTGTCTCAGCCTCCCAAGCACAGGGATTACAAGTGTGCACCACCATGCCCGGCTTACTATCCTAAGTTTAAATATGAACTTTCAACCTTACCAGAAATGGCCTTGCAGAATTGCTAGTTTATACAATGTTAGATAACTTTTAAAATAGAGATGAGTTTTTCTCTATGACGTACCTGATCTTTCACAAGAACAATTTTTTCATATGGCTCTTCACTGGCTTCCCTCTGATCCACAGCATCTAGCTTTTCCTCCAGCCAGGAAACTTTTTCAAGCAGTTTTGATTTTGTTCCTTTGGAGACTGCAAGCTAAATATATTTTCATGTAAGGGCAAGAGCAGTGATACTTTAAAGCCTCCTTGCAAAGATCAACTTATACATGAATCGTCTTTCACTAATATCTATTAAACATAAAAAGAGCTTCTAGGACATTCCTCAAAAGTGACAAATGACTAGAGAAAGAAGAAACTTATGCTTGTATGTATTTACTTCCAATAAGTAGGATCTTTCTGGGCAAGAGATGACATCATATAGTTAACAATAGACTGAGAAATTTCCAGGGCAGGGATCTCAGCTCCCTTGCTTCCACTGAGCTTGGAGTTGCACTTTATTTGTACAGCTGACGCTGAAACTTGAAATGTGATTTACATGGGGTTCTTGAAACTCAACTCTTGGGGGGAATACAGCTCTCTGGAAAGCATGGAATTCTCACCATTCATTGCCATGAGAATGAGTGAGCACATCATGTATATTAGCGCCCATCCCTCCATTGATCCAATTATTCCCTTAACAAATGTTGCTCCACTGGCATTCTCCACCGCCATTGTGTTACTTGCTGGGAACATGCTGGGAATAGCAAAAGAACAACCCAGGGAGGGCAAAGGGAACTCACGTGTATTGACATGTTGCTGTGCCTTTGGCTCTTGGGGACTTGGAAGGCCCCCAGTAGCCCTCATGACCACTAGCACAGTTAACTCTTGGGTGCATGGTGGTTTGGGGATGTAGTCCTCTTCTTGAGCATCATTCTGTTTTATTAGTAGTAGTGTCATGGAGTAGTAGTAGTGTCATTAGTAGTAGTGTCATGGCATGGAGTAGTGTCATATTTAAACATATAGTCCCTTGGCTCCAACCCTGTGAGTACAAATTACAATTTTGGTATAAACTATGTGATTTGGGCAAGTTGTAAATCCCTATAGGCTTGATTTTCTGATGTATAAATGGCAGTGGGGATGAGAAGAATATTACTTAACCCATGGGTTGGTTTGGAGTATTATATGAGTTTATAAAAAAGAAACAGCCGGTCGTGGTGGCGCACGCTTGTAATCCCCGTACTTGGGAGGCTGAGACAGGAGGATAGCACAGGTTCGAAGCCAGCCTCAGCTACTTCATGAGGCTCTCAGCAACTTAGTGAGACCCTGTTTCCAAATAAAATAGAAAATAGGTCTGGGAGTATAGCCCAGAGGTAGAAAGCCTCTGGGGTCCACCCCCAGTACCACAAAAAAAAAAAAAAAAAAAAAGAAACACTCAGAACAAAACCTGGAACCTATTAAGTACCACTATTATTATTGTTGTTTATCTGCCTCTTCTAATCACAGAAAGCATTCATCTGAGTTTTATCTAAATGTTATTATTTATGAAATTTTAAGGCAAACTATCTGAAGATATCATAGCCCTTATAAACTGAGTATCCTCAACTCAAGCTGTGTTTCGCTTGCTTACTTTACATAACCTCTCTAATCTTCAGAGAAAATCTTTTTTTTCTTTTTTTATTTATCGGTGCACTGTATTCATACATTATAATGTGATAAAAAAAAAACACTTTTGTAGACATACATGCACACATCGCTCAGTTATCCCCTACCCGATCCCTACCCCGTTCCTTCCCCATCCCTCCTTCCCCTGCTTGGCTTAGTGGTTGATATCTAGTATTATAGCAATTTATCCAAAATTAACAATGATAATCTCACATAAGAAAATCTTTTTTTATTGTTGGAATTATTTTCTCTCAAATACATTCTCTCAAATAGACTCGTTTTGTTCCCATATTTTGTCAGACCCATAATTCATCCAGTAATCATTTGGCTGCCTCTTTTAAGCCCAACTTCTAATGATTTCAAGCCTTTATTCATTCACTCAATATACTCATTTATTTATTTATTAATTCATTAAAGAAGTAAGCTGGACATTTATGACATGTAAGAATTTGAAGATTTAGAAAACTAAAATAATACTGCTTACATCTTTAAAAAGTCACACTTTAGCCAGAAATAAAGAAAATTTAAAAGTAGTTGGTACATGCTAAGAGAGATTAGCCAATCTCAAACAGTGAAGGGCCATATTTTTCCACTCATATGTTGAAGCCAGATAGAGACGGGGAAACTTCGAAAGAGAATTCAGATAAATAATGGGAGATACTAGCAGAATAGTAAAAAGGATTTGGGGAGGGAGGTGGGAAAGTGAAGAAAACAGTTCAAATAATGCTATGGTCATATATGAAGTCATTAATACCAATTTCAATATTATATACAGGAAGTGGAAGAGGGTGGGAGTGGGGTGGGTTCGAGAGGAAAGCACACCAAGTGCTGTGTGCATGTATATTTTATTGTTCTGAACTCATTACCATGTATAATTACAATGCACCAATTTAAAAAACTCCAAAAATTAAAAGCAGCTATTTAATATGAAACTCTTAATGAAATAATAATTAATAATAATTGTTAACAGTTATAACATTTGTTTTCAAATTTATTTTGGAATCTCCATTTTTCTTCAAACTCCCTGAGAGGTTCATGTTACTATTATTCCATTTTGCAGATAAGAAAGTCAAATTTCAACAAGGTTTTACAGCCTATCCAAAGACATAGCAAGTAAGTGTTGGAGTTCAAGCTTTCAGGAGTGGACAGCAGATTTGACTTTAGGTACCCACACTGGCCAGGCTTCAGAAGCAGGCTCTGGTCATCATGCCATCTCACCCTCTTCTGGCAAAGTTATTCTATATGGAGAGTGACCTAATTTGGATTACACATTTTGCACAGTAGAAATTCTGATAATTTGGACAATCCAGCCAGGCATATGATGAATCCATACTGGGACAGGAAAAGTAAATATTAATAACTTGGGGTTCTAATGACAATTCTTTTCATTCTCTTATTTTTGGTGGTACTGGGGATTGAGCCCAGGGGTGTTCTACCTCCGAGGTACCACCCCAGCCCTATTTTACTTTTATTTGGAAACAGGGTCCCCCTAGGTTGATGAGTCTCACTAGTTACAGAGGCTGTCCTTGAACCTGTCCTTATCCTCTTGTCTCAACCTCCCACGTACTGGAATTACAAGTGTGTGCCACTACACTTAGCTTCTAATGGCATTCTTGCAGTGCATTATCCACCAATCTGAAACACATCTTGCACATATGACTCAAGTTCTCTGTGACTTGCTATCATAAGGATTCTACTGATTTGCAATTTGATTCCAAAATTTCATGTGCTTCACCACAAGTGGGAAAAGTGCATGGAAAACATCAGTATCTAACATTAGTTTGGTAGCTAAGGATACCAGGCATTCTGCTCAAGCTATCTATAAATGGTTGCATTGCTTAAAACCCCATATGTAGCCTTGTTTCTATATTTCATTATTACATTTTAAAGATTGAAGGCTAGATATTTTTAGGGGGTATTTAACCTGCATAAGATCCTATAGCTAATCAGATGAGTGTGATTTGGACGGACATTGGTCTGCCTCTGGTCACTGGGTTCTATATTCAGTATCATGTCTAAACCCTAATTCCGTGATTGTCAAACAGGATGAGCTTGTGATTTTTTTTTTCACCTTACTTATATGGATTCCACCAATTTTTCTCAATATGGTATTTTTTTTTTCTTTCTGCTTTTGCAGTACTGGGGATTGAACCCAAAGAGTGTTTTACCTCTCAATTATACCAGCTCCCAGTTCTATTTTTTTATTTTTTGTTTTGCAACAGGGTCTCACTAAGTTTCTGAGGATCTCCCCAAGTTTCTGAGGCTGGTTTTGAACCTGCAATCCTCTTATCTCAGCTCACTAAGTACTAGGATTACAGGCATGTGCCTTTATGCTTGGCTTTTCAGTGTTAACTTTCTACCCAAAATTATTTTTTTCTAAGACTAAGAACTCTCTTTTTATATAGACACCAACTTCATCTCTTTTGTCTCCTTGTTAAAGTTTCTGACTGGATATCCTTTTGACTCAGATATTTGAACTCAGGTCAGATTAACTCTAAAAAACTTAATTGGAGTCAGGATATCTATGTTTTCGTTTTAATCTCACACTTTACTGACTCTATTCCCTGGTTTCCATAATAGGATTTTCCTATGCTACCTTACTATGTTTTTTATAGGTTAGTTCTCTAGACATATATATTCAAACAAGATTATAAATTTCCAAGAAGGATAGATGATGAATTTTGTTAAAACCTTATAATAAGACAAAATGCTATGAGTTTTTCATTCATTAACATTTTAAACTAGTCTTAATTCTCATATGTATCATCAAATCACAAAAACAAGATAAAGAGATTCTATTGTTTGCCCCTTTTGTGAACATGTTGTGGCAACAACTAGTAATTTACTGTTGGATTCCGCTGTATAATTATGAAACTGTTTATCAGCATAGGATAATTGGTCCATCAAATGGCCCAGAAAACAAGTTGGATAATCCAAAAAGAAAAAAAGAGAGAGAAATTCAAATAAAATAAAATAAAAAATACATCTGAGGTTTTTTTTAGTTTAAGCAATGAATAAAAAATCATGCTATACTGCTAAATTATAAGATGTTAACTGTCATTTAAAATTTATACCAGTGTCTTGAGGGGTTGAGAGCTTTTAAAAGTCTAATTCTCAATTCAGGAAGCCCTTAGGTATTATGTCTATATTCAAATTCAATTATGGTCTAAGAAACAAGGCATCAAAGTGAGAGGAAATGCAAGTTAGCAGCTGGAAAATATCATAGTTGAATTTTAAACTCTGGGAACCTTAACCATTGCTTCATTATTATTGCATTTGGGGTGGGAAAAGACTGTTTAGTTTTATAAAGTGTTTTGAAAGAAAACTCAGTCTAACTTAGTATTAGGTATTTGTTTACCAAAAAAGGGGTGTAGAAATGTATCCATTCTTTAAATGATCAATTTTTATGTATCCTAATTAGCCATGTTTGCTGAAACAATGGTTTACATGATGTTGGGAGGATAATATTCTAACACTGACTCCTTTTTGCTGTACTGGGGATTGAACCCAGGGGCATTCTACCTCCGAGCTACATCTTCAGCTCTATTTTTTTTTATCTTCTATTTTGAAACAGGGTCTCACTCAGTTGCAGAGGGCCCCACTAAGTAGCTGAGGCTGGCTGAGAACCTGTGATTCTTCTGTCTCAGCCTCCAACGTACTGGGATTACAAGTGTGCACTACCACGCCCTGTGCACTAATTCCTTTTGAAGACAAGGCTCCTGTCTCCTCTACTTATGATCCTAGCAATTTGGAAGGAGGAGATTACTTTAAAAGCCATTACTAACATTCATTTAATAATTATGAAAAGCAAAGTACAAACTTCTAAGTTCTATATTTGAAGCTCACTCAGAACATTCAACAATTGACATCTAACCCAATGTTCAATAAAAGGTCATTTTAAAAGTACTACATTTAGCAGTCTCTTCATGGTAATATTTGCTTTTTAAGTGTACACCCTAAAATTCTTCTAGTCTCTACCCATTACTCAATTCCAAATCTACTTCTACATTTTCAGGTATTTGTTATGATTATGTCTCACTTCTTGGTATCAGTTTAATCTTAGTCAGTTTAGACTGCCATGGCACCTGCCATACACATAGTGTCTTAAATAAAAATATTTATCTCTTACAGTTCTGAAGACTGAAGAATTTTAGTCTTTCATTATAACTTCACATGGTGGAAAAAGGGCGAACTCATCTCCTTTTAAAACTAAAACTCCCATCATGGGGCTTTCACCAAAAAAAAAAAAAAAAAAAAAATCACTTCACAAAGGCTTTATATCCAAATACTATCACATTGAAGATTAGGAATTCAACACATGAGTTCAGGATGGGGAGACATAAACATTTTATAATCACTGCAATAGGGAAATTTGAACTATATGGTCAGAGGAGCAGAAAGAAAAAATAATAAACAGAAATGAACATATCCTGTGGGACAGTAGCAAGTACACTAACATACACACTAAAGGAAAATAACATTAAAAATAAAAGGGAGGAGCCGGGCGTGGTGGCGCACGCTTGCAATCCCAGCATTCAGAAGACTGAGACCGGAGGATCGCGGTTCGCGGACAGCCTCAGATACTTAGTGAGGCCCTCTGCAACTCAGTGAGACCTGGGTTCAAAATAAAGAATAAAAAATAGGGCAGGGGGTGTAGCTCAGAGGTCGAATGCCCCTGGGTTCCACCCCCAGACCCACAAAAATAAATAAATAAAAGGGAGTACATAAATATAAGAGGGAATAAAAATGATGCACTAGAAAAATATCAGCCACAAAAGAAAGCAGCAGAAGAACAAAAGACGAAAATGAGACCAAAATACACAAAAACAAAGTCACAGAAATACATCTTTAATTATTAGTAATCTTTTTGGTAGTTCTGGGGATCAAACCAGAGCCTCGTGTATGGTAACATTATTAGTAATGAGGAGATAGAAAGGAAATAGGCAGATAGGGAAAAGGCCTTGGTAGAAAAAAAGCTAATTTCCTGAGTTTCCTGAGGGGCGACAAATGCCTGAAACTCCAAAGGCTCAGAGATAAGAAGGCCAGAGCTTCACAAAGCCATCCTGAGTTTCCTAATCAACAAACCCACCCAGCAAGTCTGGCATTCCTGAAAGGAGACCCTTCAAAGAACTTGCAAATGTCCTATGCAAATTCTCCTTGGAGTCACCACAACCACAAACGGACTTGCAAACGGTCAGGCATCAGCCAGTCAGATGGCAAAAGCGGGTCACTTTCCCACTCAGGACCCCCTCCCCTTCTGGGGAGCTGTTCTCTCTCTCTCACAGGTCATGTTGGCACTGAGAGAAGGCAGAGTGCATCTGAGGGCACGTGGCTCCGGCGACTCTCGAGTAGTGACCTGAAGGCCTCTGCTGGACATCATGGCTGACCAGGCCCTTAGGGATGACCTGTACCTCTTTTCTGGCAGATCGCGTGGACTCTGGGAGAAGGTAGTTTGTAATTGACGGCACTTGGCTCGAGTAGTGACCTGAAGGCAGCTACTGGACAACAGAGACCCGACAGCCCTTAGGGGTGTTCGGCCACTTTTCTCTATTCCCTTCTGGCAGACCACGCACTCTGGAAGAAAGCAGCCTGCATCTGAAGGCAATTCGGCTCGGGCTACTCTCAAGTATTGTCCTGAAGGCAGCTGCTGGACCCAGAGTTCCAGCCCCTTTGGGGGTGTTCAGCCACTCTCCCCCTTTTCCTGCTATTTTCAATAAATCTTTTACTCCCCTTCCTGAGGTCTGCGGGTGTCATTCTTCGCTCTCCGTAGACAAGAACTCGCCGGGGTTTTCTCGCAAGAAACCCCCGTTTCAGTAATACTTACAATGTGAATGAATTTGACCCGCCAATTAAAAGTCACAGACTAGTGGATAAAAACATTATCAAATCATATGCTGCTTACAGCAGACTCACTTTTGTCCCAAAGTTTTAAATATGTTGAAAGTGGAAGAAAAAAGACATTATACACAAGTAGTAGCCAAAAGACAACTAGAATGGCTTTACTAATATCAGACAAAATGGATGTTAAATAATTTGTGCGTGCGTGTGTGTGTGTGTGTGTGTGTGTGTGTGTGTGTTAATGGGCTTGAACTCAGGGGCGTTCTGCTTCTGGGCTATACCCCCAGTCCTTTTTATTATTTATTTTGAGACAGTGTTTCACTAGGTTACCATATGCTGGCCTCAAACCTGTGATCCACTTGTCTCAGCCTCCCCAGTACTGGTATTACAGGTTTGTGCCACTGTGCCCAGCTTAAAAAGTGTTTACTAAAGACAAAGAAGGACATTGTATTTGTGTGTGTGTGTGTGTGTGTGTGTGTGTGTGTGTGTGTGTGTGTGTGTGTTTGTGGATGGAACCCAGGGGCATTTGACCTCCAAGCTACACCCCTGCCCTATTTTTTATTCTTTATTTTGAAACCGGTCTCACTGAGTTGCAGAGGGCCTCACTCAGTAGCTGAGGCTGTCCAGGAACTGTGATCCTCCAGGCTCAGCCTCCCGAATGCTGGGATTACAAGTGTACGCCACCACGCCCGGCTACACTGTATATTTATAAAAGTGTCATTTAATCGGGAAGATGTAAATGACCCAAACAACAGAGTCCCAGAAAGTACAATCGCAGGAAATAGGGAGAGAGAAAGAGCTCTGCTCACACATCATGGAAGCTGGAAGCAAAGAAAGAGAGCAAGCAAAATATTTAAATACAAAAGCACAGTCCCTAAGACCACACCCCCAGGGACCTATTTTGCATAGGTTACCACCCAGGAAAGCCATCACAATGGATGTATCTACTGGTGACCCAGCAGGGGTGCTCCTGGGCATCTTCCCAAAGGAAATGAAATAAAAATATCATTATGATACTTTCATACCCATGTTCATAGCAGCACCATTTATAATAGCTAAATGACGGAACCAGCTTAGGTGTCCATCAATAGATCAATGAATCACAAAACTTTGGAATATATACAAAATGAAATTTTACTCAGCCATAAAGAAGAAAATTATGTCATTTGTAGAAAAATGAAAGGAACTCAAGAATATTATATTGAGTATGGCCATTCTCAAAAAATGAGTAGATTGTCTATATTCTTTCTTGCATATGAAAGCTAGAAAGATATTTGGAAATAAGGGCAACATCAGATAAGCAGAGATTCCAGGGTAGAAACTAAGGGTGACTAGGGAGGGGTGGGCGACAAAGTTATAAAGAATGTAATGGTTGAAACGATGCTATGAATGTATATAAAATTACCAAATCTCAAAGACATGCATGGAAGGGAGTGGGTTTGGTGGAAAGGCACCAAAAGTTGTGTGCATGTATTTTTCTGACACTCTGTACCTCCATAGAATGCAAAATTACAGTGCAACAATTTTTTAAAAAAATGATAAGCCTGTAAGAGAGTAAAATAGTATGTATGGTAGGTGATCATTTAAAGAAATCTGGGTAAAGAAGAGTCTCTTTAACAAATGATTAGGATAACTATATGATATAATTCAAAAGTTGGAATCCTACATCATTCCATAAGCAAAAATTAACTAAAAATGGATCAATTTTGAAATATATAATAAAAATTATTAAATTATTAGAAGAAAACAGGAATAAATCTTCATCATCTTTTATTTGACAATTGATTCTTTGATACTAAGAGTATGCAAAACAAAATAAAAAATAATTAAATCATACTTTGTCAAAATTAAAAACTCTACAGCGAAGGTTATATTATAATAAAAAAGTGAGCCAGGTATGGTAGCACACAGTTGTAATCCTTAGGAGAATGAGACAAGAGGATCACATGTTCAAGGCCAGCCTCAGAAACTTAGCAAGCGAGACTCTCAGAAACTCAAGGAGATTCTATTTCAAATATAAAAGGAGGGAGCCTGAGGGTATATTAGCTCAGTGGTAGGATGCTGCTGGGATCAGTCCTCAGTACAAAAAATAAAAGTGAAAAAACAACCTACACATAGGAGAAAATATTTGCAATTATGTATTTGATAAGAGTTTAGTATGCAGAATATTTAAAGAATTCTTGCAACGCAACAACAAAAATACAAGAAACCCAATTACAAAATGGGCAAAGGACTTGAATATACATTCTCCAAAGAAGATACATAAATGACCAACAGTGCAAGTGTTGGTGAGGATATAGAGAAATAGGAATCCTTGTATACTGTTAATAGAAATGACAACGAGTGTTAACAGGGAAAAATTTCATATAAATGGATTGACTGGTTAAAGCAAATTTGTGTTCATTCAACTTTGCCCTGAATCTAAATACTGTTCTATTTTTCTCCTCGCTTTCCTGACTTTCTCCTCAAATATTATTTTATACTTTTTTTCTTTTCAAAATTCTACCCCTACTCCTTACCACAAGTGGCAAATTAATTAATTTTTAAAAATAAATCCAATATACAGGCCTTTCTGCCACAGATACACGTTCCCAGCAGCCGTATCCCTGCTTACCCCTTGCTAAGTGGAACCCACCTTGCATTAGCAGGCAGCCATGTGCTAGAAGGAGAACGGCCTTGCACCTTCGCCACGAATCATGAATGAACAAAGATGCTATATTTGTCTCATTCCCAGTAGAAGAGATTATTTGAGGAATGGGTGTATAATATAGTAGCGACCCTTGAAGTTTGAAAAGAATTTTACCAGATTTTTTTTTTTTAAAGACAAAAGGGTAAGCACATTTTCTTTACTGAATACAATGCTTGGAAATGGCAGACATTTTACAAGGATGATACAGCTAACACATTGAAGATGCATAGAGCCCCGGATGGGTAGCACCTGTGCTCTTGGTGACATTCCTGAGCCACTGAATTAACAGACTTCTCTTTCTCTCACCATCCATCCAGTCCAACACAGAGTGCAATTGTTAAAACCACTCCATTGACAATCTGCATTTTCTTAGTCGCTTACCTCCTTTATCTTTTCTTCTCCACACCTACACACATGCAGCAAGTAATATTGCCTACTAGATTTCCATCATCTCTCAAAAACCACTCAGAAAAAATCAAGCCTTGCTAGGCCTTGCAGGACTCATGCTCCAGATAAAGGAGAGACTTAATTGTAAACTAAAGGCTCCCCTTGTGCTAAGTGCTTTGCAAGCTGACTAGGACTAGTACTACATATTCTGAAACTTTCTGGTAAAAAATAATAGAGGTAAACAATTTAAAAATTATCTGTCTTACCTGTGGAATGGGCATGAACCCCTAGGTCTTGAAAATATATTTAGCTCAAAGAAGTGGTTTGGTTTCACTTCAATTTTATAGTTAAAAAACAAAATTCTGCATCCTCTCTCCATCCTAGACAACAGACTTTTTGTATATTACTATTTCTGCTTTTAACAGGTTATTTCTAGCCACTTCTATGTTCATGTACATCTTAAAATTGACCTGCAAGGACCCATAGTTGTGAGTCATCAGTGTCCTCTGTGTTAGCTGCAAGGGCTCCTGTGAAAACAGCATGGGCTGGGCAGTAAACAGCAAGGAGCTCATGGCCTCACAGTTCTGGAGGCCACAGGTCAGGTCGAGGTGTCAGTACGGTTGGTTCCTCCTGAGAGTTTCAAGGAAGAATCTGTTGTGTGCCTCTCCCCAGCTTCTGGTGGTTTGCCAACAATCTTTGGCATTCCTTGACTTATTGAAGCAGCACCCTCTGGTCTCTGTCTTCATCTTCAAGTAGTGTTTTTTCCTGCATCCAAATTTCTACCCTTTGTAAGGACGCCAGTCAGCTTGGGTTAATGGTCCACCCCATCCCAGGATGGCCTCAGCTTGCCTAGTAATGTATGCAATGATGCTATTTCCAAAATTATGCTCTTGAATGCTGGGAGTTAGAATGTCAACACAGGAATTTTAGGGGAACACAATTTAATCTATAATACCTCCAAATTATCCTGAATAATAAAGGAGCATTTAAATTCTGAATAAAAAAAATATTTATCCAAAGGTCAATCAATAATTGAAATATGAAATTAGAGATCTGGGCATCGAGATCCCTGAGATTCCTTTAATCTCCAAAAATGCTCCCTTGGCCTTATGAATAGATAAAAATACTAGAAAGGAATGAAAAGACTTGGGAGAAGGTGAAGCAATCAATCATTGACTTGGATGTAAAGGTCAATGCTTGGATGTAAAAGCTAACAAGCAATAATATCAGGTTCTGAGAAATTAAAGTCAACATGATATTGAACATAATTAAAAAGAAACAGAGGTGCTGTTGCCAGGTACAAAGGGAATTGCACTCAGCATACAGAGTTGAGTGTGCAGGAAATATCACATTTAAAATTTTCTGTAAATCCTATTTATTTTAACTCAAGGCCCCCCACTCTAGGCAGATGGTCGTTCTTGAAGATCCCCCATTCCTAGGATTGTTGATCCATCTGGAAGCCTCATATATCCTCAAGGACCTGAGAAAGCCTCTCTGGTCCCACCCTCGTCATGGCTCAGAAGGCCCTTGACCCTAAGCACAGATACTGCAGATGAGCTGACTGTGCTGTTTCTCTGCAGGGCCTAGGACCCATGCCCAGAATATAGCCAGTGCCTCTGGGCTTGGCACAGTCTAGAGCAATTTCATGGAGCAGAGCGCAGGCTTCCCCTGCTGGTGGGACTCAGAGAATTGGCTCCGCACTCTCTAGCTTGGCAAAAATGCATTTTGCTATCTTTGAGTTTCTCTGAGTGGGCACTTTTTCTCCAAGTCTCTTATAGTCTATTTGATAGGTTTAGGTTTTGAAAAACAAAAATTGGGCAACTTCAGGAAAAGTCTCCTGAAGGTAGACAACAGAGTCACTGCTTCCTTAGAATGAGGAAAGAAACTGTTTGCAGATGAATTTTAAAGCAGGGATGTTGCTCACTTCAGAATAGAATCATAGTTCAACTTACTGCTTCTCTAGAGAGGGTGAGGTTTAAAAAAAAAACACTCAAGATGAGGATGGAGAAGTCTGCTGAGGAAGGTGCTGCAGAGGACCCCATACATGCAAGGCCCCAGGATGGTGCAGCCCTTTGAATTACCAGGGAAAACCTGAGGTAACTTATTCCAAGGTAGCCACCATAGTGAAAGATCCAATACTGTAACATTTATTATTATTATTATTTGTGTTTGATATATATCAATATCATAATAAAGAACCTAAAAGCAAGAAGTAGACATTCCAACAGCTGTAAACCCAGAGAAGACCCAGGCTCTAAAAATCCAAACCAGATCAGTACTTTTCCCTTAGCCAGACTAGGGAAGAGCACTTCTTTTTATTTATTTATTTATTTATTTATTTATTTATTTATTTATTGCCAATTCCTTAGAGCGGAAGAAATAGAAATGGGTTTCATAAATCACTGCATATCCTCTGGAGGTTGTGTGTGTGTGTGTGTGTGTGTGTGTGTGTGTGTGTGTGTGTTACTGGGGGTGGAACCCAGAGGCCTTCTACCTCCAGGATATACTCCCAGACCTATTTCATATTTTTATTTGGAAACAGGGTCTCACTAAGTTGCTGAGAGCCTCACGAAGTAGCTGAGGCTGGCTTCGAACCTGTGTGATCCTCCTGTCTCAGGCTCCCAAGCGCTGGGATTACAAGCGTGCACCACCATTCCCGGCTCCTCTGGAGTTTTTACCATGTTTCTCTGAATTTTATACGCTGTGTACTCGTTTTTCTCCACAAAGGCCTCTCCCTCGGAGGTGAGTTTTCTTGCCATCACAGCGGGTGCTTGTCCCCTGTCTGCTGCATCAAGACTCTAGCATTTTAGGGAAAGCAAGAGAGCAGCCCCTACCTTCTCCCTCACGCAAGTCTGAAAAGGGCACAGTCTGGCATGTTTATGCTACAAATTTAAAATAATTCAATTAGAATCAGAAATGCAGCATCAACACTAAGCCTGTGAGAGTGGGTTGGGGTTGTGAAAATAAGCTTTAGAAGCTATAGATGGGGGTGGGGGAGAAAGTTCAGTGAGGGGGAGGACAAGGCAGCCTCTGGGAACTTAGATGCACAAACACCAGGGAGGACGGACCAGGGTGAAAGGAAGAGGCTCACAACCTGGGGCTTCTTTTCCATTCACCATTCTCTGGACGCATAAATTAGACACTGTTTTTTGTTTTGTTGAATTCCTCCTATTAACCAAAGGATTGTTTTCTGTTCAAGGATGCATGGTCTACTGTCGAGGTTTGCCAGCAACTTTAGGGATTCCCCTCTTTAAGAGCCCTGTTTAGCAATTTATTGATCAAGTTTATTGTAATTTACTATTCATTTATGTAATAGTGGTTTCCATTCCTAAATATGCCATCCTATTATCGGCCTAGGGGATACGGGAGAAAAAGACAAGTTTGGGGCAGGAAGCTGATGAGGTGAACTTTAGAGAGGAGAAATGGAGCCAAGAACACTGGTGGCCTGGCTCAGCAGGCATTTAGATCAGCAGGTCTGGAGGCAGGAAGAAGACCTGGCCTAGTGAGGAAGAACTGGCCATTCTCAGCTGACTGTGCCCAGAAGGAGCAGAGAAGAGGGCTGCAAGCTTACCGGGCAACTTTCCTCATTTGCCAAATTCCATGTACCATTTTCTGGGATTATGTGGAAAATTACACGAGTTAAAAATATATGGAATACTTAGCAGAATGCCTAGCTCATTGTACAGACTCAGTATTTACTGAATGAATAAATGAATAAATGAATGGATGCATGTACCTAACTGCTATAATTTGGTTATAATTTATCCCCCCAAAGTTCATGTTCTGGAAATCTGGCCCGCATTATGGCAATGTTGAGGTGGGAGAACTTTTAAGAGGTGGGACCTGGTAGAATGTAATTAGGTCACGTGGGCGCTACCCTCATGAATGGGTTACCTCCAACCTTGAAGCCGTGGGTTGAGTCTTGTAGGAGCAGATCATCTCAGAATGGGATGCTATAAATCAGCCTGGCACCTCCCCCAGACCCTCTCTCACATATGCAGCTCACCCTCTCCTCTATGTGCTTGTCTTTGAGATGCCACCTACCTTAAGGCCATTACCAGGTCTGAGTAGGTGTTGGTACCATGCTTTTGAGCCTCCAGAGCTGTGAGCTAAATAAACCACTTTATAAAGTACCTAACCTCAAGTACTTTGTTATTGCAACACAAAATGGACTAAGTCATTAACTTTCTATTTTAATAAAACACATTAAGAAAAGTTGAGCCGGGGGTGGTGGCGTACTCCTGTATTCCTAGTACTTGGGAGGCTGAGACAGGTCTCCATGACAGTCTCAGCAAGTAGGAAGACTCTGTCAAGAAAAGTGAAAGTGAGTGTTTTCCATGGAGAAAAGCTTAAGCCCACACAAAACAATACCTGCTCTTAATCAGCAAAGCCATGACTCTTAGAGACAAGGTCTTTTGCTTTTTCTGATATAAGAAAATCATATTAATTAGCACCCAGTCAGCTATTTAAAACTGACCTCTGTTTGATCCTGACATTTACAAGCAAAAGGAAGTCTTTGGTTATGTAACAGGCCAGCAGTCCTCACAGCCAGCCTGCCAGGACAATGACCACAGAGGCTGAATTGTCATTGTGTCTCTGAATCAACACATCTCCTCACCAGCTTGTATTTTTTCCCTTACATTCTCCAATTTGTGTGGAACAACCCAGTAACAGGGTGAGGATTAACATTAAAGAGGGAACTCTTGTTGTAAAATCAATCAGAACTCTGACTGACAAAATTATTTAATGGCGTTTCTGGTAATTAGGCTTCCTAGTGACAAGAAAACCCACTCTAGGTCAAGACTCCTCTGCTTGTGGTTTAATGGCATGAAAGTAGACTTCAAAACAGATGAGAAAACAAAAACTCATTCACGAAACCTCATGATTTCAGATTGGCATATCAAGCATAACTTCTGAGCATTTGCAGAAATGAATACTCCTACCAAGGGCACATTACTTCTTTTAAACAAACTGGACATCAAGAGATCCACTGTTGCATTTAAACAATAAAGAACAAGAACATTTTGGGGGCAATCGCAGTATGCATCAAATCATTTTTTAACAACTTAGTACGCATCTTCAGTATTTAAAATTTTTGCGATAGGTCCTTCTACTCTTAAAGAAAATATAAATCCAACACTAAGATGCATCAACAGGAAAACAATGGGAATTTATTTTAGGGCCTTAGACAAGAAGTGATTAATAATTTCTTGGCTCTAGAATCAAACATAGCTTACCAGTTTGGAGGGATTTTTTTTTCTAGTATAAGCTTTATCACAACACACAAGATATGCCTGGAGAATTGAGGGGAAATACTAGCCAAGTTGTTAAAGCTCTTAAGAGAAAGTAAATTGTCAGAATCCTCCATTAATTAACTAATTTATTTATTTTGCTACTGTGATCTGTTTTTTTTTCTACCCTACCAGATGTGACTTGCACTCTGTTTCTGACTCTTATTACCTTAAAGCCAAAGAAGTTCTCAAAAGAAAAGTCCATCTTTGGAAACAGCATCTTGAGGATAAAACCCGAGTCCCAAGAGCTTAAGCAAATCTCAGGTAATAGTTTGGTCTTCATTTACATCATTTAATTTTAAAGACAATAGGAAAAAGACATAGAGAGAAAATACAGCTGCGATTTTCTCAAGGCGCAGAGCCTACTAGATATTGTCAGTATCTAGATTTCACAGTGGAATTTAAGATCCCGGTATTGTCCCACAGCCTGTCTGCAGTGTAGCCCAGCAAAACCACGTTGTCTGAAACTGTATCCTCAAAGCCTCACTGCTTATTGTCTCTGTCCTCCCACTAATGTCAGCAACATGAGTCAGGGATCTTTCCATCTTGTTTCCTGCTACAGGAACACTTCTTACCCTAGTGCCTGGCAGACAATGCCTCCTCAATAAGTGCTTATTAAATTAATGAGTGCTATTTAAAAACCCCAAGTTAACCAAACCCAAACAAAGCTAAACTTGGTTTGGTCTTGAACAGTCTACAAAGTCACAATGCCCCAAACCAGGTTCTTGCAATAAGCCAGAACAAGTCCAAAGAGCAGTAGGACGTGACACAAGTCTTTTCCGGAACTAAACTGTTCTTTTATTTATTTTTTTACTTTTTATCTTTCTCTAGGGTTTCTTTGAACTTTTCATTAATTCTGACAACATACACATGATACTTTTTCTTTTCACATAAAGATAATTTGTCTCCACCATTCCATGAGTCCACCAGGGAGGGACATCCTAGAATTCAACTCTTGCTTTTGTCTGCCAACCTGAGACTTGGCTTTTTGTGTTGCTTATATTTCTGTTTTGCAAACTGGAGGCAAGGTTGCCAGAACAATTTTTTTTATCATACTTCCTACATTTTTATATTAAAAAATTATGGTAGCACAGTTGCTACCATATCCTTCTAGGGCACTGGCATTAAGTCAAGCCTTTGCAGAACTGAGAAACAAAAAATGCAGACAACCTCACTTCAATTGCCTCAGCTCAAGATGCTGAAAGAGATCCCATATTTTTCTCTTTCTATATGAAATGTCCAAGGGACATACATATCCTCCCAGTCATGAACCTGAAGACTAAGGCTTCCAACCAACAGTATGTGTTCTACATCACACAATTATATACCAATAGAATAGAATTAAGATTTTAGAGATAAACCAATACATATATGGCCAACTGATTTTTTTTTTCTTTTTGTCAAGGGCATCAAGATTATTTGGTGGTGAATGAATTCTCTCATCCAGAAGTGGTGCTGGGAAAACTGGATAACTACACCCAGAAGAACAGCATGTTTACAGAAAAAAGCATTAAGTTCAGTAACATGGACAAGGAATTGGATAAGAGAGGCAGAGAATGATATCCAGAGGTAGACAGCTGTCTACCAAATATCTATGTCCTCTTTCTTAGTTAAAAATCCCTACGCTTGTGGAGGTGACAAGGTGCCCACTTAAATACCTATGTTCCTCATATAGGTATTTGCAAATTAAAGTAGTATGTGGGACATAAGAGCTGAAGTTTCTAGAAAAGCCTATAAAGAGGTTACTCATCAAGCGGTGGTCTCTCCTTCCCATGCTGCCTGAAATACGCACAGGACGGCTGAGCTGCATCCACCTTGGACCTCGACAATGGAAGTGGTGTTTGTGAATGCAAAAGAGACAAAGCCCAGGCCTCAGAGGGTTGTGAAGCTCCCACACCTGTCCTTGCATGCTATGTACAGACTTCATTATTTTTTATTCTTATTTATTTTGTGTACTGAGGAGAGAATCCAGAGTAATTCTACCTCCGAGCTAAACTGCTGTGACTGTCCCCAAACCTGTGATCCTCCTTTCTCAGCCTCCCAAGTACTGGGAGGTACCCAGTATCAGCTGACTCACTTTATATGAGTAAATACTTAACATCTTCTTGTTTAGGGTACTCTTTTCCGAGCCTGACCCTAACTGATCAGATCATTCCCTGCAGTTTGGAGCACAAAACCAAGGTGGCAAGGACCTTGGCCTAAAATTCTGGGTTAGGGTCTGGTGCTTAAACTAGAAGAAACCTTGTTAAAATACATACTGAATCTGAAACCCTGTGGGTATAGTACCTAGCAATCTGCCTAATAAGCACTCCAGGTTCCAACTAGGGAACCAAAGTAAATAATTTTTTTCTTGTTCAGTGTTAGTGTTGCAGTCTTCAAAACTTCTTTCAAGTTTCTGTGGCTTACGGCCATACGGCAAACCACAAGCAAACAAACAAATACCCTAAGCTAAACTGGTCTGGTTCACCATTTACTGACTATAAGCCCTTGACAAAACGACGTTTTGAGTCTCACTGTCCTCAATAGTAAATGGAGATTATAATAATAGTGCCCTTTATAGGGTTATTGTATAGATCAGGTGAAAGATCTAAGCACAGTACCTGGAACAGTGTAGGTGTTTAATAAATTAGTTCTTCTACTCTGCCTACCACTTATAATGTGGTCCAGGAATCTGGTCATAGGCATGCCTTTCCATAGGATGTGAGTTCAGACAACCCTCTTACCCCATTCTCCTTTGGTTTTGTCTCCATTATTGCTTCTGCTATTCTTTAAGGGGAACCTTAAGCAGAGAGACTTCCGGGGAAAAGAGAAAGGGAAAGGAAATTTCTTTCCATATCACATAACTGGTCAGGTAAGCTGCTGACTGAAGACACAAGAATGCCCTGTTATTAATTTCATTTTGGGCCTTAAGAAATATCCCTTTTCTCGAGTAAAGGGAAAAAAAAACATGCCCAACTGAAATAAGAGCTATTACTAAGAAGGGAAAATGCTTATATCTGATTTTTTCAAAAATTAGAAAATAAGACTACCACATTCTGCACTGAAATTATTCTCCATCTGAGTACTACCACTAAACCTTTCTTTATGAGAACCATAGAAGTAAAACTATTTTTATTACCCAAAATATCATTAAGGTCTCTTGTCTGTGCCTCATCTCTACTTAGGAGAAACAATGCTTGGAAAGAAAAGGTTAAGTCACCTACCTAGATCCCACTTTAAAAATCTTACATAAAATCATAACGTCTCTTTGCTAGCTAACATTTAGAGCACGCTTAATCTGTAACTAATATTTTGGTAGTTACGGTTTGGTGACATAGTTGATATAGTTGATTCACCTACTCCATAGACCTCCACTTCCCAGCCTGAGGAGGAAATACCAGACATGACCGGCTGCCAGTGCTGCTCATTCAGCTTCTAGCCTGGGCAAAATCAGAGAATGGGCAGGAAGAGACAGAAGACCCAAGAGATATAGCAGAAAGGGAAGCCAAAGTTAAAGAATTAAAGCCCGTTTACCAAATAAACAGCTGAACAAGAGTAGAAGAGAACGCTGAGTATTGAAAAAGACAGAGAAGTTAAAAGAAGAGAGCTTGGGCAAGCTGAGGGCCAGGCAGGTGGGGCTTTATTTGGTTGAGAGATTAAGGTTGCTACAGAATGATTTGTGTCATCTTACAAACACGCTGAGGGACACCAGTAAGGAAGAAAGTGTATTACACACACATTTGAGTATACACACACATACATAGAACATATTGTGTGAGAGAGACTTTTCTAGTTGGTTGGGACTGAATTTATCCTTAAGGTATAAAGAAAATTATATTATGGCCACTAGTAAGAGTCAAGGTAAAGTGATATTTGAGAATTTATAGTACTATCTTAGTCCATTTGAATTGATGTAATAAAATAGCATATAATGAGTAACTGATAAACAATAGAAATTTATTTCTTAAGATTCAGAGGCAGAGAAGTCCAAGATCAATGTACTAAGAAGATTTGGTATCCAGTGAGGGCACACCTCCGGGTTCATAGATGGCACCTACCTACTGTCTCCTCAGCTGGTAGGAGTGGGGAGGGAGACCCCTTAGGCTGCTTTTATAAGGAGGCTGACCCTACTCATGAGGGCTTAACTTTCATAGTCTAATCACCTTCCATATACCCCACCCCCAAATATCATCATATTGGGGGTTAGATCGCAACATGTAGGCTTAGGTTGACACAAACCTTCAAAATTCAGACCATAGCACCTACCAAGAGGCAGATACAGATCTCATCACAATCCTCACAGCATCCCTGTGAAAATAGAAAGTTTACCTTCTTGATAAGGCAACTGTGGCTGGAGAGATAAAATAATTGCTCAAGGTCATGAAGTTAGCAAACAGTAGAACAGGAACAAAGCCTACACTCTCCACTGTCTGATATCTGGAGCAAGAACCAGAAGCCCCTGATGAACTTGACACCTGGGACCAGCATTACTGCCAATGAACCTCATGAACTCTGCCTCCAGGCAGGTCTGGGTTCAGACTTTATCATGAAACTGTGGGTTTTCCTGGAACCTATTTCAGCACAAAAAAGCCATGGGGTCAATTTCTCCCATGGGGTCATGAACATCAGCCCAGCACTCTTTCTTTGTCTCCCAAATGCACTGCACATGTGCAAATCTCCTGTGGATGGCTCCTAAAACTTTCTTACTTTCCTTCCTTCTCTCATATTCTTAACACTCTTTTTCCCTTTCTTGTTCTCCTTTGTTGTTCTTTATCCCCTACTCAGATCCCAGGCATTTGGCTTCCCTCCCACTGACCTGAGCCTACAGGAAGTATGTCCAAGTATTTTCTTATGCAAAACTTAGAGATGTTTGAAGTTATCTTTATAACCCAGGATAAGTGTTGGGGTCTGAAGACTCTTTCTTATTCTAGCCAGCTGAATGGCTGCAGTTATTCCTCACAGCCTTGACTAGCACAGATTATACATCTTAATCACAAATTATCCTGAATTCATGTTTCTTTTATTTTGACAATAACGACATAACCGAAGAGAAATAAAGAATAATTGTTCACTAGAGTAAAGCCCAACAAAATTTTCTTACTGCTGTGTGACCTCATCAGAGGATGTGGCCACAATCTCATTTCTTCAGTATTTCTTCCCTCCCCATAATGGGCCAAAGGAGATCTTGCTAGAGGGGATCTTAGAAACATCCAGTTAAGCAAATCGAGGCTCAATCGAGAGATGCTTAGTGTAGATGACAACCTCAGGAATCTGTACTCCCCGTTCTGACTTAGTTCTATGTTCTTCTCTAAGAGGCAAAGCTAGGAGGTAAGGATTCAGATATCAGTGAAATTTATCCTTTTCACAAAGGCAAGGTCCACTAGCTGGTAATACTGTGAGCTTCTACACCTTTCTTTCAGCACAAACTTTTGTCCTTCTCACATCTGCATTCCCACCCTGCTCTGGCCCACCAGGCCAGCACATCTGGCCAGTATGCAACTACATAACTAGTAGGCACAATTTGGGTTACCAGTGAAATCCAGCTAGCAATCCCAGCACCCTGTAACAAATCTCAAGCTAATGACATTTAAAAGGGCCTTAAAATGTATAGTAGGTAAAAATATTCTTACACACAAACACACACACACACACACACACACCACTCTTTGTGTTTGATAACAAAGGCAATCTTTCTTTTTGCAGTTGCTTCATGCCATCAGCTGGTAAGAAAAACAGTGGCACCCAGTGGACAAGTGCTTGATTGTCTGAGACCGCTATGTATTCTGTTCCATTCTGAAGTATTCTGGAGAACATCCATAAGAAAAGTCAGTTGTACCCTTTTCCCTATCCTTATCTTTTTGCAATTTTTAGAATATCAATTTAAATTTTAAAATAAGGTGCATGAGGCTGTTATTACTGTTTTTATCGTTTCAAGGATAGGATTAGTCTAAAACTCAGGAGAAAGCAAAAATCTCAGGATTAAGTCCTGTGAGAACAGTGTCTGTATTTGATTGACTTGTTTAGAGGCAGCCAAATCTAATAAAATGCTCAACTTAATTAAAAAATGTGTTATTGAAAATACCCGCAATGTACTTTTCCTTTAACCCTTGCCAACTTCCAATTAAATTTACATAGTTATGCAAATCTGGCAACTTCAAGAGCACTACTTTAGGACGTATTCACACGGTAGACCCTATAACTTACTGCTATTGTGCAGTTCATCTCAAAGTCATAAAATACCCATTTCACTTTCCAGCTCCTCCAATGATTCCATGGTCTGTAAGCTACTTGGTACAAAAACGCTGGCTTCTGTCTTTCTTCCCCAAAGAACTAACTAGCATCTCACCTATGGTAACTACAAAGAAGCTGAGTGAAATCCAGTTCCATTTTATACATTTAAAATAAATGCAAAGTAAATACGCTTATTTGGTGTTATGTAAAGGGATCACCCACTTAAAAATATTAAATATTAGGGGCTAATTGCATTGGATAAAAATATTTTAAAATAACAAAAGAAAGGGGTACTTCTATGAGTTAATTGATCTTACTTATTTAAATATAAAATCATAAGTCATTTAGTTATAAAATAAACATATATCTTAGTGCAGAAGTACCCTCTTTTAATTAACTATTTAAAATCCTTCCCAGTTCGGACATTCTGAATTCTTAGGGTTGGTGTGTTTTTTGTTTGGTTTTCTTTTTTGCTTTGAAATGGTACCTCATGTTTGTCATTATTTTCTTTGTAACTCATAATTTTTCCACTGTTTGAACTTTGTTCTTATTTGTTCTAGAGGGGAAAAAATCAGCTGACAAGCCAGGGCTGTGGTGTAGCTCCGAGATAGAAATTTTTCCAAAGGAACAACACACTTTTATTAATGGACACAAGTGCTCTGGTGACCACTTGCACCGGTCACATTTGGTAAACAAATAAATGCATCCCAAAGTAAGGGATCTACTTTTTCTGTAAGTAAAAAAAAGGAAGCCATTTGTTTGTGTGTTACATGTTACATATTAATTATATTTCTTTTTCTCATAGGACAAGAACCTCTTTTCCCCTAGTTTCTGCAAACATTCTTATAAACTTCTGATGTCATAAAGTTGCACTGCACAAAGATAAGGTCTTTATTATTTTTAAAAACGTATAAAATTGGTCTTTTAATGTTTATAAAATGCATTCTCATCTAAATGTATTAACCCATGAGAACATTTCAGGGTCTGGCCTGTCCTTCCTCCAGTGACTTGCTAAGAGTGAGAGTGGATGGTCCTGTGCCATTCAGGACCTAGCTCCAGGAAGATTTGCTTTCTGGGGCCAAGAGCTCTGCTGAGGGAAAGGCAACAATAATAATAACAAATATTGCACCATACTATTTGCAAAGGGTAGTCTTATTGGGAACTGGTCCAGCTCCTGGTTCGAGTTTTTTGATACCCACAATCATTGTCTGAACTCAGGGACCTGCAGAACAGCCAGCAAGAATACCTGCCTATGTCTCCAGGCCACCAGTGCAGCCCAGGCTTATCACTTGCTTTGTGTCTACAAGTTGCAAAAACCCAAGAGGGAACATGATATTTGAAAACTCCCCTTCCAAGTCAAGTTTTCTTAAATAATTCAAGAAAATTATTCAATGTGCTTTCTATAGGTTTTATCTCAGCTTTGGGATCATCGGTTTATATCACAAATCTGTCTTGCTTATTCAAGCAAATTACAGGCTTGAGAAAGCTTGCCTAATTCATGGCCTGTGGTGAATGAAAATAAAATAAAATAAAATGTGAAAAAAGTTTCATACAAATTATGCATTTAATAAAATGCTAGGTGTGCTCGTGTGTGTGTGTGTGTGTGTGTGTGTGTGTGTGTGTGTGTACATCAATGGGGTAGAGGTTAAAATACATATTAGATTTATTCTTACTATACTGTACACTGAGGTACATATATTTCCAGTTCCCATGACAGGTATTACCTGTTCTGATAAAATTTTAGCCTTTTCTTCTGCTTCCTTCAGGCAATTCTCCAAAGACTCGAGTTGAGCCAAAATAAACGCCATCTGTCCAGTGTCCAGTGACTCTTTCTTTAAAACAATAATCAAGTATTACTTTTTAACAGGGGTAGTTTCCTGAGCACATCTTGAGCCATTTTATGGACTAAGGATAGACTTAATACATGCACACGAATCTTTTTTAAACACAGTAATAAAAGTTTTAAAAACAATAGTCTTATATAACAATTTACTTTATAGGCTAAAGCGAGAGTGAAAATTAAATGATAACAGTGAACAGCTTTAGAAAGTTAAAATTAAGCCACTAGTGTTGGAATGTGGTTAATCTGCAACTATTATTTTTATTAGGATCAACATTTCTCATTCCTAATGGAAGTGTCACCTAAATGTCCATGTGTTTAATATTCACCTGTCATGAGGAAAAGGGTCATCTGAGTTCAGAGAAGCCCTGTTTCCTCTGGTCCTCACCTTCTTATCCAAGTCTAATTGAAGCAAAGACACTGTTTGCTTTAGAATCAGATCCTGCTTCCCCAGAGCATGGTCATTATGACTCAAAACAGCAGATGGATAGACCTCACCTCTCAAAATTGTTCCAAAGTTAACTTTTCTGAGCTACAAGATGAATGAATACTTGCTGGTTTCATTGAGACCAGAGCACTTCTACTACTCTGGCTAATGTGACAATCATTATGGAGAATTATGAAAACTTAAAAAGGAAGATCTCCTATGTGTCAGCACTGTGACTATCCTATAGCTTTCCTGGGTGTGTCCTGTTTTCTTGTGAATGCTCCTGCCGCCTCAGCTGCTTCTGATTAACCCTGTAAAGAACAAGCAGCAGCCTTTCATCATTTAAAGGTCTAACTGTAGCTTTAGTTTTCCCTTTGGATCATGGCACCACCGAGTTTACACATGTGTGCATTTCCTGGTGATACAATAGAGCCATCTGGTGGTAAATGGAACCAGCCATTAAAAAGAGAAAAAGAAAGAAAGAAAGAAAGAAAGAAAGAAAGAAAGAAAGAGAGAGAGAGAGAGAGAGAGAGAGAGAGAAAGAAAGAAAGAAAGAAAGAAAGAAAGAAAGAAAGAAAGAATTCGTTCTGATTCTGTAGTTATTCATGTTATATGTTGAACCTAGGGGCTCTGCCGCTGGCTTCTGAAATAAATGGAACTCCAAGGGATGAGGGGAAAAGGCAAGTACTTCTGAGTCAAGCTCTGCCACACAGACCTGCCAATCATCCTCAAAAGTTTGCGTTTATAGGATGAACATCTTGGGTTGGCATGGTGATGTTATGGACAGAGGGGACTAGTGATCCTCCCTATCCCAGGCCGATTCCAATAATTTTTAGAGTGGATCCAAAAATAAGTCTCAAAACAAAATTATAGAAAGGGGAGAACTGTGCAAAGGTCAAACTATTCCTAAAGATCAAGAATCTCTGATCTAGACTGCCATCTTAAGGGAGAATCTACTTGTCTGATGTTTGATCTCAAGAGGAAGTTTTTAAAATCAGTGTGAACAAATCCAGAAATATCAGCTAATCCATTTCTCTAGGCCTATTTCTCCAAACACCCTAACTTTTCCCAGCCAAGAAAGACAAGCATTTCCAGTTAGACAAAAGTATTGGTGAAGTCAAAGCCAAATGCAACAGGCTTAACTGAAGAGACTGTTACTAAATAACATAGGACTTTTTATGCAGATAAATTTAGGAAATTGTCAGATGTGATAGAACAGAGAAAGACCTGAGCAAAGAAGAAAAAATACAAAGCGTCTTCTGTATTTTCACCCTAGCTTCAAGCTCTCTCTCCTCACTCTAAAGCTATCACTCCACCTCCCCTTGCTACGGCTGGCCTCAAACCTGCCATTCTCCTGTTTTAGCCTCCCAAGTACTCAGATTACACTCCCTTTGCTTTCTAAAGCCATCCTGCCCTGCTTGCCCATTTGTCTTTTGGCTTCCCCCACTCCAAAGAGCTGATACAAAGGCAAATACCTTTCCATAGGAAGCAACTCTAGTAACTAAACAACAAAAGAAAAATTAGTCAAGAATTTTAGAAGTAAGTATGAAGTTTCAAGTTTTGGAGATAGACTCATGGTTGCAAAGACCCTACAAAGGTTAGGTGTAGGTGGTCATTGTCTCATTTTGCAGAAGAGCAGAACTATAGGACTTATATCCGTCACTGAATCCCACTCCCAGGCAAATGTGGACACAGGCAATTTGTGTTAATGATAAAAATGAACACTTTCTCACTGATTAAAGTAACTGGTGGATGAATTATCTTAATGGTATGTTACATGACATCAAAATGCTAAAAATATAAGAGATACTCTAGCTTTAGGGGATTGAGACTCTGTGTAGATTTCTGAATGGTAAATTCCAGCAACTTAATAATTCCTATTTTTAATTTCTACTCTTTGTCTTAAACTCTTCTATCTAAATGTCAAGTCTATAATCTAAATGCATGTAGCTAAGATGATAAAACTAAAAAAATATTAAATCTTATTAAAAACCAAAGAAACTCTGATTGTTATTATAGTAAAAACCCTAGACACTACTCTTCGTGTGTGTTTGGGTTGACTGTTTGCTAGTTAAATCTTACATGAAATTGTAAGAGCAGACTGACTTTCTTTTGGCTGCAGAGGCTTCTCATTTGAGAAGTTAGAGGAAATTTTACGTTTTCCCTCATTTTACTTTTCTTGATTTCTCCAACCTATCCCAATATCTTAGCCCCCAAGAATTAGCCCCCTCCTTATATTTAAGCCTTCTCGGTCCTAAAATGACCTCCCTTTTCTCCCTCAACCACACACAACCCTCTTGTCCTTGAGAACTGGTTCAAGGTTGATCCAACTGCACTGCCACATCAAGAATGGCTTTCGTGTGTGGAGGCCCCACAGGACCTTGCTGAGCATTTAATAGCAGCACAAATAATACTTGTTGATTGATTGGTCAAGAATGAAGGAAGGTGGTTACACCAGAGGGAGCAGTCCTTCATGCTGAGAGGCTAAAACAGTGATCCTTAGAGCAATACTTTCCATGTATCTGGCCTGAGACATCAACAAGGGATCAGAGCCTCGGGGAAGTTCTGCTGGCCAGGGCCAGGGGCCAGGTGGTACAGCAGAGGGTAAGGAGATGGCCCCGAGGCTGGGTGATGGAAGGGTCACTATAGGGACTGAATGATGATCAAGCAGGTAAACGCTGCAACTATTGAAGTGTTTACTAAATGTTAATAATTCCATGATCCCAATTCCTTTAAAAAGAATAATTTGATATTGAAATCTTCTAGCTTATTTTTAAATCCTAGTAAAAGAGAACACCCATAAGGACATTGCCTGACAACAAGGGATCAGACAGCAGTGATGGAAAATTCAGTTATGGATGAAATTAAGAATGAAGCTCATGCATTTGTTTAAAAGCAAGACTGCTAAATAGAAGTATGGTTGCAGCACATTCCACCTTTGTAGAAGCACATTTTAGACATAGGTCGATTTTAGAGAATTAAACGTCTCAAACAATCTTAACTCATAACGTGGCAAGGTCCCCCAAGGTCTCAGAGGTGCAGTAACTCCCTCCGGAAGGAAGCATGCTTCAACACAGGCTTCCCTGCTGGCTCTTCCTGTCTGACATCTCATCTACTCACTACAGCTGTCCATTTTCCTTTCCCTCTGTTTGACAGGTACCTATGTGCTTTACCCTCCTGCCACTGGCTCACATTTCAATTTTCTTTTCAGCTGATTATACCTTCTCCCCCACCAACCTGCCATGCCTCAGCCTCTTACGCTGGGGAGATTTATGTCATTCCTCCTCCTCCATTTTTTATGATCAAAATTTGCTGCATAGTGGAAACCTCATCGTTCTCATATTTCTTTGTACTGAACTTTTTCAACAGCTTCTCAAGTTCTATTTAGGCAAAAATTTTAGGATTTTGTTTTCCTGGTTCCAGTCCATTCCAGTGAAAGCAGTAATCCTCCTTGAGGTTGCCTCAATAGCCACCCAGTGAGATAGTCAGGTTCAAAATGGAAACCAACTACAACTGAAGGTTGCAGAGCTCACCCAACAATGCGGCCGAGTGGGCAGTGGCCCTGGGAAGGTGCAGGGAGCACTGGCTCTGCTTGCCATCTGGAAGGCCACATTCTCCTGGAACTTGATTCAAAGTAACCCCATGACTTTGGGCCAGCGACTTCACGTCTGAGTCTCTGTGTTTTCACCCTTCAACTAAGAATGTATTTTCCAGCAGGAAACAGATGACTATTGCAAAGGAGTGGCTGAGGAGAGTTAAAGGGACTGCTTACAAGGGTGTAGGCATTTTTAAGGCATCAATAAAGGATGGTGAGGCGCTCCCCAAAATGCAGATGTTTTCTGCTTTGGTTTGACCTGAAGAGGCAGGGGAAGGGGAAGGGAAGCGACGCCAAAGATATCCAGAAAGAGCTGGAGGAGAGGAACACAGCCCTCCTCCACCTGCCCTGCCCTTCTCTCCTCTCACCTGCTCTTCTGCCTGTGTCTCCCTAGGGCTGCACCCAACCAAAAGTCAAAGAGCAAAAAAGCCTAAAAGACAGGTGCAGAGAAACCAGCTTTCTCCCCAAAGAGCAGAGTGGATAGAGGACAGAGACGAGGAAACCTTAGCTGAAGGGGTTTAATTCTTCTAGTGGTTCCCAAATGGCAGCCCAGAGAGCAGCGTTGGTTTGTGATAACACTTCATCAACAAAAGGACAGAAGCAAGATTTACAAAAATAGTATTGTGACTTTTTCACAAAGCTAAACTTATTCCGTTTAGAGGGCAGTCCTTTATTCTGAAATTATGATGGGTCAATTTTTTTTGGCATTAAGACGGTATTTCTTTAACAAATGATGGTGATAGTCTATAGAAACTATTATGGTTTATTGTCTTTTCTTGAAAAATTGGCAATCCTATGGAATTAACCCTAATTATTTTAGGGTAAAAATTCTTACTGGCTTATGAAATCTCAATTGCTCCTGTTTAAGTGATCTCTGTTAATTATGAAAATAATGTTTAATCAGGTGGCCTTTTCAGAACTATGGCCCCTGAGCTCCCCTAGACTTAGTCCAAAAGGGACCTGCACTCTCTCTCCAGTTGTCTGCCTTAGCAAGATTCCAGGATACTATTTTTCTAGGTAAAAGAAGAAAACACATTCCATAGTGGTTAGCCTTTCATCCTGGGGGAAGTCGAACTATTTTCCATTCTACAGTATCACAGATGAAGAAGGAGGTTTTGAAAAAGACTTGTTGACTCAAATTTTAATTTATAAAATATTTTTGTTATGGAACTTGACATGACCATGTAAAATTTGACAGCTTCGTAAATAACTTTACATGCCATACCCAAAACTCTTAAAATGTCAGCTCTTATTTTAATTCAGTTCAAAGCAATTCATTTAAGTTTCAAAAATATTTATTGAGAGCTAATTGTCAGGTGCTATACTAAACAATGGGAAAATAAGTAGTAAGAAGACAGACATGATTAATACTCTCACCAGAATTCTTTGCTTAGAATTTCTGCCCAATACAAAAATCCTGCAATTTGGTTTTATATGAAAATCAGAAAAATGTCAGATTTTAGTTGTTAATTTAACATCTTTATGTTCTCATAAAATATTGCTTTGAGCTTTGGAGCCTGGTTCTTCTTGTTTTATGAGAATTCTGGTAGATGTTAAAAAGTATTTAAGAAGCAATCCTAATCTGCTTCTTTTTCTTCTCTCTCTCTCTCTCTCTCTCTCTCTCTCTCTCTCTCTCTCTCTCTCTCTCTCTCTCCCTCTCTCTTTTTCTTTCGGTCCTGGAGACGGAACCCAGGAACATTCTACCTTCAAGCTACATCCCAAGTCCTATTTTTAAATTCTTTATTATGAAACAGGGTCTTACAAAGTTGCATAGGGCCTCTAAGCAGCTGCAGTCCTCCTGTCTCAGCCTCCCAAATTCTGGGATACAAGTGTGCGCCATCACACCTGGCCTAACCTGCTTTTAAATATTCCAGTTCTGTCTCAATAATACTGCCTTACAGATGCTCAAAGACTTTTTCAAACAGCATCAGGAGGGACCTTGCAAACAAAAATATATCTTCCATAGTTTACATTTAAGTTAACAGGTTCTGGCTGCAATAAAACCTGAATTGAGTTTATATTATGTTACACTAGTTAGAGTTTGTTCTATGACCTACACTAGCCCTCCATTGTTTTGATTTGTGAGCATCACAACTCTCTGTAGAACTTGATGAATTATGTCATCCACAGATATATACATACACGCTAAACTCACACATGAATAGCTTTATGTATACTTTCAGGGTGTCTAAGCACCCTTCTCAATTTAATCCATGTAGCCCAAGTTAAGAATTTCTTATTTAAAAGGAATACTATGGTCCAGCCACCTTTAATTTTCACTTTGAAAATATACATAAAATCTTGATGAGTGAGAGTACTGATATTCTCTGATGCCCTTACTAAAATTGGGCAAATGAACAAGGAGCAATTGATATTAACTCATCTTGTTGCTCACAAAGTAAAGATTTTTCTAATGAAATTTATATTCTTCCTAATAAAAGAAAAAAAACAAATCAGGCTAATCCTACTATTAGGAAATACTTTGGTTTCTTTGAAAAACAAGAGAAGAGGACAAATAGGGAATTGTTTAATGATCATACTTAGAGTTTCAATTTTGCTAGATGACAAAGTTTTAGGATACTGGTTAGACAACAATATGAACATACTTAACAAGACTGAACAATCCAATTTAAAAATATTTATAATGGTAAAATTTACATGTATTTTACCACACCTCAAGAAATAAAAATAAAGAACATACTTTAACACAAATATGTAAGACAGAGGCATTATGAAGTGAGAAATAGGTCAATATTAAAACAAATTCGCCTGTTCTTTGCCTACTTCAAAGGATTGTTGTGGGAATAAAATAGAAAAAAGTTGAACATAATAAAAGCTGTAAAACTAAAACAAAAGGAAAATAAAATAATCTTGTTGAAATAAAGAAATTTTATCCCTTTAAGTAAAATATTTAAAAAAAAAACATTTGTTTCCAGATAAAATTTCTAGTTAAGTGAGGCATAACATGCTGCAAATACTTTTCTCATTTGTAAAGAGAACACTTTGAATAGTTAAGATTTCTTTGACAGGATTGCTTAATTTTTGTACATATTGAACACAGGTTTAGAGTTTAAGTACTTGGGTATATTGATCAATAGTTTTCATTCTGCATCAAATTCCTGTTTTGTGATATACTCATGTGTTTGTAGGAAGGATTTTCAAGCTGACTTATGAATGAGGTGATAGAATTTTACTGTCCAAGATAGTTATGGTTTTTCAAAGTTAGTTCTGCTAAATTATTGCTATACTATGTATAATCAACAGCAAATGTTTTATTAATGATGGTGATTTTTTTCTGGCATTGACTTTTAGGTTTTAAATAAAACTTTTAAAAGTCTAAAATTTTAATTGCAATTATAATAACTTCCATATGATAGTGTTCCCAAAGCTCAGCAAGAAAATTCTTAGTTGAACTTGATGTACCATGAGAACCCTAACAACAACAACAACAACAACAACAACAACAACAACCTGGTATTTGTTCAGAATTTACTTTTTACCAAGATCTGAAGGAGAAATGTGTTATGCATCCTTTCTTTCATATCAGATAAAAGTTCAGCAATAATTTCCATAGTACATTCCAATATGATAAAGCAAGCAGAGAACAGATGAGAGGGTTTGTTTTTGCTGTAAGTTTCCACTTCTTTTAAGATTTTTCTGTTAAGTGTTTCTAAGAGATATAGCCAAAATATCAGAGAAGAAGGCACAGCACACCCAACAATAAGTATTCAGTGAACCTCAGTTTTCTTATCTGTGAAATTAGACCATTATACCTAATTCATCTTGAATTAGGGGTAGCCATTTGTCATGATATTTGGAAGGCTGAGTGATTTTGCTCATTTGGAGAATTTCCCATCTCATGAATGTTATCTCCCTAAGTTAGAAGCCAGAAACTCCCTCTTAAGCATTCTTTGGAGCCAAGGTGTAGGCAGGTGACTTAGGCTCCATCACTCAGACCCATCAGCATGAGACTCTACTATGAATGAGAATGATGCCATAAATATGTCAATGAAAATGAAACCTGGCCAGGTGATGGGGTCATTCTGTTTTCAGAGACTGCAATATCCTAAGACTTGTAAGTATATATCCTACTAAGGGAAAATGACAAGTAATATGTGGTCTATGCCAGTGACAGAAGTCATGGGCTTGTCACCAGAATCTGTAGGATAATGGGGTGCAATCTCTAGTCAGATTCCCGGGCTTCCCTGAAGCACCTCTGAAACACCTAATATCCATTCATCATCCATTTCCCTTTATATTGATAGAATGGGTTCTGTTTATTTCAAATATGAATCTGACAGATGTCAGCTCCTTGAAGTAATTATTACTGTTTGTGTGACTTTAAACAAGTAATTCAATTATTCTGGGATTCTATTTCCTTATATATAAAAGTTGAATAAATAACTTCAGAGATTGGTTTGATGTTTAAATGTGGTAATTAAAAAATGATTGTGATAAGGGGTGACCCATAGTAGAATAAATAATAATAATAATAATAATAATATTTTTAAGCCCCAAAGTTTTCTTTGGTACAGCTTCTGAGAGCTCACAACCTAGGGAGAGCCTGGAAGTTGATTACAAAGACCAGAAATTGTGGACGGTGCTGTTTTAGACACTAACACTGAGAGTAAATTAATCAAATGAAATAGACTTTGAATCTTCAGATCACAACTTTCTTCAGACTTAGATGAATGTCCTCAAACTCATGAATCAATGAATAAACAACTTATCTCAAAGGACAAAAAGGAAATAGAGTATTCTCTTACAGGACAAAATATATTGCACAGTATTTTGTGATAAGAACTTGAACTCTTCTGCTTTGCTAAGAGGATATATTACAGTATTCTTTCATCTTTTATAATGTTTGTGTGCCAAGATTTTTACTTGATATAAGAAATTGCCATTTAAATTTTATTAAAGTGTCTAATGAAGTGCTATTTTTGCTATGCCTTCATTTCTCTGTAAATTATTTTTAAAAATTAAGAATTAGAAGGGTTTATTTGATTCAGGTGGTAGATGATGACTTTTTTGGGAGCAGACTAAGAGCTAAGAACTTGAGTTGTTTGAAGGTTATTTTATGAGTACTAGACTGTTTTTTTGAATCACATACCAGTTCTTAAACTTTGAATTTCAAAATTACATGACAAACTGTCACACAGAAATTTATTATGGGATATTTTTTTCTAGATCTTAAGTAATATGATTTCCTAAGAAGAATGTAAGAATACAAATTCTAATGCTGCTATATGTAGAAGGAGAAAGATTAATAGGATTCAAAATGTAGTCTTCAGAGACATAGATATCTTTATTGTAAGAACAATTTCAAGTAGTTTTTAGCTCCTAAGGAAAGTAGGCTGTTCTAGAATTTATACTATATTTCTTTGACATTTGCGGCAAACAAAACAAGACTTAGTCCTTTCCATAGAATGTTTTCAGGCCACTTTTAATTTGTTTTTAATCTCACCATTTAATTTTTCTTTGCAATAAGTGTATGATTCAGAGAGTTTTCTGCCTGACAAACACAACATGTCTAGCTCTTCAATAGCAAGCATATAAGAAGAATCAATCATATATTTATCAAATTCCTTTTATGTGTAAGGCCCAGATCTAACCCTTGAAGGGCAAAAATAAATTCATTGATTTCCCTACCTTCTGTGAGCTTATAGGGTGATGAAAGTTAAGAAAAGGTGTAAAGATACTCAGAAAGTAGGCTTTGATATATATATTTTTTTCTTTTTGTGGTACTGGGGATGAAAGCCAGGAGCCTTCTACCTCCAAGATACATCTCCAGACCTATTATATTTTTATTTTTATTTGGAAACAGAGTCTCACTAAGTTGCTGAGAGCCTCACTAAGCTGTGAAGGCTGGCTTCGAACCTATGATCCTCCTGTCTCAGCCTCCCAAGTAGTGGGATTACAAGCTTGCACTACCATGCCTGGCTGGGCTTTGATATTTTAAGATGGAGAAACAAACCAGAAAGGAAGAACATGGCTTGAGCATCACCTGAGTAGCATTGATTTTCTGTGCATTAAAAAACTTCAGACAATAAAAAAAGATAGAAAAGCAAACGTGAACTAATCCAAAATCCTACTATCCACAGATAGTAGATATATTACTTTCTAGACTTGTATGTGTTCCTACAAGATACATAATATATAAAGTGTGGGTTTGTAGTACATGTATTAAGATTTTTTAAAACTGATTATTTCATAATGTATATTTGGCTAATGATAGATGTCATCTCCTATAATTTTAAACTTTTGAAATTATGATAATTTTAGTGGTAATGATAAATTCTACTACATGCATATGTGGTTTTCTCTACTACTGTAAAAACCCATGATATGCATACATACATATATATGTGTATACACATATGTATATGTTTATATAATCTTTGTGAACATGTCTTATTATTTTAAGAAAAATTGAAAAAAGTGTACATACTTGATACATGTGAAATATTATATCCCAAAATAAATATGCCCACCAACTGTATATGAGAATCCTAGTTTTCTTATAACTTTACCAATATACTTTTACTATCTGTCAAATTTATAGGTAAATATATTGTTGTTTTTTATGGGGGTTTTTTTGGTACTGGGAATGAAACCCAGGGGCATTCTACCTCTGAGCTACACACCCCAGCCCTATTTTTTATTCTTTATTTTGAAACAGGGTCTCACTAAGTAGGTGAGGCTGTCTGTGAACTACGAGCCTCCCAAATGCTGGGATTACAAGCATGTGCCACTACACCCGGCTCACTTGTATAAGTCTTTAAAATTTTTGTTCTGTGTTTTCTATTTGCAAATATGGGTGTCTTTTTGGATATTTGTATATCTTCTTTTGTAGGTTGTGGTTTATATCCTTTATCTATTTCCTATTTGTATGCTAGAGTTTGTCTCACTGATGTATATAAGACCTTAATATACAAAGCATACTATATCATAATAGATATTAAAAATGTCTATGACTCATTTTGCACATTTCAAAATGCTCCCTAAATGGGTTGGAGTTGAGGTAGTGGTAAGTTTTCTTATGAGATACAGAATTTTCTGAAAGACCAAGTTTTCTTGTCATCTTTGTCCATTTAAATTTAATTTTGTTTGAGGAGAAAGTTAACTTTTTGAGGAAGCAAACTAATCAAATCTTAGAGAAACCATTTCTCTGAACCTCAGTGCAGATAACACATCATATTAATTGAAACTATGAAATACATTTCAAAATAACCAGCTGACTCGGATACCTGATCTAACATAAATAGCTTAGCTATTGGCCGGAAGACCTAGCCCTATTATTCCCAGCAGCTAGTTTGAGTTTAAGAAGACTATCAAAATAAATTAAGCTGACATGACCCAATTGGCCTCATGAGGCTGAGGGCAGCCAGAGGCTGTGCCTTGCCCCAGAGAACCTGACTCTGCGTGCTGCACACACACAGGACCCCCTCATTCTCTCCCAGCCTTTCCACAAGCATCCTGAGAGAGCCTCGCCAAGGGACGCTTAGCTCCTGGAGAAAGGCAGGACTGGAAAACTAGCCTCGCTCCTTCTTTGGGAAGATTTCCTCTCTCAGGGAAATTTTGAAGAGTTTGGAATTCTCTTCAGATGATATTAATTGAAGTGTGCTCTCGGACTGATTGACAAAGTGGCCCCCAAAACACATTTGCCCCTTGCCCTATCTTGTTCCCCTGATCTAAACCTTCAGGTTTCAGAAGATGATAAAAATTACATATGAAGCCAGGCGTGGCGGCACATGCTTGTAATCCCAGCATTTGGGAGGCTAAGACTGGAGGATCACGGTTCAAGGACAGCCTCAGCTACTACTTAGAGAGGCCCTTTGCAACTCAGTGAGACCCTGTTTCAAAATAAAGAATAAAAAAAAATGGGGTTGGGGGTGTAGCTCGGAGGTAGAATGCCCCTGGGTTCCATCCCCAGTACCGAAAAAAAAATTGCATATGAAACTTGATTTTTTCCAAAACATTAATACAAAATCTCCCTCAAGGTCTAACGAGTATATACTTAACTCCCGGCACCTTTTTACTTTTCACAATTTCCTCCCTTCTCTACATACAACCTTCTCAACATTCCCGCCCTCACAGAAAAAAATCATGTCAGCACTTCCCAGCACAAATTAGTATGCTTTCCTCCAAATCATGCCAGTTGTTTGGGACTTTTTGCCATTTGAAGGAAGCAAGTGGAGAAAAATGTCACAGGCATCTGATGAAACAATTTTGCAGACACTCAAATGTTTTAGTTTACAAAGGTCCCGTGTGCCACTGCTGCCTCTTGGGCAATTCTGGTAAACATTCTATCCGTGAGCAATCTGTTCCTGTGCCATATGTTTTCTAAACTTCTTTGCCTGTTGACATTTTAAAAAAAATAAAAGAACACATTTGCATGAAGACAGAACCTTTTGTTTCTTATACCTGAGTGTGCTCTATCATAGAAATTATAAATGAAATAGTTTATCTTGACCAGTTGCCTGTCAAGGGTCATTTTCTAAAGGACACATCCCAGGTTTTTGGCCAACCTCACCTTAACTGCTGGATCTTTTTTTATTGCCTCCATTCTCAAGTTAAATACTATTAAACTATGAAATACTATTCAGCCATTTAACTATTAAATACTATTTAACTATTAACTTACTATCTAGATGAGAGCTACTGGGACTATTTTTTTAACTTTTATCTCTTGATAGTATTTCATTTCTTTAGTTTAATTGTTCTTTTTTAAAATCTAGCTTTATATATCTGAACCTTTCTATCACAACATTTCTGAAATTTCTCTCAGGCACATGACATGATCTCATCTTCACCAGCCCTGGAAGTCATTTTGGGCCCTGCGATTTCTTCAGTCAATAGGGTGAGAGGAGAAGGGTGTGTGTGACTTGGGAGGGTGCTTGCTGTACAGGATTTACCCTGCCCTCACTGCAGAAGTGTCTCTCTAGGGGAAATATCCATCCAGAGGGGCCTGAAGGGCCTTTCTGCCTAATAACTTAGATTTGTGATGGAGAAATAAATTACCCAGATAAATGAAATACTAAGCCATTATCCAATTGTAACTGAGAGCTTCCAAAATTTTAATGCTAATCAATTAAATTGAAATCAATTGAAGTTTTCACCTTTCTTGATATTAGCCAAAGGGAGGGAGGACTATTTCTCACCAATTATGGTAATACTATCACTACTATTTTCCTATGTTACTGCTTGATCTAAAATCTCTGTAGAAGTCTGTTCTGTATAGTATGTAGGCTACACAATTTAAACTAGGAGAAATCTGAGATGGCTACCTAGAGGCAGGAATGGGGATGGGCACAGGAGAGTATGATAGAGGTGAGCTCTTGTTTACTGCACGAGTTCAACATGAAAGTAAGTATGTAAGAGGTTGAATAGTAGATAAAAAATCCAGCTAATTTCTCACATTCCAAAATCCAGGGAGAAAAACAGTATTTCCCTTTTGCAGATGTTCCTAGAAGTAAGGCCTCAGTTTATATAATATCTCTGTTCTTTGGGTGAAAAACTAAATTTTTACATTGAAAATATGGACATTATCATGACTTGTCAAATGAAATATTCTACTTCCCTAATGTTTGCAAACAGATATTCATTAAAACTTTTACATTAAATTGATTTCATCCCTGAAAAGCAAGGCTGGTTCAATATATGCAAATCAATACATGTTATTCACCACACAAATAGAACTAAGAACAAAAAACACATAATCATATCAATAGATGCTGAAAAAGCATATGACAAAATCCAACACACATTTATGTTAAAAACACTACAGAAAATTGGAATATAAGGAATGTATCTCAACATCCTTAAAGCAATATATGATAAACCCAAAGCCAACATCATATTGAATGGGGAAAAACTGTAAGAATTACTCCCTAAAATCAGGAACAAGACAAGGATGCCCACTATCAGCACTCCTTTACAATATAGTCCTTGAGACTCTTGCCATAGCAATAAGACAAGAGAAGGATATCAAAGGAATTCAAATAGGAAAAAAAGAATTAAAATTATCTTTGTTTGCAGATGACATGATCCTGTATCTTGAAAACCCAAAAAACTACTGGAGCTGATTAACCAATTCAGCAGAGTGGTGGGATACAAAATCAACCTACAGAAATCAGTTGCTTTTCTATATGCCAACAATGAATCCATGAAGAAAAAAATAAAGAAAAAAATTCCATTTACAAAGCCCTCAATACTAACAAAATACCTAGGAATAAACCTAAACAAAGACATAAAAGACCTCTACAATGAAAACTATAAAACATTAAAGAAATCTAAGAAGATCTTGGAAGATGGAAAGATCTCCCTTGCTCATAGATAGGCAGAATAAATATCAAAATGGCCATTGTGCCTAAAGTGATCTACAGATTCAATGCAATTCCTATCAAAATACCAAGGACATTCTTCATAGACCTGGAAAAATCAGTCATGAATTTCATATGGAGAAAGAAAAGAGCCAGAATAGCCAGAGCAATTCTTAGCAATAAGAACCATGCAGGAGGCATCACAATCCCTGACTTCAAATTATACTATGGAGCAATAGTAGTTAAAACAGCATCGTATTGACACAATAATAGGCACACAGACCAATGGAACAGGATAGAAGATACAGAAACAAATCCACACACTGATAGTCAATTGATCTTTAACAAAGGGGCCAAATTCATATGCTGGAGAAAAGATAGCCGTTTCAACAAATGGTGCTGGGAGAACCAGCTATCTATTTGTAGGAAGATGGAACTAAATCCTTACCTCTCACCATGCACAGATGGATTTGATCCATCCATCGAGATGGATCAAAGACCTGGAAATTAGAGCAGAGACTGTGAAGCTATTAGAGGAAGGTTTAGCTTCAACACTCCAACATACAGGCACAAATAGTAACTTCCTCAACAAGACCCCCAAAGCACAGGAAATGAAAACAAAAATTAAAAAGTGGGATGGCATCAAACTAAAAAGTTTCTTTTCAGCAAAAGAAACCATGAAGAATCTAAAGAGAAAACCTACAGATTGGGAGAAGATCTTTACCAGCTACCACTCTGATAGAGGGTTTATATCCAGAATATACAAAGAGCTCAAAAGACTCTACACTAGTAAAACAAATAACCCAATTAAGAAATGGGCAACTGAATTGAACAGACACTTCACAAAAGAGATTCAAATGGACAAAAGATATGAAAAAAATTTCAACATCATTCACCATCAGGCCAACAAATGCTGGTGAGGATGTGGGAAAACGGGAATTATTTTACACTGCTGGTGGGAATGCAAACTAGTTCAGCCCCTATGGAGATCAGTGTGGATATTCCTTAGAAAACTGGGAATGGATCTACCATATGATCCAGCTATACTGCTCCTGGGTATCTTTCCAAAGGTGTTGAAATCAGAGAGCTACAGTAACATATGCATACCCATGTTCATAGCAGCACAATTTGCAATAGCCAAAATATGAAACCGACCTAGTTCTTCATCAACAGGTGAATGAATTGCAAAATTATGGGAAATACACCCAATTGAATTCTACTCAGCAATAAAAAAGAACAAAATCATGTCATTTGCAAGAAGATGGAAAGATCTGGAGGACACTATGTTAAGTGAGATTAGCCAAGCACAGAAAGAGAAGGAACATATGTTTTCTCTAATATGCCCAGACTAGGGAGTATTAGGAATACCAGAGGGACTCCAGATAATGGAGGGGAAAGCTCAGCAAAGCCAGAAAGGAGGGGTAAGAGGAGAAAGAAGGCTGAGGTTAATTAATGAAAAATCTACATTCCAATATGTGTATACATGTACATATAACATTGTCAACCTGGACACTCATTATTGGGAGGGAGGGGAAAGGGGGTAGAACACCAAATACTGTGTGAATATATGCCATTGTCAACATAAAAAAACAAAAACACAACTTTACATTAAGAAGAATTTCTCTCCAGGCTCCAGGATGTTAGAAGTTACAACGGCAGTTTCTATTTGCAACATTTGTCTTGCCCTCAGCGCCAGCATCTTGGCTCTTTAGCTTTTCTTATCAATTTCCCTTCATTAAATCTCACTCATTAGGCCCTGGCTTATTCTTTAACTGTGGCTTATTCTAACTGTGTTAGGTTAGGGTCCCAGGAAACAGACTTGGAAAAGGAAATTGGCTGCAGAAGATTTTTTTTTGGAGATAGCATCTATAAAGACAGGAAAAACAGGGATGCAATAGAGCTTTCTCCCATCTCAGGGCAACTGGAGCTTACAGAGAGGTCCCACCAGAGCCACAAGGCCAGGTGCTGTGGCCTCGCATCAGCCTGCCATTGAGGGAAGGCTGAATCTGTAAAGGGAACAGATGCCTTGGGGCAGTAGGCCCCCTTCAGCTGAGGATAATTCCTGGAGAAAGTCCCAGCTGTGAGTCAACTGAACTCAAAATGGATTGTAGACCTCCTAAATAAGAAAACTCGGGAGGAAGTATTTGTGACCTGGGGCAAAGATTTCTTAGATCAGATACCAAAAGCATAAGCCATGAGTGTTCAAACTGGTAAATTAAATTTCATCAGAATTGAGTTGGGTATGGTGGTGCACGCTTGCAATCCTAGTACCTGGGAGGCTGAGACAGGGGAATCCAGGTTTGCAGCCAGCCTAGGATACTTAGGCCCTTTGCAACTCAGTGAGACTCTGTTTCAAAAACATATTTAAAGCCGGGCGTGGTGGCACACGCTTGTAATCCCCGCGCTTGGGAGGCAGAGACAGGAGGATCGCGCAGGTTCGAAGCCAGCCGCGCGCGTTGGCTTAGGAGACCCTGTTTCCAAATAAAAATGTAAAAATAGGTCTGGGAGTGTAGCCCGGAGGTAGAAGGGCTTCCAGGAACCCAGTACCACCAAAAAAAAAAACCATATTTAAAAATTACTTATATCTAAAAAGCATTAAAAAGCTCTCAATACCAAAGACTAAGAAACAAATGATGAGTAAAAATGGGCAAAATACTTGAATAGTTTATTAAATAAGATAGAAAATGAGCACAAGAAAAAATGCTCTGCAATATCTGCCAAGAAACACATATTAA
Source organism: Muscardinus avellanarius (assembly GCF_963383645.1). Taxonomy (NCBI): domain Eukaryota; kingdom Metazoa; phylum Chordata; class Mammalia; order Rodentia; family Gliridae; genus Muscardinus; species Muscardinus avellanarius. Next base: position 36,735,085 of record NC_137793.1, read on the forward strand.
AGTCACAATGAGATACAATTAAATTACAACTAGACAGACTAAAATTAAAACAGGCTCACTTTTACCAGGACTAGAAAGAATAAGCTGAAACTTTCATACACAGGTGGTGGGAATGTAAAACGACATGACCACTTTGGAAAACAGTTTAGTAATTAAAAGAAAAAGTTAAAAGTGCATTTACCATATGATCCAATCATTGCACTCTTAGGTGTTTACCCAAGAGAAAAAAAAAAAAAGCTCATGTCCATACAAAGACTTGTGTATGAATATCCATAGCTTTATTTGTAAAAGCCCCAAACTGGAAGCAACCCAAATGTCAGTTGACAGACAAAGGGATAAACAAGTTGGTGTGTCCAATAAATGCAGTGCTGTGCCCCAGGAAATATACACTGCTGACGGGGACACAGCACAAGCGGATCTCCAGTGTGCTGTGCGCAGAGGCGGTGGAAGGGTGCACACACTGCCTGGCTCAAAGGGAAGCCGCAGAGTGTGGGCAGGTGGGAGGGACAGGGGGAAGGAGGCTTTGGGCTGATGAGAGGGCCATTGTCCTGTGATCATAGTGCCACATGGGTCTACATATGTCAGAATTTAGCTGTTTTCTTTTAAGTTTGTGGATAATTGCCCAGTGAAGGAGGAAAGAAGGGAGGAAGAAGAAAGGCAAAACACAGTTCTGGAGTTCCTATTTTTTCTTCTTTCTCTCTCTCTTCTCCTCTCTTCTCTCCTCTTTCCTCTCTCCTCTCTCCTCTCTCCTCTCTCTCTCTTCTTCCTCCCTGGTGCTAGGAATTGCACCCCAGATCTTGCACACGTTGGGCAAGCTCTATATCACTCTATTCCCAATTCCTAGAATTATTGTTTCTCTTCCATTAAAGTGATAGAAATTTAAAAAATTATAACCTGTTTTCTAGAAAAGTAAACATATTTAAATATATGTAGAAACTATGAATTTATACTTCTTGAATCTATATCTACTACTTTATTTTGCAGTACTGGGGATGGAACCCTGGGGCACTGTACCTCCAAGCTACATCTGCAGCTCTGTTTTTTAGTCTTTTTATTTTTTGAAACAGGGTCTCACTGAGTTGCGAAGGGCCTCGCTAAGTAGCTGAGGCTGTCAGTGAACCGTGATCCTCTGGTCTCAGCCTCCTGAATGCTGGGGTTACAAGCGTGCACTGAAGTATTTATTTAAAGCACAATGACTCAGTAATTATTTGAAACTTTGCTCATCAAAGACAAGAATCTTTTGAAAACCACAGTTTCAACCTCTAATACTAAAATAAAACAAAAACTTAGAGATACAAAAAAAATGTGTCCAAATAAATATTTCCTTCAAAATGATTAGTATCTTATGCTAAGTATTAAAGAAAGAGGAGAATGTATATGGTTTTACACAACTGAAGGCATAGCTTACCTTCCCCAATTTATAAAATATACAATCTTTTAACTACTTTAAGGTACTCTGTAAAATGGACTTACAATATGGTATGCTATGAATTTGAACTTACAAATTAAAAACAAAACTGTGCTTTTGTGTCTTTGGCAATTAAAATGATACTCTAATGAAGTTATCACTTAATAAAAACTTGAAAGCTAAATGGTCTCTGTGGTTTTATGATAAGCCGAGTTTTGCACAATGAGTCAATTACTTCATAAATATTCTAGCCCTGACAAGTACAGACCCACATTCTCACTTCCGGGTGGGCAACTCCACAAAACCAACATCAACGCATGCTCATTTGTCTGTGCCACAGTTTAGGCCAAGTTTCCTTGCAATCGGATTTCTATTTCCTAAACAGTTTCAAAGGAGGTGATTTATATGTACTACCTGTTTTTTGTCAAAAGATATTAAAATGGAGCAGGGGTCACAGTTTACAGAACATTAGAATTCTTAACAGGTCCAAAGGAATAGGGGTAAAATAAATGGGGACAGACAACCTGACAGACAACTTGAAAGGTGGCTGTGAATTAACTCACTGGATTACCGTCTAATGTTCCTACTATGTGCAGTGAACATATGCTCTTGGTTGCTCAACATCTGGAAGCTCCTTGAGCCTCCCTCAATCTCAACTTTTTAATTTCACAATTGGTAATAATAGTAATAAACGTATCAACATAATAGCAATGATTCTGGGTGCGGCGTTCACATGCCATGCTGCTGTGAGGATTGGGGGCCGGAGCAGATCCCAAACACCCCACCCAATGCCTGTAGCTCTGTCCATTTGTCTTATCACAAATGATATTGATGGAGAGTCCACTGTGTATCTGAAATTTTGTCCCAGAGACACAGAAACTAACAAAGCCACGGCTGTACTTAAGATTGCCCAGATTATCAAGGGAGCCCAAAAGTGGAAGAAATATTCAAAGGGCATGGGACACTCAAAAAGGCAAAGAAAGAAGTCTCTAACCGTTCAGTGGTGAGCATGTTTCAGTCTGCATAAAGGGGGGCCAAGAGGTCTTCACACAAATGAAAATATTCCATCCTTCACCTCAATCTTCTCTACCAAAATTAAAAAAGAATTATTTAAACCGGGCGTGGTGGCACATGCTTGTAATCCCAGCATTCGGGAGGCAGAGACCGGAGGACTGCAGTTCGCAGACAGCCACAGCTACTTAGCGAGGCCCTTTGCAACTCAGTGAAACCCTGTTTCAAAAATAAAAAGACTGAAAAATAGGGCTAGAGGTGTACCTCAGAGGTACAGTGCCCCTGGGTTCCATCCCCAGTACTGCAAAAAATAAAAATAAAAACTTAAAACAGGCAACTGAGACCCACCTGTAAGTTGGTGCCTCTTGGTTATCTAGTGGGATCTGTCAGTTGAGATCCAGTTGACTTAAAAGGAGAAGGCAGCAGTCCCTGTGGAGACTTAAACTCTCTCATCCTAACTTCTCCAACTAATGTAAACCAACCAGCTTCTTCAAGCCCCAGGCCCCTCAACCAGGTCAACAGTAAATTGGGAAGGGATGGGTTCTGAACTCCAAGAAGCTAATGGGGAGCCCCAGGCAGGAATCCTAAATGTGGTAATCGGCTCCTTGGCTTTTCAGGGCCTGCTGCCAGCCGGTGGGTTACCTCTAGGACTCAGCTGATAAGCATCAGCATCGCTAGAGCCAAGGGCCGTGAACAATTGGTGCCCAGAAGTTTCTCATTTCTCAGACCCCAAAATGTGCCCAAACACAAAAATAGATTTCATATGGTATGGGTGAGGGTCACTTTTTCTTTGAGCAACGGGATCATAAATAGCTCCATTAAACAAAATAAAAAATCAACTAGGGCCCGGCGTGGTGGTGCACGCTTGTAATCCCAGCATTCTGGAGACTTAGTGAGGCCCTCTGCAACTTAGTGAGACCCTGTTTTAAAATAAAGAATAAAAATAGGGCAGGGGGTATGGCTCGGAGGTCAAATGCCCCTGGGTTCCATCCCCAGACCTGCAAAAAAAAAAAAAAAAAAAAATCAACTAGGCAAAGAAAAGTAATGATTAAATTGTCACTGGAGTTAGAAAACACATCTTTTAATTAAAATAATTTGCAAATCCCATTTGGTTTCTCCTTGGCTATGTTTCTCCGACAAAAGATCTCATTCTAAAAATTGTTATGGATTTGGGAGCTATGTCCAGTTTGTCTGGGGAGAGATGAATTGAACTACACTGAAGAATAGAGATGTTCACATTTGATGAACTACCATAATTGCACAAATATGAGGTTCTGGATGTGCAGAAGGGAATCGGTTGTTCTGAGCTAGTGATGCTGAGGCAGAGAGGGATGATAGAGGAGAACTTCCAAATCCCAGAAGAAAAGACGTTAAAAGCTAGATCCCCTGGTCATTTCAATGCTATCAATTCCAAATAACTATACTCTTGTATACTTCTAGGTGCTTTTCCAGACATTTTCCTATCCTCAGCATCTGATTTGAGGTAGACTATTTAAGTTCTATTATCTTTATGCTACAGATGAAAATTAAGTCTCAGAGGATTTAATGGATTTGGCTATTGCCATACAGCCCAAAGGTGGCAACTGTTGGTCTGAATCGAATCTTTTCGATGACCTTTCTTTTTTTTTAATACCACACCACCTCTTAGAGGTGAAAGGATTGTCCAGAGGTATCTGTTGATGGCAGAAGGTCTTCAAATTGAATCAAGGGAGCCCTAGAGAAATATAATTTTTGTAAAAAAAATTCTCAAAGTTACATAAAACTAGAAAATTAGTATAGTGAAATTCCACATGCCAGTCAACAAGTTTCAGTACTTTTCAACAATCCCTTTAGTGTTAACCAGTGAAGAGAATGGGACTCAGATCCAGCTTCTCCAGGGCATCCCAAAGCTCACAGAAGATGATATCTAGGGTCAGAGATCAGCCTGTCATCATCTGGCTCGAAAGAGAATGAAATCAGACATTTCTGGACTAGACGGTGGTTTAAACCTAAACCTAGCTAAACCAAAAAATGTGAAGTGTCAGATTTATATTATTCCTGAATTCCAGGATTGCTTCATACATAAGCAAATACTTCAAAACAGCCCAGGATATCTATAATAATGTAGGGCTGCAGAGAGCAGTGTGGCATTCATTATATGTCAAAATGGAAAGGACCACACCATACCACACCCAACTTCCATGGCGTTCCAGTAGCTCCCCCGAGTGGCCACTCCTCCCTCCGTTACCTCAGTTTCCTTCTGGGAAAAAAACTTTCCATATTTTATTCTAAGATGTGTACTTAGAAGAATAAGTTATATCCAACAACAAATCTCAATGTATTAAATAAGTTTCATTAACCATTCTGTGTTTTTCTTATTTTAGAAAGAAATCATATAAAGTTTACTTCTTACCTTGTGTTTTGGTTGTCTATCTGACTCTGAAGTTTCAGACGTTATGCTGAAATAAAGTAAGAGTTTAGAATTTCAAAATTCTATTACACACATACACACACCTCACATTGAATAGCTCTTTACACTAACACATAAGACATATATTTCTTAAAGTATTTCCTCTAAATGTCAATTTCTAGACATTTCAAAATGAAATAAAACAATGGAATGTAAACTTACAGAAGATAAAATAGCCTTTAAAGGCTCTCTTGAGAATAAGAAGTCTGAACAGTACAATCTGTTCTGAAAACCTGCAGAATCTCTTATTTCAACTAAAAAAAGGAGAAGGAAGAAAGCATATCCTTCTGTCAAACAGCAGAGTTAAGGAATTCTTCCTCTCTCTCTTCTCCCCCCCCCCCCGGAATCATTTATTGCAGCCTGAGTACTCTTGCCCCTTGGCTTCTGCCTGATTACTCTGGCCCTCTTTGTGGCAAAACTATATTCCCATTGCTTCCAATTCTTTCTCTTTCTTTTTTGCTAAAGCTATTCGAATCTCATGCTCACTGGGACCACTTCACAGAAACTGCACTTGAATAAAGCTCCACATGACCATCTCCACCAATCATTTGTCACAATCCACCTTTCTCAGCAGCTTTGCCATGATTCATTACTCCCTCTGTAAAATACTTTCTTCACTTGGCTCCCAGAGCATCTCAAGATCCTAGAAATACTTTCTCCATATCTATCCAGTTGGCTTATTCTTCCTGTCTGCCCCCAAATCACCTTCTTAGTAACCTACCATGTGCATCTCATTTAAAATTAAGCCCTTATCGTGACCTTAATTGATTTTTCTCTTATTTTTACCACTTTGTAACACACTACATCATACTTTGCTTATTTAGGATGTCTTCTCCCAACTGACAAGGCAAACTTCTTGATAGAGTATATTTTTCTTCTTGTTTTTGATATTATGTTCTTAGCATCTTAAAAAGGGTTAGGATGGTCAATAAATATTTGTGGAATGAATAAATGAATCCTTTAATAAACCTTATAGGTTTAGCAGATTCTACTCCATTATTAACAACCAATACTCCTTCTTTAAATAACCCAACATATTTTATAGTCCACTGTCTCCTTATTGTTTTATTTCCATATTTCTTTGCAAACATCTCATTTTACCCACTTTTCAAAACATTGAGAACCACTTAAAAATGTCCACAAAATAATCTGTGACTACTGACTAAAATTAATTAAATTCTGACTTAGTAGAAGGAGACATAAGGTTCTGGGAGATATAATGCTTTTCTCCTATCATACTGAAATAATAAAAAAAAACAGTCATCTGGTGCTTTCCACTAGATAGTACATCACAAAATGAAAAATAACCTTTTGCCCATTGCAATTGCTGGGCAAACCAACCAATGGTTTTGAAGGTCCTTACTAAATGGGCCCTCTTCCCTTCCAGCTAAACTTGTCTCCTATCAGTACACCTCACAAAACTCCTTTTTCACCACAAGATGCCATCTACTCACGCTAGAGCCTGTGTTTATCCTTCAAGTCATTTCTTCTGACTAGAACTGCAACATAATGCTTCTCTGCTCTCTGAAGTCTTTACCATGTCTTCCCGCCCTTACTCAGTGCTACCTCTTTGGGTCAGAAGGCTGACTTGCCCCTATAGTTTGTAAACAGTTTTTGGATATCTGTCTCTTATAGCCCTTATTATATTTTATGATGCGTGTGGTTATTGGTCCATTATGTTTTTGCTATTTCATAGCGACACCCACATAGAGAACAAGGACTATGTTGTGTTTTTTTTGGGGGGGGGTGGTACTGGGGTTCCTGGAAACCCTTCTACATCCGGGCTGCACATTCAGATGTGCCACAAACCCACCACAGAAGATCCTATTTGAAACCTCTTTTAATAATGCCTGAGACAAAATTACTGATGTAAAACAGAGGGAGCTTGGCTGCTTGACAAGAATATTTAAAGGTCATGAGTCATGGCCTCAGGGTAGCCATAGAAACTCAGCATACACAGAGAAGGCAGGTTGTATAGTAATTAAGGGGGAAAAAGCTTTAGAAAGCCTATTAGTCTTGTGATAAAACAAATTAGAATAAAAAACTGTATTTATGAAACTTGTTTTTATTGCAGTGTTTTCTGACTTCAGGGTTGATGAAGAAACTAGAAAAAGTTAGTCTTTTATTTCTTTCCGTCAATGCTTTACAAAAACATAAAATATCCCTTTTTTCTTTTTCTTTCTTTTCACCCTTTTTCTTTTCTCATGGCACTAGAGATTAAACCCAGAGGCATTCTACCTCTGAGCTACATCCCCACCTCTATTTATTTTTTTTATATATAGAAACAGAGTCTTGCTAAGTTCCTAAGGGTCTCACCAATGTATTGAATCTGGCTTTGAACCTGTGATTCTTTTTTTTTGTTGTTGTTGCTGTTTTGTTTTGGTGGTACTGGGAGTAGAACCCAGGGGCCTTTCTACCTCTGGGCTATACTCCCAGACCTATTTTTTTATACTTTATTTGGAAACAGGGTCTCACTAAGTTGCTGAGAGCCTCACGAAGTAGCTGAGGCTGTCTTTGAACCTGTGCGATCCTCCTGTCTCAGCCTCCCAAGCACTGGGATTACAAGCGTTCACCAGCACGCTTGGCTGAACCTGTGATTCTTCTTTCTCTCCCTCCCAAGTAGTGGGTTTCCAGGTGTGTGCCACCACACTGGCTAAGAATTCCCTTTTAGTGAAGTACTTAATCTGATTTTTAAACTTTTTAGTCCATGCTTTTTATGTTGAATTGAGGAGTAGTCTTTAACAATTAGTGCATGTGAATAAATGGTTTTATTAAAATTGGCTAGGAAATAACAGCTATTGAGCATCAGTCCTCATAAGCAGAGAATTTCCTGAAAAATGTTTTTGCTTCCTAAGTTAACTGCATCCAGCAGTCACCTTCTCTTGCTCAAACAACTTAGGAGCAAGTTCCCATTCAGTTTACGCAAACTGGAAAAGGTCTGTCTCAGGGTCACGAGAAGTAAAGAAGGGGGAAAAGGAGACGCAAGGCCACCTGAGGGCTGAGCCCACCTGAGGGTCAGCACAGGCACGCCCCGCGACCCCCTGCCTGCGCAGAGCACTCAGCTCCATGCCCAGGGAAGGAGAAGCAGGAATGGTGATGTCTTGAGAGCCACATCCTGCCCACTCCCCAACTGTCTGCATAGAGATGTATTATCTCTTTAGGTGCTTTCTTAAGAAAAAGTAGAAGAAAACGAGCATTTACTACATTTCATTTGCTTTAACAGACAAAAACACTTTCTCCCTTGCCAAGACTGTACATCCTTTGAGGATCATGGATATATGTTTGCATGTAGAAACAACAGTTTACATAAGATCTTAGGAGAGTCATAAATTTCCCACATCATCTACAAATCACAAACTCAAGATTAAAGCCGAGGTTCACACATTCACATAAGGAACATGTGTGTTAAGACTTGGAAAAATGTGGCACACGCTTGTAATCCCTGCGCTTGGGAGGCGGAGACAGGAGGATCACGCAGATTCAAAGCCAGCCCCGCTGGCTTAAGAGACCTTGTTTTCAAATTTAAAAAAATATAAAAATAGGTCTGGGAGTGTAGCCCAGAGGTAGAAGGGTTCCATCCCCAGTACCACCAAAAAAAAAAAAAAAAAAAAAAAATTAAAACTAAAAAAAAAAACTTGGAAAAATAAAGCCACAAATGTCTGTGAACACCCCACATGGGACACTGTCCTCTATGAGACAGCTCCTTGCACGGAGTGGGCACAGTCAGCTCTCATTTGAGGTTTGAAAGAAAATTCTAAATGGAAAGTGTATCCACCTTTGAAAGGCAAAAGAATATTAAGCCAACATGCAAATTTTCCAGTGATTGACTGTAGATTAATTATAGAGGTGATCTACACTACTGCGCTCATAGGCAGGGTTGTTTTGGGTTTTTATTTGGGAAGCTTGGAGGGAAGGGATGGCCCAGCTCTGTGGGGGTGCATTTGCCCGGGCAGGAGAGGGTGATAGTACCATTTCAATTCCTTGGCTCTGTATAGGGCTGACTTCCCACGCTGGTCAAATGGTCGGGGTGGGTGAGCGTGTGATTTTTGAGAAGTGCACGTGAGGGTCATTTCATTCATCCAACAAATATTTATTGAAATCTCTTGTGTCAGTCCCTGCCCTGCGATCTGGAGTGATAACGGCATCCAAAGAAAAAGGTCACTCTCCAGGAAAGAGAAAAGGCCGTTTGATGTTTTTCCACAGACTTTAAAGGAAGGTTATGTTTGAAGTACTGAGTGAAGGCTACTTTATCAGATATTATCATCAGTTACTTGGGGCAAGAGGAACTGGGAACTCACCTGGGTGTCTCCGGTGATTCAGAGCGTGGGATGATAGATTTCTTGCTATAACATCCTCCCATCTCAGGCCAGGCCCAGTGGAATCCCCTCTCCATGGGACAGACATCAACTATTCCCATTCCTCGGAGTTTTGGAATCCCTGTTACTGCTCTGCTGTCCCTGTTGCTAGGCAACCACAATGGCCACGGTCAGGACAGTTAACTCCGCAAAGCAAAAAAAATTTCAGTTACAAAGCCACAAGAACCCCTCAAAACATCTCACAAATCAGATCCAGGCATGAGACCAGATGAAGAATCATCTCACAGTCATCATTTCTGGAAAACTCATCCAAAGTGGAACAGAGGCAGTGGGTTTGTGCTCAGCCCAGGACATGTTTACATCCAGAACCATTGCTAAGGAAACAGTCTCTCTGCTGCCTGAGAGCGGTGCACACCCAGAAATGGACTGGCTTGCAGGCAGGCAGTGGTTTCTCCGCAGGACTCTTACTGTGGCGATCTGCTTTTCCTGGGACACATGGGCTCCAGACATTAGGCCCCACCTAGCATGGCCTAATTCAAGCTCCTTTGCAACACAGGGTTGCAGAGATGACAGGTTATGCTGGTTAGCCTTCATCCATCGCACCGCTCCTTCTTCCATATTGCTGGTTTCAAGTCACCAGCCCCTCTCTCCCAGCCAGCTGCTCTGCCTCCCCCTGGAGGCATCTATGGACCCAGGCGAGCCTCTGTCCACTCCGCTTCCTGCTGTCGAGGCACACAGAGAGGAGCTTGCAGTCTACAAACCAGAATCACTCCATGGGTTGGTTTGTGTTTTTGTTTTGTTTTTAGTGGTAATAGGAATGGAGCCCAAAAGCATTCTGCCATGAGCTATACTCCCAGCCCTTTTAAAAAAATTGAAACAGAGTCCCTCTAAGTTACCTCATGCTGGCCTCAAACCGGTGATCCTCCTGTCTCAGACTCCAAAGTACTGGAATGACGAGTGTGAGCCACCATGCCCAGCTACTCACTGGGTTTTGATTCCCATGTGCTGAACTCACCTAACTATATACACAGCCTTTAGCAAAATATATTAGGTGGGTATAACAGTAATTTTTCTAGTCGTCAAATTTGTGTCTAGGATATAGGTCAAATAATTGCAACAACAGCAGAATAATTTGTTAGGACTTAAAATTAAAACGTGTAATTAGCATTCACTTCCTCAAAACTTTTTTTTGTGTGGTACTGGGGCATTCTACCTCTGAGCTCCACCTCCAGCCCTATTTTTTATTCTTTATTTTGAAACAGTCTCACTAAATTGCAAAGGGCCTCACTAAGTAGCTGAAGCTGTCCACAAACCCAGATCCTCCTGTCTCAGCCTCCCAAATGCTGGGATTACACGTGTGAGCCAGTTACGCCTGGTTTCAGTACAACTTTAAATCATACAACCTCTTGGTTAAACAACAATATGAATACAATTACGAACTATGGAGAAGTTGGGGTTCTGAGAAGAAAAGTTAATACTACCTAGGTAGGTATAAAAAAACAAGAGGGGCTCTTGGCATTCATCAAGTTAGCAGCCTCCTGGGGACCAGAAAATCATCTTATTTCTCCACTCTTTAGTTTTATTATTTTTAAAAGAATAACTTGAATTTGTTTCGTTTTCTTGCCTATCTTATTATAAACTCAGAATGGATCCTGCCTTATTGCATTTTAGAGTAATGTGCAGGTATTTGTCGTGTAACTGGCTTCCCATATTCTTTGAAAAGGAAGGTCATCTCAGTAACGGCTGGTGAAAGGCACTGTAGGCACTAATTATTTATAATGATTATTAATCTTATCGTACATCTCACTGATCAAAAAAATAAAAAAGAGGCAGAGTGACATGGCTGGTACAAAAACAGACTTTTGAAAAGTCCTTGAAGAAACAAAGTGACTTTCCCATTCTCTCTTCTCTTTAAAGTAATACTGCATGGGACGGATTTCAGGAGATGGGGAAGAGCTTTGCAGTTGTATTGCATGTTGTGCAACAGAATTCTGGAATGAACAGTCTAACAAAATTAATGGTATTACTCTTCTGATTAAGTTAAAGGTAAGTATTTATGAATGGAAATCATATGATTATTTATTTATTTATGTGGTACTGAGGGTGGAACCCAGAAGCTTTTCTACCTCTGGGCTATACTCCTAGACCTATTTTATACTTTATTTGGAAACAGGGTCTCACTAAGTTGCTGAGAGTCTCAAGTAGCTGAGGCTGGCTTCGAACTTGTGTGACCCCAAGCGCTGGGACTACAAACATGCACCAGTATGCCTGGCATGACCTTATTTTTAAATGTTGAACGCCAGGTGTGGTGGTGCACACTTGTAATCCCCGTGCTTCGGAGGCTGAGACAAAAGGATCGCACAGGTTCAAAGCCAGCCTCAGCTACTTAGTGAGGCTCTCAGCGACTTAGTGAGACCCTGTTTCCAAATAAAATATAAAATAAGTCTAGGAGTATAGCCTGGAGGTAGAAAGCCTCTGGGTTCTACCCCCAGTACCACAATAAATAAATAAATAAATAAATAAATAAATAAATATTGTTCTGTTTAGAAAACTACACCTTTTCTAAGTCGAAAGGAAGAAAGGGACATTATAACAGTACTTGTAGAAATATATGCAAACCATTGGAAGTGCCACCATTAACTTTCTTTAACTTGAAAAAACACTGCAGACTCATAGTGGCTCTTACAAACTATTCTAAACAATTAAAAATCTTTCCTGTAGTCTGTCAAATACATATTTTTATCCTGAGAATCAGACATCTCACGTGTGTGTGTGTGCGTGTGTGTGTGTGTGTGTGTGTGTGTGTGTGTGTGTGTGTCAAGGATGAGGCCTAAGGAGTATGCATATTTCCTGTGCTCAGCTGATACTGTTTTTCAGGATGCCTTATCAGACCGGGATGAGTGAATATTATCAGCCCCAGAAAGGGAGTCAGGAGGAAAAACAGCTGAGAAAAGAGCACAGCAGGAAAGAGAAAACTCACAAGGAAGAGGCAGTGAAGGCCTTTGGTGTCTTCTTGGCTCATCTTTCCAGTCATCTTTCATCTGTTTATTACTTTACTCTCCCAAATATTAACTGCAAAGCCCTCTGAAGGCTAGGTCTGGTGCTAGCCATGCAACGAAGTCAACACCGTCCCAACCCCATGGGGAGGGTCATTCTATCGGGTCATCATGCTAGTAGCCATAGGTGTTCCATTGGAATAAAATGAGAAATTAAGCAGGTCTTGAGTTTGCAAAAGGCTCTTCTAACCTAGAAGCTCCCAAGCACTGAAACATAAATAGATAAAGCAAGCAGAACCACCTCTCAGGTGTGCCTCCTGTGGAGACACAGTCCTAGGAAGAAAATGGCCGCCTTTCATAGAGCTGACCTGCAGAAGTTTCCCGTGTTCTCGCTGTGAAAAACACAAGGAGAATATCTCTCTGTCTGAGAGCCTGAGTAAGTGTGTTTGTGCTAGAGGAGACAAGAAGAGAGGGGAAAGGTGATAGAAAAACCAAAGCAGTGTTGCACAAAGAGGTACAGATTGGTCCACAAACCATGACTACCAAGACACCTTTCAGCTGATTGCAAAGTCTTTCCTTTTGTTTCCATTAAAAATTAGCTAGCCGGGCATGGTGGTGCATGTCTGTAATCCTAGTACTTGGGAGGCTGAGATAGGAAGATGGCAGGTTTGAGGCCAGCCTTAGCAAGTAGTGAGACTCTCATTAACCTAGAGAGACTCTGTTTCAAAATATAAGTAAAACAGGGCTGGGGGTGTAGCTCAGAGGTAGAATGCCCCTGGTTTTCAACCCCAGTAAAACACACACACACACACACAATTAGCTAACTCACTTGTCATTGTCCCCCCCGCCCTCAGTTGCTAATTGCTTGACACAGTGGGCTTAATTATCTGCAGGTTTCTAGCCTGTTTTAATAGAGAGAAATGTTTATCCATGTGAGTAGAGAAACTTGGTCCTAAAATCGTTTCCTTGGAACCGTAGGGATGAAACTGAGAGCTTTTCATTACAGAGCAAGCTAGTAAGATCCTCACTCATGGCAGGGAATGAACATCCTTCTCCCTCCTTATACTTCTTTCCTGCCGTGAGCATTTGTCATTGGAGATTCCCAGCAGCATTTGATTTCCCTGCGAGAAGTGCCTCTTCCCCTGTCTTTAGCTTTGGAGGGAGAGTAAATTCAGATACCGAGCCCCATCACATAGCTAAAGGGGAACAGATCCTGCCCAGGCAAAGGACACAGCACAGGATCAAGGCTACTCAGCATCTGGATTCTGGAACTTTTTTCCCCCCCTGGTACTGAGGATGGAACCCAGGGCCTTCCACTTCCAAGCTACACCCCCAGCCCCATTTTTAGTCTTTTTATGTTTGAATCAGGGTCTCGCTGAGTCGCGAAGGGCCTCGCTAAGTACCTGAGGCTGTCCGCGAACCGAGATCCCCCGACCTCAGCCTCCCGAAGGCTGGGATTACACGTGTGCACCACCACGCCAGGCTGGATCCTGGAACTTTGAATATCAAATTGTTGAAACAGTTGGAGTTCCAGGCGTCCCTGCATTTGATTATTTATCTCTCAAGCAACAGGCACTTTTCTGGATGCTAGTTTGTGAGAAATAAGTAAGACAAAGTTGCTCTTACGAATCCCATATTCCAGGTGGTAAAGACAAGCAGACAAATACAGAAAGTCATTAGACACAGGGGCGAGTGGTATGAGAAAAATAAAACAGTGCAAGGTCAGGACCTGTGGGTGACATAGAGTTAAAGCACGAAGGAACCAGCTCAGGGACACCTGCAGGGAAGTGCCCCAAACAGTAACCCCATCCCATCACCAGAGAAAAGTGCCGTCGAAAGACAAACCAGCTTCTCTTGGCCCCATGTCTTCCTGTGCTGCCCCTCACAGAAAAGTTCTTCAAAACAGGAACTTCTTTTTCCAGTATCTCTTCCATCTTCTCCAAATGCTCACTGACTCCACTAAAAAGGCCTCTGTCTTGTCACTTCCCTTGAACAGATGCATTCTGACCCAACTTTTCCTCTTTCCAGTCCTGCTTCTCAGTCTCTGCAGTGTCCCTGGTTTCTGCACATCCCTACCCTTAAGTTAGCCTCTGCTGTTTTTGTGAGTTCCTATACGTTGCCAGTTAACTGTGTGTGTGTGTGTGTGTGTGTGTGTGTGTGTGTGTTTCCTTATTTGGAATTATTTTTTAATTGCTTTCAACCAATAAAAATCTTAATTCTGCCGGGCGTGGTGGCGCACGCTTGTAATCCCAACATTTGGGAGGCTGAAACCTGGAGGATCACGGTTCGTGGACAGCCTCAGCTACTCAGTGAGGCCCTCTGCAACTCAGTGAGACCCAGTTTCAAAATAAAGAATAAAAAAAACTAGGGAAGGGGGTGTAGCTCAGAGGTCGAATGCCCCTGGGTTCCATCCCCAGACCCGCAAAAAAAAAACCCAAAACTTAATTCTAAGATTTTTCTAAGCCAGGCATAGTGGTGCACACTTGTTATCCCAGTATTTGGGAGGCTGAGACAGAAGGATTGTCAGTTTGCAGCCAACCTCAGCTACTTACGGAGGACCTCTGCAACTTAGATTACATTTCAAAATAAAGAATAAATATAGCACTAGGCATGTAACTTGGAGGTAGAATGCCCCTGGATTCAATCCCCAATACTACTCCTACTACTACTACTACTACTACTACTACTACTAATAATAATAATAATAATAATAAACTTTTATGGCTCCAAGACATATTTGTCAGACTGGTACAATTGCTGAGACATTTCTCTTTTCAATTTTTTCAGCTATTAATTTAGTAAAAATATTTTTCATGCCTTTTCTAATGCTCCGCTACACTAGGCTTTTTACAAATCATGTCTTTTATTCTCTAATTACTGAATCTAATAAATTTCTTAAAGATTCATTAGTTAGAAAATTGAATATAATTCTCCAAATATTAGACTCTCATTTATTTAATAATTTTCATCTACTTTCAGTAGAGAGTCTAATGTCAAATAATTAAAAACAAAATAAGTATCAGTAGGGAGTCTTAAGAAGCCATTTTCCAGAAAGGTCATCTCAGCTAGGATATTCTCACAACTCCCAGCTAAACAGATGAAGATGCTTTAATGGATATTGTGTTATGAAGGGTATTTTTATTTATAAGCAATATTTTAAAAACTCATACCAGTTAATTCATAAGGAAATGTACTAGTGTTGGGGTGAGTTCTCGGCTCAGGAACTAGGGGTCTGCAGGGTCCTTGGCTAACGTGACGGAAAAGAATTTCAGCACGCGCCAGTTAGAGACATGGACAGAGGTTTATTGGGGGAAAAGGGGAGGAAATACACATTCAAGAGAGAATGCGGGCCCCTCAAGATGAGAAAGGCATTTTAGGGAGTTCCGGGTTCTCTTCTTATAGGCGACTTTCGTGAGGGGTGGGCTAGAGAAGGTATGTGAGGATGAGCTCAGTCTGGTAGTCCCAAGGCGGTTTATGGTGGGCAGGTGGTCTGGCAGCCTTAGGATGGGTGAGCTCAGTCCAGTAGTCCTGAGGCGCTTCCTGATGGTCTGGTGGTCTGGTCAGCCTTAGGGTGGATGATCTTGAGTTGATTGGGGTCATCATTAGTTGATTGATGGATAAGCTGGAATATCCTAAATTATAGGTTTTCTCAGAGTTATTGTTAACTCTAGGATCTACAGGTTACCCAAAAATTTATGGTAGAGTCAGGCCTGGGAAAGAGAACTGGTTTGTGGACTAGAGGCAGAAGCACTTCAGCTCTGGGTTCTTATGTCAAAGTTATATTTTTTACTTTTCTTTTCTGTCTGTCTCCTTTCTACCTACTTATTTCTTCTATCCTACATCATCCCCCCACCCCGCCTGAGACTTCGATCCCTTAATCTTAAGGGGTGCAGAAGGTCAAAGGTCTGACTTCTATAGCTGCTTCGAGCCGTTGTCCCTGCCTAGCCAGGGATTGAAAGTCTCTTCCTAACTGATCTAAAGGAGACATAGGAAGTCCAGGGTCTGCTGGTTGTAGAACCATTGCTCTTTGATATCCTGCAAGAGAAGACAAGTGCATGCAAGATATTAGCCCACAATAACAGTAAATCGAACAACAGAGAAGTATTCCTATGCAAAGTATACTGGCTAAGGAAATGAGAACTTTTTTCCTACCAAGGTGTTCCAGAAAAACAGGAGATTAGTAGGTCATTGAAACTTGGATCAGAATCAGACATATTGTTGATTTGAGAACGGAGGTGTTGTAATACAGAAGATATATTTTTAGAATTGTCAGGAATATAAACACAGCGTTCTGTTTTAATAATTGCACAGCCCCCCCCCCCCCGTGCCGCAGTTAATGTATCAAGAGCCATCGGATTTTGTAAGATAGCACTAGCTCATGGCTAGAAGGAGCAGAAGTTAAAGGTGCTTTGAGGTCAATCGCTGATGTTACTGTTGTACAGTATCTTTCCATCATGCCTTGCTTCCATGAACAGGGATGTCTTCTGAAGGCTTTCTGTCCTCTTGGGCATAAAATGGCTGCCAGCAGGAACCGGGAGTACAAGTGACTTTGTTCATAACCCAGGTTAAAAAGAGAGAGTTGTCTTTCTTTCCATAAGCTTAGAACAAAAGTCCTATGTGTTATGCTAACTGGATGATCTCAAATAGCTAGGTCACTGCTTGGCTTCAATATGAAATATATGCTCATCCCAAATTAATTATTGTAATGATGGGAAAGGATCCATTAGAATCCATTCTTAGCCAGGCGTGGTGGCGCACACTTGTAATCCCCACGCTTGGGAGGCTGAAACAGGAGGATCACATAGGTTCAAAGCCAGCCTCAGCTACTTCATGAGGCTCTCAGCAACTTAGTGAGACCCTGTTTTCAAATAAAGTATAAAGTAGGTCTGGGAGTATAGCCCAGAGGTAGAAAAGCCCCTGGGTTCTACCCCTAGTACCACAAAAAAAATTTTTATTAAAAAAAATGAATCCATTCTTAGAACTGCCAGAGAGATCAATTTCCCTCAAATTTTATGGATACTACATAGTAGAGTAGGGTGAAATATATTTATAGACTAAAACACCATCCAATGTAGATAAACATTTGCATATAACCCATATATAATTCAATTCACACGTTATTATTTGATCATTTAATGACAGAGGTAAATTATTATTGTGTCATACTAATATAGAATATTTTATATATATATTTCCATCTAAGCTAGGCCAGTAAACTATTTAAGAACATTAACTTACCATTACAATTAGTTCTCTGCCTCTACATTTCTATGCTTTTTTTCAAAAACTTTTTATTGATATATTATTATTATACATAATTGTGGGATTCATCATGATGTATTGTACATTCACATAACATAAAATGTGGTCATTTTTTCCCCTTTCCTTTCCCCTCCTCCCTTTTCCTGGGCCCCTTTTCATGAAATCCCACATCCAACCTCCCACACACACACACATTTGTTTTTCTCTATTTGTTTATCCACATATGAGAGAAAAACAAACAAAAAACAATCCTTGCCTTTCTGAGACTGGCTTATATGGCTTAAAATTATGTCATTTTCCTGCAAATGACATAATTTTGTTCTTTATGACTGTATAAAACTCCATTGGCATTATATACCAGTACAGAAAGCAAAAAAAAAAAAAAAAAAATACTAAAAAGCTGCAGAGAACACTTAAAATTTTGACCTGAAGCATAACTTACGAATCAGTCTTAGGTAAAACTATGAAATTAATAAACAGTAATTAACTACTAGCAGCTTATATATAATTTATTTTTGAAATGTAAAATTTATATTATAGTACTCTGTACTCACTTATTCATTAATTTATGAATCACTAATTATATTACTAATCACCTTGTAGTGGTAGCTTGGGAGTTATTTAAAATGTTGATGTCTATTGATGTATTTATTTAACTTAAAAAAGAAAACCATGCTAATTTTTTTTTTTTTTTTTGGTGGTACTGGGGTTCCTGGAAGCCCTTCTACCTCCGGGCTACACTCCCAGACCTCTTTTTACATTTTATATTTGGAAACAGGGTCTCCTAAGCCAGCGCGTGTGGCTGGCTTCGAACCTGCGCAATCCTCCTGTCTCTGCCTCCCAAGCGCGGGGATTACAAGCGTGCGCCACCACGCCCGGCCAAAAACCATGCTAATTTATCCTCCAAAAATGCTAAATCTTCATCTTTACCTTGATAAAAGCACCAATAAAACAAAACAACTTGATCCAGATCCAAAATTTACTAAATCTTCTTTCATATTTCAATGTAGTTCATTGGTTATTCCTCTGTCTTTCAGCCATATTTTAATATTTCATTAATTCTTACTGTGTGCCAGGAACTATGTGAAATACTCTGTGTGTGTGTGTGTGTGTGTGTGTGTGTGTGTGTGTGTGTGTGTGTATGTGTGTGTGTGTGTTTTCACAAGAAATTTGAGAGGGTTCTGCAACACAGAAGCATATAGAACAAGGAAAAAGATGTTTGAAGATTCTGGGTTGGGGGAAAACAAGAGAGAACAGAAAGGTGATAAAGGTGCGAATATTATGTTTCTCTTACAGAAGTGCTAATACCAGGCCACTGAGAAGCAGGAGAGAGTTCTCAGCTCTGAGCACCAGAGTGTGGCACAAATGACAAGCCACATCTTTGACAAAGAGGTCACATCTTCATCACTATCCTTCACCAAGACAACACCACTTCGGTACTTAGTGGGAATCTGAATTAGAAGTAAATGACAGGTAAAAGAGATAACACCACTGTACTACTCAACACAGGGAATGTCTCATCGTTCTACAAGTATTAACCATCATGAGTAAACAGAAAACCTAATGTAGTGAGCTTACAATGGGGAGAAGCAATCCCTTCTGGAACCTACTCATTTGCCTTCTAGACAATATAAGGAAATTATTTAAAAATAATGTCATCTTGTTGGGCATGGTGGTGCAAGCTTGTAATCCCAGTACTTGGGAAGCTGAGACAGGAGGATGGCAGGTTTGTAGCCAGCCTTGGCTATTTAGTGAGGTACTCCACAACTTAGTGAGACCTTGTTTCAAAATAAAGAATAAAAAAATAGGGCTACTAGTATAGCTTGGAGGTAGAATGCCCCCCCTTCAATTTCCCTGTACCTCCCCCCACAAACATAATCTTAAACAACTCAAAAAGTACTGAGAAATATTGTCTTTATAGTTTTAATTTGGAGAAGGAAATAAATTAGTAACTGCACTCTAATGAAAAGAGAAAAAATTTGATTTTGGAAGAGTTTAATATGTGACAGTTTAAAAGAAAAAAAATCATTTTCAACAGATCAGCTCAAAATAGGCAGTTTTGTGAGAGTTCTTGGTGTTAATTAGGAACATCTGACCTACATCACAAAGAAGAAAATGCTCCCAACCTACCTGACACAGCTCAACCAGTGATTCATTGCTTTGTCCTTACAAGATGTTGGTGATTATTTTATTATTCTATGAGGTTTGTATGATGCTTGCTGAATCCCAAAGCAACTCTGTTGAGTCAAGTCCCAGAAAGTTGAGAGACAGAGCTACCCGCCTACTTTCAATGTGTCATACTCATTATTTATCATTTACAAAGGATTATTTTGGCCATTCTGACTTGCATTAGCAGAAGAAATGACATGAATAACAAATCCCAAAGCTTGAGTAGAAATTATAGGTAAAGGGGAATAAACACTTCAAGAGAATGAAAGATGAACTGTGTGATGAAGTTCCCTAACAAATGTCATTCTGAATTTTTAATCACAAATAATAATTTGCTTTCTTCTGAATGTCTGGTAAAAACACAGTAGCATTTGAATTTAATTTTTAATTTAATTTTTAATTTAAATTGTAGTTACTAAATAATTCTTTGGGAAACTATACTATAAATATAAAAATTACAAATTTAAAAATGTAAAGAAATAGTAGTCATATTGCCAGGTGTCCTTCAGAATCCTATTGTTTATATGATAAAAATGCTATCTGCATTATTATAAGAATTTGCTATTTGTAATTTATAGGACAACGGCGCCCAGCCTTCTAGGAACCATTTCTCAACCTGTGCTGCTAGAAAGAGACAACAAACAAAAACTTAGCAATAAAATACCTTCCCTGTAACAAGAAAAATATTGATAATAATAAGACAACTTTTCCAAGAGAAAATCATTCTCAATTTATCAGACATAAGCTGCCCCCTTAATCAAGAGACCATTCAATAAAAGCAAGGCTTTCTGAGGCTGCTCCAGAAACAAATGCATCCTCATGACAGAAGCAGTCCCAAAATAAGCTGTCATGTTTAGCTTCCCTCTGTGGGTATATTGAATTTCCTGTATGATCCTGCTGTCCTTTTACACATGGCAGATGCCCCAGATCAGCAACCAAGCAAAACTGCCAGCCCCGGCTGTTTCTCTACCACTTACGGGAACGGATTTCATTTGCCTCCTTATTTACCTAATGATGTTGAAACCAACAACAAACAAATCTCCCATTGAGGTATCATGGACAATGGATCGTCAGAGTCTCACATATTAAGAATAAAAGGAAGCGAACAATCAGGCTCCAGTAAGAGAATTTTGGAGACACATTGGGAAGTCAAAAATTGTAAAAGAAATGGTGACCTAGGTTATTAGGTAGATAGCTTTTCCTTGAAGGCAGTTATTTCCCTGCTTAATTTACCACTTCAGCAATTAAATGTAGCTAAGCTACATTTCCCTGAGACTTTTTAAACCTTTTGAAACTGAGCTTTAAACAGATTCAGAAGGTGCCATGATTATTTTTTTATTAGCAGAAATGTCAACTTTTCCTGGCAGGGAAGTCTTTAGTATATTAACCATTAAAAAAAATTCTTATGCACTACTGCATTACATTAACTTTAATACAATATTTAGTATAGAAATGAAGCTAAGTGTTTAGTGGCAAATTTACAACCTTACTGATTCACTTTAAGATTCAAAAGTCCCTTTACTTCTATTAGATCTTGATATGCTAGGAAAATGAATTCTATATAGAAATTTCTCAAATATGCTTATTGAAAATATAAAGGTTAACAAAGAATTGCTTTGAAAAAAAATCATTGTTTTCTGGTTCTTTGGTACAGACTAATTAATCAAATTTAGTAAGTTGATATTACCACCTGACATTCATGTAAATGGTATTCCAATGACAGTTTGTTCATTGGATACAAAACTATTAGAAATAGCATAGTTAGGCTCAGGTTAAAAAATAATTTTATTGATAGACATTTTGGCATATGAATACATTTCAGGTGGCATTAAATATCAAATTTTATATTACACACTTCATTAAAAGTCATCATATGGAAATTTGAATTTAAATAACAGATCAGATTAAGGATTGAATTAATTTGTGATATCAAATGTTTATTCACATATTTAAACTTTTATTTTTTGCAGTACTGGGGATGGAACCCAGGGCATTCTGCCTCTGAGCTACACCTCCAGCCCTATTTTTTTATTCTTTTATTTTGTAACAGGGCCTTACTGAGTTGCAAAGGGCCTCACTAAGTAGCTGAGGCTGTCTGAGAACCACGATCCTCCTGTCTCAGCCTCCCAAATGCTGGGATTACAAGCGTACGCCACCAGGCCTGGCTCTGTATTTAAACATTCTTAAGAAGGTCTATGTGCCTCTTTACTTACACAGGAAGTTTGGTGCATGTAAGGATTTGGGCAGAAAACAAATAGCTTTCATCAGATTTTCAAATGAATGTATGTTTTAATGAAGTTTAAATAATTCCACTATAAAGAATTCTAATTTTTCTAGTGTAATTCCCAGATTTCATCACTAAATATAATTTGATTTTCAAAACATTGACTTAGTTTGTCAGGAAAACATCTATTTTGTGAAAAAAAAGTATAAAAAATGACGGTATAGAATAAGAAATATATGTATGTTAACTATGAGAATGAATGGAATTAGGACCATAGGAATATGATTAAAATATATTGCTATACCTACAATTTAGTATATAATTTATGAGTACAGGGAAGATAGCAATATAAGCAGAGCTACCACTTATTGAGCTCTTCTTATGCAGTGTCAGGTTTATTGTTCTGTATTATTTTATTTAGTTCTGATAATTCTAGTGACAAATTGCTATTATTGCCTTTTTTACGAAGAACTTGCAGAAAATTATTTCCCTAAGATCTCAAGCTACTGACTAAAAGAACTAAGACTCAAATACATGTTTGTTTTGTTTTTGAAAAACTAAAATTTGTACCAGAGAAATGAAGACTCAAAACATTCGTGGTGCTTACCAACGACAGAGTTACATTTCTTCCCCAGCATCTGTTTTTTTAGACATGCATGTCATACTGCTACTCTAGGAATGTTCTGGAATTTATGCACACATGAAGCAATAAAAATCACCAGCATAAAGTGTAGAACAACTTATTTTACACTTTCAATCTTGATGGATTTCAAAACAACCTAGTGAGATTGTTAGTAGTGAGAAAACTGAGTTTTTTTGTTTTGTTTTGTTTTGTTTTATTTTGTTTTTGTGTGTGGTACTGGGGTTGGAACCCAGGGGCATTCTACCTCTGAGCTATACCCCCAGCCCTGTTTTTAATTCTTTATTTTGAAACAAGATCTCATAGGAAACTGAGGTTTTAAAGAGATTTGACTCTCACATAAGGTGAAATTCTGGGAAAAATCCAAGTGTTCTGATCCCGAATGACGGCTTCTTTCCTAATCACAGTGCCTGGTATGTCCATTCTGAAAAGCTCCAAATACAGAAGGTAGAGGTGAAACCTACAGTTGTCCATCCTTAAATATTCATCTCTCATCAGTGAAAATGCTGGAAGGCAGTTCTCTGAGGTTAAATTATCACCTGACTATTGTTAAAATGCTCTGTGAATGGGGACTGAAACTGTTCTAACTGGGTCAGTCTCCATCGTCTTGCTGAGATGTGAATTCTGTTAGTTTGCATTGGAGACAATTTCCCCCCTCTGTACTCTTAACAGTAAAATAATCTCTGGATTAGTCTGAAGAGGATCCAGCTCTCCACATGTCCATGGGAGGCAGCATATGTTTAAATTTATTTGAATTGCCAAGGCCAGGATTGCTCTTGGCATTTAGCATGGATTTGAGGGCTTTTCTTAATGCATCAAAATAAAATGGAGTGTCCAGTTCAATTGTCTATTTCTTCATTGAGTTGTTTGATTTTTTGGTGTTAAGTTTTTTTAAGTTCTTTGTATATTCTAGATACTAGTCCTTTATCAGAAGAGTAAGCTGGCAAAGGTCTTCTCCCATTCTGTAGGCTTGCTCTTTGGAGTTTTGATGGTTTCCTTTGCTAAACAGGAACACTTTAATTTAATGCTATCTAATTTGTCAATTCTTTTTAAAATTTCCTGAGCTTTGGAGGTCTTATTAAGGAATTTTCTACCAGTGCCTACATGTTGGAGTGTTGGTTCTATTATCTCCTTTAGTAATTTCAGAGTTTTTACTCTTATTTTCAGGTCTTTGATCCATCTTGAGTTGACTCTTGTGGAGAGTAAGAGGCTGGGGTTTGATTCAATTTTTTTACAAATGAATAGCCAGTTTCCCCAATACCATTTGTTAAAAAAGACTTTCTTTTTTCCCATGTATATTTTTGGCACTTTTGTCAAAAGTCAATTGTCTACAAGTTTGTGGATTTCTTTCTGCATCTTCTATTCTGTAAATATACAAAAAAGTTCAACATTATTAAAAATCAGGGAGATGCAAATCAAAACTACACTGAGACTTAATATAACCCCTCTTATATTGGCAGTCATCAAGAATTCAAACAACAATAAATGCTGGTGAGAGTGTGAAGAAATAGAAACTCTTACACACTATTCATGGGATTGTAAATTAGTTCAGCTGCTATCAAGATCAGTGTGGAAATTCCTCAAACAACTGGAAATGGTTCCATCATATGATCCAGCTATACCACTCCTGGGTATCTTTTCAAAGGGACTGAAATCAGAATATTATAGTGATACATGCATATCCATGTTTATAGCAGCACAATTCACAATAGCCAAATCATGAAACCAATCTAGGGGTCTATCAAAGATGAATGGATTACAAAATTATGGGATATGAACTCAATGAAATTCTACTTAGCAATAAAGAAAAACAAAATTATGTCATTTGCAAGGAAATGGATGGATGTGGGGAAAATTGTGTTAAGTGAGACTAGCCAGTCACAGAAAGTGAAGGATCAAATGTTCTGTCTCATAAATGGAAATGAGGGAGTAATTGGGACAGAAGAGAGACTTTAGATAATGGAAGAGAAACTCCAGTAGAGTGATGGAAAAGGCTAAGGGGGGGGAGAATTAATAAAATGCTTCCATTGTTGTTATGTAGATATGTGAAATTATCAATGCCAATCTCAACACCATGTGTAGAGAGAGGGAGAGAGTAGGGAGGGAGCCGGGGAAAGCTCACCAAATGTTGTGTGCATGTATGCCCTTATCACTCTGGACCACATTATGATGTGAAACTACAAAATTATGTGTATATATTACATTATAATATGGATACATATTACATTATGTTTATCTTACAAAAGTATGGGATATATACACATGAAATTCATATAGATAAATTTATTATATATGTATATACATTTGATGGAGAAAGTTTGTAATAGGAAGAGGCATCATGATTATGGACAAGAGGAGAACCAACTGCTCTTTTGTTTAAAGCAGCGCGTGTAGTCAACAATCAAAAGTGGCTTGATTAGCAGGGTGTGGTGGTGCATGCTTGTAATCCCAATACTTGGGAGGCTGAGAGAGGAGGATCGCAGGTTCAAGACCAGCTCACATTAACTTAGCAAGATCTTTCTTCAAATAAAAGATAAAAATAGCTGGAGGTGTGGAGGTAGAACACCCTTGGTTTCCATCCCCAGTGCCCCCCCCCCACACACACACACAAAGTGGCTTGATCAGAGTACAGCTGGGAATGAGGTGATCTGTTTGCTCTTCTCCAACCATCTAACTCCTGGGCTCTTCCCTAGCCAACTTCTATCTTCAACCCTCATCTTTCAAATTCCTGTATTGTCATTCTACTTTATATCAGAAGAAAATATTTGGTAGGGAAAGCCATGAACTTATGTCATTCACTACTGAATTTATCATTTTGTAAAAACATGGTATAACATCCTAGTAAGCTATTACTAAGTTTTACCTATAATTCCCAAAATAATACACATCGAAATGAGTGGAAGAAAAATATTTTAACCTCCTCTTCCCTAAAGAAGATCTTTAAATTTTTATTAACACTTAATTATCCATGTCACTGGAGTTCTGTGTGATGTTCCAGTGGATGCATACAAGTGCACTGATCAAATCCACCCACCCCACTTCTCAACCTCTAATAATCACTGTTCTAATATCAGGTCAACTTAAAAAAAAAAACTTCCATACATGAAAGAGAACAGCTGGTACTTGTATTTCTGTGTTGACATTGCTTAACATTATGTCCTCCAGTTCCACTCATTTTGCTGCAAATGACAGGGTCATTCTCTCTCGTATCTGAATAATACTTCACTATGGGATGTACCACATTTTCTCTTGAGGACATATTCAATGTAATGAAGACCAGGGTCAGGGAGCACAGGAGGTGGAGGGCATGTGGGAGGGGAAGAGCGCTTTCCTCTTTCCTTCTTACCTCACAATTTCTAGGTCCCTGATCATGCCTCATAAGCAGAGGGTCAAATTAGACATTTGTTCATGAATTCTTTGTGTTAGTAGGATAGCCTAAATCTCTACTTCTACCCACATTAACACAGCGATATACAGGCAGACAAATAATGAGGCATCCTCAAATCTTCTCCAGGCGCAATGGGATGCCCTTGTTCAATATCCAGCCCTCCTCAAGAAACATTTCCTAGGGGAATTATGCATATCAGGGCCAAGAAGTAAGATGTTTTTCTTTTATTTTTAACAGAGTCTAGATGATTCTGGACATAAAATACAAAAGAAGATTCTCAAATCTGTATAAATACAAGGAAATGCAAATTGCTATAAAATTTCCAACTTTGATTGTCAAGTTGAGAGTACTTAAGAACCCCTGTGGTGTTGAAGCATGAAATGCTGAGTGGGCATCCAACAAATTCTTTTAAAAATGACACAAATATATCAGGCAATTGATAAAGATAACAAAATCTCATTATAGAAGGTGATAAATTTAATATTTTATTCTTATTCAAAAACCACCTGCCAAACCAAAAACTTTCAATTAATCTACAAGCACCTTTATCATCTTTCCCCACCAAAGGTCAACAATATGAGACCAAATTTTCTTTTCAGCCATACTAAAATCACCAAATTTCCGTACAATACAAGATGATTTATTACATTGGATTTCAAAATATGAATTTGATCTTTGTATTGCAAGACAAAATATGTTAACATCACATTTAGATGCACTGCATAATTTAAATTGTAAGCTTCAGAGTAGAATGAACCACAGAAGAAGGTCATTATAGGAAATCTGTACAAGGGGACGCCTCTATAATGGAGGTGTCCGCCCGGGCTAGTGTCTCACCTGAAGACTCGTTTGGAGAAGGGTCTGTTTCCAGGCCTCTGTGGCTGGTGGAAGTATTCATGGGTTGTTGGACCCATGGTCTCAGACTATCTTCACTTCTTTGCTAAGTAACTCTTTCAACATGCATCTTGCTTCATCCGCGTATGCAAACCAAGCAAGCAACAGAGTAGCTGTTAATCAAGAATATAATCACACGATTTTATAATCTAATCACACAAATGACACCACATTCCCTTTTACAAATTATATTGGCCAAATAACAAAGCAAATCACAGGGTCAGCTTACTTTCAAGGGAAATGGAAGAAAATTATGAAAACCGGGTGACTAGGATAATTGAGTGCCATCTTAGAGACGTCTTATCACACTGATGCATTTGAAAATGATTTACAAAGCCGGGCGTGGTGGCGCAGGCTTGCAATCCCAGCATTTGGGAGGCTGAGACCGGAGGATCGCAGTTCGTGGACAGCTTTATAGTGAGGCCCTTTGCAACTCAGTGAGACCCCGTTTCAAAATAAAGAATAAAAAAAATAGGGCTGGGGGTGTAGATCCAGGGGAGTAGAATGCCCCTGGGTTCCATTCCAAGTACCACACACACATACACACACACACACACACACACACACACACACACACACACACATCATTTAGTAAGTGGCAAAATTTATTTTTTCTGTATTTTATACTTTTATTGGTGCATTATAGTCTCACATCATAATGTAGTTCGCAGTGATGGTGACACACATGTACACAGCGCTTGGTGTGCTTTCCCCGGCTCCCTCATCTTCCCCATACAGGATATTGAGATTGGCATGGGCATTCTCACAGGCGTATATAACGTCAGTGGACGTGTTCCCTTCATTGACTCTCCCTCTCCCCCAGCCCTGCCCTCCCCTTGACACCACTGGTGTTTCTCTTCCATTATGTAAAGTCCCTCCTGATTACTCCCTAACTTCTGCATTTAAGAGAAAGCATAAGATGCCTCATAGAAAGTGACAAATATTTAAATGACAAATAGTAAAAAAAAATAAATAAATAAGCTTTTCAATGAATAATAAAATAATGTCTAAAGATATTTTAGGAACCTTGTCTCAAAATATTTTTTCAAACTCAAAAAAGAACGAAAGATATATAGTACTGTATAAAAAGGAACTTAAATTAAAACAATATATTTCTTTTATGTGTCACGTTGGATAACATTAAATATTTAATTGTTAATATCCCTTCTTGGAAGGATAAACAGGTACTTTACAATCTGTTTGTGGAGTTAAACATCTCTGAGGTCGGTCTGGCAGTCTTAAGGTTTGCGTGCCCTTTGACATCAAAGTACTTCTAGAAAATGTATTCATTTATTTATTTTGCAGAAATAATTATTCCAGAATTTAAAGACTGATGTACCAGGATATTTACTGAATTAATATTCATAATGTTAGAAAATCTGGACATCATTTAATACTCTATCAGAAAAGATTGTCTAAATAAAACAATCCAATAATAAGTACAACATATCTTACAGGTCTTAAAATGATCATTCATATTTCTATCAGTAATTAGAAAATATGCAAAAGATATATTTTTTAAATGAAAGAGAAAACCATAAAAGCTTTTAAGCATCACTTATGTAGAGCAGCATGTGTACGTGCTGGTGTGCTGTCCAAGTTTACAAAGGGAAGTGTCCAAAGGCTTCTCTAAATATTCATAGTGATTCTCTTTGAGATGCGGGATCATGAATGATCTTTATTTTCTTCTTCATATTCTTCTGCATTTTTCAATTTTTTACCTTGAGCGCATTCACATTTTATAATATTAAAAAGCAATAAAGCTTTCTTCAAAATAATCTTTAAAGCAATTTCCTCCTACACTCTCGCACTGGAATGTTTTAAGCTTTCATCATATCTGTTTATGATTACAGCATAATATTATAAGATCCTTTCATGCTAAATGCTAGCTTCTTCTATTGATAAATGGATAAGTTCCAAGTCTTTTTGGAAAATAATACTTACTTTAAAAAACAAAACAAAACCTCTAGATTCTATAAACATACTAATATCATCAATCAAAAGGGAACTGGAAAATAACTGTCAGGTTTCTTTTTAACTTAGTTTATTCTGGAAGAATAACTCACTGAGGGACCAGCACTGAAGATTTTGATTACTTAAGTAAGAAAATAAATCTTTGGCTGTCATATATAATCATCTGCTCATTATTTATCCTTCAGGCTTTCATTTTGAGCATCCACAATGTGCTAGCATCAGGCTAAGTGCTGGCAATACAACAGTAAATCAGAGACATACTGTGCCTGCTCCTGCAGGCTCCTGAGGATGAATCAGAGGATCTCACTGCTGGAGATTTCTCAGAGATTGTAGGCAGATTGTCCCAACCTCCAATTCACCAACCAGAGAAGCAGATTGTCACCTTTGCTTTTTCTACTTGTATTGTTTGACAGTACACACAAATTCATTTCTCTGTCTATCCTGTGCTAGGCAGAATTCCAACACAGGATGGCCCTCACAGTGTTAGTCCCCTGGTGTGACTTCCATGATTATCTTATGTTGTATGGCAAAGGGGGAATGCAGGTATAGTTCCAGTTACTAATCAATTGACCTTAAGAAAGGGAAATTTTATGGATGGTCTAACCTAATCACAGGAGCTCTCTAAAAGCATTTTCCTGCAGATGATAACAGAAAAGGAAGTCAGAGAAATTCAAATGTAGAAAGGATTGGATGTGAAGGAAGTTCTCCGTGGCTGAGATGGAGGCCCTATAAAACCAGGGCCTGAGGGCATTCTCCAGGAGCTAAAAGCAATTCCCAAATAAAGCCAGCAAGAACCTAGGAGCGCCAATCCTGCAACTGCAAGGACTTAAATTCTGCCCATAAGCAGGAATGAGCTTGGAAGAGAACCCTGAGTGCCAGATGAGAATGCAGTGAGCCAACAGTTTGATTTTAATAGTTAGCAAGGAGTTGTCATGCTGTCTCAAAATTCTGGTATCTAAAACTGTAAGTTAATAAGCTGGTGTTATTTTTAAGCTACCAAGTTTTTAATGATTTGTCATGCAGCAATAGAAAAATAATGCATAACCCTTTTATTTGTAAATCACTCCTTGAGGGTGAATTATCAGGCTACAGTAAAACTGGAGCTGAGATGTATAGACTGCAACTGTCCTTCTTATACTTGGTTTGGGAAATTGATGTCCAAAGTTTCTAGCTATATTCATTCATAAAATGAATTTATTTTTATTCTGAAACAATCTCATACCTCTAGAAAGCCTTTAGGTATAGTACACAAGTTTTTCTTTTTCTTTTTCTCTTTCTTTCTTTCTTTCTTTCTTTCTTTCTTTCTTTCTTTCTTTCTTTCTTTCTTTCTTTTTGGTGGTACTGGGGTTCCTGGAAACCCTTTTACCTCCGGGCTACACTCCCAGATCTATTTTATATATTTTTTAAAATTTGGAAACAGGGTCTCTTAAGCCAGCAAGGCTGGTTCAAACCTGCGGATCCTCCTGTCTCCGCCTCCCACGCGCGGGGATTACAAGTGTGCCCACCACGCCCCGCAAGTTTTTCTTTTGAATCATTTGGGTGTGTAAGATCACTGATATAACACAACATTGCCCTCAAATACTTAAGTAAGTTTTTTTTTTTTTTATAAAAAGGGCATTCCCTTACAATTTAGCCATTAAATTCAGGAATTTAACAGGAGGTCATCTCTTACTCCACTCGAATTTTATAAAGGATCTAAATAATTTCATTGCTTAAGTTCTGGTCTGAAATCATGCGTTAAGCTTAGTTATCATGTCTTGTTTAGTCTTCATTGACCTGGAATAGTTTCTCATTCTTTTTGCTTCCCTTGCCTTAGAAATTGAAGATTACAGGCCAATTACTCTGAAGAATGTGCCTCAATTTAGATTCTTCTAATTTTTCTTCATGATAGGCACTTTGGTAGGAATAGTAGCAAAAATAATGCTGTGTGCTGTGTTCTTCTCAATGATTGCTATCAAATCATAAACAGGTTTTTTTTTTTACCAATATTAATGATGTTAAGGTTGACCACTTCAGATGGTGTCTGACAGGACTCTCTTGGTATTATTTTTGATTAATTAATAGCTATTTAGTGGGAAGAATGTTTGAGGCTATGAATATCTCCCATTTGTCACCAAATTTAAATGTATTCATGTATAAAAATTATAGCAGTATAGACTCATGATTTTATATTTTATTCAGTGTTTTATAATCCATTATTATAATTTCTTTTGATCCTCAACTTTTCCAGGATTTTGCCAAAAGGAACTCCTCCAGGCTGGATTAGCTTGTGTTATTTTGACAAGTTCCAAGTCTCTCTTCTTTTAGCACGGCCTTACTTTCTGATGCAATAAGATCTCTTGGGGGATTTGGCCTTTTCTCTAGGTAGTCCTGTTTCTTTTTCTTGAAAAAATTATATGTAGAAAGCAAGATCTGGACAGTTGGTTTACTTACCACTTGTATGGTATTGCAGTTCCCAAGCACATTAACCTTTCTATTAGTGTCTCCGACATGCTGTGTTCTCTGCCGCCTTGTGACTGCCACGTCTGCTGTTCCCTCTACCTAGGATGTTCTTCTCTACTCTTCACATAGTCAACTTTACCTACTCATCCTCCATATTGCAGCTTACATTCTGCTTCTTCAAGGAAAGCATCCCTGGGTGAGAGGCTAAGTCCTCCTCTCAGAGCATCATGCTCCTTTAGAGCATCTATACAACAATTGTTTGGAAACATAGGTCTTCTTCTCACCAAAGTAATAGGCCTTGGAGGACAAAGCTGACTGTTTTTGATCAGTACCAAGTGGTGCCTAGCACATAGTACTTTCCAATACAGATTTGTAGAGTGAATGAGTGAATGAATGAATGAATGAAGTCAGAATAAGAACCCAGTACTTTCCCAGCTTTCCACAGTGGACACTTAACACTTTAAAAGGTAATAAAATCATTAGACATAATGCCATGATTTGACTCTTTCCGATAGAACCATATTTTTTTGCACACCGGATCAAACACTTTTCCACATTCTTTTTGAAGCTAGTTTCCTTAAAGTGGATTCAGTCAAAATTGAAAAGCAAGGTGCCCTCTGAAAAGGTCATAAAGTGTGCTACTGTTGATTTAATCACTTGGGTTTATTCTCCATTAGATTTATTTCTGAGTAACTTTGCTAAGTTGTTAAGAAAACAAAAAGCTGCAGAAGAATATTTAATTTGATTGCATAACACTAAATCTTCACCACCTCCTGGGTCCCTAATTAAATCTTGTTGTTACACGGTGTTTTGTCCTTGAATATGAGCTATTCTGAAAGTCTTAGGAAAGGGATTGATGATAGAGAACATCCAGAGACTTGCTTGGAAACAAAGTAGAACTAATAGTCCTCCCAGTGTCTCTCCAGGCAGGCCAAGTATACAACTGTCTTCTTAGCTTGAGGCTTTTAGGATTTCCCTCTAGTTTTAAGTCATTCCTAGACTGGACAAAAACCCACCTATGGTATCAGCTTCTCAAAAGCTGTGTCTGGGAGCTATGTCGGGCCTTCCAGCATCATTTGGATCAGTTGACTGAATTCCACTGACTTGCTAGAAGGAAAGTGAGGCCAGAAGGGCAAAGCTAAAATAGTTAAAGTTTTTTTGGGGGGAGGGGGCCTTTAAAAGAGTTTTCAAAGGCATTTTATCATCTTACCATTTCTGAGATGCACTTTTAAGACATTTGGGGATGTCTCTCCTGTTCATTGTGTGTTTTGTGGTGCTATTGTAAAAGAGAATCTCATACCAACTTCTACAATGGGAAGTAATTTTGTAAATATTTCTTCCTCTCCCTACCTTGCATTGTGGTTTTTATTCATTCTAAGATAACTGGCAAAGGAGAAGACCTGGCTGAAAAAGCTACCAGTGGGTCCATTCAAATAAGGTAAGAAATGCAACATCACATGTAAATCAGGAATTTCTTCTTTGTTCTTGTAGAGCTGCAGGCAAAGAAAGAGCTTTAAGATTCTCAGCCATATGAAGGCTCCCATAACTTGATATTTTAACGCTTCCCAACTAAACAACCTAGCAAGTAACCATAAATCAAGAAAATCTCTCTATTCTTCAATCTCCTCCCAGTGGTGATTCCTCATCCACTTAGTTATGTTTTAGATGGTTTAACCTTCGGTTACAATTCGTTTAATATGATTAAAGGAGCATTTGTTTTTATATCACATTAAAAAAATTGAAATGGATGCAATTCCTGCATGAAATTTAATTAACCAGCACTTTTTATCTACACTAAGAAAACAATCATATCGGCTTTACTAAAAAAAACCCCTAAACTCCCGACCTAGACTTGACTGAATATTCAAAGAATCAAAGGCAGAGAATCAAAGCAAGCTTACAGAAATCTCCTCTAACGAGAGCGCTGTTTGAAAGCACATTGCTCAGCTTTGAAGTGAAAAAAATGCTGAGCTCCTATGCTCCCCCACTTTCTAATAGAAATGCATTTGAGTTGTTGGGTGACTTGAATTTTAGAAATAAGATTGGAAATTGGTGTGCCATTTCTAGTGAAGAGAAAGGGAATAGAGAAGCTATTGGGTTTCTGTACAGCACACCTTCAGAAATGGCCTGGAAGATGGCACTCACAACCTAGGTTTTCCTCTAGAACTAGATCTCCTTTGTCACAATGAAGGTGGTATCAAATATTCCTAATATTGAGTGATATTATCCCCAGTCTAGCAGAGCACCACTCTGTGCCAATGTTAGCAGAGCAGAGCAAAGCGTGCTGTGGAGAACTGAGTTGCTGGTATATTTTAGCCTGGTCAAATGACAGTCTCTGACCACAAAGAACATTGGGTGGGGCTCTGTTAAATAATCCAAAGAAGAATTTGATATCTGGTATATTTATCTATATAGAGGCCCTCTTTAACATCTTATTAAAAGCTATTTAAAGGAAAAGAATCCCACAAATGACATGTTCCTAGGAGGAATCTAAAATATCTATTTATCTCCTGGAGTGGCTGAGTAGAGGTGATGGTATCATGGCCAGTGTGTGCATTTCTGGTGTAAATATTTACTTACCTCTACTTGTCAACAGCTGAAGAGCTTTTCTGTCCTGCCACTTGCGTCCATACGATATCCGGTGAGCATCTCCTCGCTTGAAGGCTGCTAGTATTCTCTTCCAAGTGCTAATATTAAATGCAGCTCTTGGTTCAGACAAGAAGGAGCCAAGGGAGTTTTGACACTCCTCTCATAGTCTTCATGAGGTGGCTACCTCCATGAGTGCAGATCACTGGGCAACTTCTTGCAATGCAAAAATCACAAGGGCCTTCTCTGCCAGGAGTGAAAAGGCAAATAAAAGCTGGGCATGGTGGCCCACACTTGCAACGCCAGTACTTGGGAGGCTGAGACAGGAGGTTGTAGGTTTGTGGCCAGCCTCACCTACTTAGTGAGGCCCTCTGCAACTTAGTAAGACTGTTTCAAAACAAAGGAAAAAAAAGGGGGGGGGTTGGGGTATAGCTCGGAGGTAGAATGCCCCTGGGTTCAATCCCCAGTACTGCAAAAAAAGAAAAAAAAAAGGCAAATACATATGTAAAACTCAAGTAAGAATATTCATCTATGTAGAAAATCCTGTTCCTTTTCAACTTTCAAATATGTTCATTAAAATAATTTCTAAAAGTGTTTATTAAAAACAGAGCCATTTCGGAAGTCTGCGAGTTACCTGAAAATATTCTTATTTTATTAAGGCATATTTTTACACAGAAAGTTAAATCATTCAGTAGAATTAGAAACTAAAATGTGCAAACTCTTTCTTTTAATGATACTGGGGATTGAACCCAAGGGCATTCCACCTTCAAGCTACACCTCCCCCCTCACAGCTTGTTTATTTTTATTTTTATTTTGAAATAGGGTCTTGCTAGGTTGCTGAGGGTCTTGCTAAGTTGCTGAGGCTGGCCTCAAATCTGAAATCTTTCTATCTCAACCCCTAAATACCAGGATTACAGGAATATGCCACCACATATGACTAAAATGTGTAAGGATTTTGGTGGTAGAGGCCATCATGACTTCAATACCTAGCAAGTAGTAAATAGTAATTGCTTGTTGAGTAAATTAAAAGATGGATGAAATATTGACAAAATCAAAGCTATATTAATGAAATAACAGAATAATAATGCAGCTATATAATTCTCTAAGCGCTGGAAAACATAATTTTGATTTATCTAGTGGAATTTTTAGTGGATTTGCCTTCAATGACAAGAAAGTATTCTGGGAAGTTTCTACTATGTTTGGTATTAATAATATATAAAAATTGTTCTCATTTCTCCATTTATACTCTTCTTTTTTTTGCCATTTTACAGTATAGTTTTACACTCATCCTTTTTAAAGAGAACTTTAAATGGAGGGGGAAAACTGTCTCTGAAAACAGCAAAGCATGCTGAGAAACAGTAATAGCAAATACACCAAAGCAAACCAGACTGTTTTCTTGGCACTCTAACTAGCTTTTCATACCTATGATCATCATTTCATTATAAATCATATCATACAATTTTAAAAATCCATTTATTCATTTTTGCTGCTCAGAATCCTCTTTATGTCTTTGGAGTAACAAAATTAAATGGCTATTGCAACTTAGAAAATAATTGACAGTGACAAGGACGAGGTTAGAATTCTGATCTTGGAGAATTGGTGGCGCTTCATCAGAACAGTGTATGAGATCCTAGAATCCCATCTAGTTTGCACTCTAAGCTATCATGAGTAGAAATGTGGTTGGAAGGAAGGATTTCTATCAGAAGCCACATTAGACTTGAACAATGTTGATTGATCAGAGGGATAATTCGAGATCAGTTTGCCCTTACCTTCTTCCTGCGCCCATACCTGGTGCGTCTGGAGATGTGTGACTGTCATTCTCCCAGGACCAGTTCTCTTATTGGGCTGGAAAGCAATGACTCCAAATTCTTGGTTTCTAAATTGAAGACCATTAATGTGTGTATAATGTTTGGTCAAAAAGATCTGAGAGGGGAAGGAATCCAGTGAAGAATATCTACTTTCTACATAGCCTTGCCCCAAACCAAAGCAGCCATTTGAGCTGTGAAAGAAAAGGGGGGAAATTTCAAATAAAATAAGGACGTATAGGCTTTTCTTCTGTTTTTGTGTGCTCACCCATACACTCTCCACATTCATCCCACACCTTAGGGGAAGGACACAAGGGAATTCTCATTTCAACTTTAGTTTTGATAATATAAAAGACACATTGGCATTCTGGGTGAGAATCAACAAGTGATCAACCTACATGAAGAAGTCCCTGGCACCATATGATTATGAATGAGCAGCTCATTGGTCCAGTCTGAACTGGGGGAGTTAGCAGCTGAGCCAATGTCCTTCAAGAGAAGAGAGTTTGCAGGTAACAGTGCAGTGATGTCAAAGATAGGGTGGTGGAGACAGTGAAAACTACTGAGCACCATGAAATCTCGAATTTCAGGATGATAGAGAAGAGTTTAGGACACGGAAAGGAAGACAAAAGACACCCAGAGCTTGGGCCACGGATGATAGAGTGACAACCAGAGACTATGGCAACATCGTGAGCTAATGAGCAGATGGACCCTGGGTGGATGCTAAGGCTCAAAGGATATCAGCACAGGATCAAACCACATCAAAACTGAGAAGTAAATGGCTTCTGAATAAATTTCCTAATGTACTTATCCCAGGCTTTAAATTTCGACTTCAGCCCAAGGAAAGGGGAAGGAAGAAAAGCCAAAGAGGGAGTTTTATTATCCAGTATGTATCTTGGTTATAAAAAGTAGGATTTCTGGAGAAATTGCCATAATTTTTACTGAGTTTATATGGACTAAACTATGGTTATCTTTGTGTTCATGAACAAATGAAGCCTAACAGTCAGAAAACATACTTTGGTTACAGAAAATAATGTTACATTCTTAAACTTGAGTCCCTGTCCTTGAAATTCAAGCCTGCTATAGCCATCTTCTTGGCCCCTCATTTACCAGTGATTTCATCCTCTCCTTTGGTTTTCTCCGACCACCCACCCTCAGGGGATCATGGTTCTGAATGATCTGATCCAAAATGCCAACAGGGCTTTACTGAGAAACGCTGATGTAGCTAAATTATCTTAGTTTTTTGATCTGTAAAATAAACATACTTGCTTTATTTCCACCTGTTGAGTAGAGAGGTCAGCATTAATTTTGGATTCAGCCAAGGATCTAAATGGAACCATGATCTTTCCAAGGCTTATTTAAGCTATATGGGTTTTTCCTGAATCCAAAGAATATTGGCAAATTGCCATGGGTGTTCTTCAACATTCAAAAAAAAATCTATTTAGTTACACAGGGTCTTTGTGAAGCAACTCTGTCCCAAATACCATTCTGCTTAGATGTGACACAAACGTCATAACCGACATGATGATGAGATAAACACTGGATGATCTTAAGGTGTGTTTTCTCACTTAATCTTTACATAGCCCTCTGAGGTAGGTTTTATTATGCTGAACCCAAAGGTCAGGTTAATTATGATTATTCCAAAGCTCACAGCACGGGGAAGGAGCAGAGTCATAATCTATCAAACAAACTGTCCTCTTGATGACTTTTTGCTATGGTTTGGATGTGGTTTGTCCCCCAGAGATTCATGGGCTGGAGGCTGGTCCTCAGTGTGGTTGCTTTGAGGTAGTGGAAACTTTAAGAGTTGGGGCCAATAGCCACTGAGGATTTGAGACCTGCCAAGAGCTACTCATGTGTTTGGAAGTGGATATTCATCTGGTGAAGCCTTGAAATTGTTTCAGTCGCAGCCAATAACTTCATTTCAGCCATCTGTAAACTCTGGATCTAGAGAAACACATCTAAACTGTGTCTAGATTTTTGACCAAAGACTTCGAGATAATAAATGTTTGATGCTTTCAGCCACTATGTTTTGGTATAATTTCTTGTGCACTAGAAAATAACTAATATATTTGTTTCCACTGCATTTTTTCTTTCTTAGAATATCTCCAATGTGCTGCTAATTTTGTCTTTTCATCCAATATTTTTTTTTCTCTAAGATTTAGTCTACTCGTCTTTTGGATTGGCTTCATTATAAATATATCTATACTATATTATAATTATTACTTATGTAATATACATTACAATATATTATTGTACCTTAACTAATTGTGTATTATATATATATCAAAGAGAAAAATGTTAGCTTGTTATTATAAGGTATTATAAATAAATAGAAAAGTGGAAAGCATAACGGACCCCATCCACATACCTACCATCCAGCTTCAATACTTATGGTCAATATTGTTACATCTATACCTCTACCCACTACTGTTCTCCACATTATTTCGGAACAAGCCCCAGATATATAATTTCTTCTATAATACTTTCAGTATGAATTATTCTTTATAAAAGGCATTTTAAGTTATTGACCATAGAACCACCCATAAATGTTTTAGGGATAGAGATAAAGCCTTCAGAGCAGAAGCAAGCATAGTCATTCTTTGTAATATTCTTCTACTCAAAGATATCATAGATACATTATTCTACAAAAGAAAGGAACAGAGATTTTGAGGTTAGAGATTAGCAGATGGAGGAGAAAGGAGAAACAATAGAAGAAGATAGGGGACCCAGCAACATGTCATTGGCTGAAGCCAAAGTCAGAAGTAGGACCAGTACTGACCGTGGGATGATCAAGTGACTTTTAAGAGCATGCCTGTCTGACACTGAAGGTTAAGTGACATTGAACATGTTACATATTTTATACAGCTCTCCTTTAGGTCTTCAAATCAGTCAGGAAACTCTACTATGGTTGTAAAGTTTGGACAGTGTAAAACAGAGTGAAATAGTGCAGAAAAATGACCTGACAGATAGGAAGTGAAAGGCTGAGAAGAACTTAAGAATTCAATAGGGCAAGAAGTGGAAGTCAGAAATGATTGGGGAAAATGTGACCTACTCCCCACCAACCAAACCCAATGGGAATCAATGTATCTAATAGTAAATATGCTAGGTTTTCAAAAAATATGTGAGAAGAAGAATCGATAAGCTTCTTGCTTAAAAACTAATGGAAACATGACTCTGGAAATCAAGAGTATGTGTGATTACTCCAAGAGGGTGATGTTTTTGTAACCCATTTAGACAAATAGACTTATACTGATGCACTGGACTTGCATATGATGAATGTGTCCTATTCAGGTTCATATATTGAAAGCTTGGTTCCAAGTATAGCAATGTTAAGAGGTAGTAGGACCTTTTAAGAGGTGGGGCTTAGTGGGAAGTCATTAGATTCATTAGGATTTTAATTCTCAAAAGGATTAATGTAGTTCTCAAAGGATCCTAGCCTCTCTCTGGCTTCCTGTCTTGCCCTGTGATTGTACCTTCTTGCCTGTTGTTACGATGCCATTTGCCATGAATTCCTCATCAGAAAAAGAAAAAAAAAACCCATGCTGACACCATGCCTTTAGATCTCTATAACTGAGAACTGAATGACCTTTTTTTCTTTATCAAATATTTATCTACAGGTCTTTCATCATATTATCAAAAAAGATTAATACATACTTCCTATTGAAGAAATCAGGAACAATACTACTGCTGTTTCCTACTAAAATATCTATATGTTTTTGATAGGCTTTGTAAAGGAAAAATAGGAAAAAATAAATTTTTCTCCTGGTTCTATTATATTAATGAGCTATCAGATATGATAGTGCCCAAATGTAATTGGCCCAATATAAGTCCATTTTTGGCATACAGATATGGTTATTTTTCTATAAATTTCTCCTGGATGATGTTAAAAGTACAATACTAGAACAATAATATTTAACACAGTTGACATGGAAAAAGATAACTTTTAATCTCTGTCTGTGGATTATAGTAGTTTTAAGTTAAATAAAGATAACATTAAAGTAGTATACTTTTCCAGTTGTAATTCTGTAGCAAATCAAATCCAAT
Organism: Muscardinus avellanarius; assembly: GCF_963383645.1. Lineage (NCBI taxonomy): Eukaryota > Metazoa > Chordata > Mammalia > Rodentia > Gliridae > Muscardinus > Muscardinus avellanarius. The sequence continues at coordinate 36,774,690 of NC_137793.1, forward strand.
TTCTGTTTAAAAAATATTTTTAAAACAGAAAATTTGGTGTTTTTATTTTATACAATCCAAGCTGCAGATGACAGTCAGAATTTTATATAAGAATTCTTATCCTGATCTTCGAAACCTAGCTTTTTCTTATAACAGCACCCATGATTCACAACTGTACTCCAATAGAAAAAATTTGGAATTGCCATCTCCTAACTCACTGCACTAGAGTAATACTTTATTTTTCTTGCATTTTATTGTCAAACACAGAGAAATAATATTACAAAGCAATTTCCTTTCTATTGCTCACAGCAATGATACACCAGAACTGTATACAAGTAAGAGTAAAGTATGATGTCAATAAAAAAACAATCAATTTTTGCCATACACACAATTCTTTTTTTTGGTGTTTTATTTTTTTATTTAACAATTTTTTTATTGAACATAAATAGTATACATTTAAACTATATTTGGTGCCCTCTCCCCCCGCCCCCGTTTTCCCTTCCCCCCTCCCACCAATGGTTGTCCAGGTTAACCATGTCATATTCATAATTTTACACATATTCGGATGTAGACCCTCATTAATCAAGATCAGCCTTCCTCCTCTCCTATCTTTCCATTCAAACTTTGCTGATATTTCCCCTCCATTATCTGGAGTCCCACTGGTATCCTCTGTGTTTCCTAGTTTGGGCATATTAGAGGAAACATATGTACCTTCTCCTTCTGTGCTTGGCTGATCTCACTTAACATAATGTTCTCCAGGGCTTTCCATCTTCTTGCAAATGATATAATTTTGTTCTTCTTTATAGCTGAATAGAATTCCATTGTGTGTATTTCCCAAAGTTTTGCTATCCATTGATCTGTTAATGGAGATCTGGGAAGATGGAAAGATCTCCCGTGCTCATGGATAGGCAGAATAAATATCATCAAAATGGCCATTCTGCCAAAACTGATCTATAGATTCAATGCAATTCCCATTAAAACACCAGCGACATTCTTCAGAGACCTAGAAAAATCAATCATGAACTTTATATGGAGAAAGAAAAGACCTAGAATAGCCAAAGCAATTCTCAACAATAAGAAACATGCAGGAGGCATTACAATCCCAGATTTCAAACTATACTATAGAGCAATAGTAGTAAAACCAGCATGGTACTGGCACAATAACAGATATATTGACCAGTGGATTAGAATAGAAGATACAGAAACAAACCCACACATCTTTAGTCAATTAATCTTTGACAAAGGGGCCAAACACATTCACTGGAGAAAAGACAGCCTTTTCAACAAGTGGTGCTGGGAGAACTGGCTAACCATTTGTAAAAAGATGAATCTAAACCCCTATATCTCACCAAACACAGGAATCAACTCAAGATGGATCAAAGACTTAGAAATTAGACCTGAGACTGTGAAGTTAGTAGAGGAGAGCATAGGTTCAACACTACAACATATTGGCACAGGCAGTAACTTTCTCAACAAAAGCTCCAAAGCTCAGGAAATTAAAGCAAGAATAAACAAGTGGGATAGCATCAAACTAAAAAGTTTCTTCTCATCAAAGGAAATTATCAATAACCTAAAGAGGAAACCTACAGAATGGGAAAAGATCTTTACCAACCACCATTCTGATAGGGGGCTAATATCCAGAATATACAAAGAGCTCAAAAGACTCTACACTAGCAAAACACACAATTCTTTTTTAATAAAAAAAAATTCCTGGTGTAAGTATTTACCTCTTCTTTATTTCTGAAAGGAGGATGGTTTTGCTAGAGATAGTCCAAAGAGAGTCAATATCTTGTTTTTCTTTCATGGTTTAGTCACTACAGATTTGAAAGTTGCAAATTATAGACTTTCTTCTACTTCTCATGTTTCTGAGTTTATCAGAAACATCTTAATATTGGTGTAAGGCAAATATTAGTTGGAAGTATATCTATGCAGATAGATAGCTCTATTGATCAATATAGATAACACACACACACACACTCAGATACATCCACAAACATGTCTATATGATTGTGTGTGTATAGAGATGGGGGAGAGGGAAGAAAAAAGAGGTAGAGATTGAGGTGACAACAAATAAAGAAAAGAAAATGATCCCATTAGGCTCATTCCCCTCTCTGAACTTTCAGTCATGTTCATTTTCCTCATCTTCTGAGTGTATACATTCTCCTCTTGTTATCCAATTTCTCCCTAACAAAGTCCTTTCTGAAGCTTGGCGTGGTAGCACACGCTTGTAATCCTAGCATTTGGGAGGCTGAGACCGGAAGATCGCGGTTCATGATAAAAAAAACAGGGCAGAGGATGTAGCTTGGAGGTCAATTACCCCTGGGTTCCATCCCCAGACATGCAAAAAAAAAAAAAAAAGAAAAGAAAAAAGAAAAGAATAAAGTCCTTAGTCCTTTCTGAGTCTTCATGACTGTCCTGGATTTTTGCATTCTCTTTTTCTTTAAGTCCCTCTAGTCTACAATTTAATACACCACATGATTTAGCAATTAACTACACACTTTTATTGCTCTCTGAATGTTCCCTGTGTTGATTTTGTCTCCCTAACTAAAAGACTCAGGGCATGGACTCTAAATCATCATTATGCATCACCACGTCTTCTTCACTATGTTAAGCCATGGATGCCTAATAAATAAGCAATGATAGATTGAAATGACAAAGTTTCCACCTAGGTTGTCATTTTGATAAGAAATTATAACTGGTTTTTTAAATTGAGGCCTAAATTTTTAGAATCTTTCTATGCATTCCAGACACCCATGTCCTCTATTTGAAATATAACATAGCTTAGCAGTCAAGGCCACACTGCATTGGATCCGGTTCTCCATTACAGCAGTGATGTAATCTTGAGCAAGTAATGTAAATATCCTCTGCTTGCTCATGACATCTATAAAGTAAGGATAATGATAGTATCTTACAAATGACTGTGATAGTCAAATGAATCTATTCATGAACAGAATCCAATACTTGGTACATAGAAATCATGCTGTAAATGACCATTTTGCTACTACTGAATTAGATTCATACCTTAGATTTCTAAATTGACAACTTGCACAAAAAGTTGGCTGGTGTTGGTTTGGATAAATCAAAGTAATTTTAAGTTCCGTTTCTAGGAAATAAATAATCTTTTAAGATGTACTGGGAGGTGAAGTCTGAATTACAAGACAGGAGGTTTATTCAAAGCACAAGGCAGAGTGATCAAGGCTAGCCTGTGCCAAAAACCTAAAATGTAATATCTTTCCCCATTTCTAAACAGTTTTTACATCCTTAAACTAATAGAGTTTAGATAAGATTAATAAAGCAAAGTTGATTTTAGGAGCAAACAACCCTAATATAATAACTGGGTATTCCAGGGTTAATATGCCCAACAACCTAAGAAAATATGCTATTAAGCTGACAAATGTGATGTTTATGTAGGAGGTAAGTATTATATCTATATTGAATGTCATATATATGGAATATATTCATAAGCTTATGAATTTATGCCATATAAAATTATGTCTACATACAAACAAAATCTTAGATAAAATAAGTAAACCAAAACTAAGTAAAAAGAGCAGTAAGTAATAACATTAGTTCCCAAAAACTGAGTGCAGTGCGCACACTCTTTCTCTTGACACTGTCTGTGTGTTCTCTCATGTCACTGCAATATAACGAAATGGATTCATTTTGTAGAAATGAACTGAGCAATAATAAAGACAGTGGAGTTGTAATGAGGATAATATGCATTTAATTCTAAATACATTGGTGGAAATTCCACTTTGATGAAACAAATGCAGAAGTATCAAATGCTGGTTTTTCGCTTGTTTTTTGGTACTGAGGACTGAATTCAGGGGCACTCTACCTCTGAGCTACATCTCCATCCACCCACTCCTTTTTTTTGTAGATAAGATCTGGCTAAGTTGCTGAGGCTATCCTTGAACCTGTGATCCTCCTGCCTTAGCCTCCCAAGTACTGGAATTACAGATGTGAGCCACCATGCCCAGCTATATAATGCTAGTTCTAAGTGATTCGTTCATTTATGTATTAAATGGTTTAGGAATCAAGAAAGACTGCTTTTGAATCCAAATTCTGCTATTCTGTGAAGTCTCTTGACCTCTCATTTATCATCTACAAAATAAAGACAATACAACTTTCCAGAGGGCTTGAGGGAAAGGTTATATAATACTTAATTTCCCTATTGCTCTCTTGTCACTCCTCTTTACTCCTCTCAAATAATTTGATTGTTTAGAGTCCAGGTCACCTATTGGGTTATTTTTACTGGAGACAAGTCACCATGCACAGGAAAAACATCATCATGGGTATGTCTGTTTTGGGAATATCCCCTCTAAACATGTAGGTGGTAAATTGAGCCATGGCCATCTCACCAGAGGAATGGAAAAGTTCACCCAATCTAGCCTTTGAATTAGAGCACTGAATTGAGTTCAGGGCAGAAACCTAGCTAGGGCAAAGAGCAACATACTATTTTATTTCCATGTTCTAGGTGCATCTGTCCACCTCTTAAAGGTCCCATTGACACACGAGGTATTTAAGATAAGTCATAAACCTGTCCCTTAGCCATAGTATAGCCTCATCATACCATATCTCAGTAGAGCCCCTAATACATATTTCACAAGGTTTTTATAAAAACTAAATGAAAGAATGTTCCTAAACTTAGTATAGATTCTGGCACATAGGAAAGTAAGCAAGTAATAATATATGTGTTAACTTTTATTTTTAAATTTTGAAAACTGAAGACTCAAATAGATGGAAGTTTCTTTAAAGTTACTCAGTTAGTGGCAGAATAAAACTCAAACGTGAATCCTTCCTTTCTTACCATGATTTTCTTCTATGCTGTCATTTCTTTTCAGCCATTTATGCCATTTTAATTGTGGGTAGACTCCAGTTTGATGATCCTCATTCAGCCCTTGCCAGACCTGGTTCTACTCCCAGAACTGTTCTGATTACGAGACTGTTTCTTCCTTACACTTTCAGTTTCACAGTTTCTCAGGGCTTCCTCCTTTACCTGAACTCGTATCCACACTGAATACTGCCACTGAATTTTGCCATTGAATTTTAGCTCCCTTAGAAACAATTCCCAAGGTTGTATCTTCATTCTGAGTTCTGACTCTCATGCTGAATTTTGGCCTTGCCTTCATAATTGCCTGGTACATATTTTCCAACAGGTGTTTTACTAGTATCTTTAAGTCAAAATGATAGAATCATTACTTGCTCATCTTCTGTCCTCACAGTCCTCCCCCAATTATATGTATCCTCCTCCTCCTCCTCCTCCTCCTCCTCCTCCTCCTCCTCCTCCTCCTCCTCCTCCTCCTCCTCCTCTTCCTCCTCCTCCTTCTTCTTCTTCTTCTTCTTCTTCTTCTTCTTCTTCTTCTTCTTCTTCTTCTTCTTCTTCTTCTTCTTCTTCTTCTTCTTCTTCTTCTTCTTCTTCTTCTTCTTCTTCTTCTTCTTCTTCTTTTTCTTCTGTACTGGGGATGGAACCCAGGGTTATTCTACTTCAGAAATTCACTCCCAGCCCTACTTTTATTCTTTATTTTTCGAAACAGGGTCTCACTGAGTCGCAAAGGGTCTCACTAAGTAGTTGAGGCTGTCTTTGAACTGGAATCTCCCTGTCTCAGCCTCCCAAATGCTGAGATTACAAGCGTGCGCCACCAGGCCTGGCTATATGTATCTTCTGACATTACCCCTCCACAACATTTCTAGTTTTAATAAAGGAGTCACTCTTTCTTCCTTTTGATTTAAGCCCTCTGCTTCTCCCCTGTCTTTTGCCAGACTCTAGTTTATGTATGATTTGTTCTCATTCTAGAATTGTGCTGAACAATAGGGAGCCACTAGCCACGTGCATCTACTGAGCATTTGAAACGTGGGTAGACTGAATGGAGATCTGTAAGTGCAAGGTACACATCAAACTGTGAAGACAGCATAATAAAAGTGTGTGTGTGTGTGTGTGTGTGTTGGGGATTGTACCCAGGGGCATTCTACCTCTGAGCTATACCCTCAGCCTGATTTTTATTTTTTATTTTGAAACAGAGTCTCACTAAGTTGTGGAGGGCCTCAATAAGTACCTGAGGCTGGCTGAGAACCCCAATCCTCCTGTCTCAGCCTCCCAAGTGCTAGGATTACAAGCATGCACCACCATGCCTAGCATAATAAAGAAGAATTTAAAATAGTCCACAGATGCCTTTTGACATTGAGATGTTAGTTTTTTTGATGCTGTGACAAAATGCCTTAAAGGAAAAAATAATTATGTTGGCTTATGATTGCAGCCCATAGTCAGCTGGCTCCATTGTCTCTGGGCCTATGGTGAATAAGTACATCATCATGGAAGGGTATGGCTGGACAAAGCTGAAAACCTTATGGCAGCCAGGAAAGAAAATGAGATAGAGAGAAAGGAAAGAAGGAAAAGGAGGAGGAGGAGAGGAAGAGAAGGAGGAGAAAGAGGAGAAGGAGAAAGGTAGAAAGGTCCAGGGACAAAATATAAGCTTTAAAAGCACCCCTCAGTGCCCCACCACTTCCAAATAAGCCCCCGCTCCTAAAGTTTCTACCAACTCCCAATAGCACTATTAGATGGGGACCAAGCCTTTGGGAGACTATAGCAGTTGACTGCATATGGAAGTAATGATGCTTTGGATATATTTAGTTAAATCAAATATCTTATTAAAAGTGTTTTCTTCTATTTCTTTGTATCTTGTTTTAGTATAACCACAAAAAAAATTTAAATGACACATGATGCAGATTGCTTTGTATTTTATTGGACAGCATTTTTCTAGATCATTCTCCTCTTCCTTCTCAAGATTTCTTAAATCACCTCCACTCCAGCCTTATGGTTGTTGCACAGTTTCAACTTCTTACAATGCACCCTAGCAGATTAGCCTGCCTGAGCAGCCTCTTTACTACAGTCTCCCTCGTCCATGCTTCATTCTGTCTCCAAATCAATCTTAGTAATGAAAGTTTCAAGTCAACCCACTTTCTACTCAAAAATATAAAACAACTTACTTCTCTCTGTGGAAAAAATAAAGTCCAAACTGCTCCAGCCCTTGTTCTTTGCACCTTCATATGCTACTTAAAATGCTGTAGGTTAGCCAGAAAATGCAAAGCAAAAAGAAGCTCTATGTAGCTGGAATTTTACTTTTCCTTTGTGTGTGTGTGGGGGGGGATGAGGGTATCACATAGCATTTCTTAATGACTTTGACTTGATAAAGTCTGGCTCGGAGAAAGATGTCCTTCACAAAGATTTTGTAAGCTGAAATAAAATATCTCCTTTCATGAATTTCCAAAGCACACACAAACCTGTTAACAAAAAACAAGCAACCTCAATAACAAACCAGGTGAAAGGAGAAATTCCTGATGCTGCTTCAGGGACTTGACTCCTTCCTCAATGAGATGCCAAAATTGATAACTTTGTGACTTAAAAACCCAAAATACCTATGTTTTACCCACCATTGAGACTAGTTTCTCTCTGAGATGAGTGAGAAGTCACTAAACTTTTCTGAAGCAATTCACTGAAGCAAGTGGAAATATAAGGGGAAGAGAAAACAAAATTTCATGCAAATGCCTAGCCATTCTGGACTGCCTTAGCCAATATTCTCACTGATATAATCCAAGATGACTGGCCACACGACTTAGAGGACAGAAGATTTATTTGTTCACAGTTTTTTTTTTTTAGAAGCTCTAGGTTTAGGCCACATGAGGCCAGATCTGAAGCTCAGGACATGGTGGTGGGAGACAGAGAAAGCAGGCAGGCAAAGTTCCACTCTCTTGTCATGGAGTCTAGAAGTAGAGACAGAGTGAGCATAATCACCAAGGGCCTAGTATAAGTATGAACATCTTTTCAATCAAACTGGTTGATCAGATAGAAGCCATTTGGCTTTCCATTTCCTAGAACTTTAAGCTCCTTTCTCTACCAAACTGCAAAAGTCAAAGTTCCCACTTGTCTTTAAATTAGCCAGTCATGAAGAAGTGTGCATTACTGCTACAGCATCTCATGCAGACCTTGAGAAAGCTCGGTCAGGGGACTCACAAGGGTGTAAATCCCCATGAAGTATGTCTAGCATTTCCTTCTTCAAAAAATTATTTTATGATTATTTGGAGCAATATGTATAATTGGAATTTTATGTATACGCATTATAACTAAAATTGATGGGCAGTGGCTTGTGAGAGACTCAGGCAGCAAAGATTTTTTTCCCCAAGGATAAAGTTTGGGCCAAAGATTAAGTTCAAACTGACCTTAGTTTAAGCCAATATATAAGATTAAGTTCAAGCTGGCCTTGTGATGAGACAAAGCATACTTTCTATGATTATTTAAATGTCTGGCACCCTGCCCTGAAGTCTCTTAAAGACTTTTTCTGTCCTTGAAGTTCCTGTTTGCATGACTATAAAGATTGTAACAAATCCTGAAAAGAAAAAAGTAAGAAAGAAGTAAGAAAGAAGTAAGAGAGAAGCTGGAGAAGCTTCCATCAGAATAAAGTTCGAGAAGCTGCCATCTGGTCTTGTGTCTCAGTGTCTTCTCTCTCAAAACTTCGACTCTCCTCTCACCAGCACACGAACCTCAACTCTTGCTAGGGTTGGACCCCGGCACTTTACACTAGCCAATTGCACAGAGTTGTGAACCCAAGCCCTCACCAGTCAGGGCATGGGGCAAGAACACGTCGGGGATAAAGCCCAATCAGACTTCCCACTTGGCATGCTTACTTACCAAACTTTTTGTCAGTTGCATCCTTCTACAGAAGTAAAAATTTCGCTTTGCTCAGCAGTGACTTTCCAGTGTTTGTCTCTATATCACCAATTCATATTTCTCATATTAGCAACCAAGCCCCGCCTTCAACATTGCTACATTGTTTCTGTGAGGGCTAGGGGGACATTCTAAATTAAAACCATGGCATGGACTATAATTTGAATGTCAGGTAATGGATAGAATCAGTTCTAAAGGTTTTGCTCTTTCAAACTAAAACTGAGTAATGTTTTAACCTTCAGTATTTCAAAGTAATCTCTTCAGCTTGATATTCTAGGCCAAATCTTACTATTTCTTTCAACATGAACCTTACACTCCAGCTCATCTTCATCACTGCTCATTCCATGACCATTCATACTAATTCCATTACCTACACTCAGATTACGCCCTTCTATGGAATGCCACATGGTCATAGAACTGTAAAGCTAGAAATACTCCGACTACTTAAAGAGTTTTGTAAGTGGCAATTCTAAGGTCCTGGAGTTTATGAAGTGAATTCTAATAAAGACCAGAACCCAGGTCTGCTACTTTCCACTCCTATGCTTCATCCATTTCCTCCTCCTCCTCCTCCTCTTCCTCCTCCTTCTTCTCTGATGATTTTGCATATTGAGATTCCTACCTGCACATCAAGATCTAAGACAAACGGCACCTGTTCCAAGATGTCTAATCAGCAACCGATCACTCAATCTGTTTCCTTGACCATGCACAGTCTATAATCCAATGGGTATTTGTGATTCTTCTTGGATTTTAAACAAGTTGAAGATAATGAAGCTTTCTGACCCAGCATTTGTCCGGTAAAATGCCTTCCACATAGGAAACTTTCTACACACTTGTCAAATAAGTAACTGAACAATAAAAAAAAAGAAGTAGCAATTTGTAACCTTGACCATTAAATCTACGATATGGGAAAATGGATGGATGTAAGACTTTGAAAGTATCAGCCACAGTACAATTCATTCTGAGCTCCTGGGACAGAAACCTCCATTTGAACGCTGCATTTCAAGGTTATCGATTTTTTAAATAATTTCACCTCTCCTCTTTAAGTCTTTCCTTGAACAAAAAGAAAGGAATTAGTGAACTATAGTGGAGACCAAGCTATTAGAGATTTAAAGATTAAGTTCAGAAATCTATGCATCTCTTTAAAACATTAGGAGGAGGACCAGTTAGTTGAGTGCAGAGACTTTTAGCCAAAGAAAGCCAGTGGAGTAAAATTGAAAATAACCTGGTTAACTTTTGTTAGTAGATGTTTAAATGTAAAATAATCCATGACCCCAATTCTTCTATTCTAGTATGTTTATTAAGTAAATGTTTATTATACTAAATTCCATTTCAAACTAGAGGGAAGGGAAAGGAAGGATTTTTTTTAAAGCAAGAATCTCATCTATGGTATTAACTTAAAAGAAACAAAACCATCAATATATTTCTATTTTTAAGTATGTTGTTTATGTAGAACTCAAAGGAAGGTTAAAAAGTAAAACTTAGCCCCAGGTGAACATCAGTTCTAAGAAAAATACACACACACACACACACACACACACACACACAAAATGTCTCTCACAGAAGGCTTACTAATAAATTTAAAACAATAAGGGGTAGTTTGAAAGAAAGAAAAAGATAGTAACAGGCCTTCCATGTTCTTGATATTAAGAGAACTAGTGGCCATAGGGATAAGTAGATATTTAGACACTTGATTCAATTCAATTTATTTCTGTTTTATGCAAAAAATAAATATTTATTAAATGTAAAGCAATATTCTTGCTAGGCAATTTAAGGTAATTAAAGACAATTACAAATAATTTCTTTCTATCCTCACTTGAATCAGAAGTTCCAGGCAGTGTGGAACTTAGGTTTGAAAATGTCCTCCACCGCTTATGAACGTTAGCATTGGTTCCCAGGAGAAGATAGGCTATGAATCACCAGGAAAACTCTATTACCATTTGACTCATTTAATTTGTTTCTCTAGAGATTATGGTTCTTCATTTAGCCTAAATACAAGCATTTTCCTCAAACCCATCTTAAAGGCATTTCAAGAAATAAAACTTTTGTAGTTCTGGGATCTAAAGGCCTCACTCAACGTATTTACACATTTTAGCCAGACATGATGGTGCATGCTTATAATCCCAGCAGAACACAGAAGGATCTTGGTTCACTGTTGGGGCCCACTCGGCAGGACCGAGGTGGCACCCAGGCTTGTTGCCAGCGTGGACTCAAGATGGCGCCTGGGCTTGCAGCCAAGTCACGAGGCTCACGAGGCTGGCGGTGCCCTGAGCCTGCGCAGTGAGCCCTATCAGGCGCCTTACGGATAATTAGTGACGCAACGCCTCGTGCTACCACCTGCCCGCCCAGGAGAAGGTTAAAAAGCGCGCATGCCCTAGCGGGAAAAAGGAGAAGGAGCTAAGAGGGTTGGTGGACAGGAAGAGCAGTTCCTTGGCGGACTGCTCCGGGCTCCGAGCTGGGACGGACATGTTCACAAAGCCACCACTGTGACCGGTGTGTGCTGCAGCAGAGACGTAGAGTGCCACGGAGGAGGGTTGGTGGAGTGATGAGGGAGAGGATAGAAGACTGATATTGTTTTTACCTGAGAGGGCGTTGAGAGAGCATTAAAGAGGAATGGTAACTGTACAAGAACCTGGGGTAATAAAACTGCTTGAGGAAGATCGTGTAAGAGTCGTCACTGCGCGCGACAAGTGGTGGCCCGTACGGGGAACTTCGCTTTGATCAGAACCTCGGCAGTCCAGGGCAGCCGGCTGGTAAGTACTCCTTGACTCCGGAAAAGCGGGAGGAAGGAGAAGGAGAAGAGGGTTGGTGGACAGGAAGAGCAGTTCCTTGGCGGACTGCTCCGGGCTCCGAGCTGCGACGGACATGTTCACAAAGCCACCACTGTGACCGGTGTGTGCTGCAGCAGAGACATAGAGTGCCAGAAGGAGGGTTGGTGGAGTGATGAGGGAGAGGATAGAAGACTGATGTTGTTTTTACCTGAGAGGGCGTTGAGAGAGCATTAAAGAGGAATGGTAACTGTACAAGAACCTGGGGTAATAAAACTGCTTGAGGAAGATCGTGTAAGAGTCGTCACTGCGCGCGACAAATGGTGGCCCGTACGGGGAACTTCGCTTTGATCAGAACCTCGGCAGTCCCGGGCAGCCGGCTGGTAAGTACTCCTTTGACTCCGAAAAGGGAGGAGGAGGCTCCATTAAGGAGGATATTTTTTAGTGTTTTCCCCGATCAAAGGGGGCTCCATTAAGGAGGATATTTTCCCCGATCAAAGGGGGCTCCATTAAGGAGGATATTTAGTAAATAAGGCTCGCGGATAAGCGAGGCTCGCGGAAAAGCGAGGGACAGCGCTGTATTTTCCCCGATCAAAGGGGGCTCCATTAAGGAGGATATTTTGTAAATAAGGCTCGCGGATAAGCGAGGCTCGCGGAAAAGCGAGGGACAGCGCTGTATTTTCCCCGATCAAAGGGGGCTCCATTAAGGAGGATATTTTTTAGTGTAAGCAAGTTATTTCCCCGATCAAAGGGGGCTCCATTAAGGAGGATATTTTCCCCGATCAAAGGGGGCTCCATTAAGGAGGATATTTTTTAGTGTAAGCAAGTTAGAGAATCGGGCTGGTCCTGATTCGACTCCCTCTCCTAATCCGCCACCATAGATGGAAGACACCTGAGGTTAGTTGGAAAAGGCGCCTAATGTGTAAAGGATAGGTCAGAAGATTAGTTCCTAACGTAAGAGTTGTAAACTGCTGCTTGGTACTGTAGAGATGAGTTGTTTTCTTTAAGATCTTTGGGGAATTATTTCTACTTTCCCTCTTCCTTTACCTTGGTTAATGATAGTTTAGGTTGTTTTATTGATACCTGTTTTCTGACTTTCTGCTATGCTTCTATGCATCCTTGGAGACTTTGGAATTTCTGCTCTTATTGCTGTAATTGTGGCCTCTGTGGCCGTGGCAGTTATTGCAGCCACTATGAATGCTCTATCCTCACATGTGGCTGCTGGCATGGCTCAGTAAGCTCAATTATCTGGACTATATGTATAACGTATGTGCAGTATCAGAATTTCTCCTATGCAGGCAATTTGTTTCGTCAATTAAGCAAGACGCTTCTAGGAACTTGGAGCCGTGAATTTGAACACACCATGATTGAGCTATGAGCATCCATCGCTGCAATTAATTCTACCCGCGTGGAAGTCGCCACAGTACAACAATGAATGGACTTAATACACGGAACATTGGGTTTTTTAAAAGACTGGGGTGGCATGGCGTTCTGGGCATTCTTGCTGGTGGTAGCATGATGTTTCATGGTTGGATATATCAGGCGAACTCGACAACGCACACTGCAACAACAGCGCATATTGGTGCAAGCTATGGCAGCCCTTGAAGCTGGCTTATCTCCCCATGTATGGCTCAGTATGCTGGATCGGTAGTCAGTGACGGGTAAGATCGTCCCCGGGACCTTTCAACCTAAGACAGGGAAACAATCATGCTATTGTTCTCCCAATGACGGGTAAGAATGGTCCTTGAGGGTCGGCAACCTAAGACAGGCACGATCCCGAGCCTTATTTTAATAAAACAAAAAGGGAGATATGTTGGGGCCCACTCGGCAGGACCGAGGTGGCACCCAGGCTTGTTGCCAGCGTGGACTCAAGATGGCGCCTGGGCTTGCAGCCAAGTCACGAGGCTCACGAGGCTGGCGGTGCCCTGAGCCTGCGCAGTGAGCCCTATCAGGCGCCTTACGGATAATTAGTGACGCAACGCCTCGTGCTACCACCTGCCCGCCCAGGAGAAGGTTAAAAAGCGCGCATGCCCTAGCGGGAAAAAGGAGAAGGAGCTAAGAGGGTTGGTGGACAGGAAGAGCAGTTCCTTGGCGGACTGCTCCGGGCTCCGAGCTGGGACGGACATGTTCACAAAGCCACCACTGTGACCGGTGTGTGCTGCAGCAGAGACGTAGAGTGCCACGGAGGAGGGTTGGTGGAGTGATGAGGGAGAGGATAGAAGACTGATATTGTTTTTACCTGAGAGGGCGTTGAGAGAGCATTAAAGAGGAATGGTAACTGTACAAGAACCTGGGGTAATAAAACTGCTTGAGGAAGATCGTGTAAGAGTCGTCACTGCGCGCGACAAGTGGTGGCCCGTACGGGGAACTTCGCTTTGATCAGAACCTCGGCAGTCCAGGGCAGCCGGCTGGTAAGTACTCCTTGACTCCGGAAAAGCGGGAGGAAGGAGAAGGAGAAGAGGGTTGGTGGACAGGAAGAGCAGTTCCTTGGCGGACTGCTCCGGGCTCCGAGCTGCGACGGACATGTTCACAAAGCCACCACTGTGACCGGTGTGTGCTGCAGCAGAGACATAGAGTGCCAGAAGGAGGGTTGGTGGAGTGATGAGGGAGAGGATAGAAGACTGATGTTGTTTTTACCTGAGAGGGCGTTGAGAGAGCATTAAAGAGGAATGGTAACTGTACAAGAACCTGGGGTAATAAAACTGCTTGAGGAAGATCGTGTAAGAGTCGTCACTGCGCGCGACAAATGGTGGCCCGTACGGGGAACTTCGCTTTGATCAGAACCTCGGCAGTCCCGGGCAGCCGGCTGGTAAGTACTCCTTTGACTCCGAAAAGGGAGGAGGAGGCTCCATTAAGGAGGATATTTTTTAGTGTTTTCCCCGATCAAAGGGGGCTCCATTAAGGAGGATATTTTCCCCGATCAAAGGGGGCTCCATTAAGGAGGATATTTAGTAAATAAGGCTCGCGGATAAGCGAGGCTCGCGGAAAAGCGAGGGACAGCGCTGTATTTTCCCCGATCAAAGGGGGCTCCATTAAGGAGGATATTTTGTAAATAAGGCTCGCGGATAAGCGAGGCTCGCGGAAAAGCGAGGGACAGCGCTGTATTTTCCCCGATCAAAGGGGGCTCCATTAAGGAGGATATTTTTTAGTGTAAGCAAGTTATTTCCCCGATCAAAGGGGGCTCCATTAAGGAGGATATTTTCCCCGATCAAAGGGGGCTCCATTAAGGAGGATATTTTTTAGTGTAAGCAAGTTAGAGAATCGGGCTGGTCCTGATTCGACTCCCTCTCCTAATCCGCCACCATAGATGGAAGACACCTGAGGTTAGTTGGAAAAGGCGCCTAATGTGTAAAGGATAGGTCAGAAGATTAGTTCCTAACGTAAGAGTTGTAAACTGCTGCTTGGTACTGTAGAGATGAGTTGTTTTCTTTAAGATCTTTGGGGAATTATTTCTACTTTCCCTCTTCCTTTACCTTGGTTAATGATAGTTTAGGTTGTTTTATTGATACCTGTTTTCTGACTTTCTGCTATGCTTCTATGCATCCTTGGAGACTTTGGAATTTCTGCTCTTATTGCTGTAATTGTGGCCTCTGTGGCCGTGGCAGTTATTGCAGCCACTATGAATGCTCTATCCTCACATGTGGCTGCTGGCATGGCTCAGTAAGCTCAATTATCTGGACTATATGTATAACGTATGTGCAGTATCAGAATTTCTCCTATGCAGGCAATTTGTTTCGTCAATTAAGCAAGACGCTTCTAGGAACTTGGAGCCGTGAATTTGAACACACCATGATTGAGCTATGAGCATCCATCGCTGCAATTAATTCTACCCGCGTGGAAGTCGCCACAGTACAACAATGAATGGACTTAATACACGGAACATTGGGTTTTTTAAAAGACTGGGGTGGCATGGCGTTCTGGGCATTCTTGCTGGTGGTAGCATGATGTTTCATGGTTGGATATATCAGGCGAACTCGACAACGCACACTGCAACAACAGCGCATATTGGTGCAAGCTATGGCAGCCCTTGAAGCTGGCTTATCTCCCCATGTATGGCTCAGTATGCTGGATCGGTAGTCAGTGACGGGTAAGATCGTCCCCGGGACCTTTCAACCTAAGACAGGGAAACAATCATGCTATTGTTCTCCCAATGACGGGTAAGAATGGTCCTTGAGGGTCGGCAACCTAAGACAGGCACGATCCCGAGCCTTATTTTAATAAAACAAAAAGGGAGATATGTTGGGGCCCACTCGGCAGGACCGAGGTGGCACCCAGGCTTGTTGCCAGCGTGGACTCAAGATGGCGCCTGGGCTTGCAGCCAAGTCACGAGGCTCACGAGGCTGGCGGTGCCCTGAGCCTGCGCAGTGAGCCCTATCAGGCGCCTTACGGATAATTAGTGACGCAACGCCTCGTGCTACCACCTGCCCGCCCAGGAGAAGGTTAAAAAGCGCGCATGCCCTAGCGGGAAAAAGGAGAAGGAGCTAAGAGGGTTGGTGGACAGGAAGAGCAGTTCCTTGGCGGACTGCTCCGGGCTCCGAGCTGGGACGGACATGTTCACAAAGCCACCACTGTGACCGGTGTGTGCTGCAGCAGAGACGTAGAGTGCCACGGAGGAGGGTTGGTGGAGTGATGAGGGAGAGGATAGAAGACTGATATTGTTTTTACCTGAGAGGGCGTTGAGAGAGCATTAAAGAGGAATGGTAACTGTACAAGAACCTGGGGTAATAAAACTGCTTGAGGAAGATCGTGTAAGAGTCGTCACTGCGCGCGACAAGTGGTGGCCCGTACGGGGAACTTCGCTTTGATCAGAACCTCGGCAGTCCAGGGCAGCCGGCTGGTAAGTACTCCTTGACTCCGGAAAAGCGGGAGGAAGGAGAAGGAGAAGAGGGTTGGTGGACAGGAAGAGCAGTTCCTTGGCGGACTGCTCCGGGCTCCGAGCTGCGACGGACATGTTCACAAAGCCACCACTGTGACCGGTGTGTGCTGCAGCAGAGACATAGAGTGCCAGAAGGAGGGTTGGTGGAGTGATGAGGGAGAGGATAGAAGACTGATGTTGTTTTTACCTGAGAGGGCGTTGAGAGAGCATTAAAGAGGAATGGTAACTGTACAAGAACCTGGGGTAATAAAACTGCTTGAGGAAGATCGTGTAAGAGTCGTCACTGCGCGCGACAAATGGTGGCCCGTACGGGGAACTTCGCTTTGATCAGAACCTCGGCAGTCCCGGGCAGCCGGCTGGTAAGTACTCCTTTGACTCCGAAAAGGGAGGAGGAGGCTCCATTAAGGAGGATATTTTTTAGTGTTTTCCCCGATCAAAGGGGGCTCCATTAAGGAGGATATTTTCCCCGATCAAAGGGGGCTCCATTAAGGAGGATATTTAGTAAATAAGGCTCGCGGATAAGCGAGGCTCGCGGAAAAGCGAGGGACAGCGCTGTATTTTCCCCGATCAAAGGGGGCTCCATTAAGGAGGATATTTTGTAAATAAGGCTCGCGGATAAGCGAGGCTCGCGGAAAAGCGAGGGACAGCGCTGTATTTTCCCCGATCAAAGGGGGCTCCATTAAGGAGGATATTTTTTAGTGTAAGCAAGTTATTTCCCCGATCAAAGGGGGCTCCATTAAGGAGGATATTTTCCCCGATCAAAGGGGGCTCCATTAAGGAGGATATTTTTTAGTGTAAGCAAGTTAGAGAATCGGGCTGGTCCTGATTCGACTCCCTCTCCTAATCCGCCACCATAGATGGAAGACACCTGAGGTTAGTTGGAAAAGGCGCCTAATGTGTAAAGGATAGGTCAGAAGATTAGTTCCTAACGTAAGAGTTGTAAACTGCTGCTTGGTACTGTAGAGATGAGTTGTTTTCTTTAAGATCTTTGGGGAATTATTTCTACTTTCCCTCTTCCTTTACCTTGGTTAATGATAGTTTAGGTTGTTTTATTGATACCTGTTTTCTGACTTTCTGCTATGCTTCTATGCATCCTTGGAGACTTTGGAATTTCTGCTCTTATTGCTGTAATTGTGGCCTCTGTGGCCGTGGCAGTTATTGCAGCCACTATGAATGCTCTATCCTCACATGTGGCTGCTGGCATGGCTCAGTAAGCTCAATTATCTGGACTATATGTATAACGTATGTGCAGTATCAGAATTTCTCCTATGCAGGCAATTTGTTTCGTCAATTAAGCAAGACGCTTCTAGGAACTTGGAGCCGTGAATTTGAACACACCATGATTGAGCTATGAGCATCCATCGCTGCAATTAATTCTACCCGCGTGGAAGTCGCCACAGTACAACAATGAATGGACTTAATACACGGAACATTGGGTTTTTTAAAAGACTGGGGTGGCATGGCGTTCTGGGCATTCTTGCTGGTGGTAGCATGATGTTTCATGGTTGGATATATCAGGCGAACTCGACAACGCACACTGCAACAACAGCGCATATTGGTGCAAGCTATGGCAGCCCTTGAAGCTGGCTTATCTCCCCATGTATGGCTCAGTATGCTGGATCGGTAGTCAGTGACGGGTAAGATCGTCCCCGGGACCTTTCAACCTAAGACAGGGAAACAATCATGCTATTGTTCTCCCAATGACGGGTAAGAATGGTCCTTGAGGGTCGGCAACCTAAGACAGGCATGATCCCGAGCCTTATTTTAATAAAACAAAAAGGGAGATATGTTGGGGCCCACTCGGCAGGACCGAGGTGGCACCCAGGCTTGTTGCCAGCGTGGACTCAAGATGGCGCCTGGGCTTGCAGCCAAGTCACGAGGCTCACGAGGCTGGCGGTGCCCTGAGCCTGCGCAGTGAGCCCTATCAGGCGCCTTACGGATAATTAGTGACGCAACGCCTCGTGCTACCACCTGCCCGCCCAGGAGAAGGTTAAAAAGCGCGCATGCCCTAGCGGGAAAAAGGAGAAGGAGCTAAGAGGGTTGGTGGACAGGAAGAGCAGTTCCTTGGCGGACTGCTCCGGGCTCCGAGCTGGGACGGACATGTTCACAAAGCCACCACTGTGACCGGTGTGTGCTGCAGCAGAGACGTAGAGTGCCACGGAGGAGGGTTGGTGGAGTGATGAGGGAGAGGATAGAAGACTGATATTGTTTTTACCTGAGAGGGCGTTGAGAGAGCATTAAAGAGGAATGGTAACTGTACAAGAACCTGGGGTAATAAAACTGCTTGAGGAAGATCGTGTAAGAGTCGTCACTGCGCGCGACAGTTCACAGACAGCCTCAGGCACTTAGTGAGGCACTTTTCAACTCAGTGAGACCCTGTTTCAAAATAAAGAATAAAAAATAGGGCCGGGGGTGTAGTTCAGAGGTAGAATGTCCCTGGGTTCCATCACCAGACCGGCAAAAAACAAAAATATATAGATTTATATATATATATATATATATATATATATATATATGTATAAATATTAAACTATTTACACATTTTAATGACATTTACTCATGGATTATATCTTACTGAATTCTATGAAATTTCTTAAATTATCTTCACTTAAAAACTAATGGAGAACAATTTTGTTTCTAGAAAGAAATTTGAAATACAAATCAAACATAATGACATTTAGGACAAAATTTTATCAAAATATTATCTTCTTCAAAAGTCTGGTAGTAAATAGTTAAAAGCTAATTTTTTTTTTTTTTTTTTTTTTTTTTTTTTTTTTTTTTTTTTTTTACCTTCAACAAGAATGAATGCTCTTTGAGAAAAGGTACTCTGTTTTTTGGTGTGTGTGTGTTTGGGCTTTTAATCTCCATAAACCTAATAAGGTCTACTATGGTATCTGATACAAATTAGGTACTAAGGAATGTCTGCTGATGAAAAAATGAATAAATGAATGACTGAAAATGTGGCCTTGTAGTATTTAGAAATTTTTATTTCTTAAGCCATCTAGAGCCAGGCTTAGTGGTGCGTGCATGTAATTTCAGTACTTGGGAAGCTGAGACAGGAGGATCACGGGATCACGGACTGCTTCAGCTACTTAGTGAGTCCTTCTTCAATTTAGTGAGACCCTGTTTCAAAATAAAAAATTAAAAAACAGGGCTGGGGGTATATCTTGGAGGTAGAATGCCCCTGGTTTTCATCCCCAGCATGGGGGAAAAAATTAGAAATGTAAGCAAAGGTACTGAATGACTCGGTAATGTAAAACAGCCCGAGAAAACAAGCAAGTGTTTCCCAGAGCCAGAGGAGGAAGCAGACCTTGAGAAGGTGTCCTGGTGTGGGTCTTAAATGTCCCCTAAAAGGCTTGGTCACCAGGCTGTTGTGCCCTTAGGGTGGGTGGAGCTTAGTTAGAGGAAGTTAGGTCACTGGAGATATGCCTTCAAAGGGGAGATCAGGACTGGATCTTTCCTCTCTTTGCCTATTACCCACCATTAGGTTCACAGGCCTCTTCCTCCTCAAGTTCCCAGGGACTGTGCTGCCACAATCCCAGAGTGGCAGGGCCAAGAGACAATGTACTGAAAACAGCCAAAGTAAGTCATTTCTCCCTTGTAAGATTATCTAGGATATTTGTCAAAGCAACAGAAACCTCACTGACTCTCATGGGAGACTGTCTACAGTAGGACCGCATGGCCCACTGGGCCACTCCAGTGGACTTGCCAGTGATAGGCCAGAGCTAGGTGCACCAACCAACCGTGAAGACTTCCCCAGAGGTGTTTCCTGTATTGACACCTCACAAAAAGTGTGGCTGATAACCCGATAGCCTGGAAATCCATCCACTACACTGAACAGAGCTATCCAATTCCAAAGAGTCAACAGGATTTACTGCCAAAGATTCTTTTGCAAAAGTTAGAGAACATATCATTCTCATGTTTTGCCCTCCTTGGTGAAGAAATAAACACATGGCTTTATTCTTGGACTGGCTAGCTAGGGGATTCTTTGAAACTCAGTTACAGATCACTCAGAAGAACAGTGTGACCTCCAGGAAAGCTCAGGCTTGGAGCTCTTCGAGGAGGGTAATCACAAGATTAATGTTTTCCCTATTTAAAACTGATTTAAAACTAAAAATAGCTGCAGCCGCCTCTACTTATCTTAGAGGGGGAGGCAGACTGGCAAGGGGTAGGAATTTTGCCACTAGAGGACATCTACAATACATTCTTCAGGGTCTCAGCATTGAACATGGTTTTTCAGCAACTGTGAAGTAGGAATTGTCCCATGTGAAATGTATCTTGTTTTACTGGTTTAACGTTTTGGGGGAACACAAACAGAAAATCACAATTTTCAAATATTCCTATTTTGATATTTAATGCTTTTGCATGACTTGAAGCGCTCAGAAAATCACTGGTTTTATGTGCTGGGAAGTCCTATTTATTGTTTTCATTTTGTGGAGAACTTAAAGGAATTTAATTGACTTTACCAAGGTCATCAGCAAAGCAATGATGAGAAACCTGAGAATGAATCCTCTCTGCTTCCAAATATTTTGAAAGTTGGCTCATGCAAAGAAAAGAAAAAGAGAGACTATGATGAAAGAACACTTCTGGGAATGAAAAAGACAAACCTTGTCTCTCAGTGCCTAGAGGTCTATGCGCGTTCCAAAGATAAAGCTTTTATTTTAGGCACAGAGCTCACAGTCATCTTCCCTTTAGCCGGACACTTTCCTTATTACATTCTGAACTTGGAAAAATAAATGGAATAATCACACAAGCACAAGTTTATAAAATTGCTCTTATGAGTCGTGTGTGTGTGTGTGTGTGTGTGTGTGTGTGTGTGTGTGTTGCTGGGGATAGAACCCAGGGGCATTCTACCTCTGAGATACACTCCCAGCCATATATTTTTATTCCTTATTTTGAAACGGTCTAGGTTGCGGAGGGCCTCACTAAATAGCTGAGGCTGGCCGCGAACCCAGCTCTTCCTGTCTCAGCCTCCCAAGTACTGGGATTACAAGTGTGTGCCACCACACCCGGCTGAGTCTAATTTTTAATGGCAGAATTTTGTGATTTGGCATCCATTTAAATAGTTTAGTGTCTTAGTGAGGTATGGATGTAAAAGATATCTCTTGCACTGTAATATTTATTGGACCAGTATTTATTGAAAGCATGTTAAGGCACTAGTCTCATTTTTTCATTTAGTTCTTATAAAATACTGTGTGGGGGAGATGCTATTCAAATCATGTTCTTTTTAAATATTTACCCACGGTCAAAAAGAGTGAGGGGTAGAAGTCAAACATGAAGAGGCTAAGTATTCATCCTCATGGCCCTGTTAAAGGCTCCTTTTTAGCATATAAGAACTCTTTTCCAGATAGTTTCTTAAAAACAGCAAAAATAGCTGGGCGTGGTGGTGCACGCTTGTAAATCCAGCATTTGGGAAGCTGAGACAGGAGGACTGCAGTTTGTGGACAGCCTCACTACTTAGTGAGGATCCCTGCAACTCAGTGAGACCCTGTTTCAAAATAAAGAATAAAAAATGGGGCTGGAAGTATAGCTCAAAGGTAGAATGCCCCTGGGTTCCATCCCCAGGACGGAAAAGAAAAAAAAAAAAAAAAAACCACTTAAATAAAATGTGGATTCAATTCAGTACTTATAGAAAACTTTACATTTATTTATAGAGATTTCCAGCCAGGTGTGGTGGTGCACGCTCATAATCCCAGCATTCGGGAGATGGAGACCAAGGTTCACTTGGTTCACAGACAGCCTCAGCTACTTAGCGAGGCCCTTTGCAACTCAGTGAGACAGTTTCAAAAATAAAGGGCCTAAAAAATAGGGCTGAGGGTGTAGCTCAGAGGCACAATGTCCCTGGGTTCCATCTCCAGTACCACACACAGAAAAAGAGCATTTATAAAGACTTCTTTTTTTTCTGCAATTTTTCTCTATTGTTTTGACTCCTGGTGCTATTCTGTATTTAGGGAAGCTGTATGACAAATTGAATTTAAATTCTCTTTGCTTCCTATGGGTCATATGACCCATAGGAAGATATTGTTTAAGTTCTTTAAGACTCCTTCATATTGGTATTCAGAAAAATGGTTTCCAAATTTCTAGCTATAAGTACTTTGTTATAGAAAATAAAAGGGGATAAAGAGATTAGTCCAAACTTCTCAATTTACAAACAATAAAAGTAAGATCCAGAGAAATTAAGTGATTTTACAAAGACTCCTAGATATCTCTATGTAGAAACAGTAATGAACCCAGGTTGTCAGCATCCTGACTTACATTCTGCCCGTCTCAATACCATGGCAGGCAGGTTACCATATGACTGATAAGCTCCACCACCAGAAGTCTTCAGGCAACTACTCTATGATTGTTTCTATGTATAAGCAGAATTACAACATGGTGCAGAGTGCTGGGGGTTCTGCCATGCTGATGTGGGCAGAGTCCCTCATTGCCAGCTGTGCCATCTCCCACTTGGCCAATGTGAATCCATGACATTTTGAACATGCGCTGGAAGCTACATGAGCATCACTTTGGTGGTTTCCCCGTCTTCTGATTCTGTACTGCATGACTTAAATGAGTTCTCATGCTTCCTAGGTCTCCTGTCTGTGAGCATCGCCATGGAGACTCTCCACGGAGCTTCCCTGGGGAGGAGTGGCTTACATCACTGCTGCCAACGGACTCCTTAAATGTATTGAGATCTTTGTGGCAAGGCACACGGCGCTGGCGCTCTTTCTCCCCCCTCTTTCTCTCCGTCCCCCTCTCTCTCTTTCTCTCTCTCTGATGTTCAAAATTTAATCACTAATATGAATAAATATATAGAGGGCTTGCTGAGCCAACTTAGAGATGACATAAAGATGGGAGCACAGTGACTATGATAATGAGGAAATCTTATTATAAAGAGCCTAGAATAATGGAGCAAGTGAAAAATAATGAAATTTTTGATTCCTGGACTTGGATGCACATGAAAGGAAAACTACAGGAATAGGATGGGAATATTTGACACAACGCTGGCAGGGGTAAATTTCTACTTTAGCGTAGGTAAAAATGCCGAAGGGTTTAGGCTGACTGTGGACCTGTATATAAGTCAACAGTAATGTGGCTGCCCTAAGGATCATTTCATCATGGGCAGCCTTGCGATATGTGCTTTTCAGAACTGAGGAAGCGACAATTTGCATCCATTCATTTCAGTCAGATTACATATGGACTTTTATTTTCCTTTCTAGGTACCAAAGTCATAGTGAAACTGACAAATATCTGGAATTTATAAGAATAAGAGGTAGCTCAAAACATATAAGTAAGAAGGAAGCTTGAAGGAACTAAAATCTTTTGTGCTAGAGAAGTAGGATGACTTCCAGGAGTTGGCCAGAGGTTCATGGATGCTGACATAAGATACGTGGGTGCTGGGTCAGAGACAATGGATATTTCATACTCATAACAATCATAGCACCTGCAGTATCAGCATTTTCTTGTGTCAGTCCCTTAGGCCCTAATTCCTGAAAAGCAACCCGAAAGGGGCCAGACTGTGTTGACACACATGTCTTCTCTGCTTTATAGGAGAGAAACTTTTGAGACTAGGGAATCACAGGCTTTTATAATAGACCTCAAGCAAACCTGCACAACCATTTTCCAAGGAGAAGGGAGAGATTATATCTAGGCAAACCCTTTCAATAAGAACAAAATATTGTCAGTGCCTTTGGCTGGAAGACATGCAGAAACAGAGAAGACCCACAGAGAACTTTCAAAAATAACACCACCTTGAAAGTTGTCACTGGTAGAATATAGAAATCTCGGTCACTCATGATGAAAAACCGAGACCCAGGAGGGGAGAATTACAGAAAGGCAAATTTCTGTCAGATAAGGAAGCTTGTTCATATATATAAATTAATATGAACAAGCTCAAATGAAATGGGCACCTTAAAAAGTCAGACACATTCAGAAAAAGCCAGGCAGCCATCTGTCATTGACCACCAGAGAAGTACTGAATTTAATGGTCTATTTAGCTTCTTCCAGTCCTCTATCAAAAACTAGAAGGAAGCCTAGCGTGGTGGCGCAGGCCTGTAATCCCTGCGCTTGAGAGGCTGAGACAGGAGGATTGCGCAGGTTTGAAGCCAGCCTCAGCTGGTTTAAGAGACCCTGTTTCCAAATAAAATATAAAAATAGGTCTGGGAGTGTAGCCCAAAGGTGGCCCCTGGGTTCCATCCCCAGTACCACCAAAAAAAAAAAAAAAAAAAAAAAACCTAGAAAGAAATGAAATGAAGAATCAAAGTATAGTAGTCCTTCCCTTCAACCACAAGGGCTAGTTTTAAGACCATATAAGATCATTCTGAGACCCCCAATAGTACCAAACATTATATATGCTGTATTCTTTTTCCTCTACATACATATCTGTGATGAAGTTTAATTCATAACTTAGGCACAGAAAGAGTTTAACAACAAGAACTATTAATAAAACAGAGCAATTATAACAACAACAATGATAAAAGTTACGTGAATGTGGTCTCCCTATTCACTTCTGGAATTTTCCATTTAATATTTTCAGACTGCAGTTGATTACAGGCAACTGAAACTGCAGAAAATGAAACCACAGCTTGGGAGGGGGAACTGTAATTAGCAAAAAAAGGCAGGACAGAGAAGGATAAAGTGCCCTTTCAGCCTGGAGATACTTCATCATCCTGGATATCTTCTGAAGCTCTGTGTCCCAAGAGATCCAGGCCTCCCTTTGATGAACCACAGACAGGGCAGTGTGTGCGGCCTGTATGAACTTTGTTGTAATCTTTCTTGTTCTGCCTCTTTGGCGAAGAAAAACAGCTCAAAAGTCTGTTTAGAAATAAAGAAACTTTGAAGCCTTATCCTAAGTTGATTATCCTGTGTTTTGAGAAACAGAATCTTTACTAAGGAATCCTTTGCAATTTAAGTGAAAGTGGTTCTATTTTCCCAGGCACTTAAACTGCAGCTTCAGAATATTCCAAAAGAAAATACATCATTTATAGGGTTATTTTCAGAAACAATACATGTCTCTTCCCCTGCCCGTCGCCACCTAAAGAGACTATCAAGACTGTTGTAACTCTTGTATTAATTAACAAATGAATATGTTTTACGTATGGATTTTTCAACTGTTCATTCTGTTTGAATTCTCTGGGACACCACACAGGTAAGATGATACGGCTACAGCCAGAGGATGGAGAAGCAGGTGCAGTCCTGCCATATACCCTGGTACTCTGTTTCTTTGTATGTAAAGTGAGACAGTTGGCATAGATAACAGTAATGTTTCTTCACAATTTTTTTCAAACTCATAAGAAGGTGAAAGTGGTGGCATATGCCTATAATCCCAGTGCTTGGGAGACTGAGACAGAAGGATCGCAGGTTCAAGGCCAGCCTCAGCAACTTAGCAAGGTGCTGCTTCAAAATAAAAATAAAGAGAGCTGGGAATGTGGCCTAATGTAGCATAGTCCCGAGTTCGATCCATAGTATAATAATAATTAATAATAATAATAGCAGCTCTCTGGAGAACCCATGAAAAGTCATTTTCCTGACATAAACTAAGCATGGTGATGCATGTCTATAATCCTGGTACTTAAGAGGCTGAACGGAAGGGTTGCAGGTCTGAGGATAGCCTCAGAAAATTGTGAGACTCTCATTAATCTAAAAAGACCTTGATTCAAAATAAAAATAAAAAATAGGGCTGGTGGTGTAGTTGGGAGGTAGAATGTTCCTGGGTTCAATTCCTAGTAAAACAATAACAAAACAAAACAAAACAACAACAACAAAGTAATATCAGCTTGATTCTTAGGGCCTGAAAGAGAATAAGAGTGGAAATTTCTTCTGAATGTAGTTTAAAGGGTAGCTAGCCCTCTTAAAGCAAAGAAAGTATAGATACATCAATCAGGACACTGGGATAGGCTGGGGCATGAAGGGATCTAAGGATTTTGCAGCACTTTGGGATGACTGAGTATTCATGTACAGCAGGAAATTGGAGATAAAATTTCTACTCTGTACTAAATCTAGCAAGGTATCTTATTATCTTAAAGAAAAAAAAAAAAGACTGGTTTGGTGGTACATGTCTGTAATCCCAGTCCTTGGGAAGTTGAAATGAGAGGATTACAGGTTCAAGGCCAGGCTGAACAACTTAGTGAGGCCCTTGGCAACTCAGTGAGACCTTGTTTCATAATAAAAAGGGCAGGGATGTTGCTCAGAGATAGAAAGATTCTGGGTTCCATCTATAGGATCAAACAACAACAACACAAGACCTTGGGAAGGCCCCCAAACTGGCTGAGGTGTTGGGCCCAGGCTCATTTGGCCAAAGCAAGCTGCAGGGTGGGGAGGACTTCTTACATCCGCAGAGTAGACATCTGTCTGGAAGCAGTGCATTTAGCCTTTTCAGAAACAGGAGGTACAAACAAAGCTTAAAGGATTGTTCTTTTCCTTCCACAAACAGCACATAATCTCTCCCGGCATGGATCGGTTTGATCCTGGCTTGAGCAGACAAAGATAATGATTTAGGCACATTTTCTATAGATCATGACTCTGCTTTACAATTCTGTGCTTAATCAATCAAAGAGACACCCATTTTAAATACTTTTTCAAAAGGCACACATCTCACAAGACTCGGATTTTATTCCATGCTCTGTGGAATATTTATTAAAATAAATTATACTTAAATATATTTTACATGTCATTTCTGAAATCTGACTTCTTGAAACTACAGAGGATTTTTGTAATGATTTGTGGCGGACAAGTGAATTCTTATCACACCAGATTTATTAGTGCACTTACAATCTAAAAACTTCGGTGTTTGAGTATCATACTGTGAAATTAAGCCAATAAAAAGGAACTTGAATTCGTAGTTTTCTATATACATAAACATCTGTGCTATCTAACTCCTGCCTCCCAAAACCATTTGTTTTGTTTCAGCCTTAACCCTTAGAAATGGAAAAGGAATTCTGCTTCTTGGAATCTTTATTAGTTTAACAGCGGGAGTCAAGTAATCTCCTTTACACTCCAAGCTCAAATTTCTTTACTTAGTGTTTAAGATATTTTAAGAGGTCTCTTGGAGGAAGAGATGTTGATCTAGAATTTGGGGTCTCTTGGAGGAAATTAAACTGTGGGGTTGTGATGCAGAGCTCAGCCTAAGAATAAGGCTGTCATATTTTTTGGAATCAAAAGCAGAGTGACCTTGGCAAAATTTTTTTGTCTTAATATGCAGATATATACTATAAAGAAAATCTGCAATTCTTATAAATACCTTGTAAGGTAAGCAAAGTGCTGTTCTGCAACTCCTATAGCCAGAAAGCCAGGAAGGAGAAAAGGGCTTCTGCAACCTTTCGAGAATATGAGGCTCACCCCAAGGAGCCAAGAGCAATTATCACAGAGAGTTAGTCCTTCTCGGAGGAGGGATCAACTTACTCTGAAGAATAGTCCAGAGCTTTTTATCACTTGTTTTGGTACTCTCGCTCTGGACTGAGAAGCAGGGTGAGGGACCCAAAGAAGGGAGGTTGAACAAGAAGGGGTAATCTGAGAAGGAAAAACAAAAATAGAGTGGGCAATAAACGAAAGAAAAGAGCAGGCTTTGGGAGCCGCCGCAGAATGTACTGGCAGTGCCTGGGCTCAAAGGGCAGGTGGCTATTTCCATCTGTTCCCATTATAGCCATGGGACCTGGTGTTGCCCGGAGGAAGGGTGTGGAAGCTGGAACTGACTCTAGCTCTTCATGTCACTTTCCTTCTTATGAAGCTACAGTGACTCCCACACCTGACTTTTCTGTTTGGAAGTCTAATGTTCAACCCTACATTTGTCCTTCCTACTTAACCTCTAGCTACCTCTCCATCTGTCTCCTGAGGCAGGCTGCTCATTAACCCAGAGCCTCACGCCCAGTCTTCTATTTCCTTTTTCTCCCTTCTTCCTTTCTTTCCACATATCGAAAACACCTCCATCCTCTGAGGTTAAAACTACAATCTCATTTACTTCATAATGATAACTTGCATTGCACAAAGCTTTGTGGCAAGCACTTAAGACAGGCACCATCACTCCTGATCCCTTTGGGACGCTTCCTCCACTACTTTGGCCACACCCATCTTTTCCTGTTTCATCTCACTAACTCAAGTCCAGATAATCAACTCCTAGGAATAAACAACTATGGTAATGTACATTTTCAATAAACTTCCTAGGACCAACTGAGGAGTTTGGGTGACGTAAGGTGGTAGACTTCTGATTATTGCTATTTGTATTTTTCTGTATTGTTTGATACATCCTTATTATGATTATGTACCACTTTTATAATATGATCACTATTCATATTAAGTTCCCTGGATGATTTGATTGGGTGGGAGCCAATAGGTCTTCATAGTCATTTGAACAATGATTCAATCACTTGCCTTCTTTCATTTATTATCTGCCCAACAGGGGAGAAAGATATCCTGGGGCAAGAACTGACCTTGTCCTCTTCCTAGAAGTAGTGCTAGTGCTAGAAATGCCAGGTTCAAAGCAAAGTCCCCATACATTCTTGAATGATGAACAGACTCTCAGGAAAATGAAGGAGAAAATTTAATATGGGACATTTAAAAGAAAAATAAAAAACTTAAAACTAGTGGGATAAAGAAGAGTGGATTTGAAAGACAGGAAAAAATATTCATGTGGCTTATGGGCCCTGAGATGAGCACAGGTCAGCAGGTGTCTTTCGCTTTAGGTCTGGAAGCAAAGGATCTTTGAAGGCATCAGTAATCTTGGGGCATGTGGAAACCTCTAGGTGTTTGCTCTTTTTAATCTGAATCATTCTTAGAACAGTGTGTTCAATTATAAATTCTGCAGCTAAAGAAGCAATTTGAATAGTTGGAGAGTTAAGAAAAGAATCCAAACTCAGATGCATTGCTAGTGGGAATGAACAATGATACATCGATTCTGTGGAAACAGTCTCACAGTTTCTAAAAAAGTTATACATAGATTACTATATGACCCAGCACATCGACTTACTCCTACTATACCCAGGAGAATTGAAAATGCATATTCTCAGCAGCAACAGGATATTATTTAGCCATAAAAAAGGAATGAAGCAACATGGTCATGTGACAACATGGATAAATCTTGAAAGCATGCTAAGTGAACAAAGCCAGACACAAACCTCATATGTTGTATGATTCCATTTTCATGACAAAGCCGTGGAGACAGTATGTAGATTAGCCGGTGCTATGGGTTGGGGGTGGGTGGGTGGGAAGTGACAGTGGATATAGGGGTCTAGAATTTGACAGTAGTGATCACACAAATCTGTGAATGTATTAAAAACAAATTATACACTTTTGAAGGTTACATTTTATGGTTTGTACATTATATTTAATAAAGATTTTATTAAGAAAAAGGAAAAATAAAAAATGGAAAAATTGAAGGAGGGAAGAAAACTTGGGCATCAGGATACCCAAAAAATGTTTTAAAAAAAGCAACAAGAAAGGAGTTTTATTAAGGGCTACCTTTTGAGGCATAGTTAGTTTTTTTTTAAGTTTTTTTTATTTAAAAATGATAACTAGGTAAGAAGAAACTTGGAAGGCATAGATTATGAATACAGTCTAAGAGATTTGGTTCAGATATCATTTTTCCTGCCAATAAAATTAAAATGAGAGGTATTTACATCTCCTTTTTGGGTGGATGTAGGCAGTGTTTAAAATAAGTTTTATCTATGCAGGACAGTTTGCAGGAGCCCTGCATGGAATGGAAAGGGATGGATTAGATGACCTTTCATGCTCTTTTTTTCTTTCTTGGAAAAATGCTAAAGCTTTGGCATTCAATAGGACAGACCACCCCAGTGTGTCTTGGTGAGATGTGAGGAGACATTGCTGTTTCTTGAAAAGTTTTATTTGGTGATGATATGCAATCATAAATGCACATTCTTCTTGCCACTGTAAAAACTTCTCCTCTAAGCAGTTAGCTTTTTATTAAGATAAACAAACCCCAAAGCCACATTTACGACCTATTATTTCAATCACTAGTATAAGGAAAATAAACGTAAAGGATATATAGCTATCCCTGCCTATGTTATTTGCACAAATACAGAAAGCATAATTGGACTGTGAAAATTCTAGAGCCTTTGCATTCAGTTTTACCTGAAAAATAAAATGATGTCCTTTTTGCTCCTATTTTGTAAGGATAAAACCATCTCTTTTAAGCCTCCCACTACTTCCCATGTTCACTGTTTTAGGAAGAAACATACAGCTGACTTGGGTTGTCTCAGCCCACCTTTCCTCATTCTACCCAGGATGCAGATGCCCATGTGGTAAGACAAACTGAGAGGCATGGTTAGAGCAGGCAGTCTCTTCTTGGCCTTGTCACCGGATTCCAAACAGGTCCTTTCTAGTGCTTTATTTTCTGGTCAGGTCCGGTGATAATGTGGTTTTACAGCAAAGTCTAGGTCAGTATTGATGCTCTTGGCTTCACAATTCTACATTCAACAACATTCAAGTAAACACAGACTTTTAAGCATTCCTATTTTGGGTTCATAATATAACTTTCACTTCCAATATCCTCAAATACGACATCTTTAACCCAACTGCATGCTTATAGGATAATGGACTGTGGTCCTTGGACCAGATGTTCTTAGCATCTGATTCGCTGAGAGCATTGACTACAGGGATTCCTTGCCGGACATGAAGCTCTTCACCTCCTCTGAAGGAGGCCCTGTTCTGTCCTTGCTAGGCCAGGGCATGGTCAAACTGTCCTTTCTCCAGGCCTTCAAGTCCGTCAGCCCAGGTTGAGGTCGGCATGCTCCGATATGGGTCCAAAAGGATCCGGAAGCACCTGACAATGAGGATGCCCAAGAAAATAAACAACAAGATTACAAAAACAAAGGTTGTTTTCTGCTCCAGAGACATGCTAGACTCTGAGGACACGTTCCCAAGGGGCAGTAGGGGCGAAGGGATGGGCTGTCCTCCATCCATCGTCCAGGGAAGGCTGAGCAGACCATCTCCTGGCTCCCTGTTCTGCCGTCATCGGTCAGCTGAGATCATTGTGGCTGCACCCCGGAGAGGCTGGGTTGGCTTCAGGAGAAAAAAAAGGAAACGAAGGGGAATAACTATCAAATAATAACCTAGTTTTCTGCATCATACTCATGTCTTTCAGAGAGAAGAAATCTATAAACCAGCTTTTTTTTTTTTTTTACTAGCTACACTTAGTTTTGTATAATTGTGGGGAAGAATACTTCACTCTTGCATGAAATTACCAGATTGTCCTGAGAATGGCCACCTGGGGCCAGGAGAGATGGGCATGGAATGGAAGGATAAGACAGAAGATGAGAAACGTGTTAGTGACATTGGCCTCAGCATGTGCTGTCTACGTGACATCCAAAGTCTACCCGCCCACCCTCCTGGAGCTGCCTCCAATCATAACACTCTCACCTCCTTCTTACAGGGCCACTTAGTGAGCACAAGCTGGAACTTCTGTAGTCTAGTGAGGGAAACTGAGGCAGAGTAAAGGGAGCTTAAAATGGAAACTCTAGCCAGGTATGATGATGCATATCTGTAATCCCAGCACTTGGGAGGCTGAGACAGGAGGATCACAGGGTCGAGGACAACCTCAGCAACATAGTATGCCTTAGCAACCTAGCAAGAACTTGTTTCAAAACAAAAAAATAAAAAATAAATAAATAAATAAAAGGGCTGGGAATACAGCTCAGAAGTAGAATATCTCTGGATTCAACCTTCAGTACCACACAAAACTAAAATAAAAAAAAAAGGTAAATAAATAAAAATGTAAAAGCTGGAGAGGGGAGCTCGGAGATAGAATACTTCTAGGTTCAATCCCCAGTGCCAAAAAAAAAAAAAAAAAAAGAAACTGTCTCAGGGAGATTTAGGTTCTAGGCCTCTACTGCAAAATGAGTTTGAGACCTTGGTGAGGTCACTAATCTGTAAAAAAAAAAAAAAAAAATTATAAATTACTGTAAGAAAAAAAAAAAAAACGCCAGGCATGGTGACACACGCTTGTAATCCCCACATTTGAGAGGCAGAGATAGGAGGATCACGTAGGTTCGAAGCCAGCCTTGCTGGCTTAAGAGACCCTGTTTCCAAATAAAAATATAAAAATAGGTCTGGGAGTGTAGCCCAGAGGTAGAAGGGCTTCCAGGAACCCCAGTACCACCAAAAAAAAAAAAAAGAAAAAAAAAGAAAAAGAAATTACTATTAAAAAAAGGAGGGGGCAAGAAAAGAATAAGAAAATGGGAAAAATGGGAAAAATAATTAATAATACATACATTCCAAACAAACTAAAAGAAAAGAAAGAGCCGAGTATCTTGTGGTGCTATGCTATGACAAGGAGGAACATCTATGAGAATCCTCTGAAAGATGTACAAAGGGAAAAAAGACAACAAACTGTCTCGTCAGATAAGGCACACTAAGAGAGCGCCAGCCGCCCCCCTTTTCTCTCTGCTGCCCAAGCTAAGGGAGAAGGAGGCGTCTCAGGCTGCCAGCCATCCAGTGACTACTGCTTTTTCTTTCTTCTTCAAATACAAAGACCAAGTTCAATATTTGACCCTGGGAAGCCCCTAGAGAGCTGAGCTCCGGAGGACTGAATCGACCCTGCTCTGAAAGCAACGGTTTCCTTCCATTGAAGACCGTGTGGGAAAGAACAATAAAAGAGCAAGTTATCACTATTTTCATTTTACCAGTATAAAGACTGAGATATTTGGACATTACTGTTTGTTTTAAAGGCAAATAATACACTAAACAATGATAGAAAATGATTTTTAAAGAGAAAGGTAATCCAAAGTATCTTTAAAATGTATCATAAAATTGAGTTGGGCATGGTGGTGCACGCGTGTAATCCCAGTACTTGGGAGGCTGAGACAGGAGGATTGCAGGTTCAAAGCCAGCCTCAGCTACTTAATGAGGCCCTCTGCAACTTAGTGAGATCCTGCTTCAAAATAAAAAATAAAAACAGGCTGGGGTTGTAACTCAGAGGTAGAATACCCCTGGGTTCCTTCCCCAGTACTGCAAAAGAAAAAGTATCATAAGCTGGAAGTGATGGTACACGTTTGTAATCTCAGCATTTGGGAGGCTGAGACAGGAGGATCAAGGTTTGAAGACAGCCTCAGCTACTACTTAGTGAGGCCCTTTACAACTCAGTGAGACCCTGTTTCAAAAATAAAGAATGAAAATTAGGGCTGGGGATATAGCTCAGAGGTAGAATGCCCCTGGGTTTCATCCCCAGTACTACCACCAAAAAAAAAAGTATCATAAAATTAAAATGGTGTTTAAAATATCATAAATCACATTAATATGATTTAAAACCTCCAATGACTCCCTAACAACAAAAAATGTTTTAAAATCATTAAAAGCTCCATGCACTGAAATAAAGCCAACTTAAACTTTATAAGGAAAACTATACAAATTAGACATTACCATATAGTATGTAATATGACATATTTATTATGATTTATCTATAGAAAAATTAAATAACAGAGTTATCATCTATAGAAATGAACATGGACCCAAAGAAATTATGCTCAACGGAAGTAAGCA
This sequence comes from Muscardinus avellanarius, assembly GCF_963383645.1. NCBI lineage: Eukaryota > Metazoa > Chordata > Mammalia > Rodentia > Gliridae > Muscardinus > Muscardinus avellanarius. The sequence goes on from NC_137793.1 coordinate 36,808,498, forward strand.
ACCAAATTAAAAATAGAAATTATGACCTTCAGCGTCAATACGATGTTTCCTCAGTTAATAATCGTCTTTAGTGTATTACTAGTAATCATGGTAACCGTGTCAAGTAAGTGGATGTTTCACAGTTATAAAATCACACTTTATAAAACAGTTTACAAATCACAAACCTATCTGAGAGGAAGTAGTAACAACTCTGGGGATAACGGATCCTGTTACAGCTCTGTCACTGTGAATTTTTCTTAAAGGCTGAAATACCTGCAGGATTCATACATGATTCATGTTTGCTTTGAAGCAAAATTGGGGTTAAATTAACCACATTTTAATAAGCTCTTTAAGAATAAAGAGGGGCTAAGCAGGGCATGGTGGCACACATCTGTAACCACAGTCCTTGGGAGGGCTGAGCCAGGAGGATCACAGGTTTGAAGCCAGCCTTGGCAACTTATTGTTTCAAAACAATACATACATACATACATACATGGGGTTAGGGATGTAGCTCAGAGGAGAATTCCCCCGTGTTAAATCTCCAGCACTAAAGTAAAGAACAAAGAGGATGCTAATTAATGGACTGGTTTGGTTTGGATTTGCTTATTTTTAAGTACCTCGCAAGCCCTGCATACTGATCCCCACTGGAGCTGGAAGGAAAGGAGGAGGAAGGGTGGCCAAAGGCCCCAGCTCAGCCTCCCCAGCACATCAGATGAGGGCCATCTGTAGCCACCAAAAATACCAAAGCTGCACTCAACTACTCCAATTATAAAATTCTCCCAAGGCCAGCCCAAGGAAGAGGCATCAGATGCCTCTGCCGCTGACACGCCCTCTGGCCCCTGCCCTCACTCCCACCCGCCCTCATGGCTGTTCACTAGAATCCCTTCCCATGCCCATTATTCTCCCAGCCCAGACAAAACCAGCATTCTTTTCTTTGTCTTTTCTTTTTTTAATTTATTATTTATTTATTTATTTATTTATTTGAGGTACTGGGGTTCCTGGAAGCCCTTCTACCTCAGGGCTACACTCCCAGACCTATTTTTACATTTTTATTTGAAAACAGGGTCTCCTAAGCCAGTGCATGTGGCTGGCTTCAAACCTGCACAATCCTCCTGTCTCTGCCTCCCAAGCGCGGGGATTACAAGCGTGAGCCACCACGCCCGGCTATTTTTTATTTATTTTATTTATTTTATTTTTTATTGGTGCATTATACTCATACATCATATTGGGGTAAAAAACTTGTGTGTACATACATGTACACATCACTGACTTAATTCCTACCCAATTCCCACCCCATTCCCTCCCCGTCCCTCCTTCCCTTGCTTGGCTTAGTGGTTGACTTCGGTATGTTTAAGTACATTGTGTGTTTTAGAGATTTTCCTCTTCCCCCGTCCTTTCTCCTCCTTTAGGTTGCCTTGTTTGCTCCTCTATAGGATTTCCTTTTTCACCTGGAGTTCCTCCTACGACCCATTTCTCCCTAACTCTCACATATTAGGGAAAGCATCTGTTTTCTTATTTCTTTGTCTATTCTGAACACAGCTGAGGCAGACATGCATTTCCAGAAAGATTTTATGTAAACAACACTACAAAATCCAGAAGGACATGTAAAAAAAACAAAGGCCATTAACTATATATATGTATATACATTTATGACATAAAGATCTGGGAATCTTTGAAATCCAATGAAAACAGAAAAGAACTCGGCCAAGAGCCTCAAAGGCTCGTGAGCAGGACCTCTAGCCACAAGCTGGCTAAGGGTGAAACTTCGTTCAGCCCCTCCCTCCCCACCCGGGTGCTGCTCCCTGATGGCCATCCTAGCACCTTCTCCTCCAAACCGTACAGAACGCCAACTCCTTCTCTCCTAGATCAACAGCTCATAGTTTCCAGGCATTTCCCATCACTGAGGACTTAACGTCTTATGCCATTCGTTTACGGGCTGCAAGGATGGTTGCCCAGAAGACCCTGGGGCTCAGCTTCTCCACAGGAATGCAAAAAATTAGGATCATTTTTAAAATCATGTTTAATTTGCAGTTTTACCACCATTTGCTGATTAAGAGGCAAGAGGTAGTGGGGGCATAGCTCAGTGATAGCTTACCTAGCATGTGCAAAGCCTGGATCCAATCCCAAGCACTACACATATGAAAAAATGTCAAGTCATAAGTATGGTTAACCCTCTTTCAGCCTAGCCATGAGTGTGTGTGTGTGTGTGTGTGTGTGTGTAAATAATATATAATAGATATCTGGTCACATGTTTTGATATATAGATATCAATAATATATAATAGATGGATAGGTAGGTAGATAGATAGATAGATAGATAGATAGATAGATAGATAGATAGATATTCTCTTACCCCTTCATCGCCATCCCCTTTTGGATATACTAAACTGATCAGCAAATAGAAGCAAAAGTTTTTTTTAAAACACTATAGCACACCATGAACTATAAACCTCCCCTCTCTCAGCATAACATGCTATCAAGTTCTTCTAAGCAAAACAACTCCTTTGCATCAAATAAAGCATCCAATTAAATTGTAGTATTTTACTAAGGAAAGTGACCCATTATATATATTGACAGGAATTCTTCTATGATGACTGTCCCCACCTGAAGGAGAGGGAAATGTGGTAGATAGAAGGACAGTGTTGCTGGAAATAAGGGGCTGCTAGAAAGGATAGTGTGTGTGTGTGTGTGTCTGGGGGGGTGTACATGGGTCTCATGAGCAGATGGCCTAGAAGGAGAGTACTGAAGGAGAGAAAAGAGATGGTGGGTAGAGCCAGGTGTGGTGACACATGCCTGTAATCCCAGTACTTAGGAGGCTGAGACAGGGGGATCACAAGTTTGAGGCCAGCCTCAGCAACTTAGGGAGACCCTCCCCCAACCCCACCCCATTCCATCTGCAGTACCACAAATAAGTAAGTTAATAACTAAATGATAGATAATTTTTTAAAATGGGCTGGAGGTATACCTCAGAAGTAGACTGTCCTCAGCTTTAGTCTTCAGCACCAAAGAGAGAGAGAGAGAGAGAGAGAGAGAGAGAGAGAGACAGAGAGAGAGAGAGAGAGAATGTGATCAGGAATGAATACAGAGGGATAAAGTGGTAAAAAAAAATCCAGAAATAAGTGCCAACTACTTCACACTTTTGCTTAAGATGATTGAAATCCCTGGAAAAATTTGTCTGATTTTAAACCTATACTCAGCTAATCAATAATTTACAAATTTAGAAAGCTCAACAGCATGCCCAAGTTGATATAAGATGGAGAAAAAGAAATAAATTTAATCACTTGACTCCCACAATACAAAAATATTCAAAGACACTTAAATTTTTATACATTTCTGTTTTCAAAGTAAAATGTCCTTTTTTGGTGAAAATAGTTTTTAGAAAACGTTTATGACTGCTTCTAAGCAAATAAATATCTTTCTTTTAGTTGAACAGTGGAACTGGAGAAAGTAAATCGTGTCAAAAGATTTTGACATGACCATCAGAAATCTTACTAGGAACAAATGGTAGCTATTTTAAGTATAAAGAAGGACCACAGTTACTCACGGCAATATTTTAGTCCTGACTGGTTTTCCCCATCACGCAGCACATCTGTGTCTTCCCTTTGCCAGCTCCATTTGTGTATGCTCAGGAAATGCGGTCTAATTTTAATACAGGACCAACAAAACCTTAATTAGAAGATGCCATATAAAAGTCATATAATACATTCCTCTTCTCAAGCTCTCTGGACTGTGCAATACTGGCAAAGTGCGACACAGCCTGAATTACTCATGAAGCCTCTTGTGAGCAGCCCTCCACTTGCACTACCGGCCACTTGCTTTAATCTTGGCAATTTCTAAAGCATCCTTCTCCTCCTTTGCCCATACTTTCTGCTTTATCTTTCTAATCCTTGATCTTCCCACTCCTCCTCCCAAAGACACGTGTGCCCAGTGTCTATGGCCCCTGAATGCCCCTGTGGACTTGGTACTCTGATATACCTAAACCACAAAGCAGAACAAACTCTAATGATGGCATTTTCCAAGATGTTAATTGACTTTCATAAGTCTAAATGGAACAAGCATCAAATCATATTTGGTTTCCAGTAAAATGACCACTATATTGATAAGATTACACTTACATATGATTGGGTCTGAGGACCCCTGAGGAGAAAGAATGTCTTCATTTTGTCTGGTTCCTGGGCTCGATCTGATGCCTACTATTCTTTGAACACCTGTAGTTTTCAACCTCATAGTATTCACCCGCTCCCCATTCCCCGCCTGTGGAGTTTCTTCTTCTCTTTCAGGGTCCACCAAAAATCCCCTCCTTGGTGGGGCCTTACACATCTCCCTCACATAAGCATGGGATGCCTCCTACTCCGTCTCCAGAGATGCTACCTGTATTCTGGCAGCACTGATTACAAGACAAGTCTCAGTGGGGTTCATTGCTTTCCCCTTATTAAACAACAAGCTCCTTGAAGAATGCCTTGCTGTTCTGGGTTCAGTGCCTCCAAGCTACAACCTCAGCCCTATTTTTTTATTTTTATTTTTTTTAAACAGGGTGTCACTGAGTTGCAGAGGGCCTCACTCAGTAGCTGAGGCTGTCCGCAAACCGCGATCCTCCGGTCTCCACCTCCCGAATGCTGGGATCACAAGCGTGCGCCACCACGCCCGGCTTTCAATGCCTTTTTGAATACAGTTTCAATCGAGTCTTTGGCCTTTTATGATCCAGGAAACTGAATTCAAAATTTAAGTTAACAGTTAACTGATATGAGGAAGGGAAGAAGCATATGTCCATATGTCTGAACATTCTAACACAGTAGTCATTGTGTCAGAAATGGATCTATTTCAAAGAATCACGGCTAGTTTAAGTTGCAGTGACACTTTACAGTCACAGGTCTCACAATTTGAAAAGCCATAAATTATTTGGCTCCTTAACGTTTCCTCAGCCTCAGTGCTGACGGGTAGAGACAGGCAGTCGCTCTTTACGGAAGAGGTCGTCCCCTTGGCGCCTAATCTGCTTTTTGGTGAGGAAGAGAAGCCTTTTAAAATAAGTGATGTGTGAATACATGCCTCTACTATCTTGTACCCTATTGAGATGTATGACTCCAATGCACCCATAACAAAATTAAAAATAAATAAAATACACTAAATCCTAAGTCAGACATGAACACTATTAATGTGAGCATACACCCTTCTCGGGTTTGTATCCTTTGGACATTTTATTTCATGAGCATCTCACTATATAATTTTACAGAAAGGAAAAATTACTTTTTATGAGGCAAATATATCTTAAAGCAGGGACACATTTCTTTTCTTCATGTGAAGTGATGGAAGCAGTCAGCTACGTGTACTTGGCACCCTGTTCTGTCCTTAGGTTTGTGGGCACCCACTCAGGAGCTCACCCTCCTGGAACCATTTGTATTTCCCGTGGTTGCAGTAAATGTGCCCCCCGGCCTGGCACACAGTGGGTGTTCAATAAACAAGTGACAGTCAATGAGATTTATTTCTAATTTCTGTTATGCAAACAAGTACACAAAAGAACAGAGATTTATAAACTGCCCAGAATCATAAAAAACAGTTACAAAAACAGTGGCCTCCTTTGCCCCAAAGGATGCAGGACCCCGAGTGTTTTTTTTCTGGCATCTTGAAATTAGTGAAAAGCCAGCATCCCTCTGCTGTTAATGGCATGCAGGGTGTAGTTAAGCTGTGTTGTCTGTATTTTAAGTACTCCAAAGCCACATAATTGCTGTACCTAATTTTTAAAACTTCTAGGCCAGAAACCTAGTTACGTGACTTGACATGTTTTTAAAGTAGGTACAAAAACAGCCCATCCATTGAGCAAGAACACTGACGGGCTTGTCCAGTCCACATTGACAGGACACAAGACCCTTTGTGCTACAAAGAAATCTTGTGTGCCTTGTTTATATTTACCTGGCCGACTAGCAAAATTAATCTGTAGACTAACAGGAAGAGAACCAGCTAGCTAGGCGGGACTGAATTTGCAGTGACTGGCAGAGACGAACTTCGCAAAGTGCCGCATTATTCTGCAACAGTTCTGAACCCGGCTGTTGAAATGGTAACACGGCTGTCTACGATGAAAGTGAGACAGATCCTGAGGCTGAGAAGCGCTTTATTTTCAGAGCTAAAGGGAGCTTCCGCCACCTTCTTTTTGTAGAACTAGAGCCTCCCCAGGTGCACCTCAGCCTCAGACCCACTCGCTCACCCCAGGTGTCAAGCCTTCAGGTGACCCTATTATCCATCTCCCCCAACAACTGTGAGCCCTTTGCATGAACTGCTTCCTCGTGTAAGTAATGGAGCCACTGGTGAGCAAAAAAGTTATTCCTCTACCAATCCTTGAGATATTCTGCAGTTTAGCAGCAGGAATAGTAACTTGCTTTGCAGGTTATACACACAAAGATACAAAATACCTCATACAAATTTAAAGAAATCGAGGCTCTAGTGACCCAATCAGAAACTTGAGGTCAAGATTTCCTGACTCATCTGAGGTGCTTCCTACATTTGGAATCCCCCACTCCCTCACCCCTTTATTTTGGGATCACATAAATGCACCGCAATATTCTTTTTATTTTTCTCCAAATGAAAGCTTCCTGTTCTAATACAATAGCCCTGATGTTTCCAGATTTGGAGTGGCTGAGGGCAAATGTTGTTTGAGCCTCTCCAAAAAAGTAACCCAAGGCTCCCAGAACACTCACGAATCATCATTTTTAAAACCTGGGAATGTGGTCAGCTACAAATGTCAACAGGCAGTTTGGGGAGAGTGGGCGGCCCCGATGCTGCACTGGAGGATCTGTTCTCTGCTCATCCTGCAAAGTCAGCCTGCGCCGCAGCCAGAGAGTAGACCCGTGGTTCCCGGCTCATTGCCGCCTGTCACCTCTGGGTCAGCCGGGGACCTTGCTCTTCAGCCCCAACCTCAGCTGTACTTCTTCCTCATCTCCATCTTCCTCATCACACCTGCTTGGAGTATTGGAAAGGGATTGCAGTGCAAGGCTGCAGCCCAGCTAAGAGCATCAGAAAAATACCATGCGGGTACCCCCAGGCAGCGACTGGGGCTCTCTAAAGCCCCGGGTAGCAGACTGGGGCGTTCAGCTTCACACAGTTAACCCTAGGTTTCCACCTGTTTTTCTGTCTGTTTCCTTATGTGTTTCCTAGTGAGACCAACTGCCTGCAGATGCCTTAAAAGGCCAGTGCAGCACGCCGGTCAGCTTTCTCATTCAGAGTTGTCGAGTTGTGATCTTGTGTAAACAATCATCCTTGTCACCGTTTGGAAGGTTGGATGTTTTAGGTAAATGGGAAAAAATAATACTGTAATGTGAAAACAGTTTTCTAGACTAATTTACTGCAGCTTAGGGGGGGAGCTGTTTTTCTACTTCTTTATCCGGTATCAGTACCATAATAAAGTTAAGCATGCTTTAAAAATAAAGCTATTATTACACTTTAATCCCCTCGTGTTAACTTTCCCTAGCAACTGTTTAATTAGACTTTAGCAGCAAGATTTAAATTCATAACTTGAACCCGAAAGGCATCTATACGATTACGGCTCAGACATAAATTGTAAAGTTAGAGAAAAGCATCTAATTAGCCCATCAAAGATATGCTGATGGTCAAGTACCTGGATGCGGCTGAACAAACACTTGATCCATTTCCTGGTGGAACAGTTACAGGTAGTTAGACGCCTCCTTAGCTTGCATTCTTGCCGGCCAGCCGTGTCAGAGCAGTAGACAGTGAAGCTGCGAGCAGCCGAGGGCACACCCCAGCTCCAAAGCTGTTGTTTCAGGCTTAGAAACTTCCCATGAAAACCCTGAGTTAAAGGAGCATCGTCTTTCTGTGTGCGGCATCATTAGCGGCCAATACAGCTGCTTCTTTGAGGCGAGCCATGATTTCAGCTCTGCCTCAGCAACCCTTCAGAGGATTCTGCTTCAGTGAGTAGAGGCAGTATCCTAGCAGTGTGTCTGAAATCATCCTCAAGAAAGCATTAACATTCAAAGGGAGTGCAGGGAAAACATCACTGGGCATTCCCATACCTTTTCAAAATCAAAACCATAAATCTACCAGTGCTCTGTCTTCTCTATTGATTGTTGACACTGCCCCTCTTTGGGGATGTCAATTAGCACCTTGCAGCAACCAGGCTCCGTATTGATTGTGGCTTATGACCTTCAGGCCAACTCAATTAATGGAAAGACTTCTAGGGAAGGGCATCAACCTAGTGCTTTGGGGATGAAGACTCCTTTTCCTAAAGAAAATTAAAGTGGCCTTTTGGAAAAGTAGCATTTATGGGCAGCAACGAAAAATAAACAATTATTATTTTTTTTAAATTGTATTTCAACACCTGTTTGTAACTTTGCTAGGCTACAGAGTACCAGGTATGATGTTTCTTTGGTCAGCCAGGTTAAGTGTGGCCTTGGCAGGCCCTGTACCCATCCCAAGCCACCCGAGACCCCTCGGTGGATAAAAAAAAGACTTATGTTGAGAGAAAGTTTCCTCATCTATAAACTCCAGTTGCATGGCACAATGCTCAAATTACTTGTGTTGGATATAATGCCCAAATAAATTTGGAAAATATTTTAGGATGAAGTTCTTTTTCAAAAGGGCCTCTCTGGAAAGAATTCAGCATAATGCTTGAGATGGAACATCTTTGTTTTTTGGCAGCTCACCACTTTCTTTGTTGAAGTGGAAGCACAGTTAGCAACAACACACCCACCCACCAAATGATGGGGTGCGGGATATTTAAAGCTGCCTCCGTGCCCATCAGCCATGCTGCCGCCTCGGCTCGTGTGAAAAGCCTGGCAGCACCAGGCAGATCCAGGAGACGGAAAAAGAGCTTGTCTCCTAAGAGGAAAGCCCTTTCTGAGAACAGTGGGTGGCAACCCTAAATTGGTCTCAGACCCAAGAAGCCCCCTTCAAATCAAATGCTAAAGCTGGGAGCTGTGGCGTATACCTGTAAGCCCATTACTTGGAAGGCTAAGACAGGAGGATCACAGTTTCCAGGCCAACCTCAGCAATTTGGAAACTTAGTGAGACTCTGTTTAAAAAAAAATAAATTAATTAAAGGGCTGATGAATGTGGGCATGGTGGCACATGCCTGTAATCCAAGTATCTGGGAAGCTGAGACAAGACTATTGGGTTCGAGAACAATCTCAGCAACATAGTGAGACTCTCAGCAACCTAGCAAGATCCTGTTTAAAAAAATAAACAAACAAAATAAACAAGGCTGGGGAGTAGCTCAGAGGTAGAATGCCCCTGGGTTCAATACCCCTCCACACACACACCAAATGCTAAGTATTAGGATCTAACATTAGAACCAAATGCATACCGTTAGCGTCTGACCTCAAGAAAACGTTCTTGAAGTAAGAAAATGTTCTTTCCCCACACGTTTTAATTTTTGACTGAATTTCCTTTCCGATTGGATTTACTTACACAATTTCCACAAAAACACACCCTTCCCCGCTCCACCCCGTAAAGCTCTGGGACAAATGGAACCCAAAAATGCCATCATTCAATACTAACTGTGCCTCTGGCCAACTGGGTACAGGAGCCTGTCCTTGCAATGCCAGCCCAGTGTGGCAAAGGCAGCCTTCGACCCACCCTTTCTATGCACTTACCATTCCATGTGGTCAGAAAGTGTTACGGCCAGGAGTGAGCCTGTGCCCCGCTCACCCTGCCAGAGAGGCCGTTCCAATGTCATTTTAGCCTATAGACTCAGGGAGGTGGAAGGGAATCTGAGAGGGCCTGAGGCTGTCCTCTAGCTAGTCCACAGGCTGAACCCATCCCTACCGTTGGTCAGAAGGATGAGTGCTTGGCCTATTTTTAAAACTCTCCAGGGAAGTAGATTCCGTACCCCCGGTGACAGCTTCTGTTTAAACTAACTCCTCTACTGCTTACTTAGTCTAAATGGGTTGGTGCATTTCTTTCTTTTTGTTCTTCCTGCAAAAAGCCAGTCATAAACCACCACAAAACTGTGTTAACATGTTCATTCCCCACAAAGAAACTGAACTACATAAGCCAAGGAATATTTGTATCTGGTGTTCTACTTGGAGCCAAGTGTGGGCATTTCTTTTGGAAGATAATTGCAACCTGAATTCCTGGTCTCGGCCCTTCCTTCCCTCTCCAGCTACATGATGTGAATCACTGTGGATTCTGAAACCTGAATAAGGACTTGCAGAATTCCACTCGGACTTTTCATAGTAGGGCCCTATGTCTCTTGACATTAATAATCTTTGTAGATCTTCTCTGAATTCGTTCCAGGTTTTCTGCTCTTTGTCACAACTTTAAATGAGGAGCCTAGGATGCTATAGACCCATGTGGAATGGCAATGAACTAGGCTAAGCTCACGAAATACAAATGGCCGTGTGTGCCGCACTTCTCGCCCCTCCTGACCTCAGAGCTCCTCAGGCAGGCTAATTTAGTCTTTCTCTTCAGCTGCACGTCATGCATCAATGTTAGTTGAAAACTGGCTTCAAGAACTCTTTCCCACATTGTGATTTCAAATCATCTTTAAGGTTCTGTAGTTCACAGTTCTCTCCTAGACATCCTGCGAAGCATTGTTCCATAAAGACACAGACAACGAATGCCAAAAACGGCTTCACAAGCCACCAGGCTTTATGCCAAGCCAAAGCATTGTTGTTGGTGTTATTATTATCATTATTGTGTTTCTTTCTGGCCACCCAAATCTTAAGGTAAATTTGAATAAATTATCCTTGTAATCTTTAAATATAAACATGTTTTTATCACTAGACTCTATAAAAAGCCACTTATTTTTCTTCCTTTTGTGAGTGTCCTTGCTTTCACATATTCAAGAAACATTGATTAAGTTCACATTCAGGTTCATAGAAATCACATTATGTATTTCAAGGAATAAGCAACCTGGGTGCTCGGTCCCTACATAAATTTCTCAGGTTGCGTAGTGGGCAACTCTAGGAGGTTCCCTGATAAGGTCCCTGAGGAGCTCAGCTTCTAGAGATCACCTGGACCCTAACAGATTACCCCCACTTCTGCACAAATCCACCTCCTAATCTCCCCTCCCCTGTTCACCCAGCACCAGTGGGCCCCTGTCCTCACCGGACAGGACCTTATTTCACAAGATCAAGTGGCTTCCACTTGTCTCAAGTAAAACTCACCAGCCTTAATGTCTGCTCTTTGGCAGAGCTGGGCCTGGCTGTGTAAGACCCCCGCCGAGGGGAGACCCTCAATCAGCCTCGGGATAAGCGACGACAGCAAGAACACACGAGAAACTTTAATTTCCTTGATGTAAAAGCAAAAGGTAAAAGGTTTATTAAGGAGCCAGTGCACTGGGGCCGACTCGTATAGGAGTTCGGCCCCGAGCCACTGAAACTGAGGGTATTTATAGGGAAAAGACCATTAGTAGGGGGTTTTGGGCTAAATTGCATGCGTTTACAGAAAATTACAGAATCATATGAAAAGTACATTCTGTAGTCAAGTGTTAGATAAAATACCAGGTGTAGTCAGTAAGCTCCCGGGTCAAGGCGCTCTGGCCCAGACAGTATAGATAAGATGGGGTGGGCTTATCGCATATCTTACATTCCTAAGCTGTAAGCTGCAGTAAAATATACTTTTTCTTTTTAACTATTAGCTGGCTGTTTTAACTATTAGCTAGCTGCTAGGGGCTTATGATTTTTCTTCTAAATGGAGCCTTTCAGCTGAGCACTCGCTGTAAGGAAGACCGGGGTAGAAGAACAAACGTGGGGCTGAAGCGACAGACAGGAAGGATGCCTCTGCCTGGAGTCTCCTCGTGCGCAGTCTCTCTTTGCCAAGACTCAAGCCAAGCGTAACTCATGCAACGACCAGCAAATGTGAAGTGAGATGAAGAAGCAGGTGGGCTAGGACCCCTGGTCATGACCCCGCCACATTTATTTTTTGTACTGGAAATTAACCCAGGGATATTCTTGCCCCAACACTTTTTTTTTTCTTTGAAACAGGGTTTTGCTGAGTTGCTGATGCCAGCCTCAAACCTGCGATCTTCCTGTCTCAGCCTCCCAAGTACTTAGATTACAGGCATGATTCACCACGCCCAGCTCCCCACCACTTGTAATTCATACAAAAGAAGTAAAAAGGCTGGGCCTGGTGGTACATGCCTGTAAACCCAGTACTTGGGAGGCTGAGACAGGAGGATCACAGGTTCATGGCCAACTTCTGCAACTTAGTGAGGCTCTCAGCAACTTAGCAAGACCCTGATTCAAAAGAAGAAATAAGTACTAAAACCCTGTTTCAAAATAAGAAATAAGATACTGCTAGGGGTATATCTCAGAGGTAGAATGGCCCTGGGTCCAATTCCCAGTAAAATAACACACACACACACACACACACACACACACACACACACACACACACACACACACACACAATCCAGGACTGCTTTATTTTTATTTTTGTTTTTACCCCTTGGTTTATTTTTTTTATTTACCCGTTGGTTTAAAAAACCAGGCAAATATGCAATTTTTAATTGTAAACTATATCTGACTTTGAGGAAGAAGCTGCTGTATAAGCAGGAAAACAATAACTATAAAAATATGAGCATAAAACTTGAACCTTTTATCAATTTTATTTGCCAACTTTAGTATCACCTCAATAAAAATAAAAGATAAGAAAATAGAAAAAAAATAAAAACAACAATTTACTATTTAATATAGGGCTTTTAAAAATATCAAGAGCAGTTCAGTTTTTAATATCCATTTGATTGGCCCAGGTTGAAGGATATGTTTATTCATCTTCTATCTTCACAGGTCAGTGAACATTCAAAGTGGAAGGGAACACTGGGGGAAGTTTAAGAATATTCACACTGAGCTCATAAATTAGAGCCCATATTTAAGCACTGTTCAAAGCAAGCAGGTTAAAGTCCAGCTGCAGATTGGCAGCTCCTGGTTAGATGTTTCCCCCAATGCAGCTCTGCACTCGTTACATCTGTGTTACACTGAATGTTCAATCAGAAACTGATGAGTATTAGAATAGAGAAGTCTCAGAAATGAAGACGGGAACACACAGTGCTGCGACTTCGTGGACAGCACTGATAGAATCTAATACTTGTGAGGATCGTGGGTCGCCCCAGAAAATCAAGTCTGTGCATTCTTTCCTATGCAAATTAAAATAAAAAAGGCATATAGAAAGGAAATGCCACAAACTCATAAAAAAGTTTATCTTCCATCATAATAAGAAAAAACTTCACAAAATAGATGGAAGTAGTTCTATTTAGAGATAATATTTGCAGCATTTCAGTTATTAATTCTAATTACAGTATGAAAGAATAAAACCATAACTATGGATTATTCTCTGCTCAAAGGAAATATTTTGGAGTTAACAGCCTAGTGGGTAATTTTATTCTTTTAAAGTGACTTTTACAATAATAACAATTTTCTTAATGGCTTTGAAATCCTCAATGCCTTTAAAATGTCATATAAAGTGCCAATTAGAGTTTTACACAAACCATTCTTTTGAATTTTATGCCATCATTTTGGAATTGTTCTTTCCTACTGTTCAACAGCTGTATTTTTAGAAAAGAAACTATACTGCGTGGACAGTGTCAGGACTGAGTAGCCTAAGACATTAAGATGATGGAAAAAATGAAATAGAATGTACCTGGGAATAACTGACCTGTTATTTTAACTTTAATATCTAACAAAATTCTGGGTCTGAAAATCTTTCCACTGAAAAATCAATTTGAAAACACCCAGAGGAGAAAAATATAATATGAAGCAGTTAAAAAATGCTTGTTTTAAAAAATCATGAAAATCCAATCTCAGTTTCCTTCTCTGGAAAGGGACTGAGGAAGTTGTAATAAACAGAAGTTGGGATTTATGGTTGTTGAATGCAAATTTCAGCTGCATCCAAGCTACATCTCATAGGCGATATACTCAGTTGCTATTTTAAACATATTTAACTTTACAAATATTTCCACAAAGAACAATCCCAGAGTTTTAGTTATATAACACATTACAGTATGCAAATATTAAGATGGCATCTTCTTTTCCAATTCTATGATCCAAATTTTTGTCGGAGGCCTACCATCTATAATTAATTTTTCCACTAAATAATATGTAGATTGTGTATTTGTATATGACTGTGTAAATATTATAAATCTTCTGCATTTATTCATATATAATATTAAATTAGCTCATGAGCTTGTCAAGCATGCATATTTTAGAAAGCCTAGGCCCCGATAATTTAATTCAGCCAGGGCAAAAATCTTTATTTTGAATAAGAGACTTACATAATTAATATGGAAGGGCATATGAAGTCTCCTTTTGGAAAAATGATATAGTTGTATGTGATTTTTCCTCCTCCTTGATCTTTTGGCCACCGTAGTCATTTAACTCTCTGTGAAAGAGCCTAAGTTTAAAATTTTGGATATGAAATACCTCTGAAGAATTATGAATTCTATGAATTCATCACTAGAAAAAGTCCATGATTATTTTCCTGGAACTCCTATTCAAGATATATAACATCTCTTTTACCCTCCAATTTTTGCCTTTCTTTAAAATGGTAGTAACAGCCAGGCCTACTGGCATGTGGCTTTAATCCCAGTACTTGGGAAGCTGAGACAGGAGGATCACAGGTTTGAAGACAACCTCAGCAAGTAGCGAGACTCTCGGCAACCTGAAGAGACTCTTTTATAACCAAAACTCAATCCCCAGTAACACACACACACACACACACACACACACACACACACACACACACACTGATTAGAAAAAAAGCTCATAGTAAAGAAGACAACAGAATAAAGCAGGAAGTAGAGAGAAGCTAGGTCTACCTCTAGGAGAGGGGAAGTGAGTGGAGGAGAGCTAAACAATGGGCAGAACTCAGAAAACCTGCAGAGGGGCTCTCGTTGGGCAGGAGTGACTGCCAAGCAGGGAAGGCTGAGGTCAGGAATGAGAAGTCAGGCTGGATTACGGGAACTGGGAGGCTTGCCCACCAAAGAGGGACTCACTTCCTTCGGAGGCGGTAGGAGTCACCTTTGGGCGGGGATCCTGATGCAGCTATTGGGAGATGGAGCAGCTGGACGGAGCTGACTTACCTACTATGATAGCAAAGACATCCCAGAGAATGCCAGCACTGATTGATGAGCCAAAATGGTATCAATGTCTGTTAAGAAGAAAATAACCAGCAAAAGAACTAAAAGGAGCAGCTGCTAAAATTTCTTCTCCTTAAAATTAGCTCTGAGAGATGAGGACAGGGCACAGAGTTACTGCATCTCACTGCAAAACCTTCTCTGGGCGTTGACTATTTAACCATGTGTATATTGGTTAATTACGTGCAACTTCACTTTGCAAGAACTGTCAATGTAGTGTGAGCAAGCCATTAAAAATAAATAAATAAACCAACCCAGATGTGGTGGTGCTTGCCTGTCATTCCAGTGCTTGGGAGGCCGAGACAGGGGATCACAGGTTCATGGCTAGTGTCAGCAACTTAGTGAGGTCCTCAGCAATTTAGCAAAACACTGTTTTAGAATAAAAAATAAAAAAGGGCTGGGGGTGTAGTTTGGAGGTTGAATGCCTCTGGGTTAGATCCCTAGGACTAAATAAATAAGAAATTATAACTTTGTCTTAATCTCAGGCAAGAGATGAGTGGACGATTCTTTGAGGACAAAGAGCTTCCTAGAATACCCGAATCTCCCTCCTAAGGCTAGGGTCTATTTTGCCTGTAAGTAAGGCCACTCATTCTCTATTCTTCTCAAACTTTTTATGTGCACTTAAAATATGATTTATTGTAATCACATACGGGGCAATAACATCCAAATCACCGCCCCAGCTTTCCTATATCAAGCAGACACCGTCGTCTGTTTTTATGTGTGTCACCCATTTATTCATGTATACAGATAACTGCTGTTTAATTATTTATTCGTTCATTTATTTATGTGTGCATGTCTTTATGCCCCATTAAATTTCAGAAATGATCAAAGAAAGTTATGAAGTAGATTACATGTCATTAGTGCTAGCAGAATATCACATTTATTATGTATTCAGTGAATGTTTCCATTGCTGATCTAAAAAGAGGCTGGATGCTCTTGTTTTCAAATTTGGAAAAATAAAATTATTTTAGAGTGGTTGTTTGAATGAAATGCTAGGTATCTTTTTTTAATTTACATTTTTGGTACTGGAAATTGAGCTTAGGGCACTTTACCTCTGAGTTATACCCCCACCTCTCCTTTATATTTTTATTTTTGAAACAGTCTTGCCAAGTTGCTGAGGCTGGCCTCAAACCTGTGATCCTCCTGTTTCAGCCTACCAACTCCTGGTATCATAGGTGTGTGTCACTGTGCCTGGATACTAGATATCATATTAAATCTTAAAACTATGTGTTTTGAGGTGGTGTCTTATGTGTATGTGTGTGTGTGTGTGTATGAGTGTGTGTGTATGCATGTGTGTGTATGCATATATGCATGTGGTTCTGTGATCAGACCTAGGGCCCCTCTAAATCTAGGTAAGCATGTACCACTGAGCTGCACCCCCGGTCATCAAAACTACATATTTTATAAACTTTATTTTTGCAGCAACTGTGCACAGATAAATGTAATATTATAAACTTCATATATGCTTCAGAGTTTTTTTCTAACACAAAGGTAAAAAAAATGCTAGATAGTAAATTGAAAAAGACTGAATACAATTCAGGAAAACTTTTCAAAGACCTTATAAAAAAGGCAGCTCTTCACTTGAAATGTTCAAAAAATAGCACTTTTAAGTAACCAGAGCAGATATTAGCAAAGTCTTGCTTCCATTTTCTTTCATCCTCATGAGAATGCCCCTCAGCACTACTTTTAGGAGGGGCGTTTGCTTTTGTTCTCAACATTTTTCTTAATTCAAAAGAAGATGTTGGGTCAATTGAGAGAAATGAACATCGTGCTGCCGATGGCTCTGTGACTGGGGTTGCATCCCATGAGTATGGTCAGGGGCTTGGGTCAGATGCCAATATGATGCTCGGTGAACTGTGGATTACTAATGTGTAGGTCAAGAAAAGCTGTGTTTGCAAGTGGGCAAGGAATGCGGAGAAAGCTCTTCATCATTGCTGCACATGCTCATGATCCTAGGCCAGTCAGGAGGCAAATCAGCCCCTTCCTCACTGAACAGTCACCACGTCCCTGGCCCTGTGTCCAGAATTAACCTGAGTCCTCAGATGAGCTCTTCCTGGCTCCTAGGGCTCTGTTTTGGATTCCCCTTAGGGGTGGAATATAAGACTTATCTATCTGCTTATAATTCCTCTTATTCTCCCCCCCCCCCCGTGTGTGTGTGTGTGTGTGTGTGTGTGTGTAATGCTGGGGATTGAACCCAGGGTCATTCTATCTCCATGCTATACCCTAAGCCCTTTATTAATTTTTTTTTTTTTTTTTGGTGATACTGGGGTTCGTGGAAGCCCTTCTACCTCCGGGCTACACTCCCAGACCTATATTTTAACTTTATGTGGAAACAGGGTCTCTTAAGCCAGAGAGGCTGGCTCCGAACCAGCGCTATCCTCCTGTCTCTGCCTCCCAAGCACAGGGATTACGAGCGTGCGCCACCACGCCCGGTGTTAATTTTTTGTTTTAAAACAGGGTTTTGCTAGGTTGCTGAGGGTCTTGCTATGTTGATGAGGCTGACCTAGAAGCTGCCATCCTTCTATCTCAGCCTTCTATTACTGAGATTCCAAGCATGCATCACCAGGCCCAGCTAATCCTTTGTATCTTAAAAACAAAAAACTCTTCCACTTTCTGCAGTTCCATAACCGCCCCCCCAACCTACAACCTTCCCCAAGCTGTTTATTCAAAATAACAAATTACATTTCTCCTTCCAAGTATTATTCATTCAAAACTACGTACTTCAGGAAATAAAATATGACAAAGAAGAATGAAACTCCAATGAGCAATTACTCTTTCTTACATCTTCTTGATAGCTAGCAACTCAAGACAATAAAATACTACTACTACCAAAAATAACAACAGTACTATAATCACAATAACAAACCTCCACATCGTGTCTTTGGTCTTCTTACACTTTGAACTCTTACAATGGCAAAAATTGGAACTTTTATGTTTTCACTCAGCAAAAAATAGTGTGTGTGTAGGAGGTATTTGTTCTGACTTCTGGCTCAGGCTGTAAGACCTGTGAGAATACAGGAGCCTGGGTCTTCTATTAATTTGCTTTTCACTTGACTGGTCATGATGTGAACAGAGGTAGCAAATTCGCTTGCATTTCACTCTGTTACAAATTGTCCTAAATAAACATTGTAATTGGATTTTCTCCCAATTGTTTTCTCTTGCAACATCACTGCTATACTTGCCTGTCATAGTCAAGTAAGTCTAACAAGGCACAACCATTAATTACTAGCTTCCAACTAGTAATCTTTATTTATATCAGACAAGATAGGCTAAATCATGCTGTGATTTAATTTTTTTCAGTGACTGAAAAATAACAAAAGTTTCTTTCTTGCTACTTATTTATAAAGGTCGTCTGGGGACACTGCTCCTATGCTGTCATCATCTTAATTCCAAGACCCAGGTGGAGAAGCCAGACTCTACCAGGTATGGAGGTAGAGGGAAATGAGACCGAGCTGGTTCTTAAGGACTTTACAAGTGATTTGGATTGCACTGGACAAAATAAATTCAGTGATCCCAGCTGAGTTTAAGAGGGGGGGAAAAAAGTATAATTTCTTCCTAGGAAGGAACATGGAATGCAGTTGAGCAATGTCTACCAGTACATTTAACCAGAATTTTGCCCTCTGTCTAATGACTACCCATAGCTGATGTCACCAAGATAATCCTTTAAGCACAACCGCTCCCCCATCTCAGCATCACTGAGCTTCCTCCTGCCCCAGTACCACCTCCCATCCAGTCCTCGTTCCCTGTCCACTCATTCCTGATTGGACCTTTGGCATCAGCCTTCCTACTTCCCCTGTGTTTCTGGCCTAATATGGCTTCTGGTGCCTGGGTTTACTTAGTTTCTTTAGTCCCTGATACCCTGACTTCTCTTTTAGATTATATATCCCCTTTCTAGTTCAGCACAATGTAATTGTCATTAGGATGTTGTCTTTCAGAGGTAGACAGAACTCTAGATCTTTCCCACTGGGAAAGGGCAGGCAAGGTTAGACATTTCCAGATGCACTCCCAAAGCCCGGCTCCAGCCCTAATGGATCAATTATCACACCCCGCACCTCACAGTCGCCATACCATCCTGGGACACATAATATTATTATTCCAGCTTTATAGCCACGATAGACAAGGTTTCAAGAGGGTACATTATGTTCTCAGGAGCACTAGTCGCAGTGAGAACAGTGTTGCCCACTGCTTCTTCTCTGCAGGGCCAAAAATAAATAAACATAGCAGGGTGTCAAAACAAAGTTTGATACAGATTCTGGAGAACCAACAATATTCATTCCTTAGTGGGTGGAGAAGGTGGGTGTAAACACTGCAAGAGACTGCATGAAACCTGGAGAGTCGCTCCTTCACTCTGCAGAAACGTCTTGCTCCAGCAGATGGGCAGAGAGAACATGGCCTGGGCTAAGAGGAAAGGTGGGTGGCGGGCACGGCCTGGATCTCCACGACGAGACAGGCGAAAAGAGCCATCTGCGTACCTCTTTTATGTAATTCTAACTTACTTGCGGTGATTCAAGGATAGCTTGTTTATCATAGATTATTTTCCTTTACTTTGCCTGTTCCCCCATGCCATCTTTTATTGTTTTACTGCTTACTATTTTTTTCTGATCGAATAGCACCTCAACATTCACTCTTAGAACCGCCATTAACCCTCATCACATGCAGATTGGGAATTTCAAAAAGGCAGCAACATATCTGATAAGGTTTGTTCATTTAGACAACTGGAGACTCTGAATAAGCAGTGTTTATACTTTCTTCTTCTTCATTCTCCTCTCAGAGTATAAGCCTAATAATGCCTTTCTGAGGGTAGAGAAGAAACACTCTTTGCTCCAAAACCCAAAACACCCCAAGAAAAAGAAAAGGAAACAATCAGAAACTCCCACCTAGAGTCAGTGACCATGAGCACGACTTGTTTGTTCATGTCCCTGCATGGGTTTAAAAGTCGTGAGGTTAAACCATGCCTTGAAGAGGCACCGAGCGGCAGAGCAGGAATCCTGTGAGCAGGCAGCTGAGTCTCCTTGGCCCCTGATTCCCACCCCCACGTCTTACATTTAGACAAGTAAATTCATCTTGAGAAGCAGATGTAGGAGGGTGGTACACACCTAATATCCCAGGACTCTGGAGACTGAGACAGGAGGATCACAAGTTTGAGACCAGTCTCAGCAACAGTGAGACTTTCAGAAACCTAATGAGACGCTGCTTCAAAATAAATAGTAAAAAGGACTTAGGGTGTAGTTTGGAAGTAGAATACTCCTACATTCAATCCCAGTACCACATAAATAAATTAATTAATAAATCCATTGAACGATTGATTAACTTTGCATTAAAATGCAATATGAGAGGTGTCTAGACGTTTCCAAACTGAGCATAGCACGGGGTCAGGTTTGGTGAAGGTAATAGGCTGTCTAACTTATAAGTCTGTGGAACGTTATACAACTTGATAGAAGATGTGCCCCTCCATATTTTGCATTTTCATGTTTTTCATTATACAACAAGCTCTCAGAACTCCACTCTAATTAGCATGGAACCAAAAGAGAGCTCCGCACTCCATGTCAGTGAGGCTGCCCTGTGGGGGGCATTGACAAATACGGCAATCAGTGTTGTGCTACTTGAAGGCGATGAGTGCCTTCATTTCAGAGAGAAGATTTTTTGAGTCTCGGGCTATGTTATAACTAGAATGCACACAAACTGAGGTTTGGAGAAAATCTTATACAATTCTAGGCGTAACGTGTTCAGAGCCCTGTAACCCACTGCTCAGAGGATTAAGAGTCACTTGAGCACTCCTGAGTGTTCAACATTTTTTGGTCACGATCTAGGGGAGACCAGGTGATGAAGGTCCTGCATTCCTGCCCTGGCTGTGCGGTAGAGCTGTCCTCCCCAAGTCAGTTCTCAGGCCCCTTCCCTCTGCTGTTAAACCAAGAAGGCCAGCCGGACGTGGTGGCGCACGCTTGTAATCCCTGTGCTTGGGAGGCTGAGACAGGAGGATCGCACGGGTTCAAAGCCAGCCTCAGCTACTTAGTGAGGTCTTCAGCAACTTAGTGAGACCCTGTTTCCAAATAAAATATAAAAAAGGTCTGAGAGTACAGCCCGGAGGTAGAAAGCCTCTGGGTTCCACCCCCAGTACCACCGGGGGGGGGGGGGACAAGAAGGCCCCAGCTGACCCAAATCTCTGATTCTATACTGACCACAAGTCCAGGAGAAAACTCTCCTCCCTCTCCATGCTGTCATCAGCTTTCTGAGGGACTCACCATGACCTTCCGGATGATTGGAAGGAATTCAAAGCCTTCAAGAACTCCACCTTGTGAAGTAGGACACGTCCAGCAGCCCTTCAGGAGGAACATTAGAAGGCTGATTTCTCTGTTCTCTTGGACATTTTTCAGGAAAATACTTTGCAGCATAGTTGCTTCTCTCCAAGATGGAAGGAAATGGGCATAACTCTACAAGATCATTGCATCCTCAAAGTCAGAGTCGGCTGCTGAGATCTAAAGGGAGAAGGCCCTGCAGCCTGGAAAGCAGAGAGGCCCCTTTCCCTTTTGCAGGAACTTCTGCTCAGCTCTGGCTTGTGTGCTCAGTCAGAAGACAGAAGAAAGAATAGGGTCCATTGTGGGTAAAACATAATAACAACTTCATTGCACAATCTTATCTTCTCTTTCTTTTTTTTCTTTCTTTTTATTTATTTTTTGTTGTTGTTGTTGTTGTTGTTGGTACTGGGGATTAAGCCCAGAGGCATTCTACCTCTCTCTGAGCTATGCCCCCAGCCCTATTTTATTTTGTACTTTGAAGCAGGCTCTCATTAAGTTGCTGAGGGCCTTGCTAAATTGCTGCGACTGTCCTCAAACCTCTGATCCTCCTGTCTCAGCCTCTCAAATACTAGGATTACAGGTGTGTGCACCATATCTGGCTCAATCTTTTTTTTTTTTTTTTTTTTAGTTAAAAATATCCAGAAGTAGCCAGGCATGGTGGTGTATGCTTGTAATTCCATCATTTGGGAGGCTGAGACAGGAGGATCATGGTTTGAGGACAGCCCCGGCTACTTAGTAGGCCCTTTGCAACTCAGTGAGAACCTGTTTTACAATAAAGAAGAGAAAAATGAAGGCTGAGAGTGGTGGTGCACACTTGTAATCCCAGCATTCAGGAAGTGGAGACCGTAGGATCACGGTTCACGGACAGCCTCAGCTACTTAGTGAGGCCCTTTGCAACTCAGTGATACCCTGTTTCAAAAATAAAAAATAAAAAATTTTGGGAGGCTGAGACTGGCGGATCACGGTTCATGGACAGTCTCAGCTACTAGTTAGTGAGGTCCTCTGCAACTTAGTAAGACCCTGTTTCAAAATAAAGAATAAAAAATAGGGCAGGGGGTGTAGCTCGGAGGTCAGATACCCCTGGGTTCCATCCCCAGACCTGAAAAAAAAAATTAGGGCTGAGGATGTCACTCAGAGGGTCCCATCCTCAGTACTGGAAAAAAAAAAGAAAGAAAGAAAGAAAGAAAGAAGAAGAAGAAGAAGAAAATAGGGCTGTGGGTGTCGCTCAGAGATAGACTGCCCCTGAGCTCCACGCCTAGTACCACACACACACACACACACACACACACACACACACACACAGATATATTTACAAATCCAGATATATTTTCCACAATCCACATGAGTATCAAAATAGCTCACTATGGCTTGTAAGCCAATCACAGAAAATTTACTGTTATTCTAAAATACTTGAGCTTTCTTTTTACTGATAAATGATAGGAAAGAAAAATGCAATTCTACAAGCATGTTTTCATAAACACAAAGAAAACCAATTCAAATCCACCATGATTTGAGTAATTGGTTCAATTCAAATATAGTGGCTGGTAATAGCACTGGTTATTTTCCTTTCAAAGGTTGCTGCTTATAAAATGAAAATAAATTCAATGAGTTTTGAGCTGAAGCCTATACTGCAAAGACCTCCAAAGTCATTTCAGGAAGTAATTGTCAATCAGGCAGCTTCCCTGTATGCATCCAGGGCACTGTCTTTACTGGTAGGTTTTGCTACGTGATTTTTTGCCATTAGAGTTTCACTGTAAACGGATTGACTAGGTACCTTATGTTCAAGCATCTTTAGCGTTTTTGGAATTTTTTCACTTTATAAGATCAATCATAATGTAATTCCTTTTTATGTCATTTCTAAAGTATTTCTATTGTCAGCAGTTGTCATTGGTGCTGGCTATTTCACTGGTTCTTCTCTTAATGACCTCCAGAAACCACTCATCCACTGTAGTCTGTTTCTCAGTCAGCTTGGCTCTGTTTCAAAATGACCCTCTATGCAATCCACAATCAACGAAATCTTAAGATGAATAATTCATAGGCAAAACTTTGCTTAAAATTTAAATGAATAGATTATAGACATACAAAAGAATGAGATCTAATGGTTGGCCAGGAGTTCATAATTGCCATCAACATGAGACATAAGTAATTCAAATAATTGTATTGTTTTTCTTATCTCTCTAGCTCCTCTGTGCCAGCATTTTTGCATATGCTAAATGGGGATAATCATAGTATTTGCTAATTCCCCAGTGTTATTGTAAGGAATAAGTGAGTTAAATTTATATAAAAGGACTTAGAATAATTCCCGGTACATAGGAATATGTGGTATTATATAAGTATTGCCTATTATATAATCATAAATATTACTTTTGTTTTTTCTTCTGGTCACACTAATAATCATAGTGCATCTTCTCGTGATAAAAGTAAATTATAATTTTTATTTCTAAGTAAATTTTAGAAGTCCTAGTACAAATATAATTTAAAAACATACTTGCTATGCTCAAATTATAATTGTAACCCTAAAGAAATTGGCTCTATTTTGGATCATGTAGGTATATAATTCTTATTAAATTTTTACTTAGGTACCAAACAACACTTAAGTGCTTTATATCTAATAACTTTAGTTTTCACAAATATGTAGGTATTATTTTCATAATTTGTAGCTAATTAAACTGAGGCAAAGCTGGTTACATACCTCGACAATATCACAGGTGAATGGGAAACACAGGGAAGCAGCTGGACTCCGAAGACTGTGCCTTCTCTCTCTGCTATCTCTCGATATGGATAGAAAGCTTCTCATTTCAAATCCTGAACAAGCACCTAGCATTTCCCAACAGAAACGAGAAGTAACTCGGCAGAATTTTGAGGCACAATCCAAGGGGCACAATTTTGTTCAATGAGTAACCTTTTACATGACATATGTTTGAATGGTGGGGGTTCTTTTTCTTATTCAACTAAGGTTTGCTGAATAGAAAAATTAAAACTAACAGGCAGCTCAGTGCAGCCTTAACAAATCTTTATTACAAAATTGGTAGGAAATAGAGCAGTAGGAAATAGAGAAGGAAAAAGCAGCATGCTGACCCTCATGCTGGAGAGCCTGAAAATGGAACTCTGGCCCTTTTGGGGACCCCAACCTTTTAAATAGATTTTGTATTGGTATCTTTCTCATCAGCGTTTAGATTGTATTGGTATCTTTCTCATCAGGGCAATGTGAGAGTTACTTATTCCTTAGCCAGGTGGTGCCTCCTTGTCTCTGGACAGTGCACTTACCAAGTGCAAGGGTCAAGAATCTACCTGGCCCTCGGCTCTATTGTACTGGGCAGTATTAGTTGCTCATCAACTAGTGCGCTTTGAAGCTGCACACAAAGTTTACCTTTTTTATGCTCAGGCCAGATCACAGAGGAGAGGAGGTAAACAGAGGCACCGGTGGTTGCCTCTATTGTAATTTTTACGGCTAACAGCTTCAGTTGACTTTAAGGCCTTTACTATAGGTCATTAGAATGAAAGGCAAAGACAGAGAGGAAGTCTGCATTTTAATAGCTGCAGCCCCCTCCCTGCCTGAGTGCCTGCACAGCACCTAGGCTCTGGCTATATTTTACACTTTAGAAATTATCAAAGCGATTTTCCAATACCAGCACATTAATACATTTTGATGCCTCTTCCCAGCACTGATACAATATATCCTATCTCCCTAATTGTGCTTCAACCCCTTATGCCAATACTCAAAACAGATTATGGCATGTGGATGACCCTCATAAAGAGTTGGATCCACATGAGCCAGTACCACTCATGGGACTGTAAACATACCAGGTTCCGCTGCAATTAGGTGATTTTTCCACTGTGACCTAGGACTGGTTTTCCCTACTGGTACTGCTCCTTACCTTGTACATGTGCTCAAGTCTGCACTGAGTTAGCTAGAGGGCCCCACCCGGGAAGGCTTTGTTTGCACTCTTCTGAGAGCCAGATGCCTTTACTTTACTTTTTAAAAAAGGTTATCACTCAGCTTCTGATGTAAATGGGGCTTTCCAGTAAATGTTAGCTCAAGAGCTGCGATTGTCAAACACAGGGTGTCCAGAACTTCTAAGAAATATTATGTTGAGTAATACAGGTCATGCAGAGGGGCTTAGAGCAATTATCTTGTAGGCATATGGTATGGCCAAGTCTGTATATTTAAACCAACTCCAAAAAGACAGCTAGATCTAGGCATGTAGCTTCATTATATTCTGCAACACCTGGGTATCTGTGTGTGATCGAGTAGCCCAGGATTCCCACTAAATGATCCAAATTCCAATTCTGCTACTTCCTAAACTATAAACTTGAGTCTTTCTAAGCTGTAGTATTCTCATATGTAAAATGAGGGTAAGTGTTCTACACCCTTCCCATATCCTATATGTATATTGCTACTGTTTTTTTTTAAATAGTTGAGTATGCCTCTTAAAAGGCAGACTATAAAGTGAGAATAAAGAACTTGTC
The DNA here is from genome assembly GCF_963383645.1 of Muscardinus avellanarius. Taxonomy (NCBI): domain Eukaryota; kingdom Metazoa; phylum Chordata; class Mammalia; order Rodentia; family Gliridae; genus Muscardinus; species Muscardinus avellanarius. The sequence goes on from NC_137793.1 coordinate 36,834,318, forward strand.
TTTCACGATAGAGAGCAAATTCTTTCTTTCCTCCTTTTTCCATTTTTTTCTGCTGTTGAGACATTAGCCAGTAGACAGGGCGCTCAGGAACTTTACAGAAGAGTGAATCATGAGCAATAACCACCCAAAATTACGTACGCCAGCTAACTGATGATCCAGAGCTGATAAATAAAAAACAACATGCAATGAGATTGAGCACCCGAAGTCTCCTTAACCTCAAAGATAAAACAGGGATGAATCCCAAAATGCTAAGCAGGCAGAGAGGAGGAGACTGAGGACTTGGGAATACACCCTGTAGAAAGTCTTGGAGTAGACTTCTTCCCCCACTCTCCACATTCTTTCATATGCCAAGCTCCAGGCCAGACTTATATGAGAGACTCTTCTTCAGGCCAGATTCCCAAGCCCCCCCTAGGGACAGTGGAAAATTCTTCTCCAATTCTCTTAGCAATGCACATATGATTTTTGAAATTTAGAGGATATTATATATAAAACAATTTTTCTTCTCCAATAGATTCTGTTTTCTTCCTAAACCCCATTCACTGTGGGGAAAGCTATTTCCTTCTGACTCATTGTAACTGCAGAGTCACCTTAGTTTGCCTTATCTGTGATGGAAAAGAGCTCCACAAATATGAGCTGTCTTCAAATTATTAAGTACCAGCCAGGTGTGGTGGTGCAGGCCTGTAAATCCCAGTACCCGGGAGGCTGACACAGGAGGATCACAGGTTTGAGATCAGTCGCAGCAACTTATGGGACTTTTGGCAACCTAGCAAGACCCTATTTCAAAATGAAAAATAAAAAGAAATGGATATATAGCTCAGAGGTAGAATGCCCCTGGGTCAATCCTCAGTAACAAAAGAAAAATTATTAAGCACGAATAATTGATTGTAGAAAATGTAACTGTGTAAACAAGCAGGGTAACACTTTCTTCACATCTACATTTTAAAATTTACTGTTGTAATGAGGGATTCCCAAGCTTTGCAGACTAGATGGACTTAGCATTCACTACCCATTTCTCTTACAGCATGAAAGTAGCCATTTATAATGCAGAACAAATTAGCATGTCTGTGTTCTAATAAAACTTTACAGACCCTGAAATATTCATGTGTTATTAACTATAGTTTTCTTCCTTTTACTTTTTGTCTGAATCATTAAAAAGTACAAAACTAGCCATGCATGGTGGCACTTACCTATAATCCTAGTATTTGGGAGGCTGAGAGAGAAGGATCATAAATTCGAGACCTGCTTCAGCAACTTAACAAGACTCTTAGCAACCTAGTGAGACCCTGTTTCAAAATAATACAAGGTTAGGAGTGTAGCTTAGAGGTAGAATGCTTCTGGGTTCAATTCCCAGTACCCAACAAAGGAAAACAAAATGCAAAACTATCTATAGCTCACCAACTACATAAAAAACAAGTGATGAAACTCAGGCGACAGTTCCCTTATCCTTGTTTTAATTCACCTATAGGTTCTTTAAGGACAGCAAGCACATTTTCCTTCATATAAAGGAATGATAATTCGATATTGCTAATATCCCTAATTTATATGAGTTCTCAGGATGACAGGATCACAGGAATTTTAAATTGGTGCAAAGAAGGGGAAAGGAAGATAGAACAGGGAAGTAAATAGCTGGAATGCTATGTCCGCAGGAGTTGCTGAGATTGAACTCTACTGTCTGGGAAAACATTTCTTGATAACCTATCTGGAAACACTGCCTTTATTTTTTACTCTTAGAATTCGGGTCACAGTTGAATGTGGATTGCTCAGCAGTGCTTCAAGAGGCTGCCGGGCTTCACAGTGATTAGCATCAGAACTGAAAAGCTGGGAGAGGAGCCATGGTCCTTAATGGAAGCAACTGCTTCTTCCTGTTATCATTCCTTGTGGCAAACAGAGAGAAAACAAATCCATATAGAAAGAAAGGGATCTTATGCTCTTTATAAATTTTGATGCCATCTTTAATGATGACGAGCATCTTCAGAGTCATTCAAATAAAACTACATCTTTCCAAACCTAGGAAACACCATGATGCAGAGATTCCTCCTGAATTGCAGGGCGCCACTGAGTCCCAGCTGGACAACTTTAACCACAGTGAACTCTGCTGAGCACCTGTGCTGGGAGCTTCTCTGGTGCCTCAGGGATAGGCTGGCTCAGAGCCAGTTTCAAAAAAAAGAATCCTACTTATTAGTGTCATGATCACCATGGAATCCTCCTTCCAAATGAAGAGCTAATCAAAGACAAACCAAATCATTTCACTTTCTGATTTACACACTGTGTGTGTGTGTGTGTGTGTTGGGGGTACTGGAGATGGAACCCAGGAGCATTCTATCTCCAAGCTACACCCCTCAAACCTATTTTTTATTCTTTATTTTGATATGGGATCTCACTGAGTTGCAGAGGGCGTAACTAAGTAGGTGAGGCTGTCCGCGAACCACGATCCTCCTGACTCAGCCTCCTAAGCCTGGTATTACAAGTGTGCGCAATCACGCCTGGCTGATTTACACATTTAATATCACCTTGCAGAGCAAGAAATTAGTAATACAAATTAGTGTGCATCTACAAGTTTCAAGACCTTTAAAACTTGAGCAACACCAAATAAATATAAACTCTGAACTATTTTCATTCCAGAGGGAGAAAATCTTAGAGTCACATTGGGTTGAGATAATCTTTGGGTATCATCTAATACTCCTTAACATTTATCAGAACAGTGCCTAGGTCAGTTCAGATGAAGGTTAACCAAAAATACCCACCCCACACACCAAATCTCCTGCCCTAGTATTTATGTTTCCCACACCAGATATTATCTTGTGCCTAATTTATATCTTAGAAGGTAGTTCATCTGCCAGACATATTTGTCAGGAAACTCACTGATGATTATACCAGTCACTGAGGAAAGAATTTTGAAAATTTTGCTACATTTGTAAAAACTCTGTAAGGCGTTTTTCCCTGTGCACTGGAGACAAGCAAAGGCACAGGAGACTTGTGCTATAGGAAAGGCAAGATAGGAAGATTACTCATAAAGAGCCGATGAAAAAGCTTGGCCCAGAACACTCGTCTGGTCTATACATAGGAAGGAAAATCAGTTCAGTCCCTTCGCCTGTCCCTCAAGAGCAGGCGGTTCTGTACCTCCTTTATAAAGCCATGTGCATATTCTACCAGCTCAGAAAGAGATCTCTGCTTCCCTCTCCTGAGCCAGATACTTCTGCTTCCTCTTTGCCAACAAACAGCCCCTGAGAAGCACCCACTCTCGAGCTGCCCCTCAGCCTCTGAAACAATGCGGAGGGTTCTGCCTGCTCTAAATATGCAGTCTTATGACCCTCAGTTCACATCTGCTGGAGTGGGTACCATAGATCACCCCTTCCTGATTGAATGTGGAGTACGCATTTATTCAGCAGAACCGCTAAATGCTTAGTGTGTGGGTCTATATACAGTTTTTAGGTCTTATATTTAGTGTAGTGCAGGGATCAAATTTAATTCATTTTGTATCCAAGAGTTGTCACTAGACATCGTCCTCAGAGCTGACCTTTTGTATTGTCACTTCATGTGCCAAGTTCTAAAAATCCTTCTACATCGCTGCATCAAAACATACCCACTTATATATCTTATTCCCCATGTTTCTTCTCTCAACTAACTTAGGAGTTATGAGAAGTACAGTGATGTTAAAGGGCATTAATGACAACATATCACTTTCTCTGGAATACTCAAACCAGGATTATATTGAAGAGACTATGAATATCAGGAATGACTCTCCATCAGAGCTGAAATTTTTGGCCAAAGAGAGAAAGATTTTTCAACATGAGACCTTTATTAAGGCTTTCATATGTAACCATCAAAGCATCCCACCGCACTAAAGCTCACTAAACAGCCCAGCATGAGACATACTTAATACATAACCTTGTTAGTTATCACTATGCATACAGATTGTAACAAAAAGTATTCATGGCTTGTAGTTAAGATGGCAAATTTTTTTAAACAAATTTTTATTGAACATAAATGGTATATATTTAAACTATACTTGGTGCCTTTTCCCCCGCCCCCATTTTCCCTTCCCCCCTCCCACCTATGGTTGTCCAGGGTAACCATGCCATATTCATAATTTTACACATATTCGGATGTAGACCCTCATTAATCAAGTTCAGCCTTCCTCCTCTCCTATCTTTCCATTCAAACTTTGCTGATATTTCCCCTCCATTATCTGGAGTCCCACTGGTATCCTCTATATTCCCTAGTTTGGGCATATTAGAGGAAACATATGTACCTTCTCCTTCTGTGCCTGGCTGATCTCACTTAACCTAATGTTCTCCAGGACTTTCCATCTTCTTGCAAATGATATAATTTTGTTCTTCTTTATGGCTGAGTAGAATTCCATTGTGTGTATTTCCCAAAGTTTTGCTATCCATTCATCTGTTGATGGAGATCTGGGTTGGTTCCATATTTTGGCTACTATGAATTGTGCTGCTATGAACATATGTATGCATATGTTGCTATAGTTCTCTGAATTCAACCCCTTTGGAAAGATACCCAGGAGTGGTAGAGCTGGATCAAATGGTGGATCTATTCCCAGCTTTCTTAGGAATCTCCACACAGATCTCCATAGTAGCTGAACTAGTTTGCACTCCCACCAACAGTGTAAAAGAGTTCCTCTTTCCCCACATCCTCGCCAGCATTTGTTATTTGATTTCTTTATGCTCGCCACTCTGACTGGGGTTAGATGGAATCTCAGTGTAGTTTTGATTTGCATCTCCCTGATGGCCAGTGATGTAGAACATCTTTTCATGTATCTATTGGCCCTTTGTATCAAGGTGGCAAAAATTTTAAGGCTATAATTATAAATGGTCTCAACATAATGATTATAAATAATGGAAAATCTCTAATCCATACTGTTTATTTACATAATACCATATCTGAACTTTATCACCTCAGCCATATACTTAATCAAGAGCATAATTGATCAATTTATGAATTTCAACCCACTGATACTTCTAATATCAAAATTTAATTTTAAGTAATGATCTTATGTTCACAGCTCAACCTTAATTAGGTCATTAGTTGCGATGAGAAAAGAAAAAAAAGTGTTTGCATTTCAAGTAGCTCATAATTCAACCAAATTGAGTGAATACGCTCCTGCATGTGGTCTTTAATAAGAGTCTAAGCAAATGCTTCCTAAACTTGTGCTACAGCTTTTTTAAAGAACAATGGGCAAAGACCATATGAGGGAAAGACAGCTGGCCAATTCATAAGTTAGTGTCCAGTGCATATTCCTGTGGTCCAAAGAGTAAATAATTTCCAGCTTAAGTAAAGCTCTTACTATAGGTATAAATATTTCAGAGTATTAACTAAACGTGGGTTACTGCTATTAAATTTCAATAAGCAATCAAGTTTTTAATGAAGGCAGAATACTTTCATTAGGTAAATAAATGATTAGCAGTAAAAATAGACATTTAAATGAATCCTAACTCATAAATGTCTACTAGTTTTCCTTAGCTGGAAGTAATAAGAATTCTCTCCCCCCTATATCAGGCATGAACATATTTTTATGTAGATTTTAGCTCTCAGGAAGTATTTAGAAATGTCTTCACATAAATTTATATAATTATTGTAAATTTATTTTATAAATATATCTATAATATCTACAGGGTATAGTTCCTCACATTTTAAGTTATAGTCACTGACTTTTTTGATGCATGAAAGTTTCTGCCAGAATTCACTTACTGCTTACAATGTCTCATTTATTTTCATAGATTTGTTTAGAAAGTAACTATTTTAGTAATAACTTTATAGTTAAAGGCACTAAAACTGGAAGGGCATGTAAAGTCTGAGTGTCTCTGTGTCTGTCTCTGTCTCTCTCTCTCTCTCTCTCTCTCTCTCTCTCTCTCTCTCTCTCTCTCTCTCTCTCCCTCCCTCCCTCTCTCCCTCTCTCTCTCTGTGGAAGAATGCAAAAAGGCAAAGTGATTTGCAAAGAAAAATAATTGAGCCTTCTGCATGTTGAAATCTGCTTAGAAATAGAGTTAGGAAATATGGAGATAAAGGAAAAGACACAGCTCTACAGACCAGAAAAAGCTCTTTAAGTGGAGTGAAGCCTGAGAGGGGGACTGACCAGGAGAAAGAGTCCAGGAGAGTCAGGTGCCCCTTCTTTTACAGACTAGGGGCCTTTTATGGGGCATTAGGAGGGAGGGAGGGCAAAGCAGGTGTGTTTTTCTCCAATTGGTGGTTTAATTAGGTAAATTTATGGGGCTAGGGCAGGGCAATGGTTGGGGCATTTTCCCACCTTTCCAAAAGTCCTGTGTTCTCAGCCTTCTCTGGCCAGGCCTCCCAGCCAGACCTCAAGGTACCCACAAATAAATTTCTGCCTTGCACCTAATTCTCAAGATAGGGCATCCCTTGGGCTTGCTTACTATCAGTGAATGCCATTCAGGGGGAAAATGAAAAAACTCATGAATATCAAAAAGAAAAAAGATTCGAGCTGAACATGGCCCTCTTCCTCCCTAGATCCGACAGCAGCCATGGGATGGGGCCAGTGGGTCTGTGAGGAGCCAGAGCCCAGAACTGAAAACCTGCAGTGACACGATGTACACTCAAGGACCCCAGGACTTGGAGAACAGCGGGATGAGGGCACCACTTGCTCAGGCTTGGCTCATGTTTCTCTGGTCCAAGCATTCAGACCCTTGCAGAACGTGAGAAGCAGTCTGCACCAGCCCCCTTCAGATGCCAACAAGACTAGAAGAACTGGGTGTACAACCAAATCTGTATCCTTCTAGCAAGAACAAAAAAATTTTCAGTCGTTTTAGGGGAAAATAGAAGAAAGGTTTTTTTTGCATATAGGGCCAATGATTTACACAGCAAGAAAGCAAATGTGCCCTTCAGCAAAAGGCTGTTATTTCCAAAGGGTTTCAATTCAACACAAGGAGAATTCCTTGTCACCACAAACATGTTTGCCTGTCACTACTCTGAGACTCCGAAAGGCTAAAGCCAGAAAGGCGAGCCAGTGCTCTTTGGGTCTCCTTTCTCCTCCTTGTGGAAAATGTGAGTAGGAAGCTCCAGAGCCTGAGGTGCTGGGGAGCCAGTAGAAGGTGGCACCTCTGGTCCTGGGTGCACTGGGCTAAGGTTATAAGAGGAGGCGCTGTGCCTCAGGAACACCCCACTGCCGCTGGCTGGCTTAAAATGCGAGCGGCTGCCTCACTCAGGGTTCATTGTCCTTCTGTCTCTCTATCTTTATTGGTGCACACACTAAGGTACAGAAACCCATAAAGATGTGCAAATTGATACACGATGAGCTGGGTGAGCTGTAGGTTCTCAGAGGATGCTGTGGGCCTGAGGAGAGGGGCATGGAGTCCAGAGGTGATGCCACTGCCCTTACTGTCTTCCTAGAAAACATCTCAGGGTGAGTGGGAGAGGTGTGAATGAGAAGTGGGAATACTCTAACACCTCATTCATGGAGTTCACAGCCTCATAATGGGGTTGTGAAAATATTATTCACAGGGGCCTCACAAAGTCTCTTTTTAGACTATTGTGCTCCAAAAACAGTTGACCCAAATGTCTTTGATAAGGGTTATAATGTTAGAACGGATAGTATTCATAGCTTTGCCTCTGCATACTATATAGATAATCTTGTAAATTTTCCAAAGAGCCAGGTGCAATGGCACATGCCTGTAATCCCAGTATTTGGGAAGCTGAGACAGAAAAATCATAGCTTCTAGGCCAACACACAGTAGCTTAGTGAGACCTTATTTCAAAATTAAAAACAACAAAAGAAATGTAAAGGGTTGGGAATGTATCTCAGTGGTAATGCCCTAGGTTCAAACTCTAGTACTGAAATATATATATATATATATATATATATATATATATATATATATATGTACTTCAGGGTTAGGGTTAGGTTTATATTAATATGGTTATATTAGTAGGTTTAATAATATATTTAAATATTTTAAAAGGGACTCTGGTGGTATAGCTCCGAGGTAGAATGCCCCTGCGTTCAATCCCCAGTACCACAAAATTTTCAAACACATTTAGAGATACATATACTGTAAGTTCAAATATTATAAATATAATGTATAGTAAGATATAAGCTCATATTTGACATACATTGGTCATTCAAACTCTTTTATCTTACACTTGACAGGGACATTCAGCCTCCCTTGGTGGTTACCTTCTCTCGACAGCTACCTCCCACACAGATGACCTAGACTTTCCTGTAGAAAGGAAAACCAGAAGTTTAAAATCCCCTCAACTACCTGGCCTATATGAGCTGGGTCTGGTGGTGGTGGTGGTGGTGGTGGTGGTGGTGGTGGTGTGTGTGTGTGTGTGTGTGTGTGTGTGTGTGTGTGTGTGTGTGTGTGTTTGCAGTACTGGGGATTGAACCCAAGGGTGTTCTACCTCCCAGCTACATCTCCAGCCCCCAGCCCTATTTTTTATTATTTATTTTTAAACAGGGTCTCACTAAGTTGCGGAGGGCTTCACCAAGTAGCTGAGGCTGTTTTTAAACCTGCAATCCTTCTGTCTCAGCCTCCCAAGTATTGGGATTATAAGCATGTACCACCATGCCTGGCCTGGTGATTTTTTTTTTTCAGTACTAGGGATGGAACCAGGGGCGGGGGGCATTCTACCTCTGAGCTATATTCTTAGTCCTATTTTTATTATTTATTTTGAAACAGCATCTCAGTAAGTAGCTGCTCCTCCTGTCTCAGCCTCCCAAGTGCTGGGATTACAAGCGTGTGCCATCACACCCAGCCTGGTGTTTGTTTTTGACATGGAATCTCACTGTAGTGCCAAAGGTGATCTCCACATCTAGGCTCAAGTGGTCCTCCTGACTTAGCCCCCTGAGTAGCTGAGATTACAGGTATGTGCTATCAAAACCAGCTTCTATCTGAGTGTTTTTCTTTATCAGAATCACAATTTGTATTCCAAAATATGGCATTTCATTAAATCACTTTTACAGTCCAATCTGAAGTGGTACTGCTACTACCAACAGAATCAGACCACACAGATACATATTTGATGTGGTCAAATGATCCAGTGCCTTTCCACACCGGGGATAAAGACACCTGCCCCTCGAAGCCACACCACTGACCACTCCTCAGCCCTGGGGAAGGAGAGAATTTCCGGCAAAGACTGAGGCTACATCTGCAAGTAACTCAAACTATGTAGCAGTAACTAGATAATTTTCTGCTATTAGACAGAATGGAAAGCAGAAATCATTCTGTTCTGAGTTCATAAACAAAAACTAAATAAAATTGCATGTATTTGGCACACCTCAGACTTAAGACTATTAATTACATAAGCAACTTGTGATTTTTAATTTCATTCACAATATATAATTTAAAAGTTAATATTCAGAAACTATAGGAATACCAAATGATATTCAAATTACTGAGCTGCATATAAATTAGGGATTCTGCAGGATAAATGTAAAGCAGGCTGCATTAATATCTCTTATGTCTTTAAAGCCAAAGTTAAAAGCCAAAGTTAAATATATATTTTAATTCATACATTCACAAAAGTTTCTGTCTGATAGCATCAAAATGGTCTTGTCCAAATTTTTTATTTCCAAGTAAATAAAAGGATTAGGGGATATATTTTCTGGACAAACCAGAGACTATGCAGAATCACCAATAACAAATAATATTTTCTTAAGGATAAGCCACAACAGATACCTACCGGCTAGGAAATTCATCTTTTAAATCTGAAAACTGGGATTTGGGACATAAAGATAAAAGAGGAATTACTTTGTCATAGGAGAAATGCAAGTTCTTTACAAAAGCAGTTAATTCAGGTTAAAATGAAATATTCCTGTTTTTTCCTGGTCATATGAAAATACACATAGAACAATTTTTCTCTAATAAAACAAAAAATGGCTTTGAATTTCAGTCATAACTTTTATAAACAGAAGCAAAGGAAATTATTATTTTCATTTCACTAATTTCCATTAGTTATCATTATTTTATCTGTCAAACTCCAATGCAAAAACTAAGAAGTGAAGACTTTAATAAATTAAAAATATTACCTTTGACTAGGTAATGTTCAAACTGTCTTGAAGAAGGCATGTATCAAAATTAACCAGAAGAAAATATCTCCATGAGGGATGGAGTTGGGCCATGCTCTACTTCTTAGAGTCACTCTTTCTAAAGTCATCCTGATGTGCTGAGGCAGAAAGAAATCACGTCTCATCCACAATGCTCTCGGAGACATTCCTGGATGCCGGTGTCATTTTAACTACACATTCGAAACACCTGACCCTAGGTAAGCCAAGTAGCATTAATTTATACCCCCAAATTCCAAAACAACCCAATAACTTAATATTTCTTTTACCAAATTGCTAGATATTAGATCATAAGAGGATTTATATATGATGGTGGCTGCTTTTGAAGTAAACGAGGATTGGTTCAATCAGACAGTCTCCAAGGATTGAATTCAGAATCACAGATTTCTTATAAAAAGCCATGAGTTGCTTCAGCATATAAACAAAGCTCCTGTGTTCTTCATAGTTCTGCATGTAAGAGCAGGGGATTCTTTAAGGGAAACTGAGCAACAAACATTGCCCTTTAAGAGCTTTGTTTGCACCTACTACTCCAGGGGGGAAAGGAGACCCAGCCTTCCAAATTTTTTGCTGAAAGTGTCTCTGATAACATTCTCCCACTTCCGTGATGCATAAACCATTGTGACCTCTTAAAAAAGTGGAAACTACAAAGTTATGGAATACTACACAATGGAATTCTACACAGCAATAAAAAAAGAACAAAATTATATCATTTGCAAGAAAATGGAAGGACCTGGAGAACATTATGTTAAGATTAGCCAGTCACAGAAAGGGAAGGGTCATATGTTTTCTCTAATATGTAATTAGAATAATGGGATACCAGAGGGACTCCAGATAATGAAGGAGCAACCTCAGAGGAGCCAGGGTGGTGGTCTAAGGGAAGGGATGGGGAAGAGTGAGGTTCACTGAAGGAATTGCTCTGTGTACCTATGTGAAAATACCAGTGCCAAGCTCAGCACTCTGTATGGGGAAGGGGGAGATGGAGCGGTAGCAGGGGTCAGCAAGTGCTGTGTGCATGAATATCACTGTCAACATGATTTACATTATGATGTGCGACTCCAATGCACCAATAAAAGCATACTTTTTTTAAAAAAAGTGGTAACTTACACATTGCAGGAGGATACCCCACACAGTAGTATAAACATAGAATAGATGCTGGTTGAAGGACTGTGCGTTAAGAAGAGTTGCTCTTAGGCAGAATTGTGGATTTGCCCCCCCCCTTATTGTTGTCTATGTGAACCGAGGCTTTTACCAAGATTTAAAGAAAGGGGCCATTCTTTCATATAACCTCACTCGAAACATCTCATCATTCTTGGTCATGCAGCATCACGAGGATCTCATCAATAAACGCACCAACTTTATTGACTTTCACACACTCACTCTAGGTAAAGAGAAAGGACATGCGTGGCCTTTGCTACACATTTTCCAGCTAACGCGATGGCTTATTCGCCTGCATGACCAGCGCAGAGCATGTTCAGGAATCCTCCTATGATTCCAGAGATTCTTCTGGCCTTTCTTTGTGGGGATTTCCTCTTTCCTGGGTCCCATCTTTTTCTCCTCCTTTTTCTTTTTTCAGTCCCCAGGATTTAACCCAAGGGCGTTCTACCTCCAAGCTACACCCCAGCCCTATTTTTTATTCTTTATTTTGAAACAGGGTCTCACTAAGTTGCCAAGGGCCTAAATAGCTGAGACTGGCCGTGAACCTGCGATCCTCCTGTCTCAGCCTCCCAAATACTAGGATTTCAAACGTGCACCACCATGCCTGACTTCTTGATTTTGTTCTTCACTGTGGTAGAACACATCTTCCAGTGATGTTCTGAAAAAGAATGTCTCACTTGTTTAATAATACCTGTATTCTGTCTTTCCATTTGATTAATATTTTACCTCTGAATTAAATTTTACATAGGAAATAATATTTTTCTCAATTTTAATTTGGAAACAGGGTCTCTTAAGCCAGTGAGGCTGGCTTCGAACCTGCGTGATCCTCCTGTCTCTGCCTCCCAAGCGCTGGAATTACAAGGGTACGCCACCACACCCGGCTTTATTTTTCTCAATTTTGAAGGATTTCTCTATTTCTTTAGCTTACAAAGTTAATTCAATTTTTTTGTATATGACTTGCTATCCATCTGAAGGCTTTGAGAATCTTCACTTTGCGCCCAGTTCTGAAATTTTACAATGAGGTACCATTCACAGGACTATTTTTATTCATTGTTTAATCCTGTGGGGGCCTTTCAATCTAGAAATTTATGACCTTCAGTCTTGGAGAAATGTGTTCAATTATTTTCTTGATGATTTCTGATCCTCAATTTTCTTCGTTCTTGTTCTTTTTTACTTCTATTATTGTATATTGGATTTTCTGGACTGTTTTCTAAGTTTCTTATCTTCTCTGACCTACTTTCTGCCTTTTTGATCTACTTTGTTCTTTTTGTTTTCTGAATGCCCTGTTTTGTAGTATTTTGTTCTCAGTTCATAGATACAGTATCTTCCTAAATTCTCAGCATTATTCATGACAGATTTTGAAAGATTCTTTTTCCCCAATAATTTTTTGTCAATTTTTTTCTCTTGGTATTTGTTTTTATGTTCCATCTTGAAGTTTTGTCCTGTTTGGAAGCTCTGAGCCTGTGCATGAGGCTGGTTAACTTGGAACTTCATTATAGTATGATCTGTGTGGACCATTTATTGGATCTATTGCCTTTACTTATTGAATAAAGGTCTTTTTTCCCCTTAGGCTGCTCAGACTTTCCAAAGAAGAACCGTTCTGTCTCCTACATGAATGATATTAGCCTATTGGAGCATCCAAGTAACCGGTATTCAACACACATAAATTTACCTAGTGAGACCGTTGTCAGTATATTAAAATAATTTCCATGTGGAGCTTGATGGTTTGAACTCTCATTTCTGCCCTCCTGGCTTCCTCCTTGTGAGTGGAATCCATTTGAAAGTTGCTGCCTTGAAGTACCAAGTATGAAGGCGTCTTCTGCTGTTTTCATCTCACTGGCCAGATGCGGTCATTGGATCATTGCTCAGATATGATGCCAGATACAGTCATTGGCTCATTGCTTAGATATGATGCAGAGGCACATATTATTTCTCATTGATGGCGCAGCATCTTTTAATCAGTAAATTTCCTCTTTTTTAAGACAGTCAACTTATCACTCAACATGTTACCCTTTTTCAGGTTGCAATGTCCAGGAAGTGAAACCAGGAAACTGAATCAAACCAATGCTTATAAACAGTAAACACATAGGCCCATGGTAAATGTTTAAGATGCCTACAGGGCAAACTTCCACTTCCTCCTAGTGCTATTAATTAACAATATCCTTTTTTTTTTCCTTGAAGAAATTAGCTAAGGGAAATGGGATGAAATATAAGTGCTGATGCTAGTCATTAGGATTTCTTATGAAGCCTTGTCCTTGAGACTTCTATGCTCTAATTTTTCAGACCAAACAAATGCTTGCTTTCCTCATGGCTTGCTCTGTGCTCTATATTTTCATTTACTATGATTTTTCACTTCTCCTTGGCATTTTCTATTAATGTTTTAAATTTTTTTTTGTCTACTTCTTTTCCAATTCATGTTCTACAAGTTTTTATTCTCATTTTCAGAGTAAACGCAAGATCAAAAACATCTAGCCAAAGAAGCTTTTATTATTGCCAATAACTCAACCTATAAGTGATTTTTTTGGGGTGGTACTGGGGTTCCTGGAAACCCTTCTACCTCTGTGCTACACTCCCAGACCTATTTTATACTTTTTATTTGGAAACAGGGTCTCTTAAGCCAGCGCGGCTGGCTTCAAGACTGCGCAATCCTCCTGTCTCTGTCTCCCAAGCGCAGGGATTACAAGCGTGAGCCACCACACCCAGCTTCTATAAGTAATTTTTAAGTAGCACATGTGTGTGAGAAAGAGAGAAATAGAGACAAAGACAAAGAGATGAAAGAATGGATAAACCAAAGAAATAAAGTATGAGAAATATAAAAAGACAACTTCATCACTATTCCATGATTGCCATATTTTCTATGCAAAATACTTATGTTAACTGTACATAAAATATAACATAAAAATGTGGGCTGACTCCTTGATTAAATACCCTCTGTCTGGTGCTCGGCTGACAATGACACCATTTGGGATAATTAGCTTTCTGTGACTTCCAAGTTCACAGTGTTGGTGGATTGTGTGAGCACTTGTCCGGATGGATTGGGTTCAAACTTCTGTCTTTATCTGCCAAATTTCTATTTTAAATATAATGTAATCAGAACAGACATGCCTTTAATACTGAGAGCAACTCAAAATTGCTGACATGTACTGAGCATTCATACAAGCCACGCAGTGCACAAGAAACATCCATTACCATATTTCATCCCTCTAAATCTCGGTGAGATACTTGTGATTACTTTGCATATTTTACAAGTGGGGAAAAAAAACTGGGCCTAAGATTAAGAATGTGCCCAAGGTCACAGAGCTGGGAAATTGTAGAACCTAGGTTTCAGGTTTGTGGCTCCATTGTTTGTGCTCTTAACTATGATGTTTTACCATTGCTAGTGTTGGATAGAATATACTTAAAAACCTAATCCGTTATAAATTCAAGGTAATAGTTATCTGAGCTTCTCCATTCTGCTTGACTAAGAAAATATGAGGGAGTATAAGAAATAGAGAAGTTAGGAATTCTGAAGCATTACCAACACCACAAACTTAGTAAGCATTAGAATCATTGCCTCAATTAAAAATGTGTTAATTATATATCATTGCACAACAAATTGTCCCCAACACTTAGTGGCTTAAAGCAATAATGACCATCTTTTCTCATAGTTCCTGGGAATCAGGGACTCAGGAGTAACCCGGCTGGCTGACATGGGAAAGTCTCCAAGGTAGGTGGAGTCCACACTCCACAGGCCTGTTACCTTGTTGCATGGGACATACTAGTTCAGGATGAAAACAATACTACTTGAAGTAGAAGAGATGGAGAAGGGAGGGGAAAGGAAAACAGAAAGATGAGGCAGCTGGGGAGAGGCAGGGTGGAATACTAAAGGACTTAATGGGGATTTTATTAAGTCTGGGTTTTTTTTTAATTGATTGTATCAATTCATCTCCCAATATTCCTCCCAAGTCTTTGTTAACACATGTAATAATCATAATATACTATAGGATTAAGTTTATTCCTTGGTATGCAAAAAAGTACTGAATTATACTTCAAAGTCAACATAAACTGGGGTCAGAGAGTCCCTGCCGTGATCCTTCAACATTTGGGGAGCACAACTCCATCACCTTCCCTCCAGCCCAGGAGAGGGCCTCTCTCTGGAGAAAGGGTTACAATTTATTTTCAATAATGTATTCATTTTATCTGCAAAGTACTCTAAGAGGTTTCCACGGAAGATTAAGAAAAATCCAGGTCAAGGGATACTTGAATGGCTGACTTTAAAGGTCATGGAATCTCATCTGAATTTTTTTTAGCAATAAAAACGATATAGCTATAAAAACAATATATAGCTATATAAACAATATAATCAATATAAACAATATATAGCTATAAAAACAATATAATCAAGCAACCCCAGTACTGGAGAGGCTGAGGTAGGAAGGTCACAGCAATTTCACAAGACCCTCAGCAACTTAATGAGATGCTGTTTTAAAATAAAAGATAAAATAGAGCCAGGGGTGTAGTTCAGAGCTAGAATGCTTAGTGCCACTGGATGGATACATACATATATACATACATACATACATACATACATACATACATGCAAATGCTCCTCTCTACACTCCTCACCCCATGACCACCTCTCTCTATCAAGCTGTAACTTAATTTTCCATTGCTCTTTCTTCTGAGAGGCACAGGCTCAGGGCACCTTGAAGCTCTGTCACCTTTACCTTCCTACACCTTCCTAGGTGATAACAGGGACGTAGCTAAAGCACCGTAAGAAACACATGGTGAATAAAACAAAAACTTGTCTTCCAGGGGTGATATATGCGGGCAATATGTGCCATATGTAGATGTCTACTGCAACTGGATGCTCTTCACTGCCTTCTTTTCTGTTTCTCCACGATATATGTTTTCCATCATATTCAGAAAGTATTTTCAATGAGGTTTTTATTCTTTAAAGTAAGAACATTAAGCTGGGCACAGTGGCTCATGCCTGTGATCCCAGTACTTGGAGGCTGACACAGGAGGATCGCAGGTTCAAGAGCAGCCTCAGCAGCTTAGTGAGACTCTCTGCAACCTAGCAAGACCCTGTTTCAAAACAAAAAATAAAAAGGACTGAAGGTACAGCTTGGAGGTAGAATACCCTTGTATACAATCTCCAGTAGCATAGGAAAGAAGGAGAAGGAAGGAAGGAAGGAAGGAAGGAAGGAAGGAAGGAAGGAAGGAAGGAAGGAAGGGGCGGGCGAGCGTTGTCTTCTGAGGCTGTCTGCTCACCACACTCAGCTGTTTTTCTTCGTGTTTGAAAACCACAGGTGCAATTTTCCGCCACTTTCTCAGCATCTCCACAATGAATTTGTCTGAGATTCTCAAGCATATTTACCTCCAGGTGGCTATAGATTCTTGGCAAGTTTTCCTGATTGATTTTGCATCTTTTCATTAATCAACCAACCATTACAAATTGTGATTACAAACATGACTTTGCAGCATAATATATTAGTGCAGAAATTACAAAAACATCTCCTAGAGCAGACTTGGAAAAAGAAAAGGAAAAAATTTAAGTTTAATATATGATATAGGTCTTTCTCCCACCTTCTTGTATTCTCATCTAAGACCCTATTCCAGGGAAATAGAACTTAAAGATTTTTTCACTAGAGCTTTTCAGAGGCAAGGATGGAATTTGCAACTAACTAATCCCTATGCACAAATAACTGATAACTGAGTTACCCAAACAAAATTTTCTGTCTTCACAAGTACTTATTGGCCAATTCCCCTAACCATTTTTCCCTCTTACATAGAGCTTACTAGAAAGAAAATTAAACAAAATATCTATCAGGGAAAAATCTAGCATTTGGGGACAGAAGATAAAATTATATATACACAAAATGTGGACTGGACTAAAGGATAAGGTTAAAAAGCAGAATATTCTGAGTCGGGTGTGGTGGTGCACGCTTGAAATCCCAGCATTTGGGAGGCTGAGACAGGAGGATCGCAGTTCGTGGACAGCTTCAGCTATTTAGTGAGGCTCTTTGCAACTCAGTGATATCCTGTTTCAAAATAAAGAATAAAAAAATAGGGCTGAGGGTGTAGCTCAGAGGTAGAATGCCTCTGGGTTCCAACCCCAGTACCGCAAAAAAAAAAAAAAGCAGAATATTCTATTTGATTTGAATTTCAAATAAATAATGAACATTTTTAGCACAAAGGTAGCCCAAAATTTTACTGAGTGTTCTTTTTATTTGCTAAACTTGGCAACTCTGCTGAGGAATTTTGAGGATTCTTTATTTTCTTCCCCCTGGTTCTAATGATCATGTAGTGACCTAAAGAAGAGTTGTTGCACGAGTTCCATGTCACTCTGGATGGGAGAGTACTGTGCTCCTGCCCTTCTACAGAATAGAAAAATGTCTATATTGCAACCGTTTACATGGGGTGGGGGGATGCGGCTAGGTGGATGGCGCCAGGAACAGGCCTGTGCGCAATCACACAAAATGGCGCAGCCATGCTGAAAGTCCACGAGCTCGAACCTCGAACAGACCCCTTACCCTGCTGCTTTGCAGGTGTGGCATGGTTCAAGCTGCAGTTCTGTGGCCTGGAAAACGGGGTTCTTCTTGCCTTACACCGCAGGTTAGTGATGCAGATAAGTAAGACAGTATTTATAGAGGTGCTTTAAAAACGGCAGTCACCCAGAAAAGTAGACTTGCCTTTCTCTCGCACAGATGGAAAAGGCTGAGAACCAAAACACAGAGAGAAGGAATACACTTTTTTACAAGCACCTTAAGTTACCTGAATTGTAGAGGTGGAAAGGGGCCTCTTTTCTGAAAAAGCTACATCTGTGGTAATCATTTGATATTTAAATAAAAAGGCAAATTTTCTCTCAATTCTCGGAAAATGTTTAGATAATATTTTTAAATGACAAGATGGCTCTTTGTCTTTAGTTTGTTTGTCGCTGGGGTTGGATCCCAAAGTCATTCTATTTTTGGCCTACACCCCCGGGGTGAAACAGGGTCTTGCTAGATTGCTGAAATTTTGCTAAGTTGTTGAGGCTGGCCTTGAAACTGTGATCCTCCTATGTCAACCTCCTAAATGTTGGGCTTACAGGCGCATGCCGCCACACCCATCTCATTTTATTCTTTTCAATTTTTCTAATGCTTTTAATAGGAAGAGGCTTCCTTCCTGTTAGTTGATTCCTTGAAGGAACATTCCTCAGGTTATTTTGTGTCTTAACACTGTTTATAGTTCCCAGTTGCATTAAAAAAAAAAAAAACAGAAGACTCAGACCAACAAAGAGGTTTTTAGAATTCATTAATTTATATAAGAAGCACGATCACATTATACCAAGTTAATTGCACTAATTATACTTCTAATTGATTGCCTCTGTTTAAAAAAAAAAAAAAAAAGTCTGCACTAACTTGATTGTCTCACAAGACCACAGTGTGTGACTGCGGTGTCTCTAATCCTCGGTATGTTCCCAGGTATTTACGCAGAAATCATGTCATGTGGGAACTAAGAGGGGATCTCCAGGCTTAGTACCTATAAAATACAATTCTAGACTGCTGGAAAACATGAATTTTCACTAAATGCTTAAAACTTCAATGCAAAGAACAATCTAATAGCAATCAGATGCTCCCTATTCTTTCCTTATCCCAACCTTCTCATCTAAGGATTATCCAAACAATGTCCAGTAAAGATGATGCTCAGGGCTATGAGGGCCCGGCCTCTGCTGTCAATATATAATAATTACATGGTGGTCCATATCTGTAATCCCAATACTTGAAAAGCTGAGATGGGAGGATCACAGGTTTGCAGCCAGCCTCAGCAATTTAGTGAGGCCCTGTTTCAAAATAAAATAATAAAATAGGGCTGGGGGTGTAGCTCAGAGGTAGAATGTCCCTCGGTTCCATCCCCAGTATCACAAAAGTGGATGAATAAAAATGAATAAATAATCATAAGATGTAAAAGGGAAAACATTGCCATGACAAATAGAAAAAAAAAAAAAAAAGCCCAGCAAGCTTGACAGTCTTCTGATGCATGGATTTAAATGTCTCGATCTCAGAGCACACACGAGCAATGGACTGCAGTGAGAGAGACGCCCTACGGAAAGAGGGTTATAATTTAGCTGTATTGACTGCTGCTTCTCAGGAACAGAGAGGACTTGGTCTCTAAAGCTGTTTTCTGTTGAGGAGACTACAAAGTCCAATTGAGTTGAAGCAAGGAAACACAACAAAACCTAAGTATAGCCACCTGGTTTCTGTTGCTGCTATTTTGTTTTTTGTGGTACTGAGTATTGAATCCAGGGGCATTTTACCTCTGAACTACACCCCCAGAGCTATTTTTTTTATTATTTTGAAACAGGGTCTCATTAAGTTGCAGAAGGCCTTGCTAAGTTACTGGGGCTGGCCTCAAACCCCTGATCCTCCTGTTTTAGCTTCCCAAATGCTGGGATTACAGGAGTACAGCATACCATATCAAAATCATAACATAATCCCAAACTACAGTTGACGCCACCTGGCAAGATCTCAGAGTTCACCTCTGCCTGTGGCCCATGTTGGGACAAGCCCCCCAGGCAGCGCGTGAGTATCTGCACTCTCTGTAGGCCATTTTTACACTGGATAAACCAAGCCATGAGCAGCAATGGTCAGAGCCTATTTTAAACACAAGGTATAAGCAGGGTGTGGTGGCACACACTTGTAATCCCAGCATTCGGGAGGCTGAGACCAAAGGATCACGGACAGCTTCAGCTACTTAGTGAGGCCGTCCGCAACCTAGTCAGACCCTGTTTCAAAATAAAGCATAAAAAATAGGGCAGGGGGTATAGCTTGGAGGTTGAATGCCCCTGGGTTCCATCCCCAGACCCGCAAAAATAAATAAATAAATAGACAAACAAGCACAAGGTATCTAAGGAGGAGCTAATCACGACAGAGCCATGAAGAGTTGTATTAACCTGCAGTTTTGCTTTCGTATTTTCAAAAGTTACCAGATTACAAACCTCATTGACTCAAGAAACTAGTTCTGAGTAGTATCATGCACTTAAAACTATAGTCCCAATGAGGCCTTTAAGTACTACCTACTGGGACCAGCCATAATCAGGTGCACTACGAACATCTGGAGAAGAAAATCCAGAATAATTCTTCCTCAAAAATCCAGAGATCAGAGACAGGGAAACAGAGCTCAGGCCACAGGAGAGAGAGGCTCAGGTGAGGGACGCTTGGTGCGTCTACAACACAGGGAGGCTGAGAGGTTTTTGATGGGTCATTTAAAGTAGTCAATATCTACACAAACTCTCAGAGGCCTAGAGAGACCCAGGCCCCTTCTGTCGAGAAGGGAAGAAATGCCAAATCAGGGCTGCAGTGATAGATCTACCCTTCAAACGTCCAACCTCGCCTCTGCACCTCAGAGACCGCCTGAGTGAGCGACTTGGAGGCGAGGTTTGTCAAAGGAGGCCAAGGGAGAGAAGAACAGCAGAGCCTCCCTGCCTGAAGCCTGTCTATGTAAGGGCAGGGTGTATGCATATGAGTTGTTTCTTTTTAACAGTTTTCCCTAGCTAGAATAGATTATCTTATTAAAGATGAATTGACTTCACCTCACTGGTCCGATACTGGTGAAATCAACATTGAAATTTTTGTATAATTTTTGCTTGTTCATTTCTCGGTGTCTGGTTTCTTTAGTCCATTACCCACTAATCCCATCACTTTCTGGGCTTCCCTTCTCTGAACGCCCGGGTGTCACCCTCCTCAGCTACCCAAGACAACTAGAACATTCCTTCAGACTCCTCCAAAATTTTAAACATTATACTCTAAACTTTTTTTTTTTTTTTTTGTGGTACTGGGGTTCCTGGAAGCCCTTCTACCTCCAGGCTACACTCCCAGACCTATTTTTACATTTTTATTTGGAAACAGGGTCTCCTAAGCCAATGCCCGCGGGGCTGGCTTCGAACCTGCGCGATCCTCTTGTCTCCACCTCCCAAGCGCGGGGATTACAAGCGTGCGCCACCACGCCCGGCCTCTAAACTTTTTTTAAAAAAAAATCATAGCTAAAATTCAAGTTGCTTCCACGTGTGTGCTACTCTAAAGCCTTTGAGCTAATTTTATTAGTTCAGCTCATTTATTCAGAGAAGTCAAAATGTTAGATAATGTATTGAAATACCAAAAAATTATAACATGTCAGTGATAAAAGTGACTCCGAAATGACCATAAATTCTTGGAAGGCACACTCAAAGTAATTTGTTTTCCATAGAATCTTGAAAAGTTTCACTTAGTAATTTATGGAGATGTGTCCCCTTGCACTGTACTTTGGCAAATAATAACTGAGTAAAAAAGATAAGAAACAGATGACGAAATACGGTAGAGAAAAACTCATAGGACTTTTCTAAGCAACGTTGACTTTGGGAAAACATGAAGCCCGGAGATTTTAATTCTTCTCAATGTAGTTAGGGCTATACAAATACTTAATAAATTAGTAACAATGATTTATGCACCTTAACCTTTGATTTCCAGATACAAATAAATAGAATTTTCCTTGGTGTTATTTCTAACTGGGTTGTATTTGCTTTTCTCCTGCCAGATATTGTTGGTTTGCCTTAATCCACAC
Source organism: Muscardinus avellanarius (assembly GCF_963383645.1). Lineage (NCBI taxonomy): Eukaryota > Metazoa > Chordata > Mammalia > Rodentia > Gliridae > Muscardinus > Muscardinus avellanarius. The sequence goes on from NC_137793.1 coordinate 36,856,069, forward strand.
TTATTAGTGGTCAATAGATGGCTTCTAGTGACTCTGATGCTAGTTTAAAAAAAAAAATTGTTCTATTTTCCTCCAGCCCAGATGAAGCCCCGGTTTGCTGCAATGACTTCAGTGTCTGAAGCCCTTCTAGGTCCTGTGCTTCCCAGAGGGGACAGGCCTTTTCCTGGGAACAGATCTGAGGATGATGGCTTCTTATTAAATACCTTTTATTTTTTTATCACCCTTATAAACTTCATCTAAATAAAGGAGAAATGTTAACACCTGGACACCGCAGTGACCCTCATCTTATTTCTTCATGATACTGTATGGTCTTTCAGATTGTAAACTCTTGCTTTAACAAATACAGGGAAGAGTTGGTATCACCAAAAGGGATGTCGCAGGTTGAGTTTTGTCCTCCCCACATTCATGGGGTTTTTTTTTTGGGGGGGGAAGAGGGTACTGGGGATAGATTCCAGGGGGATTCTACCTCTGAGCTACACCTTCATTCCTAGTTTTTATTCTTTATTTTTATTTTGAAACAGGGTCTCACTAAGTTGCGGAGAGCCTCACTAAGTAGCTGAGGCTGGCTGCAAATCTGCTATCCTCCTGTCTCAACCTCTCAAGTACTGGGATTACAAGCGTGCACCACCACGCCCGGCTCCCCACATTTATGTTTAAGGCTGAGTCCTAGAACCTGAGAATGGATTTGTAAATAAGGTGCTTAGAATTTATTCAGCTAAAATGAGGTCCCGGGGTCTTGATATGACTTGTTTAACAGAGACACGAGGGAGAGGGAAAACTTGGTAAAGACACAGGGAGAGGACAAGCATCCATCTACAAGCCAAGGGGAGAGGCCTTGGGAGAGACCAGCCAGGCAGCACCTCGACCCTGGACTTGGAGCCTCCAGGAAACAAAACTCCTTCTTAAGCGCTCCAGGGCACTTTCTTATGGAAGCCCTGGAATGGGACCTGGATTTGTGGCCCAGTTTCAAAAGTTACTTGGACCAGTGGCTTGAGCCCTCGACATTTCAGATGTGCATCTCCACAGCGGGGCTAATGCCTTCAGCAAAAACTCTAAGCAGTCTGGTGGTCTTAAATGCTGGCTAAGTGGCTGTGGCACTGCACGCTTGTAATCGCAGCATTTAAGAGGCTGGGACAGGAGGGTCGCAGTTCATGGACCGCTTCAGCTACTGAGACCCTTTGCAACTCAGTGAGACCCTGTCTCAAAATAAAGAATAAAGCCAGGCGTGGTGGCGCACACTTGTAATCCCCTCGCTTGGGAGGCGGAGACAGGAGGATCGCGCAGGTTCGCTGGCTTTAGAGACCCTGTTTCCAAATAAAAATGTAAAATAGGTCTGGGAGTATATCCCGGAGTTAGAAGGGTTTCCAGGAACCCCAGTACCACCAAAAATAAATAGATAAATAAAAGAATAAAAAATATGGCTGGGTTGTAGCTCAGAGACAGAATGCCCCTGGGTTCTATCCCCAGTACTGAAAAAAAAAAATAATAAATTCTGACTGTATGGTCAGCTTGCAACATCCAACTCCTGTCTTTTCCTTAAATCCTCACTCATGGTCATCTAACCCTTCACATCTCCACCTGGAGGCCTAAGTTATCTCTGACTTAGCATGGCCACACTGGAACCCCTGGTATTTCCCAAGAACACTCAGTTCTCTTCAGCAAGTAATGCTTTTCTTACTAAGGTGAAAAATCTCAGTATTTTCTTTATACCTCACATTCAATTAATCACCAACACCTGTCAACTCTACCTTTAAAAAAAATCCAGGTTTGCTGGGTGTGGTGGCGCACGCTTTTAATCCGCAGGCTTGGAAGACGGAAACAGAAGGATCACGCAGGTTCCAAGCCAGCCACGCTGGTTTAGGAGACCCTGTTTCCAAATAAAAAATATAAAAATAGGTCTGGGAGTGTAGCCCAGAGGTAGAAGAGTTTCCAGAAACCCCAGTACCACGCCACCCCCTCCAAAAAAAATCCAGATTCATAAATGGGCAAATACCAATGGGGTTGAATAGAAATTACAGAAACTGACCAATTTCATATAAAAATCTAGCACTTGACAAAGGTATTTCAAAACACTGAGACAAAGATAGTCTTTCTTTAAAAAAAAAAAAAAATGGTGTTACACTGGGCGTGGTGGCGCACCCTTGTAATCCCAGCATTTGGGAGGCTGAGACTGGAGGATCGCAGTTCGTGGACAGCCTCAGCTACTTAGTGAGGCCCTCTGCAACTTAGTGAGACCTTGTTTCAAATTAAAGAACAAAAAATAGGGCAGGGGGTGTAGCCTAGAGGTGAATGCCCCTGGGTTCCATCCGCAGACATGAAAAAATATATACGGTATTAGTACAATTGATAGCTATTGCAAAAATAAAAGTAAGTATATTCCTGGAGCTACACATAAGCATAATCTCTAAATTATCCCACATGAATAAAAAAGAATGAATAAAAAAGATATGAAAAAATAAAAATTTTTTATGAATAAAAAAGATATGAAAAAAGAGTGTTCATTTGGAGCCTTACTTGCAAATGTACAGCCCTGGAAACTTTCTAAATGTTTTAACACGGCCGGGCGTGGTGGCGCACGCTTGTAATCCCCGCGCTTGGGAGGCAGAGACAGGAGGATCACGCAGGTTCGAAGCCAGCCATGCGCGCTGGCTTAGGAGACCCTGTTTCCAAATAAATATGTAAAAATGGGTCTGGGAGTGTAGCCCAGAGGTAGAAGGGCTTCCAGGAACCCCAGTACCACCAAAATAAATAAATAAATAAATAAATAAATAAATAAATAAATAAATAAATGTTTTAACACAGATAGTTGGACAAGCTATTGTATAACACACAGTAGAATACTATACAGCTTCAAAAAAGTGAGAGAGATCATTATGACTTGAAATGGAATAATCAGTCTAAATATAAAAAACAAAGCAGTAAAGTACTAGAAGAAAACATGGATGTTTTCTCCATTAACCTCAATGTGGAGAAAAGCTTTCTAATTCTGACTCAAAATCCAGAGCAATAAAAGAAATTACAAATTAATAAGTTTACATGAAAATAAATATTTAACATGGCAAAAAAACACTATAAACAAAATTAAAAGAAAAATAACAGACAATATTTGTAACACAAATCACATTTCAATGGTTACTATTTCTAATATATAATAAGCATTTTTAATCAAGCAAAAATTCTACTTTCAGTAGAATTTCAAAGAGGCAAGAGACATGAATGAATGATTAGTAAAAAAAAAAGATATATGATGTATCTTAAGCATAGGAAAAGATGTTTCATCTCATACTAAATAGAATACAAATTAAAATTATACTTTATTTCTCAAAATGGCAAAAATTCCAAAGTGTAATAATAGTGTTTCCAGGTGGGAAAATAGGCACTCTTGTACACCTCTGATATCACTCCTCTGGAGTGTGATTTTTTAATATCTAACAAAATTACACAATAGATTTACTATTGGCCCAGAAGTTCTGCTTCTAGAAAGTTATCCTGAAGATACCATCAATGAATAAAAAAAAAATATGCAAACAGAGTGTTCATTTGGAGCCTTACTTGCAAATGTACAGCCCTGGAAACTTTCTAAATGTTTTAACACAGTTAGTTGGACAAGCTATTGTATAACACACAGTAGAATACAATACAGCTTCAAAAAAGTGAGAGAGATCATTATGACTTGAAATGGAATAATCAGTCATTGAAAAAAGTGATTTACTAAGTAGAAAAAAAGCAAAGTATAAAAAGCATATTTAGAATGTCAAAAATTGCATAATAAAAAAGAATCGTGTTTTCTTATCATTACAAGAAAAATCAAACAGAGCAAAACAAAGCACATCAAAAAAACATACCCAGAAAAAGATGAGGTTGAACAACAGAGGCATGGGCGCTGGGGGGATGAAGGAGGGAGTGACATTTCTTCGGGTGTGTCAGTTTAGGTGCGGTTTTGACTTTGGAAAGCATTATAATATTCTATATATTCAAAAATTAAATTAATAAGGATAAGGAAGAAAAACCTGAACCTAAAAGGAAACTGAAACAAATCAGTCTGTTACCAAATGAATACAACCACACATAAAGAAGAAAAGAAGGAGCAGAGTCTCCAGATTGAAGAACAAAAACCCCTCAAAAACAGGACACCCGGCTGAACTCTAATTTCAAATAAATGACAAATTTTTGAACCAAAAGTATACCCCATGCGATACAGCCCACCCACAATTTCCTCCCCTGCTGGACTCAGTCTCACCCCATCGGTCTGTCGCTGGGGTCCAGCCTGGGAACTTCTGGGCTGGACCTAGAGGGGCCAATGTGGCTCCGCCTCCGGCCCTGCGCTTGCGCAAAGGGCTTGCCCCCCACCCCCCCACCCTAGGATTCTGGTCAGAGATCCCCATAATCCAGAGGTCTTGCTTGCCGATCACTTTCCTTCTTCCTTTTACTCTGATACTTTGTTGTTTTGCCTAGAACTTACTGGAAGAGAGATACAGAGGGCCCTCGACTCTGGACTCCACATTGGTGGATTTAATGAACGTGGAGAAAATTGTTTTTTAAAAATCGAGTCTCTATTTCCTTCTCCATTCACTCTTTATTTTTTTATTTTTATTTTTTGTGGCACTGGGGGTGGAACCCAGGGGCTTTTCTACTCACAGACGTATTTTATACTTTATTTGGAAACAGGGTCTCACTAAGTTGCGATCCTCCTGCCTCAGCCTCCCAAGCACGGGGATTACAAGTGTGCGCCACCACGATTGGCCCATTTACTCCTCTTTAAGTGGAGGGGAATTTCTTTGTAAAGTCTAGAACCTAAAACCCAGTTAAGAATTTCAGCAGTATCGCGGAGAGAGATGCCTAGCCTCCAGCCCTTTGTGACTAATCAACTCCGCTTCAAAGTCTTCGAGGAGCTATTTTTCTTCTAGCTGCAGCTCTTCCATTTAAAATGATAATCCCAGGTCTCATTTTGAATTTTCTCCTGTACAAGGACGTGAAGGTCACCCACTTAGCAAACTCTTCAGTTCGTGTGAAATGCATTTAGAAGCAGCAACTAAGGCAATATAAAAGTGAAGATGAATTGGAGTTATTTATATTCAGTAAAAAATGAGTTGAAGAAGTAAGGTAAGAAAAATGAGTCTCCACAGCAGGAATGCTTTATCCGTGGTCAGGGCGTGCCCACCGGCCACCAGCTGCCAACGAGATCACAACGCAGGGCCAGGCAGCCCCCAGATGAAGGATGGGAGGACCATGAGGGTGTGCCTAAGGTGCTCCCAAGCAGGAGCACCATGTGTGTGTGTGGGGGGGGGGGGGCGCTGACATGACACTCGTGGCCTCAAACTGACAATGGAAAAGTAAGAATGCCATTGGCTTATGTCACTTTACAGCTTAGTCTTTTTTTTTTTTTTTTTTTTTATGGTACTGGGGTTCCTGGAAGCCCTTCTACCTCCGGGCTACACTTCCAGACCTATTTTTACATTTTTATTTGGAAACAGGGTCTCTTAAACCAGCGCGGCTGGCTTCGAACCTGCGCGATCCTCCTGTCTCTGTCTCCCAAACGCGGGGATTACAAGCGTGCGCCACCACGCGGGGCCTAGCTTAGTCTTATTTTAAGTGTGACCTATGAGATTAATCTTTTATTTCACTTCATCTTCTCTTAGTTTAGACTTCTAATGGTGGCCATCTAGCCCCTTTCTAGGTGATACCCAGCTAACCTGCAAATATGAACTTCATTTGCCACCGGCCAAGACATTGCTGTGCAGTGTCTTTTCCTCTGACCCCATAGACTATTCTATTTTGTGAAGCTTCTGCCAGATGGAGATTATGTTGATATTGCTTCAAAATAAAATATTCAGCCCTTGCAATTCTCTTTTTTTTTGGGGGGGGGGTCACAAGTGATATTTAAAAAGTGCTATATTTGACTTCCTCAAATACATATATTTAGCTGGTGTTGATTCCCTCGATGTAAATCTGAATTGCTGAATGAACACAGGTGTTTATGAGCAGTGCCACGGACTGCAGCGGGATTGCATCCACAGCACAAGCTGAACCGCCTCATCTTTTTAAGAAATATTTTTATTGCTACTCTGGGTTACCCGAAACCATGAGTTCAAAGTCATTGTATATCCACTGAAAATAAATCTAACGCGAACTTGAACCATAATCTTCATGATTCAAGGATTTACCTTTTAATCTTTTTCATAATTGAATATGCTCAGGCAATTAATTTGCATTGCCTGTGTAGTCTCTTTCTGACTTGGAATAAAATGGGTTTTTGTATCATTTATTAATTAGTGCTTTTCACACTGATGGTCATAAAATCAATTTAGTGGGTAATAAACATTTTCTTAATGAGCTACAATAAAATAAATAGGCAACAGAATATAACTACAGGAGGAGAAACTATTTTTCATAAAACTTGTTTCAAAAATATGGAAATATGCACTATATATATGTGTTAGATTATACTATAAAATATACTTATTGATGTATGTGTTAGTCAACTTTTCATCCATATGAGAAATACCTTAAATACATCAATTTCAAGGGAGGAAAGCCTTACTGTGGCTTGTGGTCTCAGAGGTTTCAACTCCTGGTCAGTGGCTCTCGGGCCTGTGGCTAGGGAGAACATCATGGCAGGGACCCCAGCTCAGAGCAAAGATGCCCACCTCGTGGTGGATGAAAAGAAAAAAATGAAAGGAAGGGGCTGGGTTCTCAAGACCCTTTTCAAGGCCATACCCCCAGTGAACAAACTCCCTCCACTAAGCCCAGTTTCCCCAAGGTTTCACTACACACTAATCATGATCAACAGTGGAAACACCAATGATTTCATATTAGTATTTATGAAAGCAATTAACCCACACCTTTTATAACAGATAAAGTCCAATTCTTGGGTGGTCTAAAATGGAAACATGTTTATCTCTGTGAACTAAACTTAAGGTACACACTCAAAAATATTAATGCTTCTCATAAAACCATGTACTTTACTACAAAGAAAATACAGTCCTGATTTCTCAAAAAAACAAATTCCAGGCAGGCATGGTGGTGTTCACTTGTAATCCTAGTATTTGGGAGGCTGAGACAGGAGGATCGCGGGTTCACAGCCACGCTCAGCTACTTAGTAAGAGCCTGTTTCAAAATAAAGAATTAAAAATAGGTGTAGGGGATAACTCAGAGGTATAGTGCCCCTGGGTTCAATCCCCAGTACCACAAAAATAAAAAATAAAATAACAAAAAAACCCTCTGATTTGCTTTATAAGCTGAAGAATAAAAGCAAATAAAAAAATTTATTTGCCTTAAATGAAATTTTAAATTAGGATAGATGACTGGGCTTTGTGGATATTTTAATGACTAATTTTAATTTTTTTTAAAGAATGAAATGTTGACATGTTTATTGGGATTTTAAAATCTTAAAATCAGCCTTCCCAAGGCTTATTTCATTGTGACAGCAACCGTGATGAGCCATCAGTGGGGGGATGACATCGTTGGCATCTTAATGAGCGATGTCAAAGATGGGTACTGATGGATGCTGCCCTGGACTTACCCTTGCTCTGGAACTTTCAGGGCTGCGCGTGTTGTGATTCAACAGGATTTAGGCTGGAGGGAGAGCAGCTCAGATGCCCTGTGTAAGCTGACACCAACAGAATAAGGTCCAGTTTGGGAGCTGCTCTGGGGCTGAATAAAAACCTAAGAACTTATGCACATAGAGTCACAGTTGGGTACACTGGGGGTGATGATGACTGATGACCTTCTCAAGACCCTTTGAAATTACCTCTGAAGTGCCTTGCACATTGTAGGGTGGGGTCATTACATATGCCAAGATGGGCCATAGAGGGGCCCATCTATAGCCAGTCCGTCCATTTTACCCTTTGCTAACTAGTATAGAACTAATTACTGTTTGCCAGAGTTTTAGGAAGTCATTTGTTCTTTCTGTTTCACCTCTAAAGAACCCTTTTGTTAAATGCCTTCCTTTTTTGGTATAGAAAATCAGCATAGAATGTGGTATCTAAAAATTGAAACATCTTCATCTTGATTTAATGCTTTTGAAAAAGTCTTGTATAAAAATTAATCTAGTCCATCCATAAGAATATTTGAAATTCATTGACCAGTCCTGAGAAAACTTGACAAGTCATTTTCAAAATGGCACAGACTATAAATGGAAAAGTGGAAAATGTTTTTGCTGGGCAGAAATCCAAAAAAGTAAAGCACTCCTAAAATTTATACCAGTGCATCTAAGATATCTCTGCCCTCATTTTGTCTTGCAAACAGTGTAACAAGTTTAAAAGCTAAGTTCCTAAGTCCAGACTCCATAAATAAACCTTCATCAGAGAGACCCTATGAGACAGGGTGGTATAAATATTAGAATGATAGCAGTGGTTCCAGTTTAAACTTTTATTCTATCCTTCCATACCTCTTTTCCCACATATCAGAACAGAGTCTACTAACTGGAGGGCATCCTCTTGTTTTGTTATTTGAGTGAGAACCCATAGAAAAGTTATTAGAGTTATCAAACATTTACTGTGGTATACAGAAAATGACTCCCCTGAAGATGTTCATATTCTAATGTTCAGAATCTGAGAATTTGCCATGTATCTTACATAGAAAAAAGGTTCTTGCAGATGTGGCTAAGGACCTTGAAATGTGGAGATTATCATGAGGGTCCAAATCGGAGAGACACAGGGGTCAGAGTCAGAGGGAGAAGATGTAACGACTGAAGAAAGGGTCAGAGAGGAGAGCAGTGCTATCTGCTGGCTCTGAAGATGGAACCCAACAAAGCAGGTGGCCTGGAGGCTAAATGCCAGGAACCGTCTCTGTCCAGAGTCTACAGAAGGAAACACCTTGGCTGTTCCAGTCAGCATTCTCATTGCCATGACCACACAAAATTAGTGGAAGAAATGCTTACTTGCTCACAGTTCTGGAGATTTCAGTTTCAGTCCATGTCAGGCTGGGTCTGTAGCACTCAAAGCATGGCAGTGGAAAGCAGAGAGGGAGGGAGCCAGGCTCTGCTCTCACATCGTGGAGGCCAAAGCAAGAGAGAGCAAGAGATGGGATTCAAAGACACAAGAACAGTACCTAAGGTTACACCCTCAGGGACCCTCCTCCTCCAGCCACACCCCACCTGCCTAGGTTACCATCACTGAGTCCTTGGATTATCCACTGATGAGATTACAACCCACATGACTTAATTATATCATCTCTGAACATCAATACATGAACTCTTCAAGGGATGGACATTCTCTATCCAACCATAACACTGGCCAACACCTGGAGCTGAGCCCAGTGGAACTGGTTTCTAACTCCTGACTTTCTGAACTGTGAGAAAACAGATCAACAGTCTTTTAGCCACTTTGTTTGTGGTTATCTATCATAGCAGCAATAGGAAACTAACCCACTTACCAAACTCCACCCCCAAAATAATGGGAAGGAGCCCCTTGTCTGACTTTTCCTTTGCAGTGAGCGCGTTTGATTCCCAAACAGGCTCGAGCACCTGCTCCTCGTCATATTCATCAAATCCTACCCATTAATAGTAAAACCAAATGGATCTGGACAAATTCTCTTACTTTCCCAAATAATCTGAAAATTTCCATGTATGATGGAAAATTTTTTGACATAAATTTTCAGGAAAAAAAAAACACTTAAAATAGTAAGAATAGCCTTAACTGGCTGGATAAATACAAGTGTTACACTTCCTGAAATGTATGTAAACTATTAAAGTTTTGCGAATATATCAGGCTTCTATGAACACTATCTTACTTTCCAGGATTTCTCATATTTGCTTTTGCCTTTTGCTTGCCTTAGTTTGTATATGTTTGTAAAATGAGAGAGAAAGAGAGAGAGAGGATGAATGAGAAAGAGGAATTCACTTAACTTTTTTATCTATACCTCTATTATATTAGCAGGTTATTTTTCATATTGAGGATATACTTTATTTACTTTGGATGGAACCAGGTGCTTAACTAAAGCCAAATACATAATATGTTGGCAAATGAGTAAATTTATTTATTTTAATTTGAAACTTGGTAAAAGATTTTCTCTACTATTAAAGTGGTATATGCTTGTAATCCCAGTGCTCAGGAATCTGATACAGGAGGATTACAGGTTTGCAGTTCAGCCTCACAACTTGTGAGGCCCTCCACAACTTAGTGAGACCCTGTTTCAAAATAAAGGAAAAAAATGGGGCTGGAGGTAAAGCGTAGAGGAAGAATGGTCCTGGGTTTCATCCCCAGTACTACAAAAATAATCAATTAATTAGTTAATTTTAAAAATAAAGTTTCAAGAGAAAATCCATGCTCTTAGAGACAAACTTTATTCTAAAAACTCTATATTCTCCTTTCCTTGTAATTGAGGTTGAAACTAGAGGTTTTCCACCTTTGAGCTCTATCCCCAACTTTATTTTGTTTTGTTTTGTTTTGTTTTTTCTAGCTTTGAAACAAGGTTTTGTCAAGATACTGAAGGTCTTGCTAAGATTATGGGGCTTGCCTTGAACCTGTGATTCTCCTGTTTCAGCCTTCCAAGTACTGGGATTTCCAGCATGTACCACTGTGCCCAAATTATACTTTCTCTCTTATTTTAGAATCGATTACTATATGATGGACTCCTTCTTAGTATCTTTTCCACTTATGTCAGTAGTCCTTCAGACTAGAAAGAGCAAATTATAAATGCCACATAGCTTTGACCATCTATTAAGGCTGCTGAACTTTCATGGCACATGAATGCACACATGTGCGCACACACAACAAAAAGCCTATACACATGTATTACAGAAGAAAGTGAATCTGAATATCAAGTTCTTGGAAGTTGGATATTCTGCATTCACTTCAGTGAAGTAGCTATATTTCCTCAGGTTCACAAAACATAAATCCTGAAAAGTCAAATTTGCATACTACTTAAAATATGAAAATCTGAATCAAAGAATTCAAGAGCCTGCAAGGAAACCTAAGCAGTTATTATTTCATCTTACCCTGGATATAAGTTTCTCTTTCACGGGTAAGACTTGGCCCCAGAGTAAAATACAGCCTGAGGAACAGAAAGCTCACACAAGAAAGTGTTCACCATAAAAACTTGCAAATAAAAAAGGGCCACCAGGCAAACTGGCAGGGAAATGAGAAACAACCTTTCAGAGAAAGGTCAGGAGAGGAAAAATCTCCAAGGACTGTCATTGTCTAAAAAGGAAAATGATGTAAGTGACAAATTTCAGGGGAGGACAAAGGATGAGGCTGAAAAACAGACGCTTGAACCACCTGCCTTCTCCCTTGAGAGACCCGTTCAAGGTCATTTCCCAGGAGTCTCTTGGGCATTTTCTGGCGAATAAGAAAAAGGGGACACCTCGGCCCCAGAACATCACTAGGTGGGAGGGGTGCTCCCTCCAGCCAGCAGGGGAACTAGGAGGGCAGAGACCTGGCTTTCCTCAGCCAGCGGGCCCCGCTTCACTCTTACACCCATGCTCCTTTAGGAGTTTTGTGTTCAGTATTAAAAATAAAAACGCATAGATGTGTCATGACAACTGACCTCATAATAATCTCCTGAGTAATAATGACCAAGCTCCATTCACTTCATCCACGCTTACTCCATCCAGATACAGATACACAGGCAGAGTAAAAGAGTCATCAAGACATTTCCCATTTGGTAGCAATTTGCCATGCCCTTCCAGGGACCTTCAGCTCTTTCCTAGCCTGGGGAGCCTGAGAAACTCTGCTCTGGTGACACAGTAGTACCCAGGGGCCATAGCCTGAAGGCTGACATGCCACAACAGCTCTCCTGATAGAAAGATAATGTAAGGCCCGAAGTTCATTTTACATTTCCATGAGCTACATTGAAAAGAAAAGAACTTAATAGTAATATCACATTCATTTTAACCTAAAAATATATCCAGAAATGCATTCTGACATGTCGTTTTCAAAAAGTGGTGTGTGTTTTTATCAATACACACCACATCTCATCCACATTTAAGTTCCCAGTAACTTCATGGGGCTAATGGCCCCTGTGCTGCATGGCACAGCTTTAAGAGATGAGGAGTCACTGAAGGTCTGGGAGACAGGGACAGGCTCAAGTGTTACTGCAGATGAACGCTCTGGTAGCCATGAGCGGAGACTGCTGAGCATGAGGGATGCAGGAAGCCGAAGGAGAAGCTGCCGTCGCAGTCTATGTGAGAAATGCAGAGATCTCAGCTTCGGTAACGGCAGTGAGGACAGACCAGAGAAATGCCCAAAAGGTGAATTGGTAGGCTTGGAGATGAGGTGGGGCAGACTGAGAGGGAAGAGCGGAACATGATTCCCAGATTTCTATCTACAGTGACCAGATAAATATTAATGGAATTTACTGAGGCAGGGGAAGCTGAAAATAAGGTGAGTCACAGACAAGATGAGGTGGGAGGCAGGGATCTTTCCTGCCTGGATGTGTGGAGTTGCCAACATAGCATAGCGGCACACAGCGATGCCTGGTGAGCCTCCGACTGCAGGAGGCACCATGGAGCGAACGCACGTCTCCGCAACCTCAAGAAGCCACCAACCTCCTTGCTCCGTAGTGCGATGGGGAAAATGGGAAGAACAGTAGGAGAAGGAAAGATTGATAAGAGGGAAGAAAGTGCAGCAAGAAGGAGAGGCGACGACAAGACTGAGTCATGGAAAGGACTTATAAATTGGTGACCACCAGGGATGCTGGGGTCAGTAGTGAGAGGTTCTAAGGGCACCTGCCTGTCACTGGGCTTCACAGCAGGGATCCTTGTTCTCTTTCTTTCTCATCCCTTTTTTTGTTGTTGTTCTTTTCCATTTTCCCTCCCAATCTAGGCTTTCAACTTACTAGAGGGAACATTTGAAAACATTTATTAACACTTATAAACACTAATATTAAGCAATTTTAGAAGTCCCAAGACCTTTGGTGTGGTATGTGTTTGTGTGATACTGGAGATAGAATACAGATGCATTCTGCCTCCGAGCTATACCCCAGCTCTATTTTTTATTCTTTATTTTGAAACAGGGTCTCACTGAGTTGCAAAGGACCTACATAGCGGAGGCTGGCCGCAAACCACAATCTTCCAGTCTCAGCCTCCCGCATGCTGGAATTACAAGTGTGCAACACAGCACACCAACTCTAGTCAGAGAGCACTTTTATTTGGGGTCATAAGGACACAAAACTGAGAATAGTTCTGAAAGTGTTCACATAAATATGCAAATCTATTTTCCCATCAGTCCCTCTAGCCTCCACAAGATAATGAGTGCAAAAGCATTTCTTCCGAGTGTAAAATATGTAATATTTGTCCAACAATAAAAATTCTTTGCTTCAAATTTGGTACATAGTTTAAAATGTACAGATATCCATCATTTAAGTCCTTTAAGATAGCGTCGTATCTTGAGGTTTTAATCACTTCTTTTAAAAGCTATTTTCAGAGATGCTGACTTTCGATGAAGGCACTAGAATACAATGACGCTCTCTAACAGCATTTTTCCATCAAACACTTTTTACTTTGAGTTGTGAAAACAACATTGATTATACTGCCGAAAATGGCTAAAATGCGTTCTGCATCATAGCAAGCTTTCAGGCCCATTTGTTATCATCTAAATTGTACATTGTACATTTGATAGCAACATATTGCAAACTACACAGCGTTTCCTATCTCAACCAAAAGATGTTATAATAAAATAATCCCGATGCTTTTTGGAAAAGCGTGATTTGGCGGGTTCTTAATCAAAACCTAATCTTTTGCCCCCCTGCCCCAAATGCTGATGGCCATGCTCGCCTCCACAGTTTTCCCCAAGGCGTTCGGTAATCTCGGTCACTTAGAATGGCATTGGAAGAAATTAGACAAAATGACAAGGATGCTAAAAGTGTCTGAATCCATCACCCAGGAGCAAAGTCCCGAGACCGGGGCAGGTTTTCTTTTTCCACATTTCATGACACAGAGTTGTTTGTGTTTTTCTCCTGGGAAACATTAACTAAACTTCAGAGGTGCAGACCTATTACTCTTGACCAAACTAATTCAAAGGTTTATCCTACTCCAAGATAACATAATTTGCCTGCTATCAAAGTCAATGCCAGTTCTGAAACTGAATTTGAGGCTGGTCACCACCACATTTCTCCAGCTGATTAACAATAGGAAAGCTGATAGTATTTCTGTGATCCAAAATGTTGAGAACATACATACCAACCTCATCTTGTTTCAAAATAAAGAATAAAAAATAGGGCTGAAGTGCAGCTCGAAAGTAGAATGCCCCTGGGTTCCATCCCTAGTACCCCCCCCCAAAAAAAAGACTGTAGAGGAGAGAGAGCTGCGGCATGGCCAGCCCCAGCTGCTCCAACCTCATTCAACAGCACTTACACTGGACACTCAAACAGAATCTACCAGTCAGCCCTGTGTGGATTCCTGACCCACAGAAACCCAGAGTCACTAAGTTTGCCAGGGTGGGGAGGGGGTAAAATGTTACAAAGTTCTAGATAACAGGAACAAACCTTTCTTAGAGCTCCTTGTGGGATAAGCTAAAGCTGTGGTTGCAACTGCTTGTGCTCAGGGCCCTCACAGCTGTTACTCTTGAGTGTTTCAATAACCCCCCATGCACAAGACTCCATTTCAAAGACGGTTTCTAGATAACCTGAACTGAGACCTGCCCCCATCAAATGTTAATTACCAATAAAAAAAGTAGTAATGTCGGTCTCAGAGATACTATAATTCCCTGGAAATTAACATTTGGTAATAGTAATAATCAATATTGATTCTTGCAATCATTTATTTTATTTATTATTATTATTATTATTTTTGGTGGTACTAGGGGTGGAACCCAGAGGCTTTCTACCTCCGGGCTATACTCCCAGACCTTTTTTATATTTTATTTGGAAACAGGGTCTTGCTAAGTTGCTGAGAGCTTCACTAAGTAGCTGAGGCTGGCTTCGAACCTGTGCGATCCTCCTGTCTCAGCCTCACAAGCGCAGGGATTACAAGTGTGCACCACCACGCCTGGCTATTTTTTAATTTTTAAGTATGCTTTTGTTGGTGTATTGTAATCTCACCCCATAATGAAGTGTATAGTCAACTGATTATCACCTGTAGACTGAGAGGACATTTTGGCCTGGGGAGGTTCTATGATATGATATTTCAGAGTTGAGAGTGTATAAAAAATAAAGCCATGTTTTATGTATCCGCATCGATAACTAAACACTTGAAACAAGACCACAAACCCTTCAAAATCTCAGTCTTTGGGTATATAGCAAGATTTAGGTGAATATCTGCCGAAACTATTTAAGGAGGAAGACTTTTACAACAAAGCTTCTGAGGCGCAAAAGTGCCTAGTTCTATTTTCTCTCCCTAGAAGTAAATGCTTCAGCTCTCACTCTACCTACCAGCCAGCTCCCAGGAGTGATTCATTATTTCACAAGGAACAAGAGTTCAGGGTCATTGCTAGAGGCTGATGGTACAGGGGCAACTCGATGATTTAAACCACAGGACATTTTTATTTTTCAAACCAGGTCCGATCTTCTACTTCAGGCATCTTATAATTAATTCATGAAGACAAGCTTCAAGCTTTTATTTCCCCCACTCACCTATTCTGTGTCTGCAAGCTCTTCTGTATCTTCACATGAGCACCACTGTCAGCTGGAACAACTGATTTCTCAAAATTTCCAAAGTCTTCTTGAGTCCATTATACCAGCCCGTAGACAAAGCAGAGCAGAACACAGATCTGTTGGTTTCCCAGTGACCCGCATGGTGCAACATTGAGTTGTTCTGTCCTATTATACCAGCTTGGAGAGTGAAATAAGGCACCATTTTTTTAAATATTAAATAATTCCAACCCATCTACCCACCTCTGGAGGAAAGTACACCTTCCATCTCTGGGGTCTTCTTTCCCAAGGGAAGTCCCAGAACTCCGAGGTATTGAAAGGGTCAATTTTGATGACCAGTCCTTCTAGGACCATGCTAATTGGCCCTGGCCTGCTGCACAGACCACAGCCCATATGCCAGGCTGCCCTGAGGGCCGTTTCCTCTTGCCATACTGGGAAGAGCAGCACTGGCCTTTCATTTAGCTAAGATGGTTCTCACTATAAATGTTAATAAAAATATTGTGTTAATAAAAAATTTTTAAATGTTTGAGATAAAAATGTTCACTACCTGATTTGACGATTACATACTGCATATGCTTTCCAAATTATCACATGACCCCACCAGTTGATATAATTAAAGTAGCAATTTTAAAAAATAAATAAATAAATGGGTTTTTTTTTTCTTGTACTAGGGATTAAACCCAGGAATATTCTACCTCCTAGCTATACCCTTTTTATTTTTAATTTTGATATAGGACCTCACTAAGTTGCTGGGGCTGTCCTGAAACCTGTGATCCTCCTGGCTCACCCTCCCTCGTGCTGGGATTACAGGTATAAGCTACCATACCTGGTTTACATTTAATTCTTTTTAAAGATTGCTCTGAGCCCAACAGTTTTCTAGACATATAGCTCCCTACAGACACCTTCCCACTCCTGATGCTATGGAAATTAGGTGAGTTCCAGCAGGGGATACAGCCTGGCAGAGTTGCATCCTTCTGCTGGAATTCCTCCTACTGCCATGGCTGACTTAGGCCCATCTTCTTGGAAATGACTCTCCAGCTCTAGTGTTACAGGCAGAAGACAGGATCTGGAAAACCAGGGGCGATGCTGACAGCCAGGCCTCCTTGAAGCCGTAGGAAAGGCGATTACTGCTCAGAATGATTCCAGCCTCAGCCCCAGCCCTGCCCCCAGCCTCCTAGTACAATTCTCAGGAGCACCCCAACTGTCTTGTTCCGTATTCCCACCAACAATCAAAACGGAAGATCATTGGCCGGGCGTGGTGGCGCACGCTTGTAATCCCCGTGCTTGGGAGGCAGAGACAGGAGGATCGCGCAGGTTCGAAGCCAGCCGCGTGTGCTGGCTTAGGAGACCCTGTTTCCAAATAAAAATGTAAAAAGAGGTCTGGGAGTGTAGCCCAGAGGTAGAAGGGCTTCCAGGAACCCCAGTACCACCAAAAAACAACAACAACAAAAAAAAACCCAAAAACAGAAGATCCACTATCCCAACACACATCAGCTTGATTTCCTAACACACACCAGCTATTGAGTCTTAAGATAATGTCAATATTTCTCTGATTCTCTGCACCAGGACAGAGAAACCTCTAGTACATCTCCCTTGGAAATACAGCTTGATAGTTCTGGGAATTCTCAAAAATGTTCTGACCTGCTCTGTAAACCACTCCTTTCAGTATTCACAGAATCCACAGCTACTGTGGCTGTTGAGGCCACTCACGGTAGGGCAACTCCTGCCATGGGCATCCCCAGCGTTCCACCTATAATCCACTGTCAGCCCATCATTGCCAAGGCATGGCACCGTGGATCAACTAGAGAGCTGCCACTGTGGCTCGTACTGCCCAAAGCCTTACATATATGGAAAAGCCACTGGGCTTCCCGACAATGCCATATCAGGCAGGTACTGCCCACACTAAGAAAGCAGCCTTTCACCACAGAGCTCTAGAAGCCTGCTTCACTGGGACTTCGTCTCCAGGAGTTCCTAAGCTTCATCGCTATCTTTCTTCAGTTCCCTGCCATGGATGCAGGCCAGCACCCCTAGGTGCAATTACAGACCCACACTCTGCTTTTCCAGCACTCTACAATTTGTGCAGCACAATTCTTTCTGACTTAGGGCATCTTCTTGCCTGGAAGGTGCCTTAGTCACCATGGAAACCAAGCCTGGTGGGCCCACCCACTGGTCCTCCAGACATGCTCATGCACGCCTGAGTCCAGGGCAAGCACAGCTTAGCCTCCAGCTGCTGACCCCTGCTCTCAGCATGAGTCCATGTTTACTTTGTGGATTAAAGGATGGTGCTGAGCTCTCTTCAGCAGGACTAAATCATGCAGGCAGCTCAGTGTAATGAGATGGGAGGCCACCAAGTGATTCCCTAAAGAAGAGAAGCCAGGTGTGGTACCCCATGCCTGTAATTCCAGTACTGGGGAGGCTGAGACGGGAGGATGGTAGATTTGTTTCTAGCCTCAAGTACTTAGCAAGGCCTGCTGCAACTTAGTGAGGCCCTGTTCCAAGATAAAAAGTAAAAATAAAAAGGGCTTAAGGGTGTAGCTCTGAGGTAAAATGCACCCGGGTTCAATCTCCAGTACCAAAAAAAAAAAAAAAAAAAAATAGAGAAGTGTTTAGATCACAGTTGAATTACTTTTATTTCTCTCCAGTTTCATTACCAGATATTCTTTTGTTTATCCTTTAGGATCTACATTTTCCTGCAAGATGAATAAGTTTGTATTTGTGGTGTGAGGTGAGAGACCCTCTAAGAGAACAAGACATCTGTTCTGAGATAGCCTTCCCCAAGGCCAGAGTATTTAGAGAGAACTGCAAGGTTCTTGAAGGGGAAAAAAAAATGAAACTTTCTAAAATCCATGAAGGGGAAACTGTCAGCTCTATTCTTAAGGAGTCAATTAATTAAAGTTAAGTCCCCGCAAACAGTGCAGAATGCCAGGGCCAGGTTAAAGGGCACGGATGTGCATTTCTCGTTGACCTCTTGTTCTGGGTTTAGTACCTGACAGGTCTGTGAGAGCAGCTTGTGTGCTGATTAAACTGGGCATTAACCGGCGAGCCGGGCATTGAGGGGTCGAGGACAGTCTCTACCAGAGCTGGAGATTCCGCTTTTCATCTTTTACTCCCCATGGTTCCTCTTTTTGGTGTGCTCATTTTTACCTTCTCATCTTTTCTTTTCATCTTTTACTTTTTACCTGCACATCTATTTCGTGAATGGCTTCAACACTTTCTTCCCACAGGGGTGTGTCTGGGATGAGCAACTACTTTGAAGTCTGTCTGGCTCTCTCAGCTAGGGACACCTTCCTTTTCAAGCTGTTACAGAAAGAGGCGCAATGGAATTGGTTCTCAACCCTCCCCGTTTAGGGTCGGGCACAGCGGTGCACAGAGCAGGTGAGCGGGGTAAATGAGGCTCAGCCCGGCTCTGGCGGTCAGTGGCAGATGGACCACAGTGTGGTCCTTCAGCCCTATGCCTTTTGCAATAGGTGGGGAAGATTGTCTCTGAGATCTTTTCTCTGCTTTCCATTTTCCAAAGTTCAGGGAACAGGGCACCGAGCAGGATAGTAAAAAATACTAGGCTTCCACAGAGAGGTTTTTAAGCATTAAAAGAACAATCTAGGCAGGCTGGAAAGAAGAAAATGAATGAATTCAATTTTCATTGTGTACCACAACAGTGTCATCAAACAGGTATTAAACTCCCACAATAGGTACATAATATTTTGGGTAGTTTTAAACATGAGAAAACTGACCTTCAGAGAGGTTAATAACTTGTCTCACCACTGACTGTAGAGTCAAGTTAAAAGTCAAGGCACGGGATCAGATTGGCCTGCCATGGCAACTCCCCACAGTCTGGCCTATCACTCAAGTCAGGCTTTCCTAGGGAAGCCACAGCTGGTGGAGGGCCCTGCCACCTTGTAACCCGGGAGAGATGATTTCAGAGTTCTCTCCATAGAGGATTGGAACTGTGAGAGTTGCTGAGAGTCTAGTTGGATACATCTGAAGTCAAATGCCTTACAATAACTTTTTTTAAAAATCAGTGCTGAGTATGGAACCCAAAGGCTTTCTACCTCTGGGCTATACTCCCAGACCTATTTTATATTTTATTTAGAAACAGGGTCTCACTAAGTTGCTGAGAGCCTCACTAAGTAGCTGAGGCTGGCTTTGAACCTACATGATCCTCCTGTCTCAGCCTCCCAAGCGCAGGGATTACAAGTGTGCGCCACCACGCCCGGTTACAATAACTATTAAAGAAAAACTAGTATAAAAATATTACTATTCATTAAGGCCTCTGCTGTATCAGATACCATGATAAGCAGTTTGCAGACACCATCTCAGATAGAATGCAAGATGAGTAGAAGCAGCAGGGTGCAGGGGCGCATGCCTATAACCCCAGTACTTGGGAGACAGGAGGATCATGGTTTCAAGAACAGCCTCAGCAACTTAGAGAGACCTTGTTTCAAAATAGAAAAATAAAATAGGAATAGGGGTGTAGTTCAGAGGTAAAATGCCCCTGGATGGAATACTCAGTACCAAAAAAAAAAAAAAAAAAAGGAATAGATGTCATCTTTAGTATATCACCTCTTTCTTGAAACCCCAAAGCCACACAGTCTCAGTGTGTACCAAGGTCACAGGATGAACTTTTAATTGACTGGGAAAACAATTAATTATTTTGTCTGTTAAAATTCCTCACCTCATTTAGGGAGTTTTATGAAGCCTAATAATGCTTAGATACTAAAATTGCTTTGGTCACCTTCAAACATTATTACATACAGTCCAGTAGAAGATTATAGAGTTCAGTGTGGGGCTGGTGACGTAGCTCAATGGCTGAGCATGTGCTTAGTGCACTCGAAGCCCTGGGTTCAATCCCCTGCACACATACACACACACACACACACACACACACACACACACACACACACAGAGCTTAGAGTTTAGTCTGTTCTAGTAGAATAACAAAATTTTGCACTTATTCCAAGTTAAAGCAAGCACCTTTCCAGGAACCCCAGTACCACCAAAAGAAAGAAAGAAAGAAAGAAAGAAAGAAAGAAAGAAAGAAAGAAAGAAAGAAAGAAAGAAAGAAAGAAAGAAAGAAAGAAAGAGAGAAAGAAAGAGAAAGAAAGAGAGAGAGAGAAAGAAAGAAAGAAAGAAAGAAAGAAAGAAAGATTTCTTCTTTAATTCTCCCTCTTCCCTTTTCCTCCCTCCCATCCTCCTCGCCCCATGAGGTTCCCCTCCACTACCTGAAGTCCCTCTCGTATGCCAACTACTCCCTAACGTCTGCGTATGACAGGAAACATATGACCCTTTGCTTCCTGTGACAGGCTGATCTCACTTAACATAATGTTCTCCAGATCCATCCATTTTCCTGCAAATGACATCATGTTGTTCTTCTTTATTGCTTAGTAAAATCCCATTGTGTATATATCCCATAATTTCATAATCCATTCATCTGTTGGTAGCAACTAGATTGGTTCCATATTTTGGCTATGGTGGATTGAGCTGCTATAAGCATGCATATGCATGTATCATTATAGTATTCTGATTTTCACATTTTCGACAATATAAAACTTTCCTAGTTTTTTTTTTATAGTCACTCCACCCACCCCACCTCAACAATGCCTGGAATGTTACTGCAGTGGGAGTGAAACAATTTTGTAATCGCTTTGCAGTCCTTGGAAATGTCTGAAGACATTTAATATGATTTTTAAAGTCATTTGTCCTCATCCAGCCTTATCTTAGGTAGTTAAAGATGACTATCTTTATTTTTCTCTCTTTAAAACAAATGCAAAGGCCATATAATCTGGGAGAAATTTTTACTGAGAATAAGCATAGAAAAAAATTTTTTTTTTTTTTTTTTTTTTTTGCGGGTCTGGGGATGGAACCCAGGGGCATTTGACCTCCGAGCTACACCCCCTGCCCTATATTTTTTATTCTTTATTTTGAAACCGAGTCTCACTGAGTTGCAGAGGGCCTCACTAAGTAGCTGAGGCTGTCTGCGAACCGCGATCCTCCAGGTCTCAGCTTCCCGAATGCTGGGATTACAAGCGTGTGCCACCACGCCCGGCTAGAAATATTATTTTCAATAAAATATATTTCCCATAATTATCAATAATAATTATATGTTAATTCATCTCATAGTGGGTCACTGAATAATCACAGGATGAAGAAAAATGGTCCACTGTAGTAGCCTAAATTCTCAGTATTTAATCCTGACAATTTTGATAAACATACATATATATGTACCCAGGGGCATTCTACCTCCAAGTTACACTCCCAGCCCTATTTTATTTTATTTTGAAACACAGTCTCACTAGGTTAATGAAAAGCTCACAACTTGCTGAAGCTGTCCTCGAACCTACAACCCTCCTGTCTCAGGCTCCCAAATACTGGGTTTACAATTGTGTGCCACCACACTCAGTTTATAGTTTTAAAAGAAAAAAATGCTCTGCTTGTTTTCAGTTGCTCAGTGAATTTTCATTGACTCTTCTAATTTCTTTTCAGCAGTCTTTATTGTGCATTTGCACATAAACTTTTTATTGTGTAAGCATAATAGTATAGTTAAAGACCAATGTGTTCAGTAGATAACGCATAATGTGGCAGCCCTGGATATGAATGGCTCAGAGCTCTTCTCAGAAGACGCAAGATCCTGACCAGAATCTTGTTTAAGTCAAGTTAGCCGCCTCCCTTACTTCTGGTAGATTTCAGAGCAGTTCAGGAGGTTGCCTGCATGGCCAAGAAGCTATTCACTAAGATACAGGCTCCTTAAGGACAGGGTGGATGCTACAAACAGTTCTTTTTAACAGACCCTAGGACAGTGGGCTGCATATTAGAGTTTCCGATACATGATGCTTATTTCCAGAATATTGTTAATGAATCCTCACTTCTCTTTTTGAAAGCAATTTAAGAAGATGATAGGAGCTCTGAGAAGGTTATGAAGAGGTCGTAGATGTGTTCTTAGGAGGCAGTTTGAAGGGCTCAGGTTTATGCCCATATGCTCAGGTTTATACCAGCTTTGCAGAATTGGCACTTCTCACCCCTGAGGCCTGTTGGCCATGCCGTCTCTTCAGAATCCCCGCTCCGTCTCTCAATCACATTTCCCTCTTCACAGCCATCAAAGGCTTCATTGCTGTTTAACATGGTCATGTTTCCTAGGACTGGTGGTGCCCACCGTTTTCCCAGTACTTGGGAGGCTGAAACAGGAGGACTATGGGTTTGAGGCCAGCCTGACCAACTTAAACAGACCCTCAGCAAATTCATAAAACCCTGTTTTAAAATAAAAATAAAATAGGGCCAGGTGTGGTGGTACAGCCTTGTAATCCCAGTACTTGGGAGGCTGAGACAAGAGGATCATAGTTTGCAGACAGCCTCAGCTACTTAGTGAGGCCCACCGGAACTTAGTGAGACTCTGTTTCAAAACAAAGAATTTTAAAAAATTAGGCTGGGGGTGTAGCTCGGAGGTAGAATGCCCCTGGGTTCAATCCCTAGCACCACATACAAAAAATAAATAAATAATAAATAAATAATAAAATAGGAATGGGGGTGTAGCTCAAAGGTAGGATATGCCTGAGTTCAATCCCCAGTCTCACACACACACACACAGCAAAATGATCATGTTGATTTATGATTTGTCCACTTGTTTCTTGCCTGTATCCTCCACTGATGTTTATAAACCCCAAGAGAACAGGGACCTTCACCTCATTTGTGGCTGCACATCTGGAACTAGAATAAGGTCTGGTATGTAGGAGATACTCATAAATGAAATTCCAACCTCTGACCAGAGGAAACTCAAAATGTTGATCCCTAGGGCCTGAGTCTCCATCCACAGAATCAGGGAGCTCATGGGCCATTGTTACAGTTTCGTTTGACTATAAAAGTTTACTGTCTTTCGAGATATTAATAGCCTTATGTCAACATTAAATATTAATATATATGCTTTGCTTTTTCATAAAATTTTATTTAATATGTTAATGGATTTAAATATGTTAAAATCATTTATATTAAGAGAGGTGTGGTGACACACACTTGTATCCCAGTATTTGGGAGCCTGAGACAGGAGGATTGTAGGTTCGAGGACAGCCTCAGCAAGCAGTGAGACTCTCATCAACCTCGTGAGGCCCTGTTTCAAATAAAAATAAAAAATATGGCTGGGGGTATAACTCAAAGGTCAAATGTCCCTGGGGTCAATGTCCCAGTACCACACAAAAAATAGGTTATATTAATAGTAATTATATTTTACAAATAATAGTCATAATCAACATTAATATAGTGAATAAAGCTACTGTTTTAATTTACCTTAGTAAGTTAAAATTATTGGTAAAAGTTGGAAGAAGATATCTAGTTTTGGGTCTCCATTATTTACTGCATTGTAATGTTTATTCTTAGCCTAATCTCTCTGGTATCTGTAAATAATTTAATACGCAATTGGTCTCTTACCATTAGGTGATTATTATTTCCTAAACATTTGTCACAAGCTTCCAAAATCCTTTTTGCAGAATTCCATTGCCAGCCTTTGTAGCCCATCTCTCTGGGGCTGAGTGGTAGTGCTGTGGGATCCGTGAAGAAACTACACAAACAAGGTTGGGCAGAGCTCAACAACAGAAAAGAGATTAGTATGCCTCGCTAGAATTATACACAACTGCTGGCGGTACGGAGACGAGTAGGGGTGTAAAAGATAACACACCCAAAGATCTGAAGAACAGTAGGATTGGAAGGGTAGGAGACGAAGAAGGCTGAGGTTGATTAATGGAGGAGCTACATCCAAATATGTGTAAGAATATGAGTGTAGCACGGCCAACCTGCACACTCAGTGTTGGGAGGGGGAAGGGGAGGTGGGGGAGGGGGAAGGCAGCAAGCACGATCTGAATGTGTGCCATTTTCAATATGATCCACATAAAAATAAAAAAAGAAACATGAAAAAAGAAGATTAAAAAATAAAAAGTAAAAAAGTAAAGAAAGACATCTCTACAAACATGGAGACTCCAAGAAAGATCCATAGACATCATTAAAACTGAAACCTACACCGAGCCATCTTTAGTTGTCATAGCACTAGCCCAGGGAGCTGGACTGTGTACCTAATAAAGTAAGTACTTTGGGATTGATCATCACAACCTCTGAGGAAACCTGAGATTGTAGTTATTGTTCCGCCCTCAGGTAACACTAGAAGCCACGCGATGCGAGCGGCCTGCTCTGCACTCGGGGCCTGCTCAGCCTGTCTGGGGAGTGTGTACAAGCACAGGGACAGGAGACACCAACACGGACCTAAGTGCTCTGAAGTGAGCGTTTTCTTGAGGAACCCCTACTGGGTTTGCAGCCCATTTATTTCCGCTTTCTACTTTTCTGGGAGCATTTTTACCTAAAGGTAATCTGTAGATAATCAGGATTAAGGAGATTTCGGTTCTTTATCAGGAGTCAAGAGTCACCTCACCTATTTGTGAGCGAGTAAAAAACTTGGAAAACACAGTTATTCACTGTCTTCTACCCTCCACAGCTAAGGAGAGTTTTTGTGAGTGGAGCTGAGTGGTTTAGCTTTGTCTCACAGATGGAGCAATGAGTAAAGAAGTTGAAAATGTTTAGAAATATTACATTACCTAATATGAGGAAAGGTCTGAGTTCTCTGAAGAAGAAAACTTCCAGAAACCACAGAAAAAAAGAGAGGAGAAAAAAAAAAACCTAAGAATCAGAGGAGTAAAGAGAAAGCCAATGGGTCCTGGAGAGTGGAGGTGCTGGGGAGGTGGGCATCAAAGAGCTGGTAGGTAAAGACTTCCACGTCAGCTTGAGGAACATCCTGTGATAGTCTTACCAGGTTCAGAGCCTTAGTTCTTGCCTTTTCGGAAGAAATATTTCAATTTAGAGACACAGGTAGGATAAGCATAAAAGAATGTATTTAGCAAAATGTGTACTGGTATTGGGAAGAGAGTTTAAAAAGTATTAATGTATCAGTCCTGGGAAAGATGTCCAACCTTGAAACATATTGTCTTTACTAAGAAAGCCAGGGTTAGCCAACATGTCCTTGCATTCCTAAGAACAATTTAACACATTGTGGGGGAAAAGACGAAATGTAAAAGCCTGTGTTTGAAGACAGAGATGCCTCCCTCTCAGGCCAAAAATCTGGGCCTGTGTTTGGAGACAGAGATGTCTCCCCCTTTCAGGCCATAAACCCAGCTGGAGAGATAACAGAAGCAGAGCCGGGGCTGGCGATAAGGTGCAACATGATCTCCAAAAATCAAAGGGACCTGCTGGACTTAGACAGGATAAAAATTCAGGAAACTGGAGTTTGTTGGCATTTTCGTTCGAATTGCCCCCCTGTGTCTTGCTCCGGCACAGGGCTGTGACTATCTCTATATTTCTATCTTTTAATAAACTTCTTTAAATCTGCAGCAGCTGTCCAAGCGATGAATACTTATTCTTAGCTTAGGACAAGAATCCACGGTTTTTCTGTTTGTCTCTGTGTGTCTGGTGGTAGGGGGGGATTATTTCACACCACACACCTCCCCCCCCCTATCCCCTGAAACAAAATGGGTGGGCCGTTTCAAGAAAAGGTCCATGTTAAAGGGATGGGTATATCCTCCAGAGTACTGTGGTGCTGCTGTTCCAAGAGTGGAAACTCCTGGAGTCTTCCACATGGTATTTCTTATTTGGTCTGAAACCTCTCTGCTCATGTATTATATATTTGGCTTGGTTACTGCTGTTTGGTACCACAGCTTAGTGAAACTGTTCTGATTCCACCATATTGGAAACTTTCCCATGGGTACCTAAGAGAAACCTGGGGTCACCCAGAAGATAGTGCCTCAAAGTCAGAACACCGCTTAGGCTGGTTACATTCGGTCCCCTTTAGATGTGAGAAGGCAGTAACTGGCCATGAAGGAGGCAATTTGTGGGCAAGGTCTTCTTCACCGAAGATGGGGCTTCCATGGGTCTACCCTTCTCCTTGCTCACATCTGCCAGCTATCTAACAATATAACTCCTCTTCCAATACCACTAAAGACTCATATGGTTTCAACAATTTTAAACAAATGCAGAAATGTTCCCTTTCATGTTTTGGTCTTGGCCTGAACCATAATGCAGGCCCCAAAATATTTGAGTGGCATGCAAGAAGGTCACAAATGAGGCGATGACACATGAGGCCCTGCCCTTGAGAATAAAAAAGTCATGGAAATGGCACAGATCTGGCAAGCCTGGTGGACTCCCACCTGACCCCCTGTTCCTCTTCTCTGTGGGACCCTGGGGTTCCCAGTGCATCAGTGCAGTGGCCTCCAAGCACACCCCACTCAAGCCCCATCCTACTGTTTCCAGAAGGAAATGCCACCCTCCATGTATGACTATTTCTGAAGCTGCATATGATTCAGTTTATTCTTTAAATTTTCCAAATATGCTGTGATAAGTGGTATACACAATTGTGGTAATAATGATACATATATTTAGTATATATATTCCTGACGCAGAGCTCCTAAATCTTTTGCAATATCTGAGTAATGAAAGTCTTCTGTTCTTGTTCATAATAAGCTCTTTTGATCATGCGTGGGTTTATGCTAATGAGGTGACTTAGATGATCTCTAGATAACCTCCGGATAGAGCTGGTCACCAGAAAGAGCAGGTGGTTATAGAGTTGAAATTTTCATCCCAACACACACACCTCCAGGTGGAGGGGCAGCTGAAAGTTAAGCTCTACAAAAATGCTTGTGCAAGAAGATTTGATGAGCTCCGAGGTTGCTGAACAAGAGAAGCTGCCGGAGGGGGGTGTGCTCAGAGAATCCACCGGAGGCTCCAATTCCCCCACCCTAATACTTTGCCCTGCACCTCTCCTCCACCTGATGGTTCTTGGGTTGGGCTTTAGTAATAAGTTGATAACCATAAGCAAAGTGTTTCCCTGAGTTTTGTGAACCATTCTGGCAAATTATCAAACACAAGGAGGGAATCATGACAATTCCCAATTCAGAGGTGGGTCATCAGAAATACCAGCTGCCTGGACACGTAGTTGGCAACTGCAATGAGGGCAGTCTAGTGGAACTGAGTCCTTAACTTGTGGGACTGATGCTAAAGTCAGTCAGGCTCAGAATCACATTAAATTATAGGACCAGCTGGTGTCTGGAGAATTGGAGAATTGTGTTGTGTAGAAAAAAAAAAAAAAAAAAACCCTGCACACCTGGTGTCAGAAGTGTTGTGTGAGGGCAAAGGGAAACAGATCTTGTTTTCCCATTGGCCCCAGTCCCTGGACACACTCACAAGTTATTTTGAATGTAAGCAAGCAAATCATCTGCTAATCACAGCAGCTCTTAAACAATAAGTCCAGTCACTTATAGTTGCTTATAGAATCTATGTTTATGGATATTTCAAAAAAATAAAATCAACTAAATGACTTCAGTCATTTGGAAGTCAGCTTTCACAAAAGCACAAAACTAGACTGAGGTGTCTAGAATTGTCTCTTACTGTTCTGAGATAAGGGAAATCTACTTTTCTAGCCACCCCCATCCACTTTTATATTACAACCCTCTCGATCTATGTCGAACAACACTCATTTTGTGTTTAGAAACCTACAATGTTTCCCTGTTATCAGCTGCATTAAGCTACTCTGCCACCAAGTTCCCAAGGTCCTCTCTAAACCAGCCAACTGCCCCACTCAGACCTCACCAACCGCAGCCGACACCCCGTCTAATCCATGGCCAGCATCACCCTGTTCAGCCACAGCAGCTGCCTGCATCCTGCGTTCAGGCTGCCTCTGCCCTGCTGCTCTGAAACTCTGCTCTCCCTTCCGTCTCTCCCACATCCACCAGGCCCTGTAAGGTCTGGCTCCAGTCTGTCCTTCACACACATCCTTTCCTGCCAGCCAGTTTCTGCCAAGATCACAGCACCAGTTTGTAGATTCCTTTGAACTTACTGCTTATTCTATCTTCAGTTAATCCATGCTCTAATGCCCTTCTTAGCTGTTATACATAATTTAGATCTTCAGCGTGTCAGGGTATTTTAATAATACCGGCCGAGCATCCCTTATTCACAATGCATGAGACAAGAAGTATCTAATTTTTTCATATTTTGGAATATTTGCATATAAATAATGTGATTATCTTGAGGGTGGGATCTAAATCTGAACAAGAAATTTACTTATGTTTCATATACACCTTTTACAGTTAGCCTGAAGGTAATTTTATACACTTTTATAAATACTGGGGGCAAGAAACAAAGTTTTATGGTATGGAATGTTCCACTCGAAGCATTATGTCAGCTCAAAACATTTGGTTTTGGGGGCATTTTATATTTGAATTTCAGATTGTTCTACCTATTCTCTTTTTATTTTTTATTTTTTCCAGTACTGGGGATGGAACCCAGGAGCATTCTACCTCTGAGCTGCACCCCCAGACCTATTTTTTATTCTTTATTTTAAAATAGGGTCTCACTGAGTTGCAAAGGACCTCACTAAGTACTGAGGTTGTTCACAAAGTACGATACTCCTGCCTCTGCCTCCCAAATACTGGGATGACAAGCGTGCTCCACACACCTGGCTTTCACTTATTCTCTTTTAAT